>NC_063164.1:6163923-6763923 GCF_023159225.1 Perognathus longimembris pacificus
GCCTCGGTCTCCTGAGTAAGCTAAGATTACAGGCATGACCCTACGTTCCTGGACCTTCCTGATTAAAAAAAAAAAAAAAAAAAAGCCTCAGAATTTCCCTTACCAACAGTCACACAGAACTCAGGAATTCGGGGTCGAACCCAAGCAGTCATTTCCAGAACGCTTGCCTTTAAACGATCATATCATAGTGAATTTTTTTTTCTTTTAATGATGGCTAGGGGGTGGCACAGAAAAGGAGGGAGGATGAACAAACACAATCATGCTGTGAAGTGTACATTCTGCGGAACATGATCTGTTTAAACTTGTGGGCAGGTGGAAGGGGAGGAAACTCAGGGAAAGCAAAGGAAGGGGCAACACTATCGGAAAAAATGTACTCATTGCCTGGGCTTATGAAATTGTAACCCCTCTGTACAGCACCTTAATAACAATAAAATTAACATTTTGGGGGTTTTATTGCAAAGGTGATGTACAGAGTGGTGATAGTTACTTAAGTCATGTATTGAGTATATTTCTTTTTGAACAGTGTTAGCCCTCCCCCCTCATTTTCTATGAAATTCTTTTTTTATTTTTTTTGGCCAGTCCTGGGGCTTGAGAGCCAAGGTTCTCTAACGAGTGTTCTGGATGTCTCTTCCCACTTCCTTCCAGACGCCTCTGTGCCCCCCAATTGCTCGTCCCTGGCCGAAGAAGGCCTGAGCCCGGCGTTGGGCAATGGGCAGCGCGGACCCCCGAGGACTTGAACCTGACGGATGAGGCGCTGAGGACCGAGCACCGGGGCCCCGCTGGTCCACCCGCGGGGCCTCCACCGCGGTGCAGCCCACCACCACGGCTCATCGGCCGGCGGCTCGGGGCGGGAGAGGCCTGCGGCTGTTTCCAGCAGGCGGCCGGAGGGCAGGGGAGGGGGCCGCAGCCCGGTGCCCGCAGCTCCCGGGGCCAGGATGCTGGGTGAGTGCGACGGTGAAAAGCAGGGGCTGAAGCCCGTCCTCCTAGCTACTCGGCAGGCTTACGTCGGAGGATCACGGTTCGAAGCCAGCCTGGGGAAGGGAAGCCTGTGAGGCTCTCATCTCCAACGAACCACCGGCAGACTGGAAGTAGAGCCATGGCTCGAGGTGGTGGAGGGCTAAGCCTTGAGCAGAAGAGCTCAGGGACGGTGCCCAGGCCCTGCTTTCAAAGTTAAGTCAGGCCCAGAGGCAGAGACTCCAGGAAGGACATGGTGGTTAAGACCAGGGAAAGGAGGGAGGGAGGGAGGGAAGGAGGGAGGGAGGGAGGGGAAGGGAGGAGGGAGGGAGGGAGGGAGGGAGGGAGGAAAGGAAGGAAGGAAGGAAGGAAGGAAGGAAGGAAGGAAGGAAGGAAGGAAGGAGATGGGCGGCCTGGACGGCTTGTGCTGCTCTTTGCTGGGGTAAGGACAGGCAGGGCTGGCAGAGTCTCTGGAGAAGATGGCAGTGTGCATGTGTGTGCATGTGTGTGCATGTGTGTGCATGGCGGGGGTGTCTGACCTCTGTGACCTTGCCATCCACGGTTTCCTGCGCACCTGCCCTGCCCTGTTACGCACCCCCGGGGCTAGCCCCTCAGGGGTCCCCCAAATGTCACGGGGGACCGTCTGATTGGCCAGCTGTGGCTCACGTGTCCACATCTGCTTCCTTGGCTACGGCCCAGGGCAGAGCACACGTGCCCAGTCAGATGGCGCGGAAGCCTCCTCCAAAGGCACCAGCCCACGCCCATTTCCAGAGCCTTCTAGATGGGCGCTGGGGGCTTGGGCGGCTTATGGGCCAGGCAGAGTCTGAAGGCCGGGAAAGGCAGTTGAGGGGCTCTGGCTGCCCCCGCCTCCCTTCTTGTCCCTGCAGTGGTGCCGGTGCTGGTGTTTGGCATCTGCTGGGCTCCGTTCCACGTTCCATGTGGAGCTATCGTGTCCCACTGGTCGGAGGGTCTGCTCCTGTCCTTCCAGTACATCCACATCTTTCTGGAATCTTCTTCTACTTCAGCGCCGCTGCCAACTCCGTGCTCTACAGCCCTCATGTCCAGCCGCTTGCGGGAGACCTCCTGGGAAGCCCTGAGCTTCGGAGCCCGGTGCCCAGCTAGCTTCCCTGAGACCCCCCCCCCCCAAGCCCCAGCCCATCGGCACCGCCCCAGGTGCCCTCCGTGAGCTCCTGGCCCATTCTGTGTCTGTACCTGGGGCCGCGGGTGGCCTTCCTGCACCCCTAGTTCGGCTGGGGTGTGTGCCAGGTAGAGCTGCCGGGTGGCCGAGGTGCCCGGGGGTCCGGGCGATCTGCTTCTGATCCCAGCCCCGCTGTCTGCAGAGGGCAATCAGGCAAATCGCCCTGCGTTCCTGGGCACTGGCTTGCCAGGTGAAAGCACCTTGGCTCTCTCTCGTGTCCACGGGGTCACACTGTCACTAGCTGTGGTTTTTCTCTGTGTGCGTGCCTGATGCCATCGCTCAGGAGGCCCGCTGACGCCTCTAGATAAACACGACCGAAATGACTCTCCTTATCACTCCCAACCTGCTTCCTCCCGACCTCCACTACCGCCCTCCTCCCCCCCCCGCCCGCCCCCCCCCCCCAAGCTCTGCCAGGCAAGTACTTTGCATGTCCTGGAGCACAAGGGTTCGGCACAGGAGGCAGGGGACACCATGTGGGCAGAATGGATCCCATTGGGCAAAGATCTCAGGAGGAAGAAATGTGGGCCAATCAAAGGCCTAGGAGTGACCCAGTGGGGACCGTTCTCCTGACCTCAATGAAATTGAGATTCTGCCCTATCCTGAAGCTCCAGGAACAACTCAATAATACCCAGACAGGACTCTCTTGCCCTGCTGCAAGTCTCCTAAGTTCCGTCCTCCTGAGAAAAGCCTAGCATGGCTGGGCAACATGGTTCACGCCTGTAATCCCAGCTATTTGGGAGGCTGAGATATGAGGATCATAGTTCGAAGCCAGCTCAGGTAGGAAAGTGTATGAGACTCATCTCCAATAAGTAGATCAGTAAAAAGCTGTAAGTGGAGCGGTAGCCTAAGTGGCAGAATGCAAGTTTTTACCCTAAAAGCTCAGGGACGGGGTCCAGGCCCTGAGTGCAAGCCTCAGGACCAGCACTAAAGCGAAAAGCCCAGCATCTATGCTCACACTAGCTAGGTAACCTAGAGTCTGTCTATCTGTGTTCTCCTGCAGACAGACAGCTAGTTTAGCCCTGGGTCCCTGCTGGCAAGTGACAGAGAGGATGTTGTATTAGTCAGGTCTTATCTGAGAAATGTTTGAGAAAACAGCTGCTTAAAGGAGAGCGTGGGGCTGGGCATATGGCCTAGTGGCAAGAGTGCTTGCGTCCTATACATGAAGCCCTGGGTTCGATCCCCAGCACCACATATACAGAAAATGGCCAGAAGTGGCGCTGTGGCTCAAGTGCAGAGTGCTAGCCTTGAGCAAAAAGAAGCCAGGACAGTGCTCAGGCCCTGAGTCCAAGGCCCAGGACTGACCAAAACAAAAACAAAGGTGGAGAGCATTTGGTTCACAGCTTCAGAGGTTCCAGTCTGGGTTGTCTGGGTGTGCTGGTTCTGGGCTGGTGGTGAGGCAGAGCTTCATGGCAGAAAGGCGTAGCAGAGGCTAGCTGCTCATCTCATTAGCCAGGAAGGAGAGAGAGGAGGGATGGGGAGGAAGAGGCTGGAGACTCTCCAGTGATGCACTCCTCTCACGAGGCCTTACTTACTTCCTCCTCCTCCCAAGAATGCCATCAGATTATGGAGCCGTCACTGGACCAATCCACTGGTGGCGCTAGAATCCTCACCCAGTCACGTCCCCAAAGCCTCACCTCTTGCTAGTAACAGTTACAGGAACGTGGACTCAATCACACAACTAATAGGTGCTTGCTGCCGAAAGCTTGCAAAGTACATCTTACCAAGCACAAAAACAATTTTTTTTAAATTATCTATTTGTGGGGGCAAAGAGGAGATGCAGAAATGGAGGGAGGGAGGGTGAACAAACGCAGTCATGTTTCTCAGTAGACACTGTGTGGAAAATGAACTATGCAACTTGTGGGCAGGGATGGGAGAAACTGGAGGAGGAAGGGAGGGGTGCCACTGTCCCCAAAAGATATATGTTCATTACTGAAATGGTAACCCCTCTATATGACTCTCCTTCCCTCAAATTTTTTAAAAACCTGAGGGCTGGGGCTGGGTAAAATTATATTTTAAAAAATTAACTGGATGCTGGTGGTTCACACCTGTAATCCTGGCTACTCAAGAGGCTGAGACCTGAGGATCAAGAGGTTCAAAGCCAGCCCAGAAAGGAAACAAGATACTATTATCTCCTAACCACCAAAAATCCAGAAATGGAGCTGTGGCTCAAGAGGTAGAGCACTGGGGGACTGGGAATATGGCCTAGTGGCAAGACACAGTGGACACCGGTGGTTCACATCTGTAATCCTAGTGGTTCAAGAAGGTTGAGATCTGGGATCATGACTGAAAGCCAGCCAGCCAGGACAGGAAAGTCTGAGACTCTTATTTCTAGTTAACTAGCAAAAAGATGGAAGTGGAGCGATGGCTCAAGTGGTTGAGCTCCAGCTCCCAGTGCTAAAGCTAAAGGACCTCACCTGGACTCTGAGTTCAGCCCTCAGGACTGATGTGCACGCACACAACCTCTGTGCCTTTTTTTATTTCTTTTTATTTATTTATGTATTTATTTATTTAGGCCAGTCCTGGGCCTTGCACTCAGGGCCTGAGCACTGTCCCTGGCTTCTTCCCGCTCAAGGCTAGCACTCTGCCACTTGAGCCACAGCGCCACTTCTGGCCGTTTTCTGTATATGTGGTGCTGGGGAATCGAACCCAGGGCCTCATGTATAAGAGGCAAGCACTCTTGCCACTAGGCCATATCCCCAGCCCCTTCTGTGCCTTTTTGAGAGAGATGACTTGAAGCTCTGGGCTCAGCTTCCTTCAAAACAGAAGGTGACATTGACTTTGAACTTTAGTCTACATCCTTGACACATTACAAAACTAAATTTGCGGGGCTAGGGATATGGCCTAGTGGCAAGAGTGCTTGCCTCGTATACATGAGGCCCTGGGTTCAATTCCCCAGCACCACATATACAGAAAACGGGCAGAAGTGGCGCTGTGGCTCAAGTAGCAGAGTGCTAGTCTTGAGCAAAAAAAAAAAGAAGCCAGGGACAGTGCTCAGGCCCTGAGTCCAAGCCCAGGACTGGCCAAAAAAAAAAAACCCTAAATTTATTGAGCATACTTCTGAATGAGAAATGCAACATAAAAGTCACATCAGAATAGCTATTACAAAAGACTTTGCAGAGAACTCATTTGTTCACTTGAGGAAAAACAAAATACCCAACAGATGTGGTTTGAGGCATTATGAAAAAGCAACGACAACAGCTATTTCTCTCAGAAATGGGTAAATCCAGCCAGGGTAGAATGAACTGTTAGTTTCACACCCATGGACAAAGGGAGCCAGTAAGGTTCTTTGTTGGAAATGACTGGCCAACTTAACTAGGAGAAGTTATTGAAAAGCTCCCTGTAGCTTATCAATGGAGCTGCCACCTAGGAGACTTGGCTGAGAAAAAGAGCAGAACCCCCGGGGGACCAGACCTGAGGCTGCGGTCTGCACCCTGCCTCCTTTAGCGGACTGAGCCCAAGATATGCGCCACAGAGCAGACACGGCAAGGGAGTGCCCAGAGGGCTTCCGCGTTTCAGGAGGAGTCCGAGCCTGGGCTCCCAGCATCATTCAGGGAGGGGTCCTGCAGTAGGAAGATCAAACGCTAGGGAGATCCCCTTAAAAAAAGGCAGTTTCTGGGGCTGGGAATGTGGCCTAGTGGCAAGAGTGCTTGCCTCCTACACATGAAGCCCTGGGTTCGATTCCTCAGCACCACAAATATAGATAAAGCCGGAAATGGCGCTGTGGCTCAGGTGGCAGAGTGCTAGCCTTGAGCAGAAAGAAGCCAGGGACAGTGCTCAGGCCCTGAGTTCAAGCCCCAGGACTGGCAAAAAAAAACCAAAAAAGCAGTTTCTCTTTGCCAAAATTATGGCCAGCTGGATGGTAGTGGCCTGCACCTGTAATCCTAGCTGGCTGACCTCTGAGAATCAAATTATTATTTAAAAAAAAATTTATAGTGTTATTCTAATTGCAATGCACAGAGGAGTTAGAGTTACATTTAATTTTTATTTAATCCTGGAGCTTGAACTCAGGTCTTGTGCTTGCTAAACAAGTGCTTTACTATGTGAGCCTCACCTCCAGCCCTCTGAGAAGATTCTCGACAGAAAGAAGCAGCTGTTCGTTGATGATTCTCATCTTCTTAGTTTTTAAAATTTTTTAAAAAACCTGAGGGCTGGGATGTAACTGCTTCACTTTTTTTTCTTTTTTGCCAGTCCTGGGGCTTGGACTCAGGGCCTGAGCACTGTCCCTGGCTTCTTTTTCTTTTTGCTCAAGGCTAGCACTCTACCACTTGAGCCACAGCGCCATTTCTGGGTTTTTCTGTGTAGGTGGTGCTGAGGAATCGAACCTAGGGCTTCATGTATAGGAGGCCACTAGGCCACATTGCCAGCCCTCGGGCTGGGATGTAGTTCAGTGACAAAGCGCTTGCTTAGCAAGTGCAATAGCCTGGGTTCAATCTCCAGTTCCAAAAAAGACAAAAAAGAAAAAGAAATGAGCTTTTTTCCCACCCCTTTCCTTTTTCTTTTTTGTTGGTTGTGGGGCTTGAACTTGGGATCTGGGCTCTGTCCCTGGAGGTGGTTTGTTGGATTTTTTTTTGGCTAGCACTCTTATCACTTGAGCCACAGCGCCACTTCTGGTTTCCTGGTGGTTCATTGGAGATAAAAGTCTCACGCACTTTCCTGCCCAGGCTGGCTTTGAACCACCATCCTCAGACCTCTGCCTCTGGAGTAGCTAGGAGTATAGGCGGGATCCACCAGTGTGCCTGGCTTAAACCTTCGTCTTCTTGAGAAGGAAGGGATTCTGCCAGAAGACAGGAATGCTGGCAAAGCAGTCAGAGGAAATCTGCCTGTGGGGGTGGGGGGGGGCAGTGTCTGTGTGTGTGTGTGTGTGTGTGTGTGTCAGGGCAGGCAGGCTGGCTCCAGCTCTCCCCAGCAGGGGGCGACCTTCCCAGGAAAGGAGTGCTGCTGTAGCCTCATCACATGTGGGCCAGGGGTCCCACTGGCTTCTGAGTTTTGCCCAATAGAGGCCAGGGCATGAACGATGACAGTTTTACTAAACCTGCATCAGCGAGGGGAGAGACCCCCCCGGGGCCCCCAAAGGGAAAGAAGACTCACAGGAGGCAAAGTGGGCATTGGCCAAAGGAAACAAAAGCCACTTCCATACCAGTGCTCCGGACGTCCTTGGCTGCCCTTCCTGGAACTTTCCCTCCTGCCTCCTCCCTGTCTACCTCAGCTCTGTCAGACATGCATGGAGTTCTGTGTTCATTGCAAAAAAAATAAAGAGAAGTACCAGAAAAAAATTACTTTTATTCCCAACACTCATATGAATCACTGTTGTTGGCAATTTAATTCCAGATTCTTTTTCCTTCTTCCTCCTTTAACAAATAATAGATGATTTCTGATCACTTCCTTAGCAAAACAACACTGCCTCCAGGAGAGAAGGGGTGGGTATGATGGAGGGGTGGGCTGACAGCATCCAAACGGATGAATTTCAGCACCATGAAGTGGGACACCCAGACAGCAAATAAATATCCCAAAGGGATGAAACGAAATATACAGCAGCCAGCCCCCAAACACTGCGAAACACTGAATCTAACCAGGCCTCCAAATGAAAACACTTGTTTACAGGAACACTGGGGATGAAGGACTAGATTAAAGACCATAAGGTGACAGCTATGCCCAATGGAATAAGGACAAATTACCTAGCTTCTTCAGCAAATAAATGGCTTTCTGTTGTTGTTATGCTGGTCCGGGAGCTTGAACTCAGGGCCCAGGCATTGTCCCTGAGCTTTTGGGCTCAAGGATAGTGCTCTACCACTTTTGCCACAGCTCCACTTCCAGCTTTTTTCAAACCTTGATCCTCAGATCTTAGCCTCCTGAGTAGCTAGGATGACAGGTGTGAGCCACAAGTGCTTGACTCCTTTAGCTTTTTTCATCCAAAGCTGGAATTGTGAGACAGTATCTTGTTATATAATTCAGGCTAGCCTCAAACTCACTAATCTCGACTTATTCACAACCTTCCTGCTTCAGACTTCCAAATTTGGGATTACAGGTACACACCACCATAGCTGTCATAAAATGCTAAGAATTTTTTAAATCTACCAGATTAACAAAATAACATCAAACATGAGTTTTGGTTTTGTGGGGAACCAGTGAAAATGCAAACTGTCTTAAATACCTGGAGATTAATAGTTTGTTACAAATATTTCTTCCCAGTTTGTTCCATACAGTTTGGGTGTTTTTTTGAGATAGTTGCATCTTGAAATTTTATAGTCAAATTTAACATCATTTACAGATGTTGCTCCTTGTGTTTTAATATTCGAATTGATATTCCTATCCTAGAGCACCTGCTTTGCAAGCATGAAGCCTGATGTTCCAGCCCCAGTACTGCTGAAAACACAAACAAAACAAAACAAAACAAAAAAGCTAATTTTTGTTACCAAATGATTAGGTTTCATTTTCAGAGATAAATTTTATCAACTTAAAACAGTTTCCTTCTCCAAAACAATCTAGTGTTTGTCTTCCTTTAGTCTGTTACAGTTTCATAATAAGCACTGAGAGTTGCTTTTGCTTAAAAGATAAGGGGAGGAGGCCGATTCCTAACTTGGGCCCACAAGTTAACGAAAGCAGGGTGAAAGCCTGATATCCCTGCCTTCATTTTTGCTCCCATCACCTTTATCTTAAAGCTTTGAATCAGGTACCTGCTTAACTCTGCACATAGACATGTTAATCACTCTGGGAGTATATAAAGCTAGTGATACCTAAACTGTCCCATTCCCTGGGTGCTGGTGGCTCACGCCTGTCATCCTAGCTACTCAGGAGGCTGAGATCTGAGGATCACAGGTTAAAGTTAGTCTGGGTAGAAATGTCTTTGTAAGACTATTATTTCCAATTATCTACAAAAAGTCAGAAGTGGTAAAGGTATAGCTCAAGTGGTAGAGCACCAGCCTTGAGTAGAAAAGGCCAAATGAGAGTGCAATGCCCTGAGTTCAAGTCCCCCCCCCCCCCCCCCCCCCCCCCCCCCGACTCCTCTCCTGTGCTAAAGGCATGGGAGAGTTTTTCCGACCTGTCAAGGTCTTCTGTTTCAGGATACCTATGCTGCCTCCTATCTGCAGGAAGTAATTCTTGGAAATGACCTTCAGCCTTTTAAACTCTCATGGA
The DNA here is from genome assembly GCF_023159225.1 of Perognathus longimembris pacificus. NCBI lineage: Eukaryota > Metazoa > Chordata > Mammalia > Rodentia > Heteromyidae > Perognathus > Perognathus longimembris. The sequence goes on from NC_063164.1 coordinate 6,173,210, forward strand.
AATGGGATGATGGCTGGAAGATGGGCACTGGCCTATCTGCTTGCCTTTTGCTCCTCTCTGCCTCTTTAGGCTTTTCCTCCTGTGTGTCCGGCAACCACTCTGCATCCTGGGAAAGCTAGGAGTGGATAAACATGTTTATGATAAGGGACCTAAACCAAATTTCCAAGCAACAGCAAACCTTGCAGAATCTATCACACACATACCTTCCTTATATCAAGACAATTGTGTATGACGAGGAGGTTGTACCCAGGAGAGAAAGGGGTGGGGGGTTCAGATTGCTCCCCTCAAGCACGTACAGCTGACAGCAATAACAACTTCTCTGGACCACCTGGCAGAACAGAACTGGGATTCTGACCAAGCAGACCACGTTTTCACTAACATGGCTTAGTTATCCCCGCCCCGGGCCCCCTGACTCAATTCTTCCTTCAGTTAAACGGAAGCTCATGTCAGTACCCTGAAGATGGACCGAAAGGCTTCTACTTCCTAGGATAGCTTTGTTGATTAAATCCTTTCCTTGCACTCGGGGCCTCAGCACTGTCCCTGGCTTCTTTTTGCTCAAGGCTAGCACTCTGCCACTTGAGCCACAGCGCCACTTCTGGCTTTTTCTGTGTATGTGGTGCTGAGGAATCGAACCCAGTTCTCCATGCATGCTAGGCAAGCACTCTACCACTAGGCCACATTCCCAGCCCTCCCCCCTATATATTCTCTTATAGAGCCCGCCACTCGTGTCAAGATCTAGAGTGCACTGGGGTGCAGGTGTGTGTACGCGAGTGCCCCGTGGCTTTTTCCACTCTCCGCTAGAGCTACCATTTGGGTCACACCTCCACTTCCGGCTTTGTGGTGGTTAATTGGAGACAAAGAGTCTCACAGACTTTCCTACCCAGGCTGGATTCGAACCGCGGGCCTCACGACCGCAGCGTCCCCGAGCAACCAGGGTGACCGGCGTGAGCCACCGGCACCCGGCTAACGGACGCTTTCCCACGACTCCACCATCGGGAAAGCGGCGTGGGACGGCGCGCCAGGTCCCCCAACGTGGCCGGCGACCTTGGGCCCTTCTCCACCGCTACGATCGCGGGAAACCCGCCCAGGACGAGCTCCGAGGAGCGGGCGCCTGAACCACACGGCCCAAGCGTCGCCCGCCAGCGCGGGCGCAGGCGCAGGCGCGGCACGGGCGCGGCACCTGCGCAGCGCGCCCGGCGCGGCTCGTGTCCCCGCCCCCAGGCCCGCGCACGGCCCGCCTCCCGGCGGTCGCGGCTCGGGATTGGTCCAGGGACGGCGCGGGCTCTGGTTGGCTGAGGTGGCGTGCGGGGCGGGGCGCCCCCTTCGGGGTCCGCTTCCGCCTGGGGCTGGGGGTGATGGGAGCTCGCCGCTCCCGCCGTGCGCTCTCTCTCCCCGTGTGGCGTAGCCGTGTCCGTGGTCCCGCGTGCCGGCCGCGGAGCGCGCGACCTCCTGTGGCTTGCGACTCCTTACTGTTGCTCTACGGGGTCGTCAAGGCTCCTGCTCGGGGAGGGCTGAGATCCAAGAACCTGGGTTCGAGGCCACCCCGGGCAGGAAAGGGAATGGGAGGAGAGGAAGGGAAGGGCTCAGTACTCCTTGCCTGTCCTTAATGTAGAAAACCCCTCTCATTTGCAGGCAGTTTCTCCACTGCTGGGCTTCTTGCCTGTAATAATGCCCAGAGGAAAGATGAGATTATTTTCCCCCCCCCAAGTAGTTTTGGTACACTGGAAAGTTACTGATCAATTATGAGCAAACCAATGGCATTAACATCCCAGCCAGTCTCCGGCCTAATTTGCTAGCATTTTGTTTGGAATCTTGGCAACATTTCCGATAGATACAGGTGATTTCCTTTCATTGCAACGGTCGTGCAGGTTTTTCTACTTATTTGGGCTTGCGAAGCTAGTTGGGAAATGTTCACAATACCGCTTTTGAGATTATATAATGCAGTTGTAATTGTTTCGGTCTGTATTTTTGTTTTTTGTGTCATTATGAGGTTTGAACCGGAGGCCTTGGGAATCTGGTTTGCTCAAGGCTGGTACTCTACCGCGTGGAGCCATGCATTCACTGTCAGCTTTTTGTTGTTTAGTTGGAGAAGAATCTATGGTGACAGGCGTGCATGGTCTGGATTTTGTGTGTATTTGTGGGGCTTGGATCTAGGATGTGGGCACTGTCCCTTAGCTTTTGTGCTCAAGGCTGGCCACTTGAGCTATAGCTCTACTTCCAGCCTTTTGGTTGTTAACCAAAGATAAGTCTCATGGAACTTTCCCCAGAGGCTGGCTTCAAACCTCAATACTCCTGAATATGTAGGATTACAAGTATGAACCACCAGTGCCTAGGTGCATGTCTGGATATTGACTGCTGACCTCAATTTTCTGCTCAACACTGTATATATAGTTTTCTCACTTCTAGAGCCACTGTCCTCATCTTCTTTTTTTTTTTTTTTTTTTTTTTTGCCAGTCCTGGTCCTTGGACTCAGGGCCTGAGCACTGTCCTTGGCTTCTTTTTGCTCAAGGCTAGCACTCTGTCACTTGAGCCACAAGGCCACTTCTGCCTGTTTTCTGTATATGTGGTGCTGGGGAAATCGAACCCAGGGCTTCATGTATACGAGGCAAGCACTCTTGCCACTAGGCCATATTTCCAGCCCGTCCTTATCTTCTGACATATTATCTTCCCCATCTTCTATTTCCCTTGGGGAAAGATTCATTTTCTTCAATTTACCTGGGCTTTGTCCTGCTTACAATGGACAAGACTGTTAGGCAAATCACAGCACACCGCTACACTGGTGATCAGAGGGGGTGAGGAAGAGAATGGGGAAGAAGGCCAGAATGATCCCCTAGGGGTGGCTGCTACCTGTAAGGAAGGCCCCAAGCTGTTGGAGTTATTTATGGATTTAAGGAACTTTCATTTCCTTCCTTAAAAAAATACTAAGCCGGGAGCCAGTGGCTCACGCCTGTAATCCTAGCCTACTCAGGAGGGTGAGATCTGAGGATTGTGGTTCAAAGCCAGCCCAGGCAGGAAACGCCATGAGACTCTTATCTCCAATTAACCACTTGAAAACCAGAAGTGACGCTGTAGCTCAAGTGGTAGAGTGCAAGCCTTGAACTGAAGAGCTCAGGGACAGAGCTTAGGCTCACATTTCAAGCTTCACAACAACAAAAACAAAAAACTAGAGCTTGGTGCCAGTGGCTTGCACCTGTAATCCTAGCTACTCAGGAGGCTGAGATCTGAGGATCACGGTTCAAAGCCAGCCCAGGCAGGAAAGTCTGTGAGACTCTTACCTCCAATAAGCTACTCAGAAAAAGCTTCAAGTGGTTCTGTGGCTCAAGTGGTAGAGTGCCAGCCTTGAGCAAAAGAAGCTTGGGGAGAGTGCCAAGGCCCTGAGTTCAAGCCCCAGGACTGGCAAAAAAAAGGAAAAGAAAAATGTTTCATGGACTTTCCTGCTTGGGCTGGCTTTGGACCACAATCCTCAGAAATTAGCCTCCTGAGTAGCTAGGATTACAGGCATGAGCCACCAGTGTCTGGCTTGAGCTCAGCTTTCTGAGTAACTAGGGCGATAGGTGTGAGCCACTGGGCCCTCTGACTTAAGAAGTGCTTTGAAGAGTACTCTGGCCAGACCTATCTCAGGAGCCTTATGAAGCACTGGCATAGCATAGGTGTGATGGTTGTGCACGAGGCGGAACTTCACTCACTGGTGGTACAGACAGATCATGATAAATGCACTGCGCACTACCTTGGTGAGAGGTGTGGTTGAGGTGGCAGAGAGTCGGCCAATGGGTGTAAGCAAGCATCAGATAGCAGGTTTGAATCCCAGTCTCGGAAGAAAAGAGAAAGAAAATGTGCTGTGTCAAGCTGGGCACTGGTGACTCATACCTGTAAGTCTAGCTATAGAGGAGGATGAGATATGAGGATCATAGCTGACAGCAACCCCAGGTAGAGAAGTCTCTTACCCACAGCTAACCAGCCAAAATCCAGAAGTAAGCCCGGGACCACTGGCTCACACCTGTAATCCTAGCTACTCCTGAAGCTGAGATCTTAGGATAGAGGTTCAAAGTCAGCCTGGGCAGGAAACTCCACGAAATTCCTATGTATATTCATCATCAAAAAGCCAGAAGTGGAGCTATAGCTCAAGTGGTAGAGCGCTAGCCATGAACAAAGAAAGCTCGGGAGAGTGCCAAGGCCCTGAGTTCAGGACCAGGACAAAAAAAAAAAAAGAAGACCTGAGTGGGGTCTGGGCCCAGTGAGAAGCCCGGTTTCCTCTTCTGAGCCTAGACCTTGGGTCTCCTGTCATGTACAGGCTGTCAGCCTGCTGTCCCAGCACAGACAGGAATGCTTGCAGTCTGAGCAGGTTCTGTGGGTCGGGGCTATGCTAGCGCTCCCTCTACCTCTAATTCGGAGTCTGCCTCCTCCCCAAGTCTGATCCCTCTTTCCCTATGTGGGGACCCCCTTTCCCAAGGCATCCCCAGAGGGAGCTGCTGAAGAGGTGTGATGGGGGAACCCCAGGCAACAAAGGGCAGCGCAGGTCTCAGAAGTGACAGTGACATGGGACCTCCGGGTACAAGTCTCGTCTCCAGTAATAGTAACTTCAGGGCCCTGGTGTGACATGGAGGTGCGGGGCTCCCAGACATCTCAAGATGGCGACAACAGATCATGAAAACTAAGGCTAGGGCCTAGCCCCTGGTCTGTGGCAAGCCCTTCCCTTCACAAAGTGTGCGGTGCCTCACTTCTACCACCTACTGGCCACCTCTGGACACTGCACCTGCCTGCCTTCAAAGAGAAGGACTGAATAGTTGGGGAAGCGATGGCAGTTGACAGTTGGCCCTGCTCCTCCTTCCTCCGAAGGAAAAACAGTCCCCTGGGGGGCGTTCTGCCAGGGGGCCACGGTGGCCTCAGCAGCCCGGTGCTGACCACGGCCTGTGGGTGTTGCTACAGTGGCTGTGGGGTGGCCTCCCGTGACCTTTCCTTCCCTCCAAGTACCCCCCCCCCATGGGTTGGCTCAGCGTGCTTCCGTGTAGCTCCCCCTCCCCCCGCATTGCTGACCCTGGCTAGGGGGCGGGGCGGGTAGCCAAGAACACACTGGCTTCTCCGTGGGTGTGTGGGCCTCGCGGTCCATGGGCAATGGCAGGGATGGCTTTATGGCTTGTGGCTTCTGGGGTGGGTATCTTCCAGCCCCCCTGTGGACTCCTAAGATGTGAGACAGGAAGTTTGATGTCTGTTCCACGTTAGCAAGGTGGGGGGGGGTCGGGGGGGGGCATTTTTGCCTCTATGAGGAAAGCAGGCCTGAGGTAAAGTGAAGAAGTGGGAGAAGAAAGGCAAAGGTAAGAAAACGCTACAGGATGATGATATGTGTGAGTTGCTGGATCAAGCCAGGCCTGAAGGGCTGGACTTTTGCACTGCTTTGAGCTAATAAATCCCATTCATTACTTCCTTTGAGTAGCAGCCTAATCAAAGCCCCCAAATAGGCCTAGGACTAAAGATATCAAAAAGCTGGGCTTCGGGGCTGGGGATATGGCCTAGTGGTAGAGTGCTTGCCTCATATACATGAAGCCCTTGGTTCCATTCCTCAGCACCACATATACAGAAAAAGCTGGAAGTGGCGCTGTGGCTCAAGTGGATGAGTGCTAGCCTTGAGCAGAAAAGAAGCCAGGGACAGTGCTCAGGCCCTGAGTCCAAGCTCTAGGACTGGTAAAAAAAAAAAACACACCCAAAAAACCCCAAACAAACAAAAAAACCAACAAAAAACCAAAAGGCTGGGCTGGGGATATGGCCTAGTGGCAAGAGTGCCTGCCTCATATACATGAGGCCCTGGGTTCGATTCCCCCGCACCACATATACAGAAAATGGCCAGAAGTGGCGCTGTGTCTCAGGTGGCAGAGTGCTAGCCTTGAGCAAAAAGAAGCCAGGGACAGTGCTCAGGCCCTGAGTCCAAGCCCCAGGACTGGCAAAAAAAAAAAAAAAGGCTGGGCTTCTAGCTGGGTGCAGGTGGCACACATCTGTAATTCTACCTAATCAGTAGGCTGAGACCTAAGGATCGTGGTTCAGAGCCAGCCCAGGGAGAAAAGTGTGTGAGACTCTCATCTAAAATTAATTACCAAAACACTGGAGGTGGAGCTGTGGCTCAAATGGTAAAATACTAGCCTTGAGTAAAAAAGTTAAGGGGCAGCTGCAAGGTCCAGCTCTAGTACCAGCACGCGCGCGCGCGCGCACGCGCGCACACACACACACACACACACACACACACAGCAGCTGGGCATTGGTGGCTCACACCTGTAATCTTAGGTACCTAGTAGGCTGAGATCTGCAGATCATGGTTCAAAGCCAGTCCTGGCAGAAAAGTCCTTGGGATTCTTATCTCCAGTTAACCGCCAAAAATTAACCTCAGTTTAATGCATAAAATCTGCCATCATGGTGTGAGAAAGTCTTTTCTACCAAACTAACGTGCTTCTGCCCTGAGTATTGATATTTTTGGTACTTGTATTTCCTGAAATTAGTTGCTTTTTGACTGAAATTGTAACTATTATCTGTGCTGCTTGTGACTAGTAGCAATGTGACGAATGTAAATCTTGTGTCAAAGGAGTTAATTACTATAATGGAGTCCCCCCAAGGGAGGGGATTCCCTGTCAGAAATGTAATGGAGTCCAAGGGGGGGAATCCCCCGTCCCTCCAAGAGTCCACCACTCAGTGACAGTCTCAAGTAAAAAGATGGGCTTATTGGGGAAGTAAAAAGTAAACTGACTGGCCAGGGTCACAGCCCAGACTCGGGAGCTGGGACAGCGCGCTCTGGGCCACGGTCAGGGTTGGGTTATAAAGGCAAACACCACCTGGTCAAGCTTGCCACACGCAGGTGGCCGATGAGGTTACAACACTTACAGAGCACGCCAGGTCACACGCAGGTGACCAATGGAGTTACAATCTGCCTCATAGCAATTGTTTGAAGTAACCTATCATTTTAGTTAGGCTTGGCGCACGGATTTGGCGGGGCTCACGTGATGCAGGCGGATTTGCCTACTCATGGGAGGGCACAGGTTTAACCTTGAACGTTCCACTACTCAGGAGTTCAAGCAGTTTACACAATCTTATCACAGCGAAGGGGAACTTCCCTGGATAGGGCGGGGGAGATCTTAGTGAAGATGGAGTTGGCTTCTGCTCTCTTTAATCTGAGATGGAGTGAACCTGACACCCCTCAACAGCCAGTGATGGCGCTGGCCAGATCTGACCTCCACATTACAGTTACCAAATGTGTTGCTTGTTAGGAGAAATCCTTATTGATGGAAGTAGTGAGACCCAACCCTGCTCCTAGACAGCTATGATGGAAATAACTGTAATAGTCCCCTTTCTAACCTTGGTAATCAATTCTACTTAGAACTTGAGCCTACTTTCCTTTTTTTTGGGGGGGGGGGGGCAGTCCTGGGGCTTGGACTCAGGGCCTGAGCACTGTCCCTGGCTTCTTTTTGCTCAAGGCTAGCACTCTGCCACTTGCACTTCTGGCTGCTTTCTGTATATGTGGTGCTGGGGAATTGAACCCAGGGCCTCATGTATATGAGGCAAGCACTCTTGCCACTAGGCCATATCCCCAGCCGAGCCTACTTTCTTGACAGGGAGGAAGGACAGTTTGGGTTGGGATAAAAATCTGACCAACTGCTTGGCTTCCCAGGGGCACTGTGGATGGAGTAACAGGAAATTGCCTTGAGGCAGGCTTCCGGCGCCCCAGGCCAAAGAGGAAAAAATGGGCAGTTTTCAACTCAAACCCCAAAGAAGCTCATCAGATTTGGGTGCCAGCCTTGAGCAAAAAAAGCTAAGAGACAGCACCCAGGTTCTGAGGTGCCCTATACTGGCACAAACAAAAATACCTCATGAATTTTACAGTTACAAAGGCTGAATACTATGGCCTATGATTTACATAGCAATAAAAATTCCACACTAAGCTGGGCAGCGGTGGCTCATGTCTTGAAATCCTAGCTACTCAGGAGGCTGAGGTCTGAGAGCAGTAGAACACTAGCCTTGAACAAAAGAGATTTGACCATAGCGCCCAGGCACCCAGTTTAAGCCCCAAGACCAAAAAGCAAAACAACATGAAACAAACCAACCCCCAAAGCATTTTACTGCCTGGATATGATGATCCACATTTGTAGTTCCAGCTACTTGGGAGACTAAACCAGGAGGAGTGTATGAGCCTAGGTCATGCAAGGTCAGCCTGGGCTACAGAGCAAGATCTCTCTCTACATAAATAATTGCCCTGAAGTATTATTTATTTTAATGATTGCAAGCACCATGCCCGCCTCCCCTTTTTGTATGGAAAGGTTTTCCTGGCCTACATATCCTGCTGTGTGTGTGTTGGGGTTTCTTTTGTATGTGTGTATGTGTGTGCCAGTCCTGGGGCTTAAATTCAGGGCCTGGGCACTGTCTTTGAGCTTTTTTGCTCAAGGCTACAGCCTATCACTTGAGCCCCAGCTCTACTTCTGTCTTTTTGGTGGTTAATTGGAGATAAGAGTCTCACAGACTTTCCTGCCCAGGATGGCTTTGAACTGATCCTCGTATCTCAGCCTCCTGAGTAGCTAGGATTACCGGCGTGAACCACCAGTACCCAGCTTTATCCTGCCATTTATGAGAAGTCATTGCAGCTATCAACTACAAGAATTTGGCTGTGGTAAAGTAGATTAGACTAGTTACAGAATTGCCTCATGAACCCAGGCGGGAAAGGGTGACGGCTTGAAGTAAAAGCAGTAGAAAAGTAGAGGTTTGTCTCCAAAGGTTTTTGTGCCTCAGAAAAGCTGGCTGTGGGAATAGGAAAATAGTCCAGTTAATGAGGGCTGTGGACTGAATGTTAATGCCCCCCACAACTCCTGTGCTGAAACATGAGCCCTATCAATAGTGCTAAGGGACGAGGCCATTAGGAGATGAGGGCCCTTTGTAGGAGAGGCTTGAGGTGGGCTGTTGGCTTCTTCCATCAGGTGAAGATGTATCACAAAGGTACCAACTCTGAGAACCGGCCCTCACAGACACCTTGACCTTGGCATTTCTAGGCCCTGGAATTTCCAGAACTGTGCACAATAAATTTCTGTTGTACCCAGTTTAGGTGCTTTGTCATAACAGTCTGAATGGACGAAGACCATCTCCTGGCTTTCAGCCAGGAAAGCCGATAGCTGTGTCTGTTATTAGAGCCCAAAAGGCCCTGTTCAAGGGTGGAGGAAGGCTCAAGCTATGATAGTCTGAATGAGGAAGAGGCTTGGCAGGCCTCTGGGAAAGACAGGAAGAAAGGACCTATAGGAAGCTATGATTTGGGTGCCATCACATGGCAGAGAAGTCACTGCAAAGGAGTTGCAGCTGCCCCTAAGGGGAGGGGCAACGGGCGGGGTATACCTAGATGTTATATACAGGTAGAAAGGGGTTATCCAGGGAGAGAACATGGAGGGAGGAGAAAGGAAGAAGTCAGGCCATGAGGAGGGAGGGTGAGGGAGAGAGAGGCCACAGAAGGGGACAGTGATAAGATCTACAAAGTGTCCTTTGGGGGTAGCGAGAAGAACCAAGAAGCAGCGGATGTCGGAGCTGACCGTGATGGTGCATGCCAGAACTCCTATGGGTGGCGACACAGTGACACGGTGAGCTCAAAGCTTCCTGGGCTGCAATACTTAAGACCCTGCAAAGTGACCCCGTGAGAAGATGGCAAAGGAATCAATCTCAAAACTGTTGACCAGTAAGGGGGGGGCACAGGAGGGTGAGGAAAGAGAAAGCGATGGGGAGGAGGGTTGTTCTGATCAAACTACAATATCTGCATGTCTGAAATACCGTAGTGAACCCCCCTTGGTAAAATGAGTGTACACTAAAAACAAAAGACAGGAAAGGAAAACAGATTCTGGAGTGGGGGCGGGGGAAGGCAGGAAAAACAGGTGGAAGATTATAAATGTGGCGGAATGGAAGTGGCTAGCGCCTGGGTGAGGCCCCCATGGGGCCGGCTGAGGGCCCACGGCCATCTTTGCTCAGCTACACCTGTGAACTAACATTTCCCGTCTCCCCACTTGCAGGCCAGCGCAGGTTCTGGTTTTCTTTTTTCTTTGTCAGTTGTAGGGCTTGAACTCATGGCCTGTGAGCTGCCCCTGAGCATTTTTGCTCAAGGCTAGCGCTCTACCACTTGAAGCCACAGCGCCACTTCTGGTTTTCTGGTGGTTAATTGGAGATAAAGAGTTTCACGGACTTTCCTGCCCAGGCTGCCTTTGAACCCAGATCCTCAGATCTCAGCTTCCTGAGTAGCTAGGACTATCCTTACTGAAAACTCTTTCCTTTGCTACCTACCGTGTCAACACTTCAGAGTTTAAGACTGTCCCTTATCTCTCTTCTGCCTCTCTGTGCCTACCAACCCCTACCTAGCCCTCCTCCCCTTCCTCTTGGAAAGACAGCCTGTTCTTCTAACCAGAAAGGATCTTCCTTAATTCTCCCACTCACACCCCACTCACGGACCAGGCATAATACCTGTTATGTGCCAGGAAAAGCCAGACTGAGAGAAGCCCTGCGCCCAAGAGCCCGTACTTACTTACACCATTACTTACAAATTATCCACTTGTTCTTGAATTAGTCCAGCCCAGGAGGTGGTCTGTGGCTCAGGAATCCTTTCCTCACTGAAGCTTGCCCTCCACCCTTCTTTCTTGCCTGGTCTCTTCTCTCCATTGTGCTTTTTGGTGAGCTGTAAGAATAGTTACTTCAAGCCAGGCTCTGTAATCCTAGCTACTCAAGAGGCTGAGATATAAGGATAGTGGTTGAAGTCAGCTTCGGGCAGAAAAGTCTTTGAGACTAGTACCTCCAATTAAGCACCAAACCCCACCAGCCAACCAACCAAACATACACGCCCTCAAAAAAGAAAAAAAAACCCAACCAAACCCTGGGAAGTAGAGTTGTGGCTCAAGTGGTAGAGAGCTAGCCTTGAGCACAAAACTCAGGGACAGCACCCAGGCCCTGAGTTCACACCCAAGGAACAGCACACACACACACACACACACACACACACACACACCTCAAGCTGTATATTGATGGTGCACACTTGTCATCCTAGCTAACGGTTTTGATGCTTTTAGAATTTCACTCACACATTTTCTTTAGGAGGCTTGCAAAATGTGGGTCTTTAAAGTACAGCTGATAAGATTCATCTTAAATGTATTTTCACTTTACACAATCATGTGAATAGTATAAACACTCCAAAGGCAGTCCATACATGCTCATTTCTGGAGACTAAAGGGTGCTGTCCCTTAGTTTTTGCACTCGAGGCTGGTACTCTTGAGCCAGAGCTCCACTTCTAGCTTTTTTTCTTCCAGTCCTGGGGCTTGAACCCAGGGCCTGGGCACTGTCCCTTAGTTCTTTTGCTCAAGGCTAGAGCTCTACCACTTTGAGCCACTTCGGGTTGGCTGGTGTTTATTTGGAGATGAGTCTAATGGCCTTTTCTGCCTAGGCTGGCTTTGAACCGTGATCCTCAGATCTCAGCTCTTCTAGCTTTCTTAAGAGATAAACTGGAGGTATGAATGTCACAAACTCTCCTGCCTGGGCTGGCTTTGAAACATTAGGGTCTTTCTCCACCCATCCTTGCTCCTGCCATTCTTCTTCCTCCACCCTCACTCAACCTAGAAGTATCCTTCAGGCTCCTAGAGGCAGCTGTGCTTTTCCTGTTCTCAAACTCTGTTGGTTTTTTTTGGCCAGTCCTGAGGCTTGGACTCAGGGCCTGAGCACTGCCCCTGGCTTCTTTTTGCTCAAGGCTAGCATTCTGCCACTTGAGCCACAGCGCCACTTCTGGCCATTTTCTGTATATGTGGTGCTGGGGAATCGAACCCAGGGCTTCATGTATACAAGGCAAGCATTCTTGCCACTAGGCCATATCCCCAGCCCCCCTGTTCTCAAACTCTGGTGTGCTGGTAAAAATCAAAAGATGATTGGAGCCAATTGTTCATGACTGTAATCCTAGCAACTCAGAAGGCTGAGATCTGAGGACTGAGGCATCCCAGGCAGAAAAGTCCTTGAGGCTCATACCCAATTAAACAGAACAAGCCAGAAGTGGAGGTGTGGCTCAAGTTGTAGAGCACCAGCCTTGCACAAGAAAGCAGGGGAGGGGGGGGGGGTATATGGCTCAGTGGTAGAAGCCCTGGGTTTGATTCCTCAATACCACATACACACACACACACAAAAAGCCAGAAGTGGCGCTGTGGCTCAAGTGGCAGAGTGTTAGCCTTGAGCCAAAGAAGCTCAGGGACACTGCCCTGGGCCCTGAGTTGAAGCCCCAGGACTGGCAAAAAAAAAAAAAAAAAAAAAAAGCTAAGGATAATGCCTGGGCCCTGAGTTTCGGTCCTATTGCCAGGACACACACGCAAAAATAACTTGATTGTTCTCAGAAAACAGAAAATCCTGGGACCCAACGGAATTGGAATGAAAAATCTCCAAGGGTGTTTGGTAACCTAGTGTTGTCTCAGCTGAGGGCATCCTGATTTTGTAGAAAGATATCAGATGTCCGGGAAATAGCCTAGGAATGGAAGCACACACACTCTGGTTTGCTTTAATACGGTACCAATAAAGCCCCTCATCCCCACCACCCCAACCACAGGCCCAAACACAATTACAAAGGCAATCTGTGTCGTTTCCCCCCCCCCCTCCATAGAGAGGCCTTTTCTTTAGGTTTGCTGTGTGTGTGTGTGTGTGTGTGTGTGTGCCCACCAGTCCTGGGGGCTTGAACTCACAAGGGGGCCTTTTTTTTCTATCCAGGCTGGCTTTGAACCACGGTCCTTAGATCTCAGCCTCTGGAGTAGCTAGGGTTACGGGCGTGAACCACCAAGCCCCTGGCTTCCTTGGGCTCTCTGGACGGGAGGACTGCCTAGTCCCACGCTCCCAGGAGGGCGGTGAGTGGCCAGAAGGCCCAGTACTTGTCCCCACCACGCCATCACCCCGGCACCGCCAGAAAGTCCCCCTCCCCAAGCCTGCCACCTGGGGAAGAGCGCCGACGCCGCGAGGCCACCCACCCGAGGGCAGTGGGCCGGCCGCGCACGGCTCACGAGTGAGCGGCCGCCTTCCCCTCGTGGCTCCCGCCCCGCACGGCCGGGGTGGGGGGGGGGTGGGGGTTCCCGGCCCCCGACACACCCGCAGGGCCTCGGGAAGGGCCAACGTGCGCAATGCGGTCTCCACTTCCGGCACCCCCGGGGGCCCTCCGGGAGGCCGCCGCGGAGGGGGGGGGGGCCTCCGGAGAACTCCAAGGCCACCGCTGGGTCTACACCACCATGCGGCACGCGGGGCCTAGAGACGGATCGCGCCGCCCCGACGCCCCCGCGCTCTGCACTCCAGCCGGCGCCAAACTCGTAGGTCCCCACCGCGCAGGCGCCGGCAGCACACGCAGCGCAGGAAAGCTCGGAGACCGGCGTGCCCGGGAACCAGTCAGCGCCGACTTCGCACAAAGCTGGTCCCGCCCCCAGGGCGCCGCCACCAGGCCCCTCCCCCTCCCCGCCACCCGAGCCCGCCCCGCTCAGCCTCGGGTTAGAGGCTGGCGATTGGCTCAAGGCACAGACGCGAGCTCTGACTGGCCGAGAGGGAGTCACGAGGGCGCCGTCGTCGCCTTTCCAGAGGCGATTACTGGGCAGGCTCAGTCTTTCGCCTCAGACGCGAGCGGTAGCTGGCAGTCAGTCCCTCGCGCTCCGGCTTCTCCATTATCCGTGGCGGCCATCAACGTCTCTCAGATCCTTCTTGGCTCGTCTGCACCCCTCGTCCCCGCACCCTCCGCGGTCGTAACCCGCCATCATGGTGAAGCTTGCAAAGGTAGGAGGCCTTGGGCGCGAGCACGAATCGTCGAGGCCTACTCTCTAAGGAAGGCGCGCGCGCGGTGCCGCGGGGAGGAGGGCCTGCGCGCCGTCCCGGGCGCGTTCCGAGGGCGCCATGCTGCAGGAAGTCTCGCGCGAGTAGCGGGAGATCTCGCGGCGTTTGGTTTACTTGAAGCCGAGGTGAAGAGCGGAGGCTCGTACGGGGAATGTGGAAGCGGGGGGGGGGGTTGGTGGTGGTTAGTGGGTGAAGGCGGAAGGGAACGGTTTCCGAGCGGAGCGTGGGGAGGGGACGCCGGGCCTCGGGGCGCGCGGTGGGAGGGGGGGGCGGGAGGGAGACGAGGCCAAACTCCGGCGAGCGGGGCGCCGCCTCCCGGCGCACGTGGTCGCGCGCGCGGGCAGCCACGTGGGCCGCGCCGCGCGGGTCGCGAGTCTCCGAGGGGCCGGTTGTCTGGGGAAGGGCAACAGTGGGGTTGGCTGGCCTCGCGGGTACGGGGAGGTCGGGGGACTGGGCGGGAAGGACCGGCACGTGGTGGGGGCCCCGGGCCGTGGCGAGCTGCGGGCACATGGTGGCTTCCCTGGTAAAACCCCACGTGGGCCCCTCGGGGGTTTGGGGGAGGCGGGGCGGTTCACCTGCCGGAGGAAAGCTTTGGGACGATCCTAGTCCCATTAAAGGAGAATTTGTTTTATATATATATATATATATATATATATTTAAGTTTCCGTTAAGGTAGTCCGGGCAAAAGTACAGAACACACCGAAGCACCCCAACTAATTAAGCTTTAAAGAGAATGTCCTTAAACTAAGGTTAAAAAAAGAGAGGTGATTTCTTTTAGGTGTCATTGAAGCAAATCTCTAGGTGGGTTTGGTTTTTTTTTTTTGGCAAAATCTGGTAGGAATAATGTAGTGCGCTGGCCGCAGGAGTTGTATTTGGCAGCAGGAAGTGAATTTTAAGAAAAGAGGTGACTTGCATTTCACTGTGGAGAACGATAACCCCAAGTGGATGGTCCGAAATGTGATGGAGGTGTGATGTTGTACATGTCCGTTCCTAGGCCGGTAAAAATCAAGGTGAATCCAAGAAAATGGCCCCTCCCCCGAAGGAGGTAGAAGAAGACAGTGAAGATGAAGAAATGTCAGATGACGAAGAAGATGAAAGCAGTGGAGAGGAGGTAATTTTATTCCACATACAGCAAAATTGTAGGAATTTGACGAGTACAAAAAGGTAGTTTTATCTGAAAATGGTTGCCAAAGTTTTTTGTTCTGGTATTAGACCTGTTGAAATAGTTCAGGGACACTTGACACATTGATAACCGTTTGTGTGAAGGTATATGAGAGACATATAAGATATAGTAGTGGTTGTACTTTACATGTGTATTACAGTTGGTGTGATACTTTCTAGTGACTCATTACACCAGGCCAGTTTTCCCGTGTTCATTTAGTCCTACTCAAAAATGTGGAGATATGGGGCTGGCAAGTGTACTTGCCTTGTGTACATGAAGCCCTCTGTTCGATTCCTCAGTACCACATATAAAGCCAGAAGTGACACTGGCTCAAGTGGTAGAGTGCTAGCCAGAAGAAAATGAAGCCAGGGACAGTGCTCGGGTCCTGAGTTCAGGCCCCAGGACTGGCAAAAAAAATGTGGACATCTGTATTGAGATGTGAGAATAAGCGAAGCATGCCAGATTCCCATTCTCCAGGCAAGAGTAATCATCTTTCAGGTAGTGATGGAGGTTTAACCCAGGGCCTTGTGCATGTTAGGCAAGTGTTCTACTGAGCTACATACCCTCCTCCCCATATATAATCTTAGTGAAACTGGTCAATTAATATCTCATGGGTGGGCTAAAGGTAGCCTTATTTGGCCTTGTTTAATGATTTTGCAGTACTTGAGTTTGAACTCAGCTTCCTGCTTGGGAGGAGGACACAGGCTAAAATCAGCCCACTCGTTCATATTTAACCCTATTCTTAAGAATTTGTTCCTTCAGTAATACTGATGAGCCCAATGTTATTACTTTTAGGAAAGCACTCTACTTCCTGAGCCACATCTTTTTTGGAGCCTTTCTTGGGGTTGAACTCGAGGCTGGTGCTCTGTCACTTGAGCCACAGGTCCACATTGCCATTTTGCTGGTAATTGTGGATAAGATTCTCAAGATTCCTTCTCTAGGCTGGCTTTGAGCCATAATCCTTAGATCTCAGCAGCTTGAATAGCTAGGATTACAGGTGTGACCCATCAGTGCCTTTTTTGTGAGTTATTTTTAGGTAACCTTTCAACCAATCTCCCTTACCAGCCAACATACAACTGCCATCACCACTGTAGGAAACCCAAATGATGTCAAAGCATGACAATAATAGTTGATCCTAAGAGCATTTGAAAGATGTTGAATAATTTCTGAGGGTTTGTAGTCCTTGAAATAACATGTAAGGTTGGCATTGCCACATTACAAGTGGTGGTTTAAAAAAATATGAGGTAGAGGAACTCAGGATTCACAAGGTTTGGGATGTGCTTTCTTATGTTTGGGTAATTTGAAGTCGCTAACATGCGGACATCTCCAAGGACATGCCCAGGTCCTATGTGTCTTGACACATGGTCCTAAACCAAGGATCATGCTGACCTACCCTTTTTGAATATATCAAACATACTTAATATTTTATATTTATCCTCAAGGTTGTCATCCCGCAAAAGAAAGGCAAGAAGGCTACAACTCCAGCGAAGAAGGTTGTTACCCAAACAAAAAAGGTTGCAGTGGCCACACCTGCCAAGAAAGTAGCTGTTACTCCAGCCAAGAAGGCGGCAGCCACCCCAGCCAAGAAGGCCGCCACTCCAGCAAAAGCAGTTGCAGTGTCTGGCAAGAAGGGAGCCACCCAAGGGAAAGCAGTGGTAGCAACTCCTGGTAAAAAAGGTGCTGTCACTCCTGCTAAGGGAGCAAAGAATGGTAAGAATGCCAAGAAGGAAGACAGTGAGGAGGAGGAAGAGGATGAGGAGGAAGAGGAAGATGATGAGGATGAGGATGACAGTGATGAGGAAGAGGAGGACGAAGAGGATGAGGATGAGGTTGAGCCAGTAGTGATGAAAACAGCAGCTGCTGCTGCTGCCGCTGCCTCCGAAGATGAGGATGAGGAAGATGAGGAGGACGACGATGAGGAGGAGGAGGGTGAGTTCCCTGGGAAGGTCTTGGGCTTCTGCTTGCAGGATGCCTTGTACTAGTAGTGCTGACCCTTTTTCTCTGCTTCCTTCTTGCTGTCAGCTTTCACTCAGCTGGCATTCTATCTACCATATAGGGAAGGCATCAGCCACAAGCATCACCCTCTATATAGGACAATATTCTGACCCCCTCAGAAACCGAGCCCTGTGTCTCTGGGCTTTTTGGGGGAGAGGGACTCAAATCTAGCACTCTAGCATATGAGCCACAGCTCTACTTAGGGACATTTGGTAGATAATTGGAGATAAGTCTCATGGACTTTCCTCCCTGCTTAGTCTCCTGAGTAGCTAGGATTACAGCCTTGAGCCACCTTAGCCCAGTTCATACAGGATAGTATTAATGGAGATTTTGGTGTGAGAGTTGAGTGTGTCATGAATTACATGTTTAAGATAATTAGGGCTTTTTTTTTTTTTTTGGCCAGTCCTGGGCCTTGGACGCAGTGCCTGAGCACTGTTCCTGGCTTCCTATTTGCTCAAGGCTAGCACTCTGCCACTTGAGCCACAGCACCACTTCTGGCCGTTTTCTGTATATGTGGTGCTGGGGAATTGAATGAACCCAGGGCTTCATGTATAGGCGGCAAGCATTCTTGCCAGTAGGCCATATCATTTTTTTCTTTTCTGAACAAGGCAAAATATGCTTATGTACAGAAGGGAGCAGCAGTTGCAAGCAAAGCACCCTTTTACTTATTTGACAATAGTGGGATTTTCATATAGGGCCATCTGTTGGCCCTTTTATGAGCTGGTTATTTAGAGATAGGGTAAGAGAAATGGAATCTTAGACTTAGCTCCTCTTCATATAACTGGGAGGGCAAGGTACATACCACTGTCCAGCTGTGCTGCCAAGGACTAATTCTTTTTAAATTGTTACTATAAAGGTGGTATGAAGAAGTGTTGCAGTTACATAAGTCAGGTAGTGGGAACATTTCTTTGGGGACAGTGTTAACCCTTACTGGGTTTTTCCCTCTTGTCCCCCAATCAAGTTCATTTCAGCATAGTGTCTTGTGAGTCACTGTTACAGGTTTTTCTCTGTGGAGATGTGTTCCAATTTCAGCCTTCTGAGTCCTAAGGTTATTTTACCTATGTAATAGCATGTAGGGGGACCATGTTGCCTTTTCTTCATGTTTGTCTATAGAGCTTTTGACTGGGTGTTTTTTTCAGAGTCTGAAGAAGAAGCTATGGATACCATACCAGCAAAAGGAAAGAAAGCACCTGCAAAAGCTGCTCCTGTGAAAGCCAAGAGTGTGGCAAAGGAGGAAGATGAAGAAGATGAGGATGATGAAGAAGATGAGGATGAAGAGGAGGAGGATGAAGAGGAGGATGAGGAAGAAGATGAAGAGGAAGAAGAGGAGGAAGGTAGTATAAGTTCTAATATATTTTAACCTGTTAATTATTTTTGATGGGATGGGATTTGAACTCTGCTTGTACACTTAGTAGTCAAATATACCACTTGATACGATGCCTCTAGAAAGCCCTTTTGGCTTGTACTATTGTTTGAGTTAATGGTGTGGTCCTCCTATTTGTGGGATAAGACTGCTCTCCACGATTCCCAATTTTTTTTTTTTTTGCCAGTCCTGGGCCTTGGACTCAGGGCCTGAGCACTGTCCCTGGCTTCTTCCCGCTCAGGGCTAGCACTCTGCCACCTGAGCCATAGCGCCCCTTCTGGCCGTTTTCCATATATATGGTGCTGGGGAATCGAACAGAGAGCTTCATGTGTAGGAGGCAGGCACTCTTGCCACTAGGCCATATTCCCAGCCCCGATTCCCAATTTTTATTTATTTTCTCAGTCTTGGAGCTTGGATTTTTCTCTCTCCCCTCCCCCACTGGTCCTGGGGCTTGAGCTTGAGCTCAGGGGCCTGGCTTTTTGTTGCTCAAGGCTAGTACTCTGCCACTTAGGCCACAGCACCACTTCAGGTCTTTTTTATATATGTGGTGCTGAGGAATTGACCCAGGGCTTATGTATACGAGGCAAGCACTCTTGCCATTAGGCCATATTCCCAGCCCAAGAAGAATATTTTGTGTACCCTAGCTAACCTCAAACTAATCAGTCTCCCAGAGTAGCTAAGGCTACACATGAGTCATCTTGTCCCACTTTAGAGTTTAAGGGGGGATTTATGTGTCTAGCTAAGGGTGACATTGTTTTTAATTTTATACAGAGCCTGTTAAAGAAGCACCTGGCAAACGAAAGAAGGAAATGAGCAAACAAAAGGAAGTTCCTGAAGCCAAGAAACAGAAAGTGGAAGGTAACCAGCAGCACAGTTAGGTAGAAGAACTGAAGTAGAGCACAAATGATGAATAACACAGGGACTTAATACTGAAAACCTGATGTTACAGTGTATGGTGCTGATGTGCTAATGTGCTATTGCTGAGAATTTTGTGCTAAGTTTTATTGTGGTCTATAAGTATACTAACAACAGTTCATTTCTTTATACAGGCTCAGAACCAACCACACCTTTTAATCTCTTTATTGGAAACCTGAACCCAAACAAATCTGTCCAAGACTTAAAAACGGCCATCAGTGAACTTTTTGCTAAAAATGATCTTACTGTTGTGGATGTCAGAACTGGTACAAACAGGTAAGTTACACCGGAATCATCTGATGTTTTTTCCTATTCATCTGATAACCTTGAATATGCAAATAAGGTCAGCTATCAACAGATTACCAAATTATAAGTTCCAAATTTGTATGCAGAAACACAACTAGTATAATATAAAATACTAGTTTTCAGAATTTGGTGTTCATGGCCTTAAAATAATATATATGAGTAGTTTGTATCATAGATTCCCTCACAAGTTATTGCTATGCATTGTTAAACGTGTATGTTTATCATGAACTTTGTTCTGTAGCTGATTCTTGAGTCTACACTCTTGGTTAGTACTGTGGAGGATTTTTTTTGTCACTCAAGCCTTTTTGCCTGTTACATTAATATTGGCAAGTGTCTTTCACTTTTCCTACCTGTAATTTTGCTATTTTCACCTTAAAGGAAATTTGGTTATGTGGATTTTGAATCTGCTGAAGACCTAGAAAAAGCCTTGGAACTCACTGGCTTAAAAGTCTTCGGCAATGAAATTAAACTAGAAAAACCCAAAGGAAGAGACAGTAAGAAAGGTAAGAGTCTTGGGGTTCTGATGTGTCTGTCAGACCATGGAACTAGGCTTTCTGGGAAAATGCCTTTACTCTTCTCTCTGGTCTTCTTCCTCATAATGTCAAAGAAATACCCAACTTAGGCAGGGGTTGAGTACTTGCACAGGATTACACGATGAAGCAATATTTCAGATTTTGGATTGGTTTGTTTCATGTACTTGATTTTTGGGATGGGGTCCTGTTTGACAGTTTCATGTGCACCTTATACGAGCCTTAGATAATTGTAGATGGTGTCTTGGTAAGGTGACACATAACTGCAGTTTGCAATGAGGCCAGGTATTGGCGTTATTCTCAGTTTGTTTTTCATTAAGGATGGTCAAACATGTATTTGAGATGTATTAGAATACTAGGCTTTTCCTCACTTAAACTTACTAGAGTGTTAAGCTTTATGTCCTTTTTCATGTGTTCATGGGTATTACAGTGCAAAGATTGTGCACTGCTACACTAGACATACTTGCAGTAGGTCGCAGTATTCTTCAGATATCAGCACTGGCGACTGCTTATATTTCACTGTTTTATACATGGCTTTGTCATGGGATCTCAGTTCAGTGGAACTATGTCTTTAATGTGTTTTTTTTCTTTTGTAGTTCGTGCAGCAAGAACACTCCTGGCCAAAAATCTCTCATTCAATGTTACTCAGGATGATTTAAAAGAAGTATTTGAAAATGCTATGGAAATCAGAGTAGTCAGCCATGATGGGAAAAGTAAAGGGTATGTTTTTGTCACTTTTTTTTAATCACTTGAGACTCTTAACTGTTTGTTCAGACTGGCCTTGAATTCAGTCCTCCTGCCTCAGCCTCCAGAGTGCTGGAATTAAGGATGTATGCCACCATGCAGTTCTTTAACAAAATAAAGTTACTCTATAAATAACACTCATTTCCTGTCTACAAGTAGACATACTTCATGGAACGCTTTCAAAGACAAGCTCTAAAACCAAAACATAAGAAACTTCATGGAATGCTTTCAAAGACAAGCTCTAAAACCAAAACATAAGAAACTATAAATGCTGTGTAACTTAGCCAGGCACCAGTGGCTTATACCTGTTTTCCTAGCAACTCATGAAGCTGAGACTAGAGGATTATGGTTCAATAAACAAGTGCTCTGTAACTTGCTGATAATTGTATATGGTTTCAATGATGTATGAGCGTTACTGATGTCTGCACAGGGTTCTTGTATGCTTGGGTATAACGGCGCATTTCCTCGAATCTAATCGTGTTAATAAGCCGTGAACATGCTCAGATGAAGGAAAGGTCTGTTTATTCCAAGTTGGAGGGTTCTTAACATGCTGTTCTCATTGCAGGATTGCCTATATTGAATTTAAGACAGAAGCTGATGCAGAGAAAGCCTTTGAAGAAAAGCAGGGGGCAGAAGTTGATGGGCGAAACATTGCCCTGCATTACACTGGAGAGAAAGGACAAAGACAAGAATTCAAAGGTAAGAATAGCACTCTGCTTTATAAATTACCAGTACTGAGTTGAGCATCCCAGTGGCTCACACATTAAAACTATAGCTAGTAGAAGTTAGTCTAGGCAGAAATATGTACTCTCCAGTTTGCCAGGAAAGTATCAGACTGGAGGAATGATTGGAAGCCCTGATAAAGGCAAAAAAAAATTGCAAGTGTTTTATAATTGGGAATCATGATAGGTGCTGAGTAAGCGCTGTTGTGTTAGAATCACTAGTGTCCCAATGCAGAGTTTGGAACTCCAGGCCCGCGGTAGATACTTTTATTCTCCAGTCTAGTGCTCTACAAGTTTGAGCCACAGCTCCAGTTTGTTTTTAGGTGGGTGGTGTGGTTAACTGGAGAGATGTCTCCTGGACTGCCTGTGCTTTGAACCACGATCCATATATCTTAGCCTGTTGAGTAGCTTAGGATTAGTCATGAGCCACCTACCCACCTGAGTTTGTTTTTCAGCCATAAGTTATACTCTTCAGCCCTCCACTCCAGTTTATTGTTGCTTTTTGCCAGGCCTGAGCACTGTCCCTGGCTAGCACTCTACCACTTGAGCCTCAGTGCCACTTCTGGCTCTTTCTGTTTATTCATGTATGCGTGCAAGACAAGCAGTCTGCCACTAAGCCACATTCCCAGCCCCTCTACACCAGTTTTTATGGTAGTTTGTTGGAGACAAATCTCCCTTAGCCTTTGCTGCTGGGCTGGCTTTGTTATGACAATCTTTAGATCTCAGGCCTCTTTAGTAACTAGGATTAATACAATGTGTGAGCCACCAATGCCGACACATGCTGAGTTCTTACATGAATTAGTATAGCTGTGCTTGAGCAAGGTGTTAAATGTAATCGTTACAAATTTTTCAGGTGAATCAAAGACGCTGGTTTTAAGCAATCTCTCCTACAGTGCAACAGAAGAAACTCTTCAGGAAGTATTTGAGAAGGCAACTTTTATCAAAGTGCCTCAGAACCCCAACGGCAAGCCTAAAGGGTAAGGTTTTTTTCTAATGTTAACCTAGTATGGGTTATAAAAAAAATGAGAGGATCTTTAAAGAGTCTTTTAATCTTGGTGGTTTTTAGCTGCGTGTCAATCAGTGTAAAACAGCATCCTGTTAATCTGAGGGGTGCAAACGCTGGCATTGGAGTCCTCTTAATGAAGTGGTGACTGTTTATCCTTAGGTATGCGTTCATAGAATTTGCTTCGTTTGAAGATGCTAAAGAAGCTCTGAACTCGTGTAATAAGAGGGAAATTGAGGGCAGAGCCATCAGGCTGGAGCTGCAAGGACCCAGGGGGTCACCAAATGCCAGAGGCCGTAAGTTCAGTTGGCAAGAACTCACCACAATTACTCTTCCTGCAAATCTGCGAGTGCCTTTTCTTTCTGTTGCTGTTGAGTAAATGACAACTGGATATGATGACTGATTTCTCTGAGCAAGAATGATGAAATTTCTAGAAAATTTTCCTCTAGATAGTCAAGTTCTGATCCAGTATGTCAACTCGGTGTCACAAAGTTGTACTTGAGTTCCTTGTCTGCTGAGCTGTAGTTGCAGGACTGTGATTGTGGGGGTTTACGTATATGTACTCTCACTACTGAGATCCTTGTGCTGCTTCTGCTTCTGTTTGGCTGGTGGTTGCAAAGCTGCCTTTTCTGCTCAAAGAATACTAGACCGCAAAATGTCTTATGAGTTTTGCCTTCAAATACAAATGTATTTTGATTTCACAGATGCATCCAAAACATTGTTTGTCAAGGGTCTGTCTGAGGAAACCACTGAAGAGACCTTAAAGGAATCATTTGAGGGCTCTATTCGTGCGAGAATAGTCACTGACCGGGAAACGGGGTCCTCCAAAGGGTAAGGCATGGCGGGGGTGTTCTTGGGGGGCTGTGCGTGTGGGGGAGCGTGCGTGCCTCTCACATGTCTTCTCATTGAGCTCCTTTCTGTCTGCTGGTGACAGTTTATGGATTCGCACGAGAAGAAGAGTGTATTCACAGAACAAGCATTATGTTACCTTCTGGTTTTACATGGGGTGTTCTGTGAGACATTTGCGAATGAAGTTCTTGAGTCTGCTCATCTGGATAAGACTCTGTGCTGATGGGTGCTGTTTGCTTTGCTGCTGTAGGTTTGGTTTTGTAGACTTCTACAGTGAAGAGGCCGCCAAGGAGGTCATGGACGCCATGGAGGATTGTGAAATTGATGGAAACAAAGTTATTTTGGACTGGGCCAAGCCTAAGGGTGAAAGTGGCTTCGGGGGTCGAGGTGGAGGCCGAGGTGGCTTTGGAGGTCGAGGCAGAGGAGGCCGAGGCGGCTTTGGCAGAGGAGGCCGGGGTGGCTTTGGAGGTAAATTTTGAAGCCCCCGGGGCCATGTCGAGTGGGTGGTAGTAGTGTGGAGCAGGTTGCACCGACCGCTTCCTCTTTCTTGTTTTGCGTCTGCAGGTCGAGGAGGTTTCCGGGGAGGCAGAGGAGGAGGAGGTGGTGGTGGAGACTTCAAGCCACAAGGAAAGAAGACGAAGTTTGAGTAGTTGCTTCCGTTCCTGTCTTTCCCTCTTCCATTTGAAAGAAAGGACTCTGAGGTTTTTACTCTGTTACCTGTTTAATGACAGAGCCTTCTGAGGACATTCCAAGACGGTGTGCAGCCTGTGGTCTACTTGGAATCCATAGAGCTTACATTTCAAGAGAGATACCCTGTTGGTTTTGACTGGATATTCATATAAACTTTTTAAAGAGATGAGTGATAGAGCTAACCCTTATCTGTAAGTTTTGAATTTATATTGTTTCATCCCATGTACAAAACCATTTTTTTCCTACAAATAGTTTTTTTTGTGTTGGGGTTGTAAAAGAAAGAATGTTTTATCATGATTTTTTGCTTCAGTGACTTTAGGACAAATTAAAAAGTCCTAAACTCTGGTGCCAGACGTACACTTCTTGAGGAATGTGGCAAAGCCTGATCTGCTGCTCTGACCACCTCAGATACTGCCCCCCAGTGTGCTGGCTCAATGGAAGACTGCTGCACTTAGCGTCCACGTGTCCATGAGAGTTCTGCTATTATGCTGGTGTGGGGCCTGACAACCAGGCACTGCATAATGGGCCTGCAGTGGTGCTTCTTTCACTAAGTACTGCCTGCTGGTGGTGCACACAGTCCTGGTTTGGAGGCTGAGATTGGGAGCCACGTGAGTCTGTCCTGGTTATCCACACGAGATCCCTTTTCACCCATTATCCAAGTACAGTGGCACCTGCTGCCCTTGTCTGTCATTCTAGCTACTGGGATCAAGGTTCCAAGTCAGCCCAGACAAGACTATGGTCTCAATAGCAGCATGGCTCTATGGTCCGTTCCAGTGAACATTGTCATCAGGCTCAAGAGCCTCCACCTAGCCCAAGAAGAAAGAAAACAAGACTCAAGCCACTGCAAAAGTAATTTCAGTGGATTTTTGGCACGTTGTAGGTTTGGTGACAGGCTGCCTTGTACTTGTAACACAGCAGCCTGAAAGTAATGTAGCAGATGAATAAACATACCAAATTTATAAAGTAGGATAGTTAAAAATGTGAAACACAACCTTAGCATAGGTGGCTAATTTGGTTTTAATCTGGTGGTTTTGCAGAGTTGAGAAAGTACTGCCTGTCCACTTCCATGGCTCTTAACGACCATCCTAGCAGGACAGTGAGCCGAGGGGAGGGAGGGCTTAGCCTAAGGGCAGGCAGTCATTGGTGGCCTCTACTAGTGAAAGCCTATCAAGGATCTCATGGCTGTGCCATGAGTCATGTGAACACTTTGCCAGTACTCTTACCACTACTACTGCTATGCTACTATACAGCCATGTATCTGCCCCAAAGTGACCATAAAGTGTGCACCACAGTAAGTCTGATTGACCTCCCCTCCACCCAATGAGCCAAAGAGCATCACTTAAGCCAAAGGTTTGTAGCACTGCCATTACTGCCATTCAATGTAGTTGATGCTGCTAATTTGCTCAGGCCTCAACCTAAGGAGGCTGTTAAAATTGTCCCCTGCTGTTGTGTGGGTGCTGAGATTTCAGCTTGTCCTTGGCTTCTGTTGCCTCTTGCTCAAGGCACTTGTGCTTGAGCTCAGTGCCTGGGTTCTGCTGAAGGCTAGGGCTCTACCACTTCAAGCCACTACCACATTGGTTAATTGCAGAAACAAGCCCACACACAACTTTTTCACTCACTGCTGAACATATTTCCCAGTTCTGGTTTTATTGGGGTGGGGAGGGTTGCTGAGCAAATAAACCTCAGGTCTTGGCCTCTTGAGTAGCTGCCACGGGTGTCTGGCAAAGCTTGCTTGGCCGCCTGCCTCAGCCCCCCGTGTTGGTGTCCAGCATGTGCCAGGTCCAACCCATTGCTCCAGGAGGACATCTGCTGGACTTGCAGTGACAGGTTGGAATCCTACTTGTCCTGGCCTCTGGTGTCCAGCCATTTTAGAAGTACTTCCTTTAAGGAAATGGTTGTCACCCCTTCTCTTGTTCTTCCAGCAGGTGGCAGCAAGAGTCCATACTGTGTGGGGACTGACCAAGAGGTAAACTGGGCTAAGGGCCAGTGTGCCTCCAAGCTCCCTTCAGTTGAAGGGGTGAGGCTGGGAATCTGCAGGAAGCTGAATGGAATATTGATGGAGTACTGGTCCTTGGGCTTGAACTCATGCCTAAGAGCCATCTCTGAACATAGTGTTCTGCCAGTTGAGCCACAGTCCCACTTGTGTGCAGTCCTGCTCTACCTGGCTTCAGACTATTATCCTCATGTCTCAGCAATTATCCAGTTTCTGTATTTCAAATCTTTAAGCAAAGCTTTTCCCCCAAAGACTGTCCCAGAACCTGTACCGCTCTCCAAGTTAATTTTCTTGGCGCTCCCCCCCCCCCGCCCCGCTCATAAAGGGTGTTGGAGTCTAGAGATGGCCAGGAAGTGTGTTGCTGGTGGTTCACATATCACCCTAGCTACACTGAGGTGTCAGGATCGTGGTTTGAAGACAGCCCTGGGAGAAAAGCCCATGAAGCTCAAATAATGGGCCCTGTATGTCAAGGTTTACATAAAGGGCAACTGACTCCTACTTGGCCCTGTTGTGGGGTTCTCTGGAATAGCTCCCATGATAGGTGAGGAATTGTGCAGGCCCTAAGACCAGCATGCAAAATCAACTCGTGTAGGCTTTGAGGTATGGTCTGTGAGACTTCTGCCCAGATTGCAAATTCCAATCTGAATACATCAGATTGCTGGTGACAGTTCTTGACATTGTTTAAAATAACTGCCATTTTGTGACTATAAGGATTCCTCTGGGTGTCTGGAACTGAATCTTAGGAATGTTTCCAAGGGTGTTTTTTTTTTTTAACACCATGTGGTTTGCTTGAGACGTTTATGGCCTTGAGTTGGGTGTGGCCCTGCCCAGCTTTGAGTCCAACCCCTGTTCTCACTCAGTGGGCAATCACTGACATGTGTTTCTAGTCCTCAAAGTAATTTTTGTAGCCCAGGAAACCAAATTTTATTTTGCAAGGTTCTGGGGATGGTGGTGGCTCATCTGTAATCCTAGGTGCTCCAGGCTGACATCTGAGGATCACAGTTTGAAACTAGCCAAGGCCTGGGTACAGTTCACGTTTAGAACAGCCAGAAGTAGTGCAGTGGCTCAAATGATAAGAGTGCTAGCTTTGAAGGGGAAGACTGCTCAGCAAAAGTGCAGACCCCAAGTTCCACCCCGAATCACAGCACAAAAAGGTTCTTGGGTTGGACTGTAGTTCAGTGAGTGCACAGCAGATTGTACATGAGATCTCAATCAGAAGGGCTGGGAATATGGCCTAGTGGCAAGAGTGCTTGCCTCATATACATGAAGCCCTAGGTTTGATTCCCCAGCACCACATATATGGAAAACGGCCAGAAGGGGCGCTGTGGCTCAAGTGGCAGCGTGCTAGCCTTGAGCAAAGAGAACCCAGGGACAGTGCTCAGGCCCTGAGTCCAAGGCCCAGGACTGGCAAAAAAAAAAAAAAATGCCACAGAAGCTCTTCAAATATTTTATCGAGACTTGCAGAATTAAAACATCTGACAGGATTACAAATGTGGCTCAGGCCTGTGACCCTGCCTACTCCAGATGATGAGATTCGAGTATCAAGCTAGCCTGAGCAGGAGAGTTTGACCTCTCTTGATGTAACCACTAAGAAGATCAAGTGGAGCTGTGGGTCAAAGTTGTACAGTACTGGCCTTGGGCCAGAGAACTCAGGGATAGCACCCAGGCCCTGAGTTCAAGACCAAGACAAATGTGCTCCTGAGTGTATTAGTTTGATATAGTTGAAGTAACAAAATGGCCTTGTGGTATTTTATGGGCATACATGGGTATCTGATGGTGTGTTCTGCCAGTTGACCTAAAAAGCTTTTTTCTTGCCAGTCCTGGGGTTGAGCACTGTCTTCTTTTTGCTCAAGGCTAGTACTCGGCCACTTGAAGCCACGGTGCCACTTCTGACTTCTATATATGTGGTGCTGAGGAATCGAACCCCGGGCTTCATTTATGGGAGGCGAACACTCTACCATGAGGCCATAGTCAGCCCTTATGAACCTTTCCTACTACCAGGCATGAGCCCTGGCTTGTGGAGAGACAATGACTTGTAGAGAGTGGTCTCCAGGTGCAGCTGGAGCGGTAGCTGTCTGGGTGTGCAAATTTGGCCTTTCCTTCGACTTCGTGGGGGGTAGAAAGGTATTAAGGAGTCTAAGTACAGTTTGAATGTTTTGGGAAGTCAGGAACATGGAGAGACAGAAGGAAGCAAGAAACCAGGAAAAAGTTGCCTTTTGCTTTGTAGTCATTTCTAAGTTGCACCCATGTGTGGCAAGATTCCGGGAAGCCACTGCTAGCTAAGGGTCTCAGCTGCCTGAGCTTAAGAGTTCTGCCCAGTGGTGGGCACTTGATAAACTCACTGAAGGATTGCAAGAGTTACACACTGGGACTAAAGGTGAGCTGTCACGTCAAAACAGGATAAACTCGCAAGCTCCAAGTGCCTATAACAAACACCAGTGAGGGACGGAAGTCTGGCTGTTCGTTTGGAAATTTATACCCAAGAACTTGAATCTTAAGATGCCAATAGCTCATACCTGTGGCTCAAGTGTCATCCTTGAGTCAAAAGTCCCAATACAGGTATGCATGCTCACACATGCACCATTATCATCAGCGGGGATATATTAAGCAATTTGTATAACACTGAGATATTGAATGGAGAATTGGGAGAGTTATAGAGAGATGGAAACTCTCCAAATGGAAATGCTAGAACTGAGGGATAAATTACTTGAAATGTTATGAGGACCACTTAGAAGAATCAACTAGAGAAGGAGCAGCAGGAAGTATCAGCTTTAGCAGGGCTGAACGCCAATATTCACACCTGTAATCCTAGCTTCTCAGGAGGCTGAGATCTGAGTAAAGCAGCCTGGCAGGAGAGCCCAAGACGCCAGAAGTTGAGATGCAGCCCAAAGGGTAGAGCACTAGCCTTGAATGAAAGACGCTTAATCCTGGGGTCTTGAGTTCAAGCCCTATCATCCATCCCCCCCAAACAAAAACCAGCTTGGAGGAACAGTCAGTGAAGCTGTCTAATGTACGTAACAGTTCAAGAAGGGAATGAATGGGGTCAAAGATCACTCTGAAAAGGTGGGGAACACCTAAATTTGATGACAGCCAAGCAAAAGGACCTGCTTTGTGTAAAAGCACATCTATAGATGTGGTGGCTAAATTTTCACTGAGGGAAACAATTGTGCTAAAAAAAATCAGCATAGAGCTCAATGTAAACTATGCAAAAAACATTAAGTTAGCTGGGCGCCTGTGGGTCATGCCGGAAATCCTCGCTGCTGCCTTGGACTTTTTTAGGCAGGCATTCAAACATGCTCTCAGCCCATTTGCTAGGATTCCAGGTAAGAGCCACTGAGTCTAATTTTAGTATTGGTAAGCTGTTTCGTAAGTCAGGCAGTGAGTGTATTTCTTTTTGGAGCAGTGTCACTGCTTCGATTTCCCAGTTCCTCCCCCTCCCCCCTTGTCCTGGCTCACAAGCTATATAGCTAGTTCATTTTCCACATTGTGTCTACTGAGTTCCATGCCGTATTTGTTCATCCTTCCTCCATTTCTGCACCCTCCACTACTCCCACCAAAAGACAAAAAAGAACAAAACAAAAGCAAAACATAGGGCTGGGGATATAGCCTAGTGGCAAGAGTGCCTGCCTCGGATACACGAGGCCCTAGGTTCGATTCCCCAGCACCACATATACAGAAAACGGCCAGAAGCGGCGCTGTGGCTCAAGTGGCGGAGTGCTAGCCTTGAGCGGGAAGAAGCCAGGGACAGTGCTCAGGCCCGGAGTCCAAGGCCCAGGACTGGCCAAAAAAAAAAGCAAAACAAACAGCAATGATGAAAAATCCCCCTTCCTTTTTTTTGCCAGTGCTGGGGCTTGAACTCAAGGCCTGGGTGCTGTCCCTGAGCCTCTTTGTGCTCAAAGATAAGCACTCTACCACTTTGGCCACAGCGCTACTTGACTTTCTGGTTTTCGGTAGCTTATACAAGAGTCTCATGGACTTTCTTGCCTGGGCTGGCTTTGAACTGTGGATTGTCAGATCTAAGCCTCCTGAGTAGCTAGGGGGAAAAAATCATGTTACTTTTATTTCCTGGAATTCATTTGGATAAATAGTATTCTAAATGTTCAGGGGCCTTATGTCACTGGGTTCCTCAAGAGTATCCATCCTCCTTTACTGGCGCTGCTTGTGTGTAAATGCCTAGAGTCCTGTATAATTTATCACACCTCTGGTGTGTTTTAGATCTAGCTTTTGTCTGTGAAAACAGTGCCTTTTGTCTCTCTGAGCTTGGCTTGCCCCACCCTGATTTGTTCTAGGTCCATCTATCTCTCTCTAAATGACAGAAATCTCATTCTAATGGACAAGTAAAATTCCATCATAAGTACCACTTTTTTTTTTTCAGTCGTGGGGTTTGAACTCGGGGCCTGAGTGCTATCCCTGATCTTTGGGCTCAAGGCTAGCACTGTACCGCTTTGAGCCACCACACCACTTCCTGGTTTTGAGGGGCGTCTCGCTGGGACTGTTCTGCCTGGATTGGCTTCGCGTTGCAATCCTCAGATCTCAGCGTCGGGAGTAGCTGGGATTACCGGCGTGAGCCGCGGGGGCCTGGCTAGTACCCCGTTGTTTTTGATCCACTCACCTGTTGTGGGGCCGCCTCCTGAACTTGGCCGTTGTGATGAGTGCAGCAGGGGACCAGTGACTTGGTGGCATTGTGGCTTGTGGTGTTCTCTAGGTAGCTGCGGCTGGGTCGTAGGGAAGACCTGGTTGGTTTTGCGAGGAGTATTTACTGCTGTCCGGCGACCTTCCCGCCAGCCGTGCGGCCGGCTCCTTTCCCCACATCCCCTCCAGCCTTTGCTGTTCAGCTCCTCCTCCATCTTGGCCTGGTGAGCTGGAATCTCAGGGTTGTTTTGGTTGCCATTTCCTTTGTGGCCAGGCATATTGAGCCATTTCCTCGTGTGTTTCTTTGCTCTTCCTACCTCTTTCCCTGAGAAGTCTCTCCTTGGCCCCTTTGCCTATTTAGTGATTGGTTTGCTAGCTTTGGAAGGGGTTTGTTTCTTGAGCTCCTTGTATTGTTTGTTTTTGGGTTTTTTTTTTGGCCAGTCCTGGGCCTTGGACTCAGGGCCTGAGCACTGTCCCTGGCTTCTTCCTGCTCAAGGCTAGCACTCTGCCACTTGAGCCACAGCGCCACTTCTGGCCGTTTCCTGTATATGTGGTGCTGGGGAATCGAACCCAGGGCCTCATGTATACGAGGCAAGCTCTCTTGCCACTAGGCCATATCCCCAGCCCTCCTTGTATGTTTTGAATATTAGGTCTTGGATGCATTTCTGGTAAGAATCTTGTCTCCGTCTGCTGGCTGTCTTTCCAGTTTAGTAACTGTTCTGTTTTGATGTAATCCCATATGTCAAGTCTCTCTCCTCTCTGCTGTTGCCCTGGAACTCTTCAGGAAGTTCCTGCCTATGAGTTCTAGTGTTTCTGCTGCTGCAGTTTCATCTTTGATCCACTTTGAGTTGATATTAGTGACCAACGGGGATCCACTTTTAGGGTTCTACACATAAGTGCTCAGTTTTCCCAACACCGATTATTGAAGAGGCTATCTTTTTCCCCACAGTGTATCTTTGGCTCCCTTGTCAAATATAAGATCATTGTAAGTATATGGCTTTATTTCTGGGTCTTCTAGTCTCTTGCACTGATTTTCAGGCCTGTTTTTGTGCCAGTACCAAGCGTTTTTGTTATGACAGCGCTGTACTACATCTTGTGGTCTGGGGGTCTGGGATCTTGATATCCTCAGCGTTGCTTTTTTTTTTTTCTAACCTAAAATTGGCCTGCCTATTTGAGGTCTTTGTTTCATAGGAGGCTTTGGATTGTTTTCTCCATCTCAGTGGAGAATGTTGTTGGGATTTTGATGGGGATTCATTAAATTTGTAGATTGCCTTTGGCAATATGGCCATTTTCACAATATTCTACCTCTCCATGAACGTAGGAGGCCGCGTGTGTGTGCGGGCGTGTGCGTGCACAAGTGCGCAAGTGTGTGCACGCACGCACGTGCCTGCACTGTGGTTCTGGGGCTTGAACTCAAGGCCTAGGCGTTGTTCTTGAGCTTCTTTTGCACAAGGCTAGCAGTCAACCACTTGAGCCACAGCGCCTCTTCCAGCTTTTTCTGAGTAGTTTATTGGAGATATGAGTTTCCTGGACTTAACTGCCTAGGTTGGCTTTGAACTCTGAGCCTCAGATCTCAGCCTCCTGGGTAGCTAAGATTACAAGTGTAAGCACCAGACCAGAAACCACACAGACACATAGTCTCCTAGAAGAAAGCAAGCGAAGCTGACAGGCCAGCTCTCCCAGGGTAGAGGGTAGGCTACCCTCTCAGGCAGGGGAGTTCATTTGTGGTATCAGGGAGGCTGAAGGCAGAAAGGGCTGGGAACAGGAAATCTTCAGTGGTCACAGCTGGGCCCTGAAGAGAGCAGACAGCCAGGGCAAAACATCCCACAGGTGATTTATAGCCAGGGAAAAGGGAGAAACATCCTATACCCGGCACTCAGCCGAGACCATCCCTTCTCTGTTGGACACTAGTGATAACCGCGGGACCGGGAATGGGCATCCTGACCGGAACAGCCATCAGCAGCTGACACATCGGAGAAACTGAAGATAGTACTACCAACGCCAGCTAAAACTAGTCCCGCCAAGGGACTGCCGAATTCATCCATGAAGAAAGCCCACAACCGGGACTGGGAACGTGGCTTAGTGGTAGAGTGCTTACCTAGCAGGTACAAGGCCCTGGGTTTGATTCCTCAGCACCACATACACAGGAAATGGCCAGAGGTGGCGCTGTGGCTCAAGTGGTAGAGTGCTAGCCTTGAGCAAAAAGAAGCCAGGGACAGTGCTCAGGCCCTGAGTTCCAGCCCCAGGACCAGTGGGGGAGGGAAGAGAGAACAATCCAAAATTTTATTTTGTTGTATGTATGTACGCCTTCCTTGCAGTTTTGGTTTGGGTGAGTAGATTGTTCTAGGCCTTTGCATTGTATGCCCGGGGGGGGGGGAGGTGTCAGATCTGCTGCCTTCTCATGAGGTACCTGTAGGTGGCGCTGTTGTGTTACAGATAAAAGATGATAGGCCTATAGGAGCATTTAATTTGCACCTCAAACCTCCTGTAGGGCAATGGCTGCCCCGACGTGTGAAGGTCTTGTCTCCATTTCTCCCTTGTTTCTCTCGTGTTTGGGGGAAGGCTCCTCTTTGTCCCTGAGCTGTTTTGTCAAGGCTAGAGCTCTACCACTCCAAGCTGCCCTGCCTCCCTCCCGGGACCTGTTCCTTGGTCCTAAGCTCACCCAGAGGACCACCAAGGTCACTTTCTCCTGACCCAGCAATCTACTCCATCCACCACCACAAGGGCTGATTTGAACCTCCAACCCGGGTGAGTGACCGGTGCAGTTAGCCGGGCCCTCGGATCTGATTTTCCAAAAGGCCACCGGCTTCACAGAGAGAAATCTTGGTGCCAAGGTCCGAGCCCCACTCCCGGGGGACAGCCAGGGACAGTGCTCAGGCCCTGCAGTTCAAGCCCCAGGACTGGCAAAACACAAAACAAACTTGTCAGTTCAAAGGTTTTCTGAGAGTTAATTCAGGTCACAGAAAATAGCCCCAGGAACTCTAAAGTGTTCATCAGTTGCTGTTTGAAAACTCTTATCACGTCTACTGAATTTTGTCATTGCAGAACTCTGGCAAGTATTTGTTGGTCAATTCTTAACAAGTTGCAGGTAAGCTCTACTCCTATTGGTCTCCTTGTTGCTTATTTGGAAATAAAAAGGGCTTTTGTGGCAAAGACTCCTTGTATTGCAGCTCAGAGTCAATCCGGGCAGAAAAATCCCTCTAAAACTTTTATCTCCCAACTAACCACCAAAGAACCAGGCTGGAAGCATGGCTCCAGAGACTCTAACCAGCCAAATAAATGCTGGAAGTGGTGCTGCGACTCAAAGTGGTAGAGTGCTAGCCTCGAGCAGAAATGCTCAGGGACAGTGCCCGGGGCCTTGAGTTCAAACCCCGTGAGTGCCAACTGGGAGGAACTATCCCAGCAACGAGGGCCTAGACCCTCAGGACCAGGTCAGTCCCGACAATGAGGAGCCAGGGAGAGGAGCAAGAGGAGATCTTTCGAAAGCAGACAGCTTGGACAGAGAAGGCTGGATCCGCCCTTCACGGGCTCTGGATGGACAGGACCTGTTGACCTGCAGAAACCAAGTTCTAGTGAGCTGGGAGATCCATGGATGGAAGAAGATTCTGGCAACTTACACCTAGCGCAGGTTTGGGAATGCCACGTGGTCCCTGGAAACACTGCAGACGCGATTCTTTGCTAACTCCAGTCCTCCCTCGCGTAGGGGCTGTATGCACTGTCCTTTCATAGTATTGGGGTTTGAACTCTGGGCCTTCGCTTGCCAGATAGATACACCTAGCCCTTTCTGCTGGGACAACCCGGATCTGGATTCTCCTGCTTGTGCTGGGAAGATGGCGTGCTCGCCCCAGCACCAACTTCTTTTCTTTCTTCTTTTGGTCACTCATGGGACTTCAACTCTGGACCTGGGCGCTGTTCCTGAGCTCTTCAGCTCCTGGCTAGCGCTCTGCCACTGGAGGGAGATACAGCGCCACTTCCTATTTCTTTTTCTTTACTTAAAATTTTGTTTCCATTTAAACCATGACTCCATAAGACTTAGAAATCTTTTCCATATTTATGTTAGGTTTTTATAATTTTGAATTTTAAAATGCATTCATTACATCACTCCCAGCTTTTTGGTGATTAAGTGGATTCATAAGAGTCTCACAGACTTTCCTACCTGGGCTGGCTTTGAACTGCACTCCTCAGATCTCAGCCTCCTGAGTAGTTAGGATTGCAGACATAAGCCCCCAGCACCTGGCTTTTCCCCTCTTCGGTGAAATCTGGCCTAGGTCTAGCTAGCTATCACAAAACGCCTTTCAAGTTTGGGCACCAATGGCTCATGCCTGTTCCTATTTAGGAGGCTGATGGTCGAGGTAGGTTTGAATCCAGCCTGGACAGACAGATCTAAGAGACCCATCTCCAGTTAAATCATGAGAACATCAGAAGTACAGCTGTGTCTCGCGTGGTAGAGCCCCAGACTTGACCAATACAATCAAGCAAAAGTGCAGGGCCCTGAGTTCAAGTTCCAGTACTTACTCTCTCCCACGCACAATTAACTTCATTAAATTCAGACCAAAAATCAAAAACAAAACAACCCAAAAAAGAAATGCACTAAATTTGACCTCTGTCTTTATTATTTCCTTTTCCTGTCCTAATTTTTTTTGGCCAGTTCTGGGCCTTGGACTCAGGGCCTGAGCACTGTCCCTGGCTTCCTTTTGCTCAAGGCTAGCACTCGGCCACTTGAGCCACAGCGCCACTTCTGGCCGTTTTCTGTATATGTGGTGCTGGGGAATCGAACCCAGGGCCTCGTGTATACGAGGCAAGCTCTCTTGCCACTAGGCCATATCCCCAGCCCTAAACATTTTTTTTTTTTTTTTTGCCAGTCCTGGGTCTTGGATTCAGGGCCTGAGCACTGTCCCTGGCTTCTTTTTGCTCAAGGCTAGCACTCTGCCACTTGAGCCACAGCGCCACTTCTGGCTGTTTTCTGCATATGTGGTGCTGGGGAATTGAACCCAGGGCCTCATGTTTACGAGGCAAGCACTCTTTGCCAGTAGGCCATATCCCCAGCCTGTCCTAATTTTTTTTTCTTTTCTTGAAATGTTAGGTTGAAAATTAGTTCACTTTTTTGTATTTTTTTTCTTGCAACAATAGGTGTATTTAAAGTTATGACATTCCCTATGTTCAGTAGCCATAGCAGCAGGGTCACGACCTAACCTAACACCTGCTGGAAGTCCTGATGATGTGGTATTGTCCCCTTCTGTGTAATTATGTGGTACACCTGACTTCAAAATAGTCAAACATGGTTTTTATTTGCTCTTTGACTCAACAGTTATTTAAGAAAAAGGCTCAGGTTGCTGTTACTTCATTGTTTGATGTACTTTTGCACATAATTCCTGGTTTATTGTATCATGAACCCAGAGTATGGCCTGTCCAATTTCTGCCTTTGGGAATAATTGATGTTTTCTTTCTTTCAAAAGATTATATGTGGGCTAGCTAGCAATGTGGCTTATGCATGAAGCCCTGGGTTCGACTCCTCAGCACCACATAAGCAGAAAAAGGCGGAAGTGGCGCTGTGGCTCAGGTGGCAGCGTGCTAGCCTTGAGCAAAGAGAAGCCAGGGACAGTGCTCAGGCCCTGAGTCCAAGGCCCAGGACTGGCAAAAAAAAAAAAAAAAAAAAAAAAAAAAAGTCTCCTATAGATTTTCCCGCCAGCCCAGGCTGGCTTTGAACCCTGATCCTTACATCTTAGTCTCTGAGTCACTAGGATGATAGGTGTGAGTCTCAGTCTTGGTCCAAGCTCCCCGGGGGGGGGGCATCTATGCCCTGGTTTGCTCACCTTGAAGGGCATGAAACACCCTTGGGGTGAGTGTAAAGTTTACCCTGAGATTGTGTGTGCGTGCAACCTGTGCTGGGGCTTGAACTCGGGGCCTGGGCTTTCTGTTGAGGCCGCTGTCTCTTGAGCTGGGCCTCCACTTCAGCTTCTTGCGGGTTAATCGGAGACCAGAGTCTCACCAACTTTTCAGCTTGGAGGGCTTTGAACCTCAGTCCTCAGATCTCAGCCTCCGAGTAGCCGGGATTATGGGTGCGAGCCGCTGACCCCCAGCTTGTGTAGATTTTAATACGTGTTAAATTGGGTTCTCCGGAGGAGATGCCTGTGTTAAGAGATTTATGTTAATCAGACCCCGGGGCTCCTCCATTCCCAAACCCCACTAACCGCGGCTGAAGGAGCCCCACAAAACACTTGCACTGAGGACGGAATTGAATTGCAAACGGAAGGCAAACTGGTTTTTCCACCGTAGGGGGGAAGCCAGTGCAAAGCCCTCTGTCAGCCGTTCCCCAGGCTTTCAAACAAGCAGCAAACTCCAGGACGGCGGACGGACGGGGCCGGGGGCTGACCGCTTCCGACGGAGCTTCGTGCCCAGCGGAACACCAGCTTTTCTTCACCCGGTGCTTAAAGTACGCTTCTGCACCGACGTCTCCGTGTGTGTGAGCACGCCCGCCGCACGTGCGGAGCTTTGGTGCTCAGAGCTCTACCCCTTGGGCCACAGCTCCACCCCCAGCTTTTTGGTGGGTGGCTGGGGTAGTTAAGAGTCTCGGGATCTTCCTGCTGGGCTGGCTTCGAACCGTGATCTTCAGATCTCAGCCTCCTGCGTAGCTAAGATGACCCGGGTGGCCACTGCAGTCACCGGGCCCTAGATTTTGCCCCACAAGAAAGCTTGGCACCCCCCCCCCCCCCGCCCCGCGCCATGTCTTTGCCCTACATCGCTCTCTGTAGTCACTTTCCAATCCCCCGGGCTCCCGGCAGGACAGAACTCATCAGTAACATCCTCCACAGAAAGCACCAGAACATGGGAAGGCCGAGCCCGGCAGGGCAGCACCTCCGGAGGCGCACGGAATGATTTCCTGGGAGCTGGCCCACCCCCCTTCAAGGAAAGGTAACCCTGAATTCCTCCCAGAACCAGAACCAACCGGGCTGCTCCAGAAACGGGGGCTGTTCCACGCTGCACGCCTCCCCCTCCCCTCCGGCCCTGATTCTTCTATTTAAACCTCAAGCTCCCGGAGAAGTGGGGGGCTGCCCCTGACCCCTAACCCTTCTTGGCCTTTCACCCCACCACCCCACCTCTTTATTCGGCACAGGTGGTTGTGTTTGTGGGAGCTCAGGACTTGGGGCTGGGGGTATTTAAAGCCCTGGTCTCCAGGTGGCCAGCCGCCCCCCCCCCCCCCCAGCAGATTCCCCGTCCTTCCTGGAGTATCTTGTCTGCTTCCCAGGGTTTTTAGATGAAAACAACAAACACCGACAGCGAGGACAATGCGGGGACGGACCCCCCCCCCCAGGGAGGGGTTTGCCTTGTCACCCCGTAGCTATGTGACCCTTCCCTGCGGCCTTGACACCCCCCCCCCCCGTCCCCCCCCCCTTGAACACGGTGTTGATCGGAATTCCAGAAGCTTCCCCGCCCCTTAACTTAATAAGTCACCTAGGAACAGGCTTCCTTTGTTGAGGATTCCCTGAGTGGTCTTTAGTTATGCAAATGTGGCCAAGCCGACGTCCCGGCCCCGGGAAAGCTGGGTGAGGGACTGGGGGACAAAGGCTGCCCTTTCCCAGGCCCCTCGGAATTCAGGGGACCCTTGGGCGTGGTGGCAGGCGAGGGAGCCCCGGGCCTTTGGTAAACCCGAAGCCCATCGGGCCCCGCTGGCCAGTGCTCAGCGGCGCCCCTGTGTGGGGCCAGGGAGAATAGCAGCCAACCCTCCCCCACCTCCACCCCATTCCCACCCCCCCCCAACCCCAGCTCGTCTTGGGGAATTTGGGAATAGGTTCCAAGATGAAAACAAAGGTGAAGGAAATGGAATAATCAACCAGAAGATTTATTGATTATTGTGACATGGTTTCACCACATACATGGACCTGAATTATGTTAGCCCAAGCTGGTCTCGAACTCTCCACATCTTCTTGCCGCCTCCTCCTCCCTTGGTGCTGGGATTACAGGTGTGGACCATCACGCCCAGCTGAGATGAATATAACTACGTATTTGTACCCTGAGCTCGAATCATATCGATGAGACATGTTAATGCTTACCGCCGTGCCGAGTAAACAGAATGGCTTCCTAATGGCTTTACTGGTATCAAGGGCCAGGAAATGATACCCCCCGAGGCTGGCCTTGTGGGGCGCTGCGTGATGGGAAAGCCCTCAGAGGCAGGCTCTCCGGCCCACCTTTCTACCCTGAAGTGAGCCTCACACACCCGATTCCTCACGTCACAGAACCAGTCCCTTAGCCCAGGCACGCTTCAAACACAGAACGTTCCCTCTTGGATGTCATCCTCTTGCCAAAACGGCCTTTTTTTGGGTTGCTGTGGGCAGCATAGGCGACCCTTCTGCTGCGTCCTACCCTACACAGGCAGCAAGCAAGAATGTAGATAGAACTATCACCCAGGCCCTGGCTCAACGCCTGTGAGCCTACTCAGAAGGCTGAGGCCTGAGGACTGCGGTTCAAAGCCAGCTCAGGCAGGCAAGTTGGCAATTTTTTTTTTCTTTTTTGGTACTGGGGAATGGAACCCAGGACGTTCATTGCACTTGCTAGACATGTGCTTTGCCACTGAGCTACATCCCAGCCCTTGTAAGACTCTTACCTCCAGGGGCTGGGGATATGGCCTAGTGGCAAGAGAGCTTGCCTCGTATACATGAGGCCCTGGGTTCGATTCCCCAGCACCACATATACAGAAAACGGCCAGAAGTGGAGCTGTGGCTCAAGTGGCAGAGTGCTAGCCTTGAGCAAAAGGAAGCCAGGGTCAGTGCTCAGGCCCTGAGTTCAAGGCCCAGGACTGGCAAAAAAAAAAATAAAAGCTGGCGGGGGGCGCGGGCCGAGCCGGGCGGCGTAAGAGGCAACTGTCCGGCTTGGGCCCCTGCCTGACTTCTGTCAGCGAGCTGCGGGGACCGGACACTGGGAGCACGCTGCCAACCCCTCATTTGCACGGGCAATCTGGGGGACAAGCGGAGGCAAGATCGTTAAACACTCTTCTTGTCTCGTGCTGTGCTGGTACGCGGAGGGCTTGAACTCTGAGCCCCTTGCTCTCTCGCTTGGCTTTTTACCGCATGGGCCACACCTCTATTTCTGCCATTTCGTTGGTTCATCAGCCACTGGCTTCAAACCGCGATCCTCGGGTCTCAGCCTCCTAGGTAACTCGGATTCCAGGGGTGAGTGGCCAGTGGCTGGCCACGGGTGCGATTTGTATGTGTCCAGCTAGGACTGTCCCTCTCGCCGCTACGGGCACCTGTCCACGCCTCCTTCACGACACAGTGCACAGCAGGCCCAGGGCCGCTGTGGGGACCCACCATGCGAAGGGGTTCCTTTGGCCGGGGCCCAGGAGACAGGGCACAGGCCCTCCTGGCTCCCAGTGCACAGGGCCCCGCGGGCTTGGGGAAGGGGTGCAGGGTACGGAGCTGCTTCTCTCTGGCCTCCTGCAGTGCCACACTCCTGCTTCCGCGATGGGGGACCCTGAGTGGGGCGAGCACGCGGAGAGCTTCTGCCTTCGACGCTCGGGCCCTGAGCAGCCGAGGCCCAGGGCCTGGCCGGGGCGTCGCTCCTACTCCCAGCCGGGACCCCACTGGTCCAGTTTGCCAGGTTGCTAGGCAACCTGGGCATCAGCGCGCACACCCAGTCCCGCCCAGTGAAACTGACCGGCCCGGCCCGGCCTTGCCCTCAGCTGTCCAGTGCCTGCCTGGTTGTACCCCCCTCTCCCACCGGAGTCCCCCTACTCTCTTTCTAAGCCGTCCTGGTGAACCCGGCAGGCAAGACCAGCAAGGAACCCGCTGCCTCAGAAATTTCCAGCAACTAGTCTTGTTTAATGGAGACAGTAGAGACAAATCCCTCCATCTTTGCCAGGAGGCCCGGCCCTGCCTGCTAACTCAGCCCCTGGGCACTCTTGGAGAGGCAGGGATGGGGGGGGGGGGGGCGTGTGGAGTTCACTACAAAGGGCGAGGGGTGCTTGGTGTGGGGGTGAGGACGCCCGAGTGCAGGGCAGGGGGGTCGCCCTCCCCCACCTCTCTCCACACTGGTCATAAATAAAACTTCACAGTAATAAAGGAGCGCCCGCTGCCTGGGTAGGCCGAGCAGGCCGGGTTCTGACCGGGGGTCCGGCCTGGGGGAGGGGGAGACGGTGGGGTTGGGGGGGGTGTCCCTGGGCTTGGGCTGTGGTAAGGCAGCACCAGGACTTGTGGGGGTCGGGTGGGGGGGTGGGGCTCTGGCCTGGGTCAGGCGGGGGAGGGGGGGGTGGGGGGGGTTTGCAGCCCGCGCTGAGGTAGATGGAGAGGGTGGCCAGGCACGCTTGCGGGACCTGAGAGGGCGCAGCTGGGAGCGGCTGGCTCCCTAGGGACCCCTCTCCCGGGAGACCCCCTCCCCCGGGGGGTGGGGGGCTGGGGCGCGGGGCGGGGGGTGGCCCTGTGAGCCTGCACGGGGGGGTCCTGAGCTCCTGCTGCAAGAGCGGCCTGGCCCTGGTGTGTGTGTGTGGGGGGGGGGGGGAAACTGAGTCACGTCACAGGAAGAGACCTCCTTGTGGATGACAGAGGTGGCCCACTGGTGGGGGGGGGGGAGCCCAACCGGCCCAGGTACCTGAGCGACAGTTCCTGGAGAGGGGGTAGGCCTCAGTGAGCCCAGCTCCCTGCCTTGCCCTCCCCCCCACCCCCCCCTCCACCCCCCCCCGGGGGGGGGCACGCGGGGCGGGCCGGGTCAGAGCACCTGCAGGCGGCGCGCGCAGGTGAGGTTGCCGTGCACCAGGCCCCACATGGCCAGCAGCTCGGCGGGCAGCAGCTTGTGCACCACCAGCATGGCGCGGTAGAAGCAGGGCTCCCGGTTCATGCGGCTGCCGCGGTCGCGGGAGATGCCGAAGGTCTTGAAGCCCTCGTGGGCCGTGGGCTGCACGCCCAGCACCTCCAGGCACATGCCCAGGAACACGTCGTCGATGGGGTAGAGCTCCAGCGTGTCGCAGGCGCGGCGCAGGCGGCGGGCCAGGCCCCCGGCCATGAGGAAGCCGCCGCCGCCCGCGTAGGGCGGGTAGCTGGCCTTGCCGTACAGCACGGGCGGGATGTAGTACTTGTTGTCCTTGCGGCGGATGGGCCGCGCGTGGCGCAGCACGTCGCCCACGAACAGGTCCTCGTCGGGGCGCCGGTCGGCCAGGAACTCCAGCAGGTTGGCCGGGTGCACGAAGACGTCGTCGTCGCCCTTGAAGACGAAGGGGACGCGGGGGCAGTAGATGTCCAGCCACTTGAGGAAGTGCACCTCCTTGAGGGTCAGGTTGAAGAAGCTGTCGAGGAAGTCCCACTGCAGGATGTCGCCGTACACGCGGTCCTCGTAGGCCAGCAGCTGCTGGTAGTGGCCGCGCTCCTCCCGCTTGGAGGCGGTGCCCAGCAGGAACAGGGTGCGCACGGCGCCCCGGCCCGCGCCCGCCGACGCGCGCTCGCGGCCCCACGTCTGCCG
Source organism: Perognathus longimembris pacificus (assembly GCF_023159225.1). Classification (NCBI taxonomy): domain Eukaryota; kingdom Metazoa; phylum Chordata; class Mammalia; order Rodentia; family Heteromyidae; genus Perognathus; species Perognathus longimembris. Next base: position 6,215,386 of record NC_063164.1, read on the forward strand.
GATGGCCTCCCGGCGGTCGTGCTGCGTGATCACCGACTTGACCACCACCAGCAGGTACACGTCGCCGCCCGCGCACTTCTCCGGGTGGTTCAGCAGCATGGGGAAGTAGCGGCAGTGGCGGTAGGTCAGGAACTGGCGGAAGTGCGGCTCCAGGCCCTGGAACCAGGCCTGGCGCGTCAGGTTGGTGTTGGCCGTGCAGTTCGCGGCCGTCACGTCCCACGCCCGGGGCCGCCCTCCTCCTCCGGGGGGGGCCTCTTCGTCCGTGGGGGCCGCCACCGCCGCTGCGCCCGTCTCCTTGGGGTCCTTCCAGAAGCCGTCGGGGCTCAGCCGCCGTCCGCTGGGCTTCGGAGGGGACCGGGGGGCGTCGGGCCCCGGGGGCGACGATGGCTGCTGCAGCAGCTGCCCGGGGGCCAGGCCGCGCTGGAACACGGTCACCGCCACCAGCAGGGCCAGCGCCAGGCACGCGCTCCGGGACAGGGTCCTCTTCCTAGGGGGGGAGGGAAGGGTGAGCCCGCGCGCCCTGCCGTCCATCCCGGAGGGTTCCACAGCCCCACGGGGGTCGGAGCGCTCCAGTCTCGGAGGGCTGAGACCCTGAAGGCAGAGTGTTCGAAGCCATGCCCCGACAGCCAAGTCCGGGAGACCGGCCAAAAACAAAGCCAGAGATGGCACCGTGCCGCTCACCGGAGCCGGGGAGGGCGGGGAAGGTGGCTCGGCGGGTAGAGCGCTCGCCTGGCACGCAGGAAGCCCTGGGTTCGAATCCTCAGCACCCCAGACACAGGAAAAAGGCCGGAAGCGGCGCTGTGGCTCAAGTGGCAGAGTGCTAGCCTTGAGCGGGAAGAAGCCAGGGACAGCGCTCAGGCCCTGAGTCCGGGGCTGACCATGAGGAACAGCGCAGCGAGGGCGCCCAGGCCCTGGTTTCGGGTCCCAGGACAGGCACGCGCCCAAAAGAAGTTCCTGCTTTCTCTCCTCCCAAGCGCACCCACCCCACCCCAAGAAGCACGACGAGCCCCCCCCCCCCCCCCATGTCTCAATCACACACAGTCAGGGCCACCTCACCAAGCCACATCTTCCCGGAATGGGGCAGACGCGGCGAGGGCCCTGGGCACACAGACAGACCCTGCCCGCCCCCCCCCCTCCCCACCATGGCTTCACCCCCAGCTCAACCAGGGCCACTAGGAGGAGGCAGAGCTGGCACTCGGGGTGTCACGGAATGGAGTGGACCCCAGCCTGGTGGGGGGGGGATGTCTCCACAGGAAATGGCAAGCCTGATGCCTGCCAGCCTCCAGCCTGACCCAAGGCACCCCCCGGAGGAGAAGTGGGGTCCCCAGCCTTCCACCCTGGATGGGGGGGGGCACCTGCTGCGGGGCCAACCCCACTGCACCCCGTGCGGAAACCTGAGCTCTTCCCAGGAGTGGCCCCTCGCTAGGGCCTGCCCCCCTCTAACCGCGGGCCGGCGGAGGGGCGCGGCAGGGCCGGCCGGGGGGACCCGGGTCATCAGGCGCCGGGCTCTGGGGGGCTCTGGGGGGCTCTGGGGTGGACGCTCGGGGCTGACGCCCGGCACGGGGTGGGGGGGCACCGCCTCCGCCCCGCGGCCCCCGCGCCCCGGTCGGGTCGGGTCGGGGTCGGGGAGGGGCGCAGGGTGCGCGCCCCCGGGGCCGCCGCGCCCGCCCGCCCCACCTGCCGGAGGACCAGCCGGGATGGGGGGGGGGCGGAGCGGGGGTCCCGCGGGCCGGGGAGGGGAGGGGAGGCCGGAGGGAGCGCCCCGACGCGGCGGCACCCCCCCTCCACCACCACCACCACCGGGATCTGCGAGCCCGGCCGGCCGTCCAGGGGCGGCGCACCGGCTCGCGAGCCCCCGCCGCCCACCAGCGGCTCCGGCGCCGCGCGCGGGGACCCCGGAGCCCCCCGAGACGGCGGGCATCTCCCGCGCACCCGCACCCCGCCCGGGGGCCCCCCACTCACTCACTCACCACAGAGACATGGCGGCCCGGGCCGGGGCGGCGGAGCGGGGCGCGCGGCGGGCGGCGGAGCGGGGCGCGCGGCGGGGAGGCGGCGGGGCGGCGCGGGCGGCGGGAGCCGGGCGGCGGCGGGAGGGAGCCAGGCCGCGCCCCCCCACCCCGCCCGGCTTTCGCGGTCCGGCCCGGGGGCGGGGCCCGGGGCGGCGGCCCAGGTGCGTTAACCCCTTCGGCGCCGCGGGCCTGCGCCGCGCTCCTCCCCACCCCTCGGGGGGGCCGCCCGCCCGGGGTCGCCGCCGCCGGGCTCGCTCACCTCCGCGGGAAGCGAGGGGCTTCCCGGGCCCCGACGCCGCCCACCTCCACGCCCACGGGGCCGCCCCTTCCCTCCTGCCCCGGTCGTCGGGCTCATCCGGGCGGGCGGACGGCGGGACGGAACCTCATCCGCGCCCGCCCGGGGCGCACCGTCCCCCGAGCCGGCTCCCGGGAGCGCCGGGGCGGCCGGGGGGGGGGGCAGGACCGGCCCAGGCCGGGCCCCGGAGGGCCTCCCGGGTCCTCCCCCCCACCCACCCAAGCCCCCCAGCAACTCTGTCTGTCTGTCTGTCTGTCCTCTCTCTCTCTCTCTCTCTCTCTCTCTCTCTCTCTCTCTCTCTCTCTCACACACACACACACACACACACACACACACTGCAAAGGCCTGTTTGCCTCCTCTCGAGATCTGCTTAGGGGACTTGAACTCGGGGCTGGGGTGCTGGCCCTCTCCCAGTTGAGCCACAGCTCCACTTCCAGAGTCCGGGGTGGTTAATTGGAGATAAGAGTCTCACAGACTTTCCTGCTTTGGCTGGCTTGGAACCGGGATCCTCAGCCTCCCGAGCAGCCAAGGGTTCCGGGCGTGTGAGCCACCGGCGCCTGGCACCTGTGGGTATTTTTGAAATAGTAGGACTGGATAGGTAGATATTTTGTTGTTGATGTTTTTGGTGTCGGTCCTGGGGTTTGGACTTAGAGCCCTGGGCTCTGTCCCGGAGCAGTTTTTTTTTTTTTGCTCAAGGCTAACACTAACACTTGAGCCACCCAGCTCCAACTTGTGGCTTTCTGGGTGGTTAATTGGAGATGAGTGTCGGTAACGTTCCTGCCTGGCTTCCTGACTTCAAACTGCAATCCTCAGGCCTCAGCCTCGCAGGTGTGAGTCACCCGTGCCCGGCCGTATCTCCACACTGACTAGCTCACTTTCATCCAGAGGCTACTCCAGCCCAGCGGCTTGGAGCCCTGAGCTCCGGTGACTCACTTGCCTCTTAGAGGCTTGAAGTGTGATTGCTCCTGTAGGAAGGAGTACCTGTCATCCCAGAAGAGAGGTTCCACAGTTCATAGGGTAACCCGGGGAGGCGGGCCTGGCTGGCTGTGGAGAGTTTCTGATCCTTGCCTCAAGCCCTTCTCCTGGGTGCCACTTTCCAGGGTACACAGGGAGTCCCAGAGGCCCTGCGGGGTCCCCAGGGTCTGCGGCAGTGTGTGCAGAGCCCCTTCAACCTTTCCCTTAGGGTTCAAGACCTCCTTGGAAAGGAAGGAAAAACAAAACAAAAAAAAAAAGTGCAGTGGAATTTTCTGCCATGTTGCAAGTTCCTATCAGGGACCTAGGAAGGATTCTGGGTAGAATTCCAGAGGGAAGCCCTGGAGTTCCGGAGGGAGGATGAAGCCCCAGCCTACAGCCCACAGACCCGGAGCATTTCCTCCCTCCTTAATCCCGGCTCAGGCCTGCTCACCTGGTCCCCTTTATGAGGGTGTGTGTGTGTGTGTGTGTGTGTGTGTGTGTGTGTGTGTGTGTGTGTCTGTCTGTCTATGTAGCCCAGGCTGTTCTCAAACCCTCTGCCCCCTGCCCCAGCCTCCTCAGGGCTGGGATTACAGGCATGTATCACCACTCCTGGCACCACCCAGGCTTTGGGGTTCTCTCCTCCTTTGCCCTTCCGCTGTGACCTTGAGGAAGGGCCAAGGCCTGTCCCGGCACTGTGCGGAGCTTTGCCCACTGGCCTCATCCCTGACCTCTCTCCCCCTCCCCGGCGGGGGGGTCTCTGTGGTTCCAGCTGAGGGTGGACCTAGCCGTGGGTAGGAAAGGCTTGTGAGCTCTGGCGGGGTTGGGGGGGGAGATCTGTACTTCCTGGCTGTCACAAGGGGCAGGTGGCTTGTCCCCTCGAGACCTCAGTTTCCTGCCCGCGTCGTGGTGTGAGATGACGCATAGGAAACACGAGCATCCCCTGCACGGTGGGCATCAGAACCCGGAGGGAGTGTGTGTGTGGGGGTGGGTGTGTAAGAGCACGCGCACGCACGCACACACGCACCCAAGGCCACCTGGGGTTTTGCCAATGGAATCTGGTCAGTTGAGAGCAAGTTTGCCAGTGTGGAATTATGACAACACAAGGAAACGGATGATAATACAGGTGTCCCCAAGTGTGTGTGTGTGGGGGGGGGGTTGAAGAGGGAGAGAGATGGGGGGGCTGGTTAGGCTTTCACTGTCATTGTGTTCTCTGGTGGGCGTTTTGGGGTGACCCCCCGGCACCTGGGCTCCCCGGGAGGCTGAGCTTGAGGATTGCCATTTGAGGCCGGGAACTCCGGCAGGGAAGTTCCCGTGACGCTAATCTCCAGTTAACCGCCAGCAAGTCGGAAGGCCGCCGTGGCTCCCGCGGTAGCGGCCGTGGGTCAGCGTCCGTGGCCGGCCCACGCCTTCGCCCGGCTCTGAGGAGCTGCGATCCGCCCGGCACGGTGGAGGCCGAGCGCGGGCCTGGCAGGTGGCATCGGCCGCCGATTCTCTCTCCCCGCTTCGGTCGCCGCCCCCAGGCTTTAGGAGGTCACAGGAGGTGGGGTGGGTGGGTGGGTGGGTGGGTGGGCAGGGGCAGGAGGACCCAGCCCCGGGGTCACTGTGCTCCCCTCTGCTTGCTGGCCCCCTCCCCGCCCCCGCCCCCCACTTTGGAAACTGCAGACTGCTGGTGACCCCAACCCCAGCAAGCGTGCAGGAGATGCTGGACATCTGGAGGGTGGGGGGGAGGGGGCTCTATGGGAGGCACCTGGGCAGCAGCTGGCGGGGGGGGGGGCGGGGGAGGGCTGTGCGGGAGGGGGGAGGGGAGGGGGCAGCGGCCCGGGGCGGGTGCGGTGCTCGTGCGTGTGAACTCACTGCAGTGGGTGTTTGAAGGAGCGGAAGTCGGTCCTCACGGACCCGCCTGCCCAGGCCGGCGTGGAATCACACGCGCGCCTCGGATCTCGGCCTCGGTAGGCGCGAGCCACAGGCGCCCAGCCCAAGTTGTCCTTTAGTGTCCGAAGCTGTGTGCCTGGCAAGGAACAGTGCGAGGCCCCTCCACCCATGCCAAACCAGCTCAGTCATTCCACGGAGCAGTGCCCTGGGCCTAGAACTTTCTCTCAGTGGGTCCCCCTCCTACTGGCACGCATACGTGCCCGTTCTGGGCTTAAACCTAGGGACTGGGCTGTCCTGAGCTTTTGTGTTCAAGGCTGAGCTCTGCCACTTGACCATTAACCACAGCTTCACTTTGGGTTAATTGAAGAGAGTCTCATGGGCTTTCCTGCCTGGGCTGGCCTTGAACCCTGATCCTCAGATCTGTCTCCCGAGCGAGGATTACAGGCGTGAGCCACCAGCCTCCAGCTGGAGTGGAAGGTGTTTTACAAGCGTGGACACCTGATTTCCTGATGAGGAAGCGTGGGGAAGAGCTCTGGCGCCCGCAGGACAGAGCGGCGTTGGGGGGACCAGGGCGGGACCAGGGCACTCACGGGGGGGGGGGGGCGTGGACCCAAGGCGGGGGGGGCGGGGAGGGTTGAGGGGACCCCTTTCCCTGGGGGCAGGTTCTCCTTTTAAGCTGGAGGCTCAGAAGGAAAAGAGTGGAGAGAGATTGGAGAAGGGGGAGACAGCATTTTCAGTGCGTGAGATGGCTTCCATTGTGTCTAGTTTGAAAATAGAGAAGTTTTATGATTTAAGGGGACCCTGGGGTTCCCCCCACCCCACCCAAAGCCTATATCACAGGGCTGGGATCAGGGGCTCCTGCCTGTCACCCCAGCTGTGCGGGAGACATAAAGAGGAGGACTGACAAGGCCCACCCCAGCAAAACAAACAAATCCAAAGCTCTATAACCAGAGGTCCCTATTTGAAAACTAAAAAGCAAAAAGAGGTCATCGCTCCAATCAATGCTAGAACGTCTGCCAGTACGCACAAAACCCTGAGTTCAAACCCCAGTACCACTATTATCAAGAAACAAACAAAATGCCAGCCCAAATAGCTAGTTGGGAGAGCGTGTTAAACTGAAAAAAACAAATCAAATAAGAAACTGGGATCCGGAGGGGTCGAGCCACAAGTGGGCAGAAGTTGGAAGGACTTCCTGTCGGGTCCGTATTCAAACACCCTTCCAGCAGCAGCCTGCCCCAGGCAACTTCGGGGCCAGGCTACCCCTCCATGCCCAGTCGCGACAAAGACCAGGCCCCAACAATTCCACCAGGCTAAACCAGGAGGCTTCTTACAACAGGGCCTGGTCTTGAACCAGGCAGGAGGCGGGAGGGGGGGAGGGGGGAGGGGAAGGGAGGATGGAGGTCCTTCCAAGACAGCATGGAGAAACGTCTCCGGGGGCCAGGGTGCCCAGAAGGAGAGAGCTGAGGAAGGACGACTTGACAGACGAAACAGATGGCAGCCAAAGGAGACGCGGGGTGAGGGGTGGAGAAGAGCCGGGGAGGCCCTGCCGCGACCTCTGACCGCCCCGGAGGGCGTCACCAGCCACGGCTGCCTCCGGGACCCTGGAGACCCAGCTTCAGGCTCCGGGCGGGGGTCCCCCAGCGCCCCTCTAGCTCCGAGACGGCTGCTCAACTCTAAGTGGCTCCAGCAAACGGAGTCCGAGCTCACGCCTGTCATCCGGGCCACTCGGGAGGCTGGGATCTGAGGGTGGCCATTCAAAGCCAGCCCGGCGGGGGAGTCGGTGAGACTCCTATTCCCAACGAACTGGGGGGGGGGCGGGGGGGGGAGAGTGACAAGTGGATCTGGGGTTCAAGTTGGTAGGGTGCCAACCTGGAGCTAAGGCCCTGAGTCCAAACCCTAGTGTTAGTGCACCAACACACGCACACACACGCACACACACACACTCACAGAGGAATTCGGAGGTTCATTGAACAAGCAAGCCGTCCTCTCCACAACCACCCCTTCTTCCATGAGGGGGGGGGCAGAGCACCATGGAGAGAGCCTCTGTAGCCATCACCCCAGGCTGCTGCTACCACCAGCAGACCGCCGAGGGGAGCACCAGGGAAGCAGCAGGCTTCTGCGGTGGGGGGAGGGGGGGCGGGGGGAGGGGAGACTGAGTCTGAGGCTGGTCCTTCAAAGGAAGCCGACATGCTCAGGAACCCCGGTTCCGAGGGTCACCCCGAGCCCGGGTGTGCCAGGAGCGCACCTCTGCTGTGCCAAGTGGGGCTGTCCTGCCGTCCGCTGAGACCCAAGAAGGAAGGAGTGGCGTGGGGGGGGGGGGGGAGGCCTGGGAAGGGGGACGCCAAGTCTGGGGCTGCCAGCCCCCCCTTCCCGTGCCAGCCCGGGGATCTAGGGGTGGAGAGAACACCCCCGGCGGTGTGGGCACCGGAGCCGGGCGGCGGGGCCCGCCAGAGGCCGGAGGTCAAGGGGTCGCGAGTTTGAAGCAGGGCGGCCTGGCAGGGCGTGCAGGGCTGGCCCGGGCCCCCCAAGGGTCACCCCGTGTCCTGCGTCCGCACCCAGGCACGCATGGGCACCGTGCTGTCTCTTTCCCAGACGTGCACACCGATGCCCCCCGACACACACCACCGCCACGTGCGTGTGACCCACACACAGGAACACACGCACGCAGACGCGCGTGCGCATGCGCGTCCACACCCCCCCCCACGTGCTCATGGAGACACGCGCACTCGGACACACCCCCCCGTAACGCTCGTGTGCGTGCACACCCCCGCGGCTCCTGAGGTACACGCAGGTGCCGCGTGCCCGCGAAAGCCCTTCTTGCCCCACCCGGCAGGTCCCTGGGACCCGGCTCCCCCCCCCCCCCCCACCTGCCCGGGTCCTCAGGCCTTGACCTCTCTGGGGCCCCCTTTAGACTGGAGCAACTGCCTCGCAAATCCCCCCTCAGGGGGCCGGGGGGGGGGCGGGCAGTCCTTCCTACGAGCTGCCCACAGTCACAGGGGGACGGATGTCCCTGCCCCCCGCCCCCCAAAGCCCAGGGCAGCTGACTGATTTGCAAGACCCCCCCCCTCCATCAATGGAGCTCACGGGTCCCCCCCTCGGGTGAGCAGCGGCCCCCACCCCGGCCGGCCCGTGACTCACCTCCCCGCCCGCCCGCCGCCAGGACACACAGCCGCCTTTCAGCCCCTCGGCCTCAGACACTGGCTCAGTCTTCCCCCGCCGGCCGCCTTCCCCCCGGCACAGGGCCCCCTGTCTCTCATCACTCGGCTCCTGGCCGAGCTGGCCCTGAATGGCCGCCTTCTCATCGTCGCCACGGCCCGGGCCAGGTGCACCGCGAGCGGCCCCGCTCCCACCGGCGCCCACCGACTCCCCCTGCCCACGGCCCCGCGGCCACGGGGTGGGGACTGGCGCACCAGGGGGACCCAGAGATGCCCCCCCGCGGGGCCAGGCCGCCTTTCACACCGGGAGACTCCTTTCCCAAGAGACCCGCACTCTCGGGCCTGGCTCAGGAAGGACTGAGGCCCAGGGAGGGTGGACGGGCCCGCAGGGCGAGGACTACCACAGGGGCTCAGGACTCTACTCCTAGCTACCCAGGGGGCTGCGATCTGAAGATCATGGTTCAAAGCCAGCCTGGGCAGAAAGGTCCCCATGAGACTTTTTATTCCCCCAGTCGTAGGGCTTGAACTCAGGGCCCGAGCACTGTCCCCGGCTTCTTTTTGCTCAAGGCTAGCACTCTGCCACGTGAGCCACAGTGTCCACTTCTGGCCTTTTCTGTTTATGTGGAACTGAAGACTTGAACCCAGGGCTTCATGGACAAGCACCGTACCACTAAAACCACATTCCCAGCCCCACCATGAGACTCTTATCTCCAATTCACCACTCAAAAATCAGACAAGCTGTGGCTCCAGGGACAGAAGGCTAGCCTTGAGCACAAAGAGGTTCAGGGACAAGGCTCAGGCTCTCAGTTCAAGCCCCACAACTGAACAAAAAGAAGAAGCAAAGAGAGAAAGGAGAGGAGGAGGGAAGGAAGGAAAGAAGGTAGAAAAAAAGGAAAGAGGAAAAAACAAAGCAAGTAGACAAACAATCCTCAAATGTGATAACAATGAAAAGATAGGCTATCTGGGCTCCGGTGCGTGCGGCCTGCAGCTCTGGAGACAGTGGGTGGGGACCGTGGGTGAGACAGAGGTCCCATGAGATTAGATCGCCCAGTGACGCCCGCGAGGCCGAGTTTGGTGATGTTGGCATAAGCGGAACATTTCCTTGTGAACATTTCTCAGAACGCAGCCCTTGCCTTGCGTGGCCCGGGAAGAGCACACCAGTTGTATACACCTGTGCCACAGAATGCTAGATGATAAAAAGGAGTACATGACACACATATCAAGGAGAAATCCTACACTAATTATGAGACTGACAGACGGCAGACAAAAGAGGCCGCATACCATATGATTCTATTGTATGGACACAAGTCTATTAAGTGCAAATAAACCCATAAGGACAGGAAGTGGAGCGGCTGGAGAGGCAGGGAGGCCCAGGGAGGGCCCAGGAAGGTCCACGCGTGACGTTTACCCCAGATGATTGTGGTGAAGGCTTCACCGCATTTGCAGATACCAGAATTTATCACACTTTATGTACTTTATGACATGGAGTAGGTTATTGCCAATTATATGTCAATAAAGCTATTTATAAGAACAGTGGAGAGGTAGGCAGAGGTTGGTTAATGGATACAAGGATGACTTCTAATGTGTATGGTGTAGCGGGTGATTATGGGTGATGAAAATTGAACCGTGCAAAAACAGCTGGCAGAGGGTTTGTATGTTCCCAGCACCAACAGGGGATCAATCTCTGAGGTGAAGGATGTACCCCTTACTCTCTGACCATTACACAAGGTATACACATGTATCGAATGAAGTGTCACGCTGTAACATAAAGATGTACAATTACTGTGTGTTGACCAAAAACCAAGAATAAAGCCAGATGCCCGTGGTTCATGTCAATATCCTAGCTACTCAGGGGCCTCGAGATCTGAAAATTGTGGTTCAAAGCCAGCCCAGACAAGAAAGTTCATGAAACTCTTACCTCCAATTAATCATTGAAAGCTGGAAGTGGTGCTGTGGCTCAAGTGGTAGAAAGGCAGCCTCGAGCAAAAAAAAAAAACACACACCAAAAAACCTCAGGGACAGCGCCCAGGCCCTGAGTTCAAACCCCAGAACCGGCACACAAAACCAAAACCAAACCAAACTCCATCTCTAATATAACCAGCGAATAGCAGGGCTGGCTGGACTCCAGGGGCTCACGCCTGTCATCCTAGCTACTCAGGGGGCCGAGATCTGAAGATTGTGGTTCAAAGCCAGCCTGGGCAGGAAAGCTCACAAGACTTGGAGCGAAAAAGTGCAGACAGCATCCAGGCCCCAGTACTGCGCGCGCGCGCGCGCGCACACACACACACACACACACACACACACACAGAGTACACAGGTGCCTTCCTGGAATGCAGGTTTCCAGAGGAGGAAGAATCCACTTCAGTGCTGGCCCAGGCCCCGAGTGCCCCCAGGGTGTGGCGCGGGGGGACCCAGCCACCCAGTGAAGCCCTGGGCCCTGCGCCCTCAGGTGTGGGTGGACGGCGCGGGGCTCCCCGGAGCCCCTGTGCTTCGGTGACTCTGAGCGTGAGTGAATGAACGAGCCCCTGGTTGAATGCGAGCGACGGTGGGGACGGTGACACAGCTGCCTGAGGCCCCGCCCCGTCTCCGGGGACTCCTGCAGGTTCAAGTGTGGGCAAGGCCAGGGCCCCTGGGCCTCCGCGGAACACCTGGGGGCCTAGAACCAGGCCCTTCCCGCCCTCGAGGGCTCACTAGCAAGGGCTTTATGTGTGTCCACGCTGGGCCACAGATACCAACTGACCTGGGACAGCTGGGGGGGGGGCATGAGGGAGAGAAAGGAGGAGGGCAGGCGGGTGGGAGGCCCAGGCCGGGGGCGGGCTCGGCCTGGGTGCTGCCACTGAGCTTTGAGCTCAAGGCTAATCTTCAGCTCCACTCCATTGGTGATTAGAGTGTCCCAGACTTTCCCGCCCAGGCTGGCTTTGAATTGTGACCCTCCGGGTTCAGCCCCCTGAGCAGCTGGGGTTCCAGGCGTGAGCCCAGGGCTTGGCCTCTCCCAGCCCCAGCTGGCTGCCAGCTCGGGCCTGGGCCTGGACCCTGGTTCAGAGCAGCAAACCAGCAGGGAGGACTTTGCCCATGGAAGTGTCCACCCAGAGGCAGTGTGATGCATACTCCCGGGAAGCCCTGCCGTTGCCCTGCTGGGAAGCAGATAAAACCCTTCCTGGACATCACTCCCATTTCTGCTCGTCAGGATGGGCATTGGAGGTGGACATCCCATCCTGCTCCCGGAGCGGGGAGGGCGGGACCTGCCGGGCCGGGGCGGAGACACCAGAAGATGTCCACGGTTGGCAGCCACCCCCAGGCCTTGACTCAGAGCCGTGGAAGAATGAAGCCACAGGCGCTGGAGTAGAATGTTCTGGAACCCTAAAGCTGACTCCTTGAAACCCCTGGTGAATTCACTGACCTGCCCTCCCGACACTCTACTTCCAGCTCTGTGTGGCCGAAGAGGCACAGAGCCAAGTACCCCGGTACAACATGGGGGGGGGGGCGCAGGGCCAACCTACCCCACTTCTTTTTATTTTGGTTGTGAGACTTGAACTCAGGGCCTAGGCACTGTCCCTGAGCTCTCTTTGCCCAAGGCTAATGCTTTACCACTTTGAGCTCCCGCTTAGAGCTTTTTCGGGGGTTAATTGGAGATTAGAGTCTCATGGGCTTTCCTGCCCAGCTGGCTTTGAACCTCAATCCTCAGATCTTAGTTTCCTGAGTAGCCGGGATTACAGGTATAAGCTACCAGGACTGGGGCTCAGGTGCTGTCATTTAAGGTGGGATTGGCAAGAACAGGACACTTGAGCAGCAATCCCAAGTCTAAGGGACCAGGGTCATGGTGTCCAACAAGTGACTACGTATTAAAAGAATTTTAAAGGCAGGGATTTATTGGCTTAGAACAGGGCGGGGTGTGGTCAGAAACAATGGGCACCAGCAACCTCGCCCAGAGTGTGAAGGTCTGTTTCTGCTTCTTCCTGATTAGTGGCTGTTTCCTTCTTGTGGCCATTTGCACGTGGAAACACATGGCCATTTCCAGCTGTGGCCATTTCCAGCTGCCAGTTCAGATTTGCTGTGGAAAGAGAAAGCAGGGAGGCCCCGAGTTCCAGTCCAAATTCCCCACGCCAGGCCCCGGGACCTCCTACCCGTGGTGGGTCATGTAAGAGGGAGGAGGCTCCTGTTTGGGCCCAGAGAGAGGGGGTTGGGGAAGAGCTGGCCCCGTGTGAAGGAAGGAAGTCCAGGCATTACCACTGCCCAGCGCACCATCGAGTTCTGACTGTTCACATCAGAGTACCCTCAGAGGGGTTCAGAAAACACGGTGCCTCCGTCCACCAGACTCCATCTTTTCTTTTTTGCCAGTCCTGGGGCTTGAACTCAGGGCCTGAGCACTGTCCCCGACTTCTTTTTGCTCAAGGCTAGCACTCTGCCACTTGAGCCACAGCGCCGCTTCTGGCTTTTTCTATATATGTGGTGCTGAGCAATCAAACCCAGGGCTTCATGTATATGAGGCGAGGACTCTACCACTGGGCCATATTCCCAGCCCCCGTCCTCCATCTTGGTCTTCACATGGTTCTCCCTGCAATCTGGTTATTCTGGTGCCGCTCTTCAGGCTTGAACTCAGCTTGGGCGCCGTGCCCGAGCTTCTTTTTCCCAAAGGCAGCACGCTAGCACTTGGGCCACGGCTCCACTTCCAGCATTTGGGTGGTTTGTTGCAGGGAAGAGTTGGATGGAGTCAGGTGCGTGCGGCGGCTCCCGCCTGTCATCCCAGCTACTCAGGAGGCTGAGATCTAATAATGATCGTGGTTTGAAGCCAGCTGGGGCAGGAAAGTCTGTGAGACTCTGATCTCCAATTAAACACGCAGAAGCAGCCGGGAGTGGTGCTGTGGCTCCAGTAGTGAAGTGCTAGCCTTGAGCAAAAAACCTCAGGGACACGGCACCCTGGCCCTGAGTTTAAGCCCGGGGACTGGTGTACACGCGTTACAACACCTTCACATTCTCCACAGTGTAGCTTTGTGCCCTGGAGGCTCCAGTGCTCGGGCTCCCAGTGCTGCATTCAATCACCCCACTTCCTGCTGGGGGGACAGAGACTTCCTGCTCTGAGGCCTCTGCTCTTCATCTCAGCTCTGTGTCTTCCACGTCTGCCCCAGCCCCGGCCCTCTGCCTCTGCCTCGCTTTCCCCTGCACTGCTGTCCCAGGTCAGGCTTCTTGGGAGCCTGCTGGTCTGGACAGCACCCCCCCCCCATGCCTCCTTCTCAGCCCTGGACAGGTGAGCCCCGTCCAGTGCCAGGGAGCACCGCAGGAGTCCTCCCTGGGCTCCCCGCCTGGTGCGGCCCTGCATTCCGAGAAGCGAGGGCTCATCCTGGAAGCCCGGTAGCCGAGTGCAGCTCCGCCCCTGGGCGCCCCGGGGCGCGCTTCTGTCCCCGCGAGGGCAGGCCCCGTGCCAGCGCCCAGGGCGCCGCGGCCTGGCGGGAGGGCCCCGGGGAGTTGCCGGGCCCGACTGTTGGGAAGGGCACGCGGTGGTTAATCGGGGATGGAGTCTCATGGGCTTTTCTGCCCAGTATAGCCTTGAACCAAGAACCGAGGCAGGACGACGGACACTTGGCCGGCAGTGGCCATCTTGAAAGCCGGCTCCCCGGACTCCTGACAGTGCGGTCAGGCTCAGCTCTGTGGGTGCTTCCTGCCGGGCCGGGGAGGAGGCTGGCGGGCGCACGGTCGCCCTCATGCTCTTTGCCCAGGACCTGGGGCCTCCAAAGCCCCGGCCTCACCTTCTGGTGCAGGGCGACCTCTGGTCAGTGCCCGGCGGTGGCCCGGGGCAGCCCCCTCCCCATGGCTGCTGCAACTTGAATGTGGCAATGGCCCTTCCTGCCCTGAGGTCCGGCTCGCTGGCTGGAGGACCGAGCCGGGGCGGGGGCTGCCCGTGTCCGCCGGGCTCCGCGTGGCGCCCGCAGGCTCTGGAGGAGGTCTGCTGTGCACTACGGCTGACAGGCCCCCCGGTGGGCCCAGGCAGCACCCCCAGGTCCCGAGCCGCGAGGGGGCGGGGGCGGGCGGGCAGCCACCCGGCGTGCCAACTTAAGGGGGCACCAAGAACTCAGTGATCGAGGTGAATATTTGAACATAGTATTTAAAAACAATCAGTGAGCAAACCGGCCCCTGCACCAGCTGCTCATTTTATAAATGTTTTATTGGTTTGTTTGTTTTTTTTTTGGCCAGTCCTGGGCTTTGGACTCAGGGCCTGAGCAATGTCCCTGGCTTCTTTTTGCTCAAGGCTAGCACTCTGCCACTTGAGCCACAGTGCCACTTCTGGCCGTTTTCTGTATATGTGGTGCTGGGGAATCGAACCCAGGGCCTCATGTATACGAGGCAGGCACTGTTGCCATTAGGCCATATCCCCAGCCCCAATAATGTTTTATTGGAACGAGGGCCAGGGTTAGGCAAAATAGTGTCATGCAAATGCAGGTTTCTTTTTCATTAAGAAGTTTACTATTTTCTCATTTGTTTTGCATAAATCTTATTCCAGTACGAGGGTTTGGACTTGGGTCTTCACACTTTCTAAATAGCTGCACTGTCACCTGAGCCATAGCTCCAGCCCTCTTTTCTTTTTCTAATTTTATTTTTTGAGTCAGTCTTTTCTTTCTTTATTTTTTGCAAGTCCTGGGGCTTGGACTCAGGGCCTGAGCACTGTCCCTGAGCTTCTTTTTGCTCAAGGCTAGCACTCTGCCACTTGAGTCACAGCGCCACTTCTGGCTTTTTCTGTTTATGTGGTGCTGAGGAATCGAACCCAGGGCTTCATGCACGCAAGGCAAGCACTCTACCGCTAAGCCACATTCCCAGCCCTGAGTCAATCTTCTTATACAGTAGCCCAGGCTGTTCTCAAACTTGAGGTCCTCCTGTCTCTGCCTTCTACGTGCTGTAGAAATATGCTTTAAAAATATCAACAACTTATTTATAAATAGTCCAACAATCTGCTGGCTCACCCGAGTAAACTGAGGCTAGAAATGAACCCAATCTACAGAAGAAAAAGTCAAATACATGAATAAACCAAACATTAAAACATGCCAAGCCCCAATGGCACATACCTACAATACCAGCTACTGAGGAGGTGGAGAACCAAGGTCAAGACTACCCCAGGGGAAAATGTTAGCAAGACCCTATTTCAAACAAAAGCTGGTCTTGGTAGCATACACCCATCACCCCAGCTACTGGGAGGAATAAACTGGAGGATTGAAGTACAAGCTGGCCCAGGCATAAACTTGAGGCATACTTCAAAAAGTAACGAAAGCTAGGCTGGGTGCCAGTGGTTTCTATCTGTAATCCTAGCTACTCAGAAGGCTAAGATCTGAGGAGCTTGGTTCAAAGCCAGCCTAGGCAGGAAAGTCCCTGTGTGGCTCAAAGTGGTAGAGTGCTAGCCTTCCCTGAGTTCAAGCCTCAGCAATGAAAGCCAAAGGCTTGGCAAAGAGCCAGCATTAGCAAAAGGCCCTAAGTTCAAACCCCGGTAACAAAAAAACAAAAAGTACCTGGAGATCTAATTACTGGACTCCTACGATTTGCCGGCGGAACGGACCGAGGGGAGCCAGGGGCAGAGTCTTGGGACTTGTGAACAGTGGTGAGCCCCCTGTCTGTGCCCGGGTGCCTAGGAGGTGGAGGCCCGCCTTCTGAAGGGCGCCCTACACCTCAGTTTCTGCGTGCTGAGTGCTTTCTCCGCTTACAACCCGATCCTGGAGGCAGAGCAGGTAGGAAGAGATTTGTGTTCCGTCAGGGAGCGAATCAACGTTTTTCTGAAAGTCAGACCCAATGTGTAGACTCGGTCCAAAGGGCCGAAGGCCGCAGGCGCGGTGGCGCATCCCTGGCGTCCCGGCCCCCAGGATGTTCCTCGCCTCCGGCTTCCGAAGGTCCGGGTGTGCGCGGGGTGAGAGGCCCCGGTGGTGTTTGCTTTCCCTGCAGACCCACCCAGCTCTCCCTGGTGATGTCAGTGTGTCGCAACCTCTCGCCTCGGTGAGCTTGTCTTCTCTACACACCAGGCCGGGGAAGGAAGTGCCAGGCAGCTGCCCTGAGGAATCTGGGGGGCGGGCTCCCTTGGGGAGGGAGGCCCTCACTCCTGGGGCAGCGGCCCCACCCCGGGCCTCCACTTCCCCCAGCATGGTTCGCGGGTTCACAAGCCAGAGGCCGGGCGGGGTTGTGTTTACACTGGAGGCCTCTGCGGGCCAAGCCAGGGGTTCAGAGGGTGTCTGAGGCCCACAGCGCAGGGTCGGGCTTATTTCTCATGAATGCGTTTGATATTTTACCTCTTTTGCGTTAATTATATACATACAGATTTTTCTTTTTAGATTGGGTCTTGTTACAAAGCCCAGGCTGGCCTCAAACTCAATTCTCCTGTCAGCTTCTCTCTCTCTCTCTCTCTCTCTCTCTCTGTCAGTTATGGGCCCTGGACTCAGGGCCTGAGCACTGTTCCTGAGCCTCTTTGTGCTCAAGGCTAGCACTCTGCCACTTGAGCCACAGCACCACTTCTGGCTTTTTCTGTGTATGTGGTACTGAGGAATTGAACCCAGGGCTTCATGCATGCTAGGCAAGCCCTCTACCAGTAAGCCACATTCCCAGTCCTAAATATATATTTACATATATATGTACACACACACACACACACACACACGTGAATGGGATCAAATCCTTCTCAACCAGCTAATTTACCCTGATCCTAGGCACCTCTATTCCATAAACCCCCCTTTCCATAGACACCCAGACAAAATAAAACTACCTCCTCCTGGCTCTTGGCTGGCCACACCATGCCCAGCCCAGGGGCACGGCCAAGAACGCCTAGCCTGCCCCCCGGCGCGTACCATCCGCTCACGGCGGTTGCTTCTTGCCTGCACACCTTGGGCTTGGCCTCCGCGGCCTGCTCTCCCGAGGGTCAAAGCTATTGGAACATTCAGGGCTTGTTCTTTATTCAGGACCAGGGGGCCACAAAATATCCCCACTGAAGGGCATCTCCTCCCTTGCCCTGGGGGATGGCACTTTCCGAAGCCCCCCCCCCTCCCACCACAATAGCATCTAAAGACTCGTCTTATTCAGGTTGACAGTTTGGGTAACTCGAGGCACCTGTGCCAAGCTGGCTCTGAATGTGGTTTTCTGTTTTGGGTCTTAGGCTTGGGCCTGGCGCCATGCTTGGCAAAGGGCAGCGGGTGGCTATTTTGCTGATGGAACTGCGGCCTTTATGGGCTCAACCGGGGGAGGGAAACAGGCATTAGAGGGGTCAGGCCTCGAACTCACGACGTTCGAGGTGGCCTCCGCCTTGCGATCCTCCTCCCTCGGCCTCCCAAGTGCTGGGACTGCAGGCATGCCTGGCCATGCCGACTAACCTGGTTACCTTTCTAAGGCCTTTAAGAGCGCCGCGGGTCGGGGCTGCGGGGAAGGCCCTGGGGCGCACCGCGTTCGTTCTGGGAGTGTGGAGGAGGAGGAAAGAGCCCGGTGCTGCTGAGGCCCTGGCTGGTGCCCTTGGCAGCGGGGAGGGCGGTGGTCCGGGACGCCGGCCGTGGGCAGTGGGCGGGGCTCCCCTCCTGCCTGGCTCCTCCCTCCAGGCCTAGGCTCTGTTCCGGGCAGGGCAGGCGCTCCCGGCCTCCTCTGTCCTTCCCAGCTGTGAGCTGCAGCTGCGGGGAGGCCTCCGGCTCCGGCTCCGGCGCCGTCCTCACTTCCGGTGACACTGGCTGCCTGCAGAAGAAAAGCCAAGTGGTCGGGGCGGCACAGAGCGCCTCTGTCTCCCGCAGCCCAGGCGAGCGGCCTGCCGGGCTGGGCCGCCGTCCTCCCTGCCCACAGGAAGCAGGCTCTGCGGGCCCCACGGGATCAGGCTCTGGGCCGGCATGCGATGTCCTGTGATGTCCCCCGCACAGCCGCCTGCAGCCCCGGGGACACCCTTGTGACCCTTATCACCAGGCTCCTCTCACCCCAGGGAGCTGCAGGCTGGGTCAGAGGGACCTGACCGCCTGCCCCCTGACCACACTTCCCTGCCATTGCCTCTGGGCCTGGCTGGCTGGGGGTGGGGGGTGGGGGGGAGTGTGGCCAGAGCAATGCTGTCACCGTGCTTTCAGGGGCGGGCTGCGGCGGTCCTGGGAACGCATGCGTCCCGTGCGTGATGCTCTCACTCCTCCTGCAGCCCCCCTGGAAAGGTCTAGCGCTTTGATGGGGTGGGAGAACGGGGGTGGGGTGGGGTGGGGGGGGGGTAGGCAGCCAGCTGGCTGAGCCTGGGAGGGCACTGAGAAAGATGGAGACGTGAGGGTGAGCTCAAGGGGCGCCCCGGGCTTCCCGGTGGCACCGGCCCACAGGCCGCATCTGCTTCTCTGTTTGACTTCCAGGCTGCCTGCCCGAGCCAGCCGGGGGCCCCTTGGGTTCACAGCTGCTGGGGTGCCTCCCACGCCAGACAGGCTGGCACTGAATGGACGTCCTCTGTCTACGGGGTATGGCTCGGGTCCGCCGGCCTGGGCGGGGGCTACTGAGATGGGGGCAGTGGAAGAGTGGACGGCGGCGGCGGCGGTGGAGTGGGGTGCAAGGGTCCAAAGGGGGACAAGAGGCTCTCCCCGACGCTGAGCGAGAGAAACGCACTCTGTCCCCGACAGGCAACTGTAACCTCTGTGCGTCACCTTTATAATATTAATACAAAAACAAAGCAGCGAAACGGCGCCCTCCCCCACCCTGCCGCCCTCCCAGGCCCCGCGGACTTACTCTGCAAGCCTCGCGTCGAGCCGGGGCGGCTGGCCTGCTGGGGGCCGCAGGGGGAGAAGGGGGGCGCTGGAGCGGATGCCTTTGCCGTGGGGGGGCTTGGCTCCAAGGTCTCCGGAGCATGGGGAGCCCACAGCTTGCAGGTGGGTGCGGACGGGAATTCCCTAGGGGAGGAAAATGCAATGGAGAGTCCCAGCTGGTAAACAAGGGGTTAAGAAGCATAGGATCAGGGAAAAGAAAGAAGAAAATGGAAGGGTAAGAGATCAGACAGGCGGGCAGGTGGAGGTGGCAGAGGCCTGGGGCCGGGCAGGGCCCCGGGGTGGGTGGGGTCCCAGAATTATGGCCTGCGGAGAAAGAAAGCAGAGCAGCCCTGGGAGAGGCCTCCGGGAAAGGCGGCATGGTACACCCCACGGGAAAGCACAGCCACCGAGGCCCCCCAAGATCCCATCGCAGCCCCTGGATTGACAAAGTGGGCTGCAGAATTGGCCCGGCTTTACAATACGGAGAAACGTGCATGTGTGTGCGCGCGTGTGTGTGTGTGTGTGTGTGTGTGTGTGTTACTGGGGGCTTGCACTCAGGGCCTGGGCGCTGTCCCTGAGCTTTTTTTTTTTTTTTTTTTGCTAAAGGCTAATGCTTTGGCGCTTGGAGCCGCAGCTCCCTTCCAGCTTTTGGGGAGTGAAGTGGAGATGATGCCTAGGCCGCCTCCCAACCTCCATCCTGAAGCCTCAGGCTCCCAAGCAGCCGGTGTTGCAGGCGCGAGGCACCCCAGGACCGCCAGGGAAAGAGACTGCCCTCAGTCCTCGTGTGGGAGGGGCCAGGAGCCCAGGAAGCTGGGGGTGGGGGGGCAGGGGCAGGTCCCAGGCGGGCACAGGCGAGGCTGGAGAAGGGGGTTTATACGCTAAGACATGCGCGGTGAAACTGGTGGTTTTCAAAGTCCATCGGCATGGCAGGTGTCAGCGGTATCACCTGAATCTGTCCTTTAAGGAGTGGAGTGCAGAGCGGGTCAGGGTCAGCTCACAGGCAAGACAGCAGCGGGGGTGGGGGGGGGAAGGGGAGGGAAGGAAGGGCCGCTGGCTGAGGGGGACAGGCACAGGCTTCTACCTCCTGGACAGTAGAGGGGTGCGCGAGTCAGTTTCTGATGGGGTGGCGGGGTGGCTCCCCGGGAAGGAGTCTGCGCTACACCTCATTTACTATGTGTGAAAACTGCGAAGGTCCAAAGATCAGGGACACACACACACACACACACACACACACGGAGCCACCTTCCAGCTCGTGTGGGTGCCCCACGGAGGGGCGGAGCAGCCGCAGGGGACGCGTGGACCCCGCCTGGCCCAGGCTCCCCATTCCCCACGGGTCTCCACGTCTGGGTGACACCTGCCGTGGGGCTGGGGGCGCCATCCCTTAGCGGGTGGCTGCCTTGAGTTCAAGTCTCCTGACACTTGTGAAAATGTAAGGGGGTGGACCGGGAATATGGCCTAGTGGCAAGAGTGCTCGCCTCGTATACGTGAAGCCCTGGGTTCGATTCCTCAGCACCACATGTACAGAGAACGGCCAGAAGTGGCGCTGTGGCTCAGGTGGCAGCGTGCTAGCCTTGAGCAAAAGGAAGCCAGGGACAGTGCTCAGGCCCTGAGTCCAAGCCCCAGGACTGGCCAAAACCAAAACAAAACACAAAGGAGTGGATTTAATAAAAATTGCCCCGGAGTCTTCCGGCTGTAAGCAGTACTTACAAGCTTTTTCTTTCTCCTTTTGGTGCCTAGTGCTGGGGCTTGAACTCAGGACATGGCAGTATTCCTTAGCTTTTCTTGGTCAAGGCTGACTCTCTATTGCTAAGCCACAAGACTCTCATGGATTTTCCTGCCCAGGCCGACTTTGAACTGTGATCCTCAGAGCTCAGCCTGAATAGCTAGGATTCTAGGCATAAGGTAACCAGCACATAGCTTTCGAAACAAAATAAAATTTCTCTTGCTGAGAAACACTTGATTTATTGTCTCACAAAGGAAGCCGGATAGAGGTCAGGCAATCCAGACTCCTCCATTCTGTGCCTGTTCTGAGTGAGTCTCTCTACAGTTACTCTCCTGCCATCTTGGCATGCAGGAAGGAGGAGGCCCCCCTGTCAGTGACCCCTGAGCGGTCCCGGAACAGTGCCCCACGGGACCACCCTGGACACACCTGTACGTGTGTACCCCTTTCACCCCAAGACGGCTGGAGACAGGTGGAGATGAACTCAAGTCCTGTCTTCCCAGGGCTGCCCGTGCCCTGTAATAAAATCTTTCTGCCCTTCAGCACATCTCTTTATTGTCATTCCAGCCAGGAAGACACAGGAATTCCCGGAATCTGAAACTCTAGTTTCACAATCAGGTTTGAAAGATGGGGAGGATTTAGCCTTACCCCCCTTTGTTATTGCAACATTAAATCAAATTCATCTTTCTGTCACTGATAGAGAGTATCAGGTTCTACCTTTGACCTGGGCGCACATCTTCACCAGGGGACAGCCCACGCGCGCCATCGCTCTCCACGGTCTGCAGCGTCTGCTCCACCTGACTCCCCCACGCTGGTGGGTCAGGCCACGCCCTGCTTTGCGTTCACTCACTGGGAAACACGCGGGTGCCAGGGACTGGGCCAGGCCGCCGGGCCGCAGGTCGGCAAGACGAGATTCCCTCGTTGCTCAGTCACATACGCTGACAAAAACACTTGGATGCTTTCTTATTCTTTTATCATCAAGTGAGGTGGTCTTTTTCGGTGCTGGTAGTGAGAGGGTCCCGTGCTTTAACTGAAGCCAGCACTTTACAACCTGAGCGGCCTCTCCACCTCCAGCTTTTCGCTGGTTGGCAGGAAATCAAAGTCTATTGGATTTATCTGCCCAGGCCGCCTTTGAACTGAGCTCCTCAGATCTCGGCCTCCGGGGTAGCTAGGATCACAGGTAAGAGCCCAGCTAGTTTTCTTTCAATGTCAATTTGTTCAAATTGAAAACCACGTGTCTAGCTGTTTTGATTTTTGTCTCGCCATTGTTACAGCACTTAATTTTTTAAAATTGTGGTAAAATGCACATCGGCTCTACCTGCCTTCGTCTCTTTGCAGTGTCGCTCTACCCCACCTTGAGAAGGAAGGGCCGAGCGGCGGTAAGAAGTGCTGCGTGCACAGCGGGCCGGCCCTGGGCTGCCTCTGCCCATCGCCCGCCACGGGACTGGGCCCCGGAGGTCCGAGCCGGCCCTGCATGGGGCGGGTGAGAGGAGCCGCCGGCTGCACGGGCCCGGGAGTCGGGCAGCCTCTACTCACGGTGCTCTAGAGCCAAGTGGACCATGAGGTCGGCCCAGGTGACCTTCCAGGAAGCATCGGGGAGAAAGGATGGAGCAGTACAGTCCAGGAGCCTGTACTCTCGGCTCCGGCATTACCAGGAACCGGATGGCCTCTCGGACAGTGACTTGGAAGGGTATCAAAGTCCTGAGGGACGGGATCGCCCTGTGTCAGTGTGACTGGGCCGGGGGTGGGCTGACATTATTCTGAATGTTTCTGTGAAGTTGGACTGTGGCTAAGATTGAGGTTTTAATAAAACCCATCACCTGGGGGCTGGGAATATGGCCTAGTGGCAAGAGTGCTTGCTTCGTATACAGGAAGCCCTGGGTTCGATTCCCCAGCACCACATATATAGAAAAGACCAGAAGTGGTGCTGTGGCTCAAGTGGCAGAGTGCTAGCCTTGAGCAAGAAGAAGCCAGGGACAGTGCTCAGGCCCTGAGTCCAAAGCCCAGGACTGGCGGGGGTTGCGCCAGCTGGCTGCCCCCGCTGCCCCGTGGACCATCCGGGCCTCCACCATCACAGTTGATGTCTCGGGGCCAATCTGCCCTTCTCCATAGATACACACACACGGCTGGGCCGTAGGCCGGGAGAACCAAGCCTACCTCCTGCTGCAGAAGCCACCCTATCCTTCCCTTTGCTCTGGGTCCGGGGCTCCTTCTGGCCGGCCCCGCCCACTGGCGGGAAGGGGCGCGCCCGCTCCCCGTGGCGGCCGGGAGGTGCGGGGAGGCGGGTGCGGACCGGCCTGGCCGCCCGCCACTTCCACGCCCGGGCTCATCAATGGGGCTTTGTGCCGCGGCACCCGGGCCGGAGTGCCGCTGAGTCACCGGCTGTGGAGCGCCGCGGGCAGAGGCTCCTGTGTGTGTCCCTTTCGGGCGCAACAGGGCACCGGAGGAGGGGCTCAGGGGCCCCCAAGCCGTCTCTGCCCAGGGGGTTCAGAAGCGGCTCTCCACCGCGGCTCTGCGCCTCTCGGCTGGGTACAGCAAAGCCCGGAGAGCGGATGGGGGGCTCCGCCCCACATGCGCAGTCCGCTTGTCTGCTGTCCTGCGGGCCTAGTTTCCACAGCCTGCCCCCAAAGTGTCAGACATGTTGGGGGATTGAAAAAAAGGGAAAAAGTGTCTTCTAACGTTGTCTCAAGAGCCACCAGGCGGGACGCGGATGGCTCACGCCCGTCATCCTAGGAGGCTGAGACGGGAGGATGGCAGGTGAAGGCTGACCTGCAAAAAACGCTGCAAGCGGAGGCCCGGCCCCAGCGGTGGAGTACCAGCTTTGAGTGGGAAAGGCCGGGTGCAGCTCAAGGCCCCGGTTTAAGCCTCAGTAGTGGCATAGGCACGCACACACGTACGTGTACACACGCACACACACACCGTGCCTCTACGCAGGTTCAGAGGTATTTTATATCTTAGATGTTTTTGGATTCTGAAACATCTGCATATGCATAATGAGGTGCTTAGGGGTAGATCCCAAGGCTAAGCACAAAATCCATTGTTTCATCGTGTGTGTGTGTGTGTGTGTGTGTGTGTCCACACGCACGCGCGTGCTGGTCCTGAGGCTTGAGCTTGGGTACTATTCCTGAGCATTTGTACCCAAGGCTAGAGCTCTACCACTTAACCCAGAGCTCTACTTCTGGATTTCTTTTTTTCTTTTTCTGTGTATGTGGTGCTGAGGAATCGAACCCAGGGCTTCATGCGTGCTAGGTAAGCACTCTACCGCTAAGCCACATTCCCAGCCCCTCTACTTCTGGATTTTTGTGTGTCAACATGCCCGGATGATCAATGTATTTTTTTTTTTCAAGTAAAAAGATGGGCTTATGGGGGAAGTAAAAAGTATACTGACCGGCTAGGGTCACGGCCCAGACTCGGGAGCTGAAACCACAACCGTAAAAAGCAGGCTGGCCGGGCAGGGCTGCAGCCCAGGCTCGGGAGCTGGGACCCCGTACCCCAGGCCACACTCGGGGTCGGGTTATAAAGGCAAACACCACATGGCCAAGCGTGCCACACACTGGTGGCCAATGAGCTTACAACACTTACAGCGCACGCCAGGCCACACGCAGGTGGCCAATGGGGTTACAATCTGCCTCATAGCAGATCAACGTCTTTTTAAAGCCTGGTCCACAGCATCTTTCCAGTAACTCAGCACTAAGATGGTTTAAGAAGGAAAAGGAAGAGTGCTGGGCTCCAGTGCTGATGGTAGAGCCAGGCAACACAAGGCTCCACGTCCAAACTCCAGCACTACCCACAAAAACAGAAAGACAGGGGTGGGGGGGGCGGAACGGGGATCCATGGAGGAGGGGACACAGAACTTTAATTTTCAGTTCCCAGAAAAGGAATTTCTAGCAAGAGCAGCTGCCGAAAGCCACTGGAACGGAGCTTGAGTCTCAAGGCTCTCCGAACCCCCGAGGGCCGGGCTCTGGGCCTAGGGACCATCTGGCCTCCCCTCGCTCCAATCCTGCAAGATGCTGGAGTTTCCTGGCTCCTGGACCACTCCCCTTCTGGGATGAGGTATTGTCCTTATGCAGAAGACAGACAGACAGACAGACAGCCATGGCATTTCTCCATGGAGGCCACAGAGAGCCGCCTTCTCCCCTTTTCCTGTGCGCTCAGCCTGTTCACCCCGTTCACCCCGCGGGTGTGAGGACGCAGGGGTGGGTAGGGACGAGTCACAGCTGCTCTGTGGCTGAGGGGACTGTGGCCAGGGGTGTGACGGGAGGAAGGGGGCCTGGCCGAGGCTGAGGGGGTTCGATGTCAGCCCAGTGAAGAGGAGGTTGGGGATGAACAAAGACTGTTCCAGGCAGATTCAGGCCTTCGTTTCCCTTCCCATGGTCCTTTCCTCTCCCCAGCCCCAAAGCTTGAATGAGGACCGGGACCCATACTGCAGGCGGGGGTGGGGGGGGAGGAGACGGCCTCCAGGGCATTGGTGCTGCAGGGGCGGGGGGTGAGATGAGTTCTTTCTGGGGAAAAAGGGCAGTTCCCAGCGTGTGAACTGCAGAAGTGAGCTCAGCATTCATTTCAGGAAGGAAAGAGCAGGGGCCTCGGCTCCGGAAGGGCAAGTTTGGCCTGGCTGGACCACAAGGCCTTCTGTCTGGCCCGGGGCGCAGCTGAGCCAAGGGAGGTGGTGGCTCTGTCCCCCTCTCCCCGTGAGCGCCCTCCCTCCGGTCCCGGGGTTCCGGGGTGTTCACCTGCCCATGGGGTGGGGGGGCCGACCCCAGACTCCCGGGCCGTGTGATGACCCCCCCCCACCGATTCCCCCAGCCTACCTGGCGGTCTCTCTGCTGCCGGCGTCGTCGCGGAGCCCTCCCTCCCGGCCCGTCCGCCGCCGCGCTCCTGGCTCCGTGTCTGCGGCTGCAGGGGGGACAGAGCTCAGTTTCCATCTTCCCCGAGGCCTCAGGCTGGCGGAAAACCCAGTGCCTGGTGCCGGCCTGTGACGATCACCAGCTTGACCCTGCAGCCTGGGAGTTTGGGGCCCAGGGCTGTGGGGTGAGGGCGTCCCCAACCCTGCGTCTCCTCTGCTCCTCTGTGGCCTGAGGCATGCTGGCGGCGTGGAGAGGAGTCCCCACGACCGCGGTGCAGGCCGCGGGGCCACCCACGCCACCTGCACGGGGGATGCTCACAACGTGTTGAGGGGCTTCGGGATGGTCTAGTGTCTGAGAATTGTTTTTGCGGGTTCCAGGACTTGAACTCGGGGCCTGGCATGGTTCCTGGGCGTTTGTGCTCAAGGCTAGTGCTCTACCACGCGAGCCACAGCCCCGCTTCTGGCTTTCGGTGGTTAATTGGAGAAAAGAGTGTCACAGACTTCCCTGCCCAGGCTGGCCTCAAACCGCACTCCTCAGGTCTCAGCCCCCTGAGTAGCTAGGATGACAGGTGTGAGTCCCCGGAGCTGCGTGGTCCCCTCCCCCTCCTGTCCTGAGCCGCGTGGTCCCCTCCCCCTCCATCTGAAGGAGCCTTCCCTCCAGGTTTCCTCTCACCCAGGGAAGGGGCTTTCACTGCTAGCTAATTCTCTTTGTTTCTGTGCCATGACTGGGACTTGAGCTCAGGGCCTGGGGCTCTCACTTTCGTTTTGTTTTCCTGCTCAAGGCTGGAAGTCTACGACTTTGAGCCACAGCTCCACTAGGTTCTTTTGCTCGCTAACAGCTGAGTCTCACAAGTATTTCTCTCCAGGCTGGCTTTGAACTCTGACACCCGGATCTCAGCCTGCCGAGTCCCTAGGGTGACATCCCCGAGCCGTCGTGCATCCTGCATCGTGCTCGTGGTAACTCTCCTTAGATCCAAATCCAAATCCATTTCCGGCTGGGGTGGGGCCGATGCCTGTAATCCCAGCTGTTTAGGAGGCTGGGGTCTGGCTTGCAAGGTCGAAAGCCGACCCGGACAGGAAAGTTTGTGAGAGTCTATCTCCAAAGTGACCAGCAAAGGGCGGAGGGAGCCACCAGGCCCGGGCAGTGCAAAGGGGGCACCGCAGACGGGACGCGAACGGGACATCGTTAGGAATTTATCCAGAGACACTCATCACTATCGGCAAAATAAAACGTGTTGGGACCGCCACCCGCCCCCCCCCCCCCGCCTGCTCCTCACATCTGGGAGCCCAGATGTGGCCTGGGCACTGGCCTCTGTACATCATCTCACGTGCAGATGTGGAGGCCAGGATGCCGCCCCTCTCTTGAAGAGACGGGGGGGCAGGAGACTTGTGTCCGGCAGGACCGGAGGCCTGGAACGGACTGAGGAGACCACTGGGAGGCCTGGCTTCTCCAAAGGAAGAAGAACTTGGTGGTCAGGTAAAAGAATTCTGTGGTGTGTCTGATGGGGCTTGAACTCAGGGCCTGGGTGCACTCAAAGATAAGCGCTCTACCACTTGAGCCACAGCTCCATTTCTGACTTTTTTGGCAGTTCACTGTAGATGAAAGTCTTCATGAGCTTTCCTACCTAGGCTGGTTTCAGATGGCGACCCTCAGATTTCAGCCCCCTGAGTGGCCAGGATGACAGGTGTGAGCCATCAGTGCCCAGCTTGTAGGCATCTTAACTCAATGGCATTCCATCAAACTGGCAGAAAGGACTAACCCCCTTGGACTCTGAGTGGACGGCAGACCTCTCGGGGTGCTGATATTTACAACTCAGAGGAGCCGAAGACAGGCTGGCCACACACCGGAGCTGTTCATAACCAAGGGACTGTCCCTCCGCGTCCCCCCACATCACGGGGCTTCTGAGCAGCTAGCTCGTTACTCTGAGCCTGGACTGGAAGCCTCGGGCTCCAACTGTGAGCGGATTCTCCCGCTTCCCAGATGTTTCTCATACTGGAATCTGACCGGTTCCTGTGTTGTCTTTCCTGTTTGAATGGAGATTAGAGCTCTATCTGGCCTGCTCACAATCCTTTTAATTTCCTTTTGAAAACTACAAAGAAATATGTCTGTACATTTCTGATTGAAAATGCTTACTTTCCCTGGCTTCTAAAGAAAACTTCTATCCCACCCTCAGCCTCTGAGCTACTCCACGGGATGCCAAACACGATGGGACCTGGGCTGCCAGTCCTGGGGCTTGAACTCAGGGCCTGAGCACTGTCCCTGGCTTCTTTTTGCTCAAGGCTAGCACTCTGCCACTTGAGCCACAGCGCCACTTCTGGCTGTTTTCCATATATGTGGTACTGAGGAATCGAACCCAGAGCTTTATGTATACGAGGCAAGCACTCTTGCCACTAGGCCATATCCCCAGCCCAGTCCTTTCTTGTAAAGTTCCCAGGCCTCCGGCATTTTGTTATAGCAATGGAAAATGCCACCCCCACCCAAACATACAACATTCTGAGTTCCCCACTTTGAAATCTCACATCACACCTGGCTTTCCCTGATGAGGAACCTGCTCTAGTGGCTTCCAGAGGTGAGCAGCAGACTCCTCATTTCAAGGCCACCTGGAGGGGCTGGGAATATGGCCTAGCGGCAAGAGTGCTTGCGTCCTATACATGAAGCCCTGGGTTCGATTCCTCAGCACCACATATACAGAAAATGGCCAGAAGTGGCGCTGTGGCTCAAGTGGCAGAGTGCTAGCCTTGAGCTAAAGGAAGCCAGGGACAGTGCTCAGGCCCTGAGTCCAAGGCCCAGGACTGGCCAAAAAAAAACAACAAAAAAACCTTAAAAAAACCAAATCAAGGCCACCTGGAGGAGAAGCCAGTCTCAGGTCCCACGAGACCAGGCAGGGAGCCCATGGGAGCTGGGGCGGAGGCCAGGCCAGGCAGGCTCGGCATGTTACCAGCCCAGGACTGGGGCCACATGCTCTGTATCCTTACGTGAAGGCGGCCGGCTGCCCTTGGCGACGGCGGGCCCGCCCTCCTGGTAGGCAGGCAGGTGAGGGGTTGGCGAGGACGGCAGGCAGCCATTTCTGCTCTTTTGGGTATTCTGAGAAACGAGGTGGTCTCCCAGCCTGAAAAAAAAAAAAAAGTCCTAAGTACGGGTGGATAATTAGGAGGTATCTGAGTGTACAGCATCACAAAGCTAGGAGGTGGGCAGTGCTTGAAACCCTTTTGTTCAGCTATTTTATACATGTGTGGTGGCTCATGCCCATAATCCTAGCTACTCAGGTTTGAAGCCAACCTGGGCAAGACAAGTTTACAAGACTCCATCTCCAAAATAACCGGTAAAATCAAAACTATTACTTTTTTTTTTTATTAATTGGACATAAATTTTTTTACAAGGTGTTGTGCAAAGAGGGTGCAGTTACATAGTAGGGCAGTGTGTACATTTCTTATGATATCTTACGACCTCAAAACTATTACTTTTTAAAAATACTAGTACTAGGGCTTCAGCTCGGGGCCCTTCAGCTTTTCCTCTCAAGGCTGATGCTCTACTGCTTGAGCCATAGCCCCATCTCCAGCTGATTGGTGGTTAACAGGAGATAAGAAGCTCACAAACGTACCATTTCAGCCAAGCTCAGAGAGACAAATAGCGCGTGTTTTCTCTCATATTTAGAAGCTAGATTGAAAATACACTGGGACATGATAAATTATACACGTCTCTAGGCATTCACACAGTGAGACCAAAGGAGGCTCTTAGGAGAGGAACAGAAAGGGGCAATAACTATGTGCATCTGATCATATAATATTTATCAAAATGAACCCGGAAGTACAAACAAGTTTTTTTTTTTTTTTTTTTTTTTTCCTCTCTCTCTCCCCTCAGCCCTCCAGTCCTGGGGCTTGAACTCGGGCCTATGCACTGTCCTTGAGCTCTTTTTGCTCAAGACTAGCACTCTACCACTTGAGCCACAGCGCCATTTTCAGCTTTTCCTGTGTATGTGGTACTAAGGAATCGAACCCAAGGCTCATGCATGCTAGGCAAGCACTCTACCACTAGGCCACATTCCTGGCCTCTTTTCTTTTCTTTTTTTGTCTTGTCTGTTTGTTTTTTCTGTTTTTGGGAGGGTCCGGGGAGCACAGCAATGGAGGGACAAAGGGTGAACAAATGCAGCAGTGGTACTCACTGGATCTTATATTGAAAATGAACTATACAACTTTTGGGTGGGGATAGGAGGGGAAAACTGGGAGACGGTGAGCAGAGGGGTGACATTGTCCAAAAAGAAATGTACTCATTACCTGACCTAAACAATTGTAACCCCTCTGTATATCACCTTTATAATAACATTAAAAGGTTAAAAATTAAAAAAAAATCACAGTTTCAACAGGTTTCCTTGTTCTGTTGCATACATGCATACATCTTTACTATCTCTGATAGCTTTTCCTCTCTGGCACCTGCTCATTAACATAGCCTGTTCTTTTTGTTTTTGCTTTCTTTTCCCAGTCCTGGGGCTTGAACTCAGGGCCTGGGCACTGTCCCTGGCTTCTTTTTGCTCAAGGCTAGCACTCTATCACTTGAGCCACAGCGTCACTTCTAGCTTTTTTTTTATATATGTGGTGCTGAGGAATCAAACCCAGGGCTTCATGCATGTAAGGCAAGCACTCTACCGCTAGGCCACATTCCCAGCCCAACAAAGCCTCTTTTAAGGCTTAGTATGTATAAGTTTGAGTACAAACACATATACACATATACATAGATTCACACACGTATTTCGGTGGCCTCAGCACTGCCAGGCTACCACTGGGGCCAGGCCCTACGTCCTGCGTCGCTGGGGTCACAGGCATGTGCTACTGGTTCGGTGTCCCTCTGTGGAGATGGAGTCTCATGAACTTTTCTTCCCAGGCTGGCCTGGAACCTTGATCCTCCCCCTCTCAACCTCCCAAGTCACTAGGATTATAAGCGTGAGTCAGCAAAGGCTTAGTATACACTATGTTTTTTTTGTTGTCGGTTGTAGGGCTTGAACCTTGAGCCTGGGCACTGCTCTTGAGCTCTTCAGCTCAAGGCTAGCACTCTACCACCTGAGCCACAGTGCCACTTCCAGTTTTCTGATAGTTAAGGGGAGATAAGAGTCTCACAGACTTTCCTGCTCGGCCTGACTTTGAACCATGATCCTCAGATCTCAGCCTCCTGAGTAGCTAGGATGACAGGTGTGAGTCACCGGCTGGCTTAGTATATTTCTAACAATAGTGACACAGTGACATGTCAACTAAACAGCTTGAGGCGCAAATCTTTAGGTTCTTTTCAAGGCTGAGGCCGATGAGGGAAGGGATGAATCCAGTCTGAGAAGACCTGACCTGCTATCATGTCAGCGTGGCCACAGGAAGTCAAGGAGACTGGGGAGGACTTGCTTCCTTTTAACTGGACTTGAACTCAGGGCCTGGGCACTGTCTCTGAGCTGTTTGGCCCAAGGCTAGTAGTGCTCTACCACTCTGAGCCATTGCTCCGCTTCCGGTTTTTGAGTAGTTGATTGAAGATAAGAGTCTCAAGGGGCCTTTCCTGTCTGGGCTGGCTTCGATCCATCTGCGATCCTCAGATCTCAGCCTCCTGCGTCTCTAGGATTACAGGTGTGAATCACTGGCACCCAGCTTCAAAAGTACTTTTATCTTTTTTTTGTTTTTTGCCAGTCCTGGGCCTTGGACTCAGGGCCTGACCACTGTCCCTGGCCTCTTTTTTGCTCAAGGCTAGCACTCTGCCACTTGAGCCACAGCGCCACTTCTGGCCGTTTTCTATATATGTGGTGCTGGGGAATCGAACCCAGGGCTTCATGTATACGAGGCAAGCACTCTTGCCACTAGGTCGTATCCCCAGCCCAAGTACTTTTATCTTAAATGTGTGCAACACACATCAGTGTTCCCAAGAGTGCTAAGACTCCAGATCTGTCTGAACCAACATTGGGCTACCAGGGTTGCTGGCTGTGAGGCAGGAGAACTTTCTGGAAATGGGTTCAGGAGGTGGGCTGAGAGGCGTGAGATCGGTGTTCTGTGAGGGTCTCTTGCACATGTTACACGTGTACCATCACGTCACAGATTGCCTCAGGGCTGAGCACCCCATCAGGGTGACCAAGCGCAGGCTGAGCTGATGTGATGGCGGGAGCTGGAGAGGACCCTGGGACCACGTGGGGACGGGATAGCCTCCCTCCATGGGGGGTGGGGGGGGGCGGGGGGGGCGGCGGCTGGGCGACAGGCAGCCCAGAGCTGAAACAGGACGCTCCGCTCATGTTCTCATCTCGGGACAATGTCTGCACGGCTCTGCTGCTTCCGTGAAGCCAGGGCTTTGGAGTTCGAAAAAATGTAAAACAAGCCAGTCTCCTTTTCCCCCATGTCTGGCAAGATGATGTTTCTTATTCTTTTGGTTTCTATTAAGAAAAAAAAATAGGGCTGGGAAGGTGGCTTTGCGGTAGCTTGCTTGCCTAGCACGCATGAAGCCCTGGGTTCGATTCCTCAGAACAACACACACAGGAAAAGCCAGAAGTGGCGCTGTGGCTCAAGTGGTAGAGTGCTAGCCTTGAGCACAAAGAAACCAGGGACAGTGCTCAGGCCCTGAGTTCAAGACCCAGGACTGGCAAAAAAGAAAGAAAAAGTGGAAGGAAGGAAAATTAAAATAATAGAGGCAGGTGCTGGTAGCTCATGCCTGTAATCCTAGTTACTCAGGAGGCTGAGATCTAAGGATCAGAGTTCAAAGCCAGCCTAGACAGGAAAGTCTGTATGACTTTTATCTCCAATTAACCACTAGAAAACCAGAAGTGGCACTATGGCTCCAAGTGATAGAGCACTAGCCTTGAGTAAAAAGAGCTCAGGGATAGTGCCAGGCCTTGAGTTCAAGCCTCATGACAGAAAAAAAAAAAAGTGGGTGCTAGTGGCTTATATCTATAACCCTAGCTATTCAGGGCTGAGATCTGCGGATCCCAGTTCAGAGCCAAAAACCTCAGGGATGGCACCCGAGCCCTAAGTTCAAGCCCCAGTACTGGCGCGCGCGTATGCGCGCGTGCACGCACCCACACACAAAAACAAAACTGGAAGGTAAGAGTCTCATGGTCTTTCCCGCCTTTGAACCCGATCCTCAGATCCCAGCCTCCTAAGCAACTCGGCTTCTCTGGAGCATTCTAGGGGTGAGCTGGGGTGAGCTGTGGCTCAAGTGGTAGAGTGCTAGCCTTGAGCAAAAGGAAGCCAGGGACAGTGCTCAGGCCCTGAGTCCAAGCCCCAGGACTGGCAAAAAAAAAAAAAAAAAAAAAAAAAATCATTTAGCCAGGTGCCAGTGATTCACGTCTGTAATCCTAGCTACTCAGGAGGCTGAGATCTGAAGACTGGAGTTTAAAGTTCAGTGTCACCAGAAAGATCATGAGACCCTTACCTCTAAGCAGCCACCAAAACGCCGGAAGTGGAGCTGTGGTTCGAGTGGGAGAGTGCCAGATTTGTGTGGAAAAGTTATGGGAGAGCACCCAGACCCTGAGTTTAAGCCCCGAGACTGGAACAAAAATATACACAATCAAAAACTCCGAACCACCTAGCACAGGTTTGGGGTGTTTAATTGTGGCGCGCCATCGGCAGCTGAGGGCCTGGTACCGCAGAGAACACGCAGTGGGGTGGCCCGGGCCCTGGCCAGCGTTCGCCATGGGGCTGGCCTTGAGCATGGCTTCCTGAGGGAAACGGGGTGTCTCCCTCCCCCAAACCCTCAAAGGAAGAACAATGAAGGGCTCAGCGCTTTCCAACAGAAATGCTTTATTTTGCATCTTCAAAACCCCACACATCTTCCAACAGCAGTTAGCCACGGGGAAGTTTAAAAACGTAAAGACTCCCGCCTGGTTTAGCCCGGACTTACGCTGGGCACCCGCTCCTGTGGCCGCCGGGGGTGACGGGCCGGCGCAGGGGCTCGTCCCCGCTCTGCTGCGCGCTGCCGGTCCCCTTCCGCCGGGCCTTCGCTGTGTTGGTCATGATCTGGGGAACAGAGAAACGGCTGGAGGCATCTTTCCTGGACGCGGGCCCCGCTCTCCCCACAAGAGGCTCTGGAGGGGCCGGCCCGAGTGGCTCCCGCCTGTCATCCTAGCTACTCAGGAGGCTGAGATCTGGGGATCACAGTTCAAAGCCTGCCTGCGCAGAAAAGCCTCTTATCTCCAATGAACCACCAAAAGGCTGGAAGTGGAGCTGTGGCTCAAGTTGTAGAGAGCTAGCCTTGAGCACAACAATGCAGGACAGCACCTGGTCCCTGAATTCAAGCCCAGAACTAGCATGTGTGCACACACGCGCGCGTGCACACACACACAACACACACACGAGGCAGCGGGCCATGTGCGTGAAAGAAGCAAGCCCCCGTTATCATAGAGAAGGGGCCTGGCAATGTGTTCACATGATATATAATTTTTCGGGTGAGAGCCAGTGCTTGAGCTTGAACTCGCAATCTTCTTTGTCTTTTTCTGCTCTAGGCTGGTGCTTCCGCGTGAGCCACAGCTCCACGTCCGGCTCTCCGCACAGGTGGCATGGCCCAGCTCTCAGTGCTGAGTGGCTGGAGGGATGAAGGAGGAAGCGGTCCTCAAGGAAAGACCGGCAGGGCTCGAGAACAAACCACGCACGCACGCGCGCACACGCGGCCACGGGTCTGGTTCCTCCAGAGCAGACTGTTCCCGTGAAGCCAACTTCTCCAGAGTCGTCCCCAGACGAGGGCTGAGGTGACGGTCGGCAGGACACGTTCTGAGTGCGGTGGCTGCACATCTTTGCCTCCACCCCAATGCCTTGTCTGTGTGAGCCTCAAGCTCGGGTCTGCACCCAAGGAGAGCTGAAGGTGGGGCTCACCGGCTGCCGCCGCCCTCTGACAGTCCACCTTCTCCGCCCCTTCCCACACCTCTTTATTTGGCTGGAGGGGAGTGGCTGCCCTTGACACGTCCAACTCCTGGGGTTTGGGCCTTGGGCCTAAAATCCTGGTTTCAAAACCAAGACATTTTCAAGATTCCCATGTAGTTTGCAAGACTCCATCTCAACTAATAAAAAAGATGGGCATAGGGGCTGGGGATGTGGCTTAGTGGTAGAGTGTCGCCTTACATGCATGAGGCCCTGGGTTCGATTCCTCAGCACCACATACACAGAAAAAGCCAGAAGTGGCGCTGTGGCTCAAGTGGTAGAGTGCTAGCCTTGAGCAAAAAGAAGCCAGGGACAGTGCTCAGGCCCTGAGTCTAAGCCCCAGGACTGGAAAAAAAAAAAAAAAAAGATGGGCATAGTGGTTCCTAGCCGTTATTGGAGCCATGCAGGAAGTGTAAACAGAAGGACCTCAGTCTACGCCAGCCTGGGCAAAAACAGAAGACCGTATTTGGAAACATCAAGGCACCAGGGCCGGGAGCATGGTCCAAGCGGTCAAGAGCCTGCCTAGCAGGTGTGAGGCCCTGAGTTTAAATGCCAGCACCTCCAGGTGCTAGGAGCTCAGGCCTGTAATTCTAGCTACTCTGAAGGCTTAAGGCTGGGGATCCTGGTTTGGGGCCTCTCTGGGCAGACAAATCTGAGAGAATCTTATCTCCAATTAACCAGTAAAAAGTAGGAACTGGATGAGAGGCTCAAGTGGTAGAATGCTGGCCTTGATCCATAAAGCCAAGCGAGGGCAGGAATATGGCCTAGTGGTAAAAGTGCTCACTGTGTATACATGAAGCCCTGGGTTCCATTCCTCAGCACCACATATATAGAAAAAGCTGGAAGTGGAGCTGTGGCTCAAGTGGCAGAGTGCTAGCCTTGAGCAAAAAGAAGCCAGGGACAGTGCTCAGGCCCTGAGTCCATGCCCCAGGACTGGCGAAAAACAAACAAAAAACAAAAGCAAAACCCATAAAGCCAAGTGAGAACACGAGGCTCCAGTAGCAGCAGAAAAAAATAAATGAATAAATAAACCCAGTACCACCAAAAAAGCAAAACTTTCAAGTGAATGACTCCTTCCCTATGCCAGGAAAAACGGCCAAGTCCTCAATGGCATGCTATAGCCAAGAGAATTCTGTAACAACACTTTGCTGAAAGGCCTTGCATTTCCTCTCTCAGTAAAATGTATTACACTCTAGATATATGAAAATAAAGTTATGTTTTGCCGGTGTAAAATAACGAGGATAACAAATTCTGGGCCACGAATAAGTGAGCACAGGGCCTGAGCACTCACTGCCCATGGCTTCTTCTTGCTCAAGGCTAGCACTCTTATCACTTGAGCCACAGCGCCACTTCCGGCTTTTTCTATATATGTGGTGCTGAGGAATTGAGCCCAGGGCTTCAAGTATGCACTCTACCACTAGGCCATAGTCCCAGCGGCTGGTTCTGTTTTTTCTGGTACCAGCATTTCCACTCAGGGCACTGTGCTTGCTTGGCTGGTGCTCTACCACTTGAGCCATCTCTCCAGTCCCAGGTTATTTTGCTGGTTATTGTAGAGATGAAGTCTCGCAGACTTGCCTGCCCTAGGCTAGCTCTGAACCTCAATCCTCTGGATCTCAGCCTCCTGAGTAGCTTGGATTACCATCTAAATTACTTGAACTGTTGTAGTCAGGGAGCAAATGATGGTCAGGAGTCAACGAAACATGCAGGTGGGGTCAGGGGTGGGAAGTCAGGTGGGATTTGGGAGTTATCCCTGCCAAGGGTGTCTATAGGACAGGATTCAGTGTGGTAGAGACCTGCCTCCAGGCAGATCAATCCAGGCCTCTAGAGACTCTAGGCTGGATGCAGGGGACGGTAGTAAATAGCCCTTAAAAGGGACTAAACATGCCCAAGAAAGCTTTGGCTCTTTACCATGTCTGGGGCATGTATGGTAGAGGTATGGCACAAAGTTCCGAGAACTTGAGATCACAGTTTTTATGTTTATAAGACACCACAAACCTGCCACAAAGGAAGGTGACCAGGGGCATTGCCCAGAAATACAGGAAGAACATGGTGTGCTGTGTGGGGTGCACCTCAGGGCCTCGGGCTTGTTTGGAGCCTCTCAGCCTTCTTTGCTTTCATTATGTTTTGAATCGAGTCTTGCTTTTCGCCCTGGCTGGCCTGGGGCCTGATTTTCCTATTGACAGTTCTCACATAGCTGGGATGATAGTTGTGAACCATCATACCTAGTCATCGTCCAAGGCCCTGGGGCTCCCTCTGACTTTTCTGGAGGGAGCACCTGCTAACATGAGCCTCCGCAGCCCGATGGGCTTCTCTGTGGGAGAGGCCTTCTGAGGATAGCAGGTCCTGCCCAGCAGACCTGGGTGGGCGTAGGGCAGTGGGAACAGTCTGCCCCCACGCCCCTTTAGCTACCGGTCCCTTCTCTCTTCCTTCATCTTTTTGTTGTTGTTGTTTGGGCACAGGGCTTGAACTCAGGGCCTAGGCGCTGTCCCTGAGCTTTTCACTCAAGGCTAGTGCTCTACCTCTTTGAGGCACAGCTCCACTCGGAGCTGTGTAATTAGAGATAAGATAAGACCAACCAGGTAACAGGGCTGCAGCTTGAGCTCTGCCTCTAGCCCTTTTTGCTTTAATTTCCAAGATGGTCTTGTGCTTTTTGCCAGGGCCAGGTTCCAACCACAATCCTCTTATTTCCACTTCCTGCCTGGCTGGGCTTACAGGTGTGAGTGCCCAAGGCCAATTCTAACAGGGCTTCTGATAAACACGCTATTATGAGGAGCTTCCCGGGAGACACTTGCCCCCACGGGCACTTACTCCCAAGTACTCCGTGGTCAGAAGCTTCTCGCCAGACAGTTCCCCGAGCTTGGGTTGGATCAGCTCGTCCTTGTCCAGGTCGGCTTCCATGGTGTCGTGGTCCTCCTGTTTCAAAGGAGACACAAGGTCAGTGCCCTGGACACTGCCACAGGCCCCCAGGGGGCGGCGCCCCAGGGGTGCAGCTGCCATCGAACAGGAAGGCATCCAACACAACACATGGGTTTGCATCTCACAGGGCCTCCGGGGCCATCGGCCCTGCTGGAACCTTCCCACGAGGAAGAGGGAGAGAAGGCCACGAGCCCCCTGGGAAGTGATGCGCCACCAGCCCTTCCACGGCTGTGGCTGAGGCAGGAAGAGGTCCAGTGACCTGAGCACCCTCTCTTAATCTCAGTCCTTAGGATTTCTGAGGTCAGGGGACCGGGCGAATGGTCAGTCAAGTCAGTCAACAGACAAGAGTCCAGAGTCACATGTGCGGGCGTCGTGGGGCTGGGAGCCTCTGTGGGAAAGGCTGACATCACACTCACGATCCTCCTAGCTCAGCCTCTTAAGTGCTGGTATCGCAGGCACGCGTCACCATGCCTGGGAGAAGCCAAGATCTGACAGAGACGTCAGAACAGCCATCATGTTTCCCAATGAGCAATCACCCATGTTATGAAGCAAACTACAGAAAGAGAAAGCTTCAAGAATAGAGCCAAAGAAGAGGGAAAATGTGCCAGGGCAACTAAGTGGCAACAGAATCAGTGAAAAGGGAAATAAGCTGGGGACGATGGCGCTCCTCTTTAATCTGTTACTAAGGAATTGGAGACGTGAGGATCCTGAGTTTGAGGCCATGGTAGGCAAAGTATCTCAATGACAGAATAAAGGCCAGGCGAAGTGGCTTGTACCGTCCTCCAGGCCAGCCTGGGCATAAACATTCTCAAGACTC
Organism: Perognathus longimembris pacificus; assembly: GCF_023159225.1. Classification (NCBI taxonomy): domain Eukaryota; kingdom Metazoa; phylum Chordata; class Mammalia; order Rodentia; family Heteromyidae; genus Perognathus; species Perognathus longimembris. The sequence continues at coordinate 6,253,541 of NC_063164.1, forward strand.
CATCTTAAGAGGGAGCTTGGCACAATGGCTCCTGTTATCCCAGCTACAGTGGGAGGCATAAAATAGGAGTGCGGTGCAGGCAGGCCCGGACAAAAAGTGAGACCCTATCTCAACACAATCAGTGCAAACAGGTGCACGAGACACGGTTCCTCTGAGAACCTCACGGAAATCCTGAGTGGGCGCAGGAGAGGCTGGGGGAGGAAGGCTCTACGCTCAGACCCAGTACACCTGCCAAGAAGATGAAAATGAAAAGAAGGGAAGGGCGGGGCGGGGCTCAAGTAGGGAGTCTGCCTGCTAGTGCCGCAAGGACCTGGGTTCAATCCCTAGTACAGAGGAGAGGAGAAAAAAAAAAAAGGAAGAAAATGAAAATGGAAAAAAAGAGAAAATTAGTGAGATAAAGAGCAAGTTCCTTGAGATGAGCGATGATAGTGACAGACCTCCAGTAAGCCTGACTGACAAAAAGACACACGGTTCCCACAGTGGAAGGAAACAGAGAGCTGGAAGCCTCCGGGGCTCACGACTGCACCCCAGCTACTCAGGAGGCTGAGGTCGCCATTCCCAGCCAGCTGGGCAGACAAATCTGAGATGCGAATCTCTAATTAACCTGCAAAATGCTTGGCTGGAGGCATGGCTCAAATGGTAGAGCACCAGCAGTGGGTGGAAAAGCTGAGTGAGGACACCAGGACCTGAGCTGAAGCCCTGGTACTGGCACACGCACGTGTGCACATATATACATGCACAAATACACACAGGAAAGAGGCAGCAGGAACCATCACTACCAACCTTACAACATCCAACTGCTAATAAGGGCTCATTACCTGCCATCCCACACACTTAAGAGGAAAAATACAAATTATTACAAGCCTTCAACATGAAATAGAAAATGTGAATAGTCGCACAATTATTGAGGAAACAAATTTGTAACTTAAAAATTCACAAAACAAACTTCCAAGACCATGTGGTTTCTACTGTGCTTTTAAAGAAGTAACAATTCAGAAAACAGGAGAAAGAATGTTTCCTAATTCATTTTCTAAAGTTAGTGTTACTCTGGTACCAAAATCACAGAGATTGTATAAAAAAAAAAAGAAGAAAGAAAACAAATATCCTTCAGGAATATAGCAAAGAAATCCTTTAAAAATGGGTTGAACTTGATCATAATATATCATGCATCCCTTTGTATGTAAAAAAAATAAAAGAATGGAAAAAAGTGGACTGGAGGCATGGCTCAAGTGATAGAGCACCAGCTCCAAGAGAAAACTGAGACCTCAGGCCTCAAGTTCAAGCCCCAGTACTAGCACACACGTGTGCATGCATGCATGAGTGCTTGTACACACACAGACAGGGAGATGATTAGGTCTAATTCTAACAAAATATTACAAGAAAAGAGAAGAAAAAAGAAGTTATAAGATATATGCTGAGTATTTAAGCGTGGCGATGAAATCAGAGGATCTAAATGAATGGAGAAGCATGGCTTGTTCGTAAGTTGCGATATTCATCACTGTTAAGATTCCAGTGCTCCCCAAGGTGTTAAAACAGATTCAGTGCAGCTTGTTTATTTGTTTTTGTTGCCTGTCCTGGGGCGTGGACTCGGGGCCTGAGCACTGTCCCTGGCTTCCTTTTGCTCAAGGCTAGCACTCTGCCACTTGAGCCACAGTGCCACTTCCGGCTTTTTCTATATATGTGGTGCTGAGGAATCGAACCCAGGGCTTCATGTATATGAGACGACCACTTTACCACTGGGCCATATTCCCAGCCCAGATACAGTGCAACTTGTATCAAAGCCCAAGCGAGTTTTGTTTTTGTTTTTTTTTTTTTGCCAGTCCTGGGGCTTGAACTTGGGGCCTGAGCACTGTCCCTGGCTTCTTTTTGCTCAAGGCTAGCACTCTACCACTTGAGCCACGGCGCCACTTCCGGCTTTTTCTGTGTATGTGGTGTTGAGGAATCGAACCCAGGGCTTCATGCATGCGAGGCAAACACTTTACCCTTAAGCCACATTCCCACCCCAAGGTTTTTTTTTTTTCTTCTTTAAATAGACATATATCATTATTCTAAAATTTCTATGGAAAGACAAAGGAACGAGAAAGGCTAAGACCATTTGAAAAAGATGACAACCTACTCCATGGTGGGCAGTGACACATTCCTGTAACCCCAGCCCTTGGGGGAGGGGCTTCAGTTGAGGACAGCCCAGGCTTTGCGGGGCGCTCAGCCTCAAGGAGCCCTGGTGCTTGCTGCAGGTGAAGTCAACATGGCGAGGGGAGGAAGGGGAAGGCTCACTAGGGCTGCAGCCAGGCTCCCCTCAGGCATCCCCCCCGCCCCTCCTCCTGATCCAGTCACAGGTGGAGAGTTCCGTTCACGGCCATGGCTGCGCTAGGCCCTGTCCGTCCTCTTCTTCGGGGAGGGGAGCTGGCCAGGGCTAGCGGGCCTGCCACCCTGGAGGCCTGCTAGGGGTTCCCTAAGGGTAACGTACGCATGGCCCCTGCCCGGGCCCCTCGGCACTGGCCCTGGAAGATCCCCAGCTTGGCTGGAGCTGACTTGATCAAGAGCGACATCGTAGGGATCGGATAGCGTGTACACACTGGTTTATTTATTTTTGGAAAGTGACTGCTCGTGGGGACGCAGGGCGGGGGCTCTGTGCGCGGCGAGTGGCAGGCTCTGGACCCGTGTGGCATTTCACGCTTGTCCAGGGAGCAAGCCCCGGGGGGTAGAGGGGGGCCGGCTGGAAACGGGTCCGCGCATCACAGTTTCACAGAGATACTGGTGACAGCCACTCTCCCTACCAGGAGGAAACACAGCCCTGAAGAAACACAACAAATGTCCACATTCCATTTCCAAGGGAAAGATGCCAAGGGCTGACGTCAGCCATTACCAGCACAGGTTATTTCTTTACCCGGACAATCGGGACATATGTGAGGCCCCATTCACGGGCAAATCAACCTATACATACCCATGCCGGCTAAAGCAAGCAATAAGAGATTTATACTTGAGAGCAGGAGACAATGGTTTACGCCTGTCATCCTAGCTGCTTAGGAGGCTGAGATCCGAGGATGCAGTGTGAAGCCAGCCCAGGCAGACAAATCCATGAGACTCTTATCTCCAATGAATCAGCAAAAAGCCAGAGGTGGACATATGCCTCAAGTGTGGGAGCAAAATAAGGCAAGTGAGAGGACATGGCTCTGAGTTCAAATCCCAGTACATACAGATTCACTTATTTACTGAAATGTGGGTTTTTGTTGGTCATGGGGCTTGAACTTGGACTGACCATTGCCCCAGAGTTCTTTCACTCAAGGCTAGCGCTCTACCACTTTGAGCCACAGCCCCACTTCTTCTGGCTTTCTGTACTTAAATGGAGATAAGAGTCCATGGACTTTGCTGCCTGGGCAGGCTTTGAACCATGATCCTCGGACCTCAGCCTCCCTGAGTAGCTAGGATTACAGGCCTGAGCCAGCAGTGCCTAGCTCAGATGTGTTTTTTAAAGTTGAAACATTTCTTTAATTAAAAGTACCTTATAATTATGCCCATTAGGACTGACAGGCCCTCTCTAACCTCCTCAAACACTACAGTTCCTGCATTTGGACTGTGTATATGTGAGACATTAATACCAGGGACCTGGGCTACAGCTTAGTAATGCTGGCAGAAAGAGAACAGGAAGAGCCAGGGGCTTAGGGCTGACTGATGAACTCGCAATGTGCACACTGCTTCTCCTGCTTCAGTTTCTCTACTGTGACACACAGGCAAACATGCGGTGCTAACCAGAACACAAGACCAGTCTAAAATGTAGTGTGGTAAGAAAATGGGTGTGAACATCATCACCTGAGGAGAGTACTTAAAAAGTTTTGTATTGAAGCTGGACACCAAAACCACCAAAAAGCCATAAATGGAGCTGTGGCTCAGAGTGGTAGACTGCTAGCCTTGGGCACAAACGCTGAGTTCAAGCCCAGGGACTGATACACACACACAGACACCCCACAAGTTTTGTATTGAGGTTCTCATTCAGGAAGATGTGACTCTTGTCAATGACTCAGTGTCTCTAATAAACAGAATCACCTGCAGCGTCTTATATCCCCTAGATCAGGACAGCTCCACGCTGCAGTCACTGTCACGAGTGGACAGGAAGCAGGCATCCTCAGGGCTTGGACACGGAAGGTCCAGAAGGCTGCCTGAGGCCGGGGTGGCCCGATAAGGACCTGCCAGAACTGAGTAAGGCCCGCTGCGACTTTTGAGTGCTGAGTGAACTCAAACAAGCTGGAGGTGAGGGGGTTTGGTGGGAACAGTGGCTCGGGTGTGCTAGCAGGGAGGACGGGAGGTGCCTGCCGGCCAGGTGCACGGCGTGCCTGGCGGATGGGGCACTCACAAACGCCCGGGACGCACAGCACTTAAAAATCCACTCTGTGAAGCAAGGCAGTGGTGAATACAAAAAGCCTTCGAGAATAAATGCCTTCCTAGGGTGGGTCTTAAATACCATTGTTGGAGGAATTTACTAAAATTACTGCCTTTATGTAGTTGGGCAGAATGCATCAGATTACCAATCTGGGGAAGCAGAGTGAGAACTGAGGCTCCAAGATTAAATATGCGTCCGGAGAAAGGCCCTGGAGACGAGACGCATTTTAGATGTTCTAATGCGAGGCTTCTGCAGAGTGGCGTGCGATCTTATGACACTACAAGATGCTTAACTGGAGGCTTTCGATACATAATACCCCGGCCAACCGACTCAAAGCAACTGGCCTGAATACAAACCGAGGGGCTGGGGTTGAGCACTAAATGCACGGGAAAAACTCCGATCCCTGCAGATGAATGCGGAGGGCAGACTGGGCGGGAGTGGCTCACACATGGCCCAGTGAGAGCAGCCGGCGTGCTCTGCCACTCCAAAGAATTAGGACTTCTTGGAGGTGTAAACTTGAGACGCTCCTTGCAGCACTGAGTTGGAAACTTCATTCTTTGGAAAACTCCAGGAAAGTCTTCCTCATGGGAGAGCCGGGTGGACCGAGGTGACCAGGCCTGGCACTACAGGCGGCCATTTCCCTGGTGGGCAGGCGCTGTCCGGTCGGCATGCCCCCCTGCTCAGGCTGTGGAGGTGAGCCAGCTCCGATACCTCCCGGGCTCTGAGATGACAACTCAGTCATGGTGCCCGGTGGCTCTGGACATCTGCTTCCTCATTCACAAAATGCTTCCCAAGCTATGCCAGCTGGTTTAACCACTTGACCAGTTCATTAAATACCCACAGGGTGAAAGCCAGAGACCCTAACCAGACTCCCAGCTGTCCAATTTGCTGAAGTCCACGTTAGAAAGTCTGGGAGTGCCTGACTACAATTCCAGACTTTATCAGGTGAAGCTGAACAAAGAAATGTTTAAGAAGGGGTCATGTGGCCGGGGCCCTGGTGGCTCACACCTGTAATCCTTAGCTACTCCAGAGGCAAGATCTCAGGACTGAGGTTTGAAGCCAATCCAGGCACCCTAGGTGTAACGATGGTTTCAAATATCATTATTTGGCCAACTTATGTTGGGGATCATCTGTCAAAATCTATGAATTGAATTTAATGGTAGGAACCAAAAGGCCTTCTTAATGTCAGTAATTAGAGAATATGACCAGGCTTTTTTTGAGTTTTAAATGTTTCTGAAAAAAAAAGTCAGTTGATTATCTTTCTCTTCTGCTGGTGGCTCACACCTGTAATCTTAGCTACTCAAGAGGCTGACACTTGAAGATCATGCAAAGCCCGTGAGACTCTTATCTCCAATTAGCCACCAAAAAGCTAGATCTGCAGGTGTGGCTCAAGTGGTAGAGTGCCTTAAGAGAGCAGGCTAAGTGAGAGCAAGATACTCTGTTGCCTCTCTACTGGCACAAAAAGGGGTATGTGTTAGGGATCATGCCTAAGGACGAAAAGGTTCAATCCTCTTTGGAGAACAATTTGGCAGGATCTAGAGGAAACCTTTGTGTCCCTTAACGAGTGAGTCAATGGCCCCGGGTGAACTTTGCCCTCCTCAGAGGAGGAAGAAACGCAGGGTGGCTTGTTCTTACGGTAGCGCTACAGCTGCACGATGGACGAGGCAGTGTGCTAGGGATAACCTGCTCATGTTTACTGCTGAGTGACAAACACAAGTTGGTAAATGATTCATATACTATTAAATAACATGTAAAATTAGAGGTCTAAGCTAAGTGGGAAAGTGCTTGTCTGATGTACAAGGCCCTGGGTTCAATCCCCAACCCTGCAAAACAAACAAACCATAAACACGATGCACATAGATCCAGATGGATCTGGAAAGCACAGAATCATACAGCTACTTCCGGAATCTGGGGCGGGAAGCGAAGGAGAAGGGATATATCTTAAGGTGGCTATTATTTTCTGTGGTTTCTGGAAAGTCTAAAAAGATTCCTTAGGGGCTGGGGATATGGCCTAGTGGCAAGAGTGCTTGCCTCGTATATATGAAGCCCTGGGTTTGATTCCCCAGCACCACATATATAGAAAACGGCCAGAAGTGGCGCTGTGGCTCAAGTGGCCGAGTGCTAGCCTTGAGCAAAAAGAAGCCAGGGACAGTGGTCAGGCCCTGAGTCCAAGGCCCAGGACTGGCCAAAAAAACAAAAAACAAAAAACAATAAAAAGATTCCTTAGGTCAAAAACGAAGTGATCATATCCCTCCATGCCCTCCCCCTAAGAAGATGGCCCGGTGGCCACGTGCAGGACAGGGCACCAGGACCGGAAGTAGGCAGTCTGCAGAGAGAGCAGAGATGAGGCTAAGGCTGCAATGGAAAGAGAAGGAAATGAAAGATGCAAGGGACTTTCAGGCAAGATGAGTCACAGCATCTTGTCACCGTCTGGAAGACAGTGACAGGAATAGCAGAGGAGAGAGCCCTGGGGCTCAAGGCAGGTAGGCCACTCACGAAGCTCACTAGGGTACACTCACACCGAATACCAGGTCCAGGGGCTGCAGGCCAGGACAAGCTGCCCAGCTTGCATTAGTCACCAGATGGCCCACTCAGAGAAAGCACAGCGTTTGTACAGAGTGGTCAGGCCCCAGGTAAGGTCGCAGTCTACACAGGGTGAAGGGTAGCTGGATGTATGGGCCCCTCTGTACGGGATCCACACAGCTCTCTGGTGATGGCCTTGAGGCTCAGCTGAAGTCCCCCAAAGGGCCAAGCTCAGGCAACAACTTATGGATCTTACCTGGCAGCTTTAGTTCTCAGTGTAAACCAAAAGAATGGCACTCTGTCCTGTCCATCACGAGGCTAATTGTGTCTTTTCGGATGTCTTCCAATCGCTTCTCTCCATGTGATAACTGCATTCCTATTTGCTTATCTGGCTAAGGTTTGCTCTCTCTCCACAGAATGTCTTTATTTTGTTTACTTCTATCTCCATAGGGCCTGATGGAACGTAAGTAGATCATGCATTTCTTCTCTACAGAAATCAGGTGCAGAATGTGACACATTTATAAAACCCAGTAATGTCAGGACACTGGAATTTCAGCATGTGGGAGGCTGAGGCCTGAGGATCAGAAGTTCCAGGCCAGCAAGGGTTACATAGGAGGATCCTGTCTCAAAGAAAAGATAAATGAAAAAGATAAGCCCAGATTTTAAAAACAGACCACGAGGCCACAGGCAGGAAAACTGGGTGTTTAAACCCAGCCTGGGCTACACAGTGAGTTCAAGGGCAGTCTGAGCTACACACTGAGGCCCTGTCTCAATAAACCAAGAGCTGGGAATGTAGTTCAGTGGTAGAGCACTTGCCTAGCACACGCAAGGTATGGGTTCAGTCCACAATACAGCAAAACAAACAAACAAAAAGCAACAACAAACATACACACACAAAATGAGAAAATCTGTTGGTAACGAACCTGTATTATAGACACTAGGAATGAGAAATGCATCAGTGAAGAGTTATACATGTACACACACACATACCCTTTCCCCTAGTTTCTTTACAAGGATTAAGACAAAATGCTGAGCTGACAGCAAGTATAGATGCACTATATATGGCAATCAGAGTACAAAAGAGGAACAGAAATGGAGCCAAATAGATGTGAAGTTCTTACGCTTTTTGAGAAAAAAAATCAGCATTAACTCAAAGGAGATTATGACAAGATGCATGTTGGTTTTTTTTGAACCCATGTTGGTTTTTGTTTTTTTTTTTTAAAGACACAATACACATTTTATTGGTGCATGATTTTACTGGAGCATGATTAAAGTGGGGGTGAGTGCGTGGCTTGGTGAGGGGGGCCCTCATGAGTGCACGGCTCATCACTTAGCCAGAGCACCCCAATTCGGGATGTATTTGACTCCATGGCCATCAGGAATGAGGCGCTTCTCAGCTACCATGTCTTCAAGCTCATCCGCGTTGAACTTTGTGAAGCCCCGCATTGTGGAGAGGTGGATCTCCTGACGACCTAAACTTGGCCCTGCGTAGGGCCTCAGTCACGTGTTCTTCATTCTGCAGCTTGGTGTGTATGGACATGACTACCTGGCCAATGTGAGCCCTGGCCTGTACAGTGCCCTGGGGCTTCCCGAAGGCGCCCCACAGAGCTGTCTGAAGCCTGTCAGCCCCAGCACAGGACAACATCTTCTGATGCGAATGACACGGGAAGGGGGCCGTCACACTCGAAAATGAAGGCCATCTTTGCCATGTACTTGTTAGCACAAATACGAGCAGCCTCCAGGGCTTCAGGGACACCTTGTGTCCACAAAGTGGGAACTCATCCACTTTTGCCTTCTTCCATCCTGGGTCAAAGATGCAGATTTTGGCATCAGGGGCACCTCGACAAAAGTGAGACTTTGAGTTCGGCTTTTTCTTTTTCTTGCCAGTCCTGGGGCGTGGACTCAGGGCCTGAGCGCTGTCCCTGGCTTCTTTTTGCTCAAGGCTAGCACTCTACCACTTGAGCCACAGCGCCACTTCTGGCTTTTTCTGTGTATGTGCTGCGGAGGAATCGAACCTAGGGCTCCATGTATGCTAGGTGAGCCCTCCACCACTAAGCCGCATTGCCAGCCCACGGGTACAGCTTGTTCTTATAATACTGGTGTCATCATGGGTCACCGCCCTGCCCAGTGAACCAATGTTTTTAAAAAGCGAATAAAGCTAAAAAGCTAGAAATTAAAATAGTGCACTAAAAGTATGTGTTTAAGGAAGTAGGTCCGTGGCTCAACCTTGAGCAAAAAAGCCAAGGAAGAGCACAAGGCCCTGAGTTCAAGCCCCAATATCACCACAAAACAAAAAACAAAAAACAAACAAACCCCAGAAAACCCAAACAAGAAAAAAACACACCCCAGTATGTGTTCGTTTAGCATGGGACAAAGAGGGTTTGTTTTTGTTTTGTGCTGGTTGTGGAGTTTGCGCTCAGGGCCTGGGCACTGTCCCTGAGTTTTTTTTACTCAAGGCTAGCACTCTGAGCCATAGCTCCACTTCTGGCTTTTTGGTGGTTAACTAGAGCCAAGGGTCTCACAGACTTTCCTGTTTAGTCTGACTTTGAACCATGACCTTCAGATCTCCACCTCCAGTGTAGCTAGGATTACAGGCAGGAGCCACCAGTGCCCGGCTAGTATTGCATTTTTAAATGTCAAATGATAATGATTTGATTTGATAGACTGAAATAAACTTATTAATATATCTCACTATATAGAACGTACTAGTATTCCAACAACTTGTGGTAACAGGTAAAACTTACTACTTCAGCATAATTTAAAAAAAAATTAAGTGAGGGAGGAAAAATGTTTATTGTAGACCCATGGATTGATCTTTTCTGCATGTCTCCAAGGAAACAGATATTAGACAAATAGGATTTGTAACTGCATAGGAATTACCTTGTTTTGAGGCATCTCCTGTGTGTTTCCGTAGAAACCAGAGTGGACCTAAGGGCAGCAGCCATGAGTCACCTGGGGGCCGTGTACCCAGACATGGTCTGGTGCTGGGAGAAGCTGAAAAGGTACCAGAAAAATGCCAGTGCCTCACTTGGGAAACCCTAGTTTCCTTACTGACTTGGTTGAATAATGGAAAAGCCTTGCAAGTAATGTCAACATAACACAGACATTTCTCTGCTAATGAGGTAACGGTCTGCCCACCCCAAGGCCAGCGGCTGGCTGTCCAGGAGGGGAGGCCGTCAGCGGAGGGGATGCACGGAGCGAGCTGCAGGCCCTCTGGCCTTGCCGGTCATGTATGAAGGTGAGGAGGGGAGAGGAGGCCCGGGCCTCCATAGGGGCAGGGGACACAGGAAAAGCTGGCCAGGCCTTTCATGTACCTCACATCCAAAATCTAAAACTACCGTTTCCCACCAGTCCCATTTTCCCAGCTACTGAAAGTCAAAGTTCCCAGCCCTGGCTCCCGATGACGCCCCTTTAGCTCCCCACACTTCCTGGCTCCACCTCTGGGGCATTCTCTAGCTCAGGCAAGTTCAGCCCGCTCCCCACAAGCCTGCAGAGAGGCACGCCGGGTGCACAGGCTCTCCCGCCAGCCTGAGTTTAATCTCATTCCTATCAGTAACGGCCCTGGGCCTCTGAGGTTCTCTAAACCTTGCTCTCTGCATCCAAAAAAACAGGATTAAGAACAGCCCTACTTAAACTCTGGTGACAAACGCCCTTAATCCCAGAACTCAAGAAAGTTCAGCAGGAGACTGTGAATTCTGAGGCCCAGCCTGGGCTATGCAGTGAGACTTTGTGTACACACGTATGTACACACACACACACACACACACTCACACACGCCCTCCTCGGCAGGGTGGCATGAGAGAAAGCAAAGCTCCTATCACGGCGTGCTCACACTTTTGGGCCTCCTGGGTCTCCAGTGACCTTGAACTCTGATGTTAACTGAGTCTCACAGGCACTGCGCTGCTTGCTCTCCTCCCTCTTCAACTCACAGATCCCGCTGGGGCCTGGTTCTTGCTGGTGTTGCTGCAACTTACCTAACTGCTGGCTGGCTCGTGGCTGGGTGCTCCAGCCTGGGACACCACTCTCCTACGGACATCTGGGTGGGTGCTCACGCCCACCACTCTCCACGGACATCTATCTGCATGGGTGCTCACGCCCACCGCTCTCCACGGACATCTATCTGCATGGGTGCTCACGCCCACCGCTCTCCACGGACATCTATCTGCATGGGTGCTCACGCCCACCGCTCTCCACGGACATCTATCTGCATGGGTGCTCACGCCCACTGCTCTCCACGGACATCTATCTGCATGGGTGCTCACGCCCACCGCTCTCCACGGACATCTATCTGCATGGGTGCTCACGCCCACCACTCTCCCACGGACATCTGCGTGGGGGGGGGGCTCACGCCCACCTCTCCCAAGGACATCTGGATATATGCTCTAACACTCTTCTGTTTGCTAAGTTTCTTCCTTCAGTTTCTCCTTTATTAGTTGGGGTGAAAACTAAGTGGGCCGATGTGAAGGTATGAGCAGACATGGTGGCAGTCAGTGTCTCAGCTCTGGAATGCCGGTGAAGAAGCAGGAAAACTGGGGGGGGGGGGGGGCGGAGGGCTAAAGACCAGGTAAGGTCTTCCGAGTCCTTCACGACGAGAAGATGAGGCTGGGATGTTTAGTGGGGTCAGGCTGCAGAAGTCCTCTGTTCCGAGGCTCTGGTGGGGACTTGCTGGTCCCTCCCAGGCCAGCCAGTTCCTCTCGACAGAAAACAATCTACCCTCCAGCCTGATTTTCTAAAACACTGGCCAATCCAGACTTCATACCCTAAGCACCTCCTAGTTACTGGACTCACATACCCAGTAGCCAGAGGCCACATAACAGGAGCAGCCTCTACCCCAGCACCTATGAGATGACCCAAACGAGACCACCCAACGTCTCCTTCCCAGCCTTGCCTGCGGTTTCCCACAGCAAAAACAACAGAGGCTCTAGCTGCTTTTCCTCCTCTCCCTCTGCCTCCTCACCATCCCTGCTCTTCTCCAGGGGACCCCGAGACGTCCCTGACTCTTGGGCACTGCTGAGTGACAGCATCCTTCCCGTCAGTCTCTGCTCATCTGCCAGCCTTACCACAGCTCTTGTTTTAAACTCCCGGGAGGCGGAACCCTCATCTAAGGATCCTCTAACGATGCATGCTTCCCCCAGAGCCAGAGGATGACAGGATGTAAGACACAGAGCCACTGTATTTCATGTTGCTGCCATAAAGCCGGGCACGGGGCCTGGAGGTGATTCCATGCTCGTGCTGCCGCCGCTGCTGCTGGTGCCAAGGAGGATGGTAAGTCATCTATCATATGGTTCCAGCTCTCTATCTGTTAGTTTCTTCACATGAGTCACATTTGTACTTGCTCATGTGTGAATTCATCACCCTGCAAGTGATTTGGGTACCAAGAAGATAAAAGGTAGCGACTCAAGTCATGGATTGGGTATTTAAACTAATTGTCCTGAAGACAATGGAGACATACTATGTTCATGGAATGGAACACCCCACTGAAAAAGCATCAGTTCTCTTCAAATTTATCTGTGGTTTAATGCAATCTGAATCACTTAGGGGCAGAAGGAAAAGAGGGAAAAGTAAAATATTCTTTGACTCATAGGGAAAAGGAAGCTATTCTAAAGAATCTAGGTAAAACTGTAAATTAAAAAAAATAAAAATATGCTTCTGTATAACTACTGTAGGCTAGGAAAATGAAAGTATGCCATCTTTCTCCGATTTTTACAGATATCAATGTTTATCTTATTATCTATGCCACAAGACATATTTGAACAGTATTATAATATCAGTTAAGTTGGACTATAATTTGGAAACCAATGGTTCAGAATTTAACTGAAAAAGATTTGAATATTTAAAAAATGTGATATAGGGCTGGGGATATAGCCTAGTGGCAAGGGTGCCTGCCTCGGATACACGAGGCCCTAGGTTCGATTCCTCAGCACCACATATACAGAAAACGGCCAGAAGCGGCGCTGTGGCTCAAGTGGCAGAGTGCTAGCCTTGAGCGGGAAGAAGCCAGGGACAGTGCTCAGGCCCTGAGTCCAAGGCCCGGGACTGGCCAAAAAAAAAAAAAAAAAAAAAAAAATGTGATATATTCTCTAAAAGACAGATATTTTGTTATAATTTTTTAAACTAGAAATTTAGAAGTCCCTGAGCTGTGGGGATGAATATACAGGAATTCTTTGTACTATTTTCCTTGTATGCGTATGTGTGTGAATCTAAAATTATCCATGCTCACAAGAAATGTAAAGACCCAGGCACTGACAAACCACAGGGAAGTAATCCTATCACCATGGCTAGAAAAACACACACAACGGCTTTGCCTGACTGACACTAGTGAATGCCCATCGGATGCCAAGGTGGCAAAGAAAATGGCATTATGCCACCTCCCAATGAAATAACAGCTTGCTGAATTAAAGACTAAGCTGCAAACCCAAGTGCAGAATGACACCTAGACTTGTTGCTTTGCCTGTATTCATTCAGGATCAATAGTGACTAATCATTCTGTAAATACCTGGCAACAAAAACCCAGTGAAATATTTAATGTGCTGCCACCTTTGCTGACGTCCATGCTTTAACCTGGATCACCTAGAGTACTGACAATTGCACAGAAGGGATAAAAGCAGTGACGGGTGCGGCTACAGATAACACAAATAGAGGAGTAGATACACAGATGTGTCCGTCACTTGTCACAGTGACAGAATACCTGCACACAAACAGAAGTGCTAACAGAGGAAAACTTGATTTTTTTTCCTCATGGTTTCAGAGGTTTCAAACCATGGTTGACTGGCTCCTCTGCTCTGGGTTTGAAGTGAGGCAGAAAAGCATGGTATCCAAAAGGTGTGGCAGCAGTCACTTCAGAGAAGAAAGGGACAAAATGTCCCCTTCTGAGGTACATGACATAGCCTCCTGACCTGCTTTCCTCTCAGCCATGCTGCCTATCAGCCTGTTTAGCTTTGAACTCATCAGTGGACTCACTGATCAATAGCAGCCTCAGGATTCAACGGTGCCAGCCACCAGCAGGGGACCAAGCCTTCAACACAGGGAAGCTTTATTTTATTTTATTGGGTGGGAGGAATCATATCCAAACCATAATAACTTACGTTAGGGAAGTGAGCGGAGTTTCATTTAAGAACGTTTCCCAAGCTAGGTGCCAGTGGCTCACACCTCTAATCCTTGCAACTCACGAGGCTGAGATCTGAGAATCGTGGTTGGAAGCCAGCTTGGGCAGGAAAGTCTATGAGAGACTCTTATCTCCAACAAACTACCAAAAAAAAAACCCCAAAAAACAAAAAAAACAACCTGGGAGTGGAGCTGTGGCTCAAGTGATAGAGTGCTAGCTTTGAGCAAAAAAACTCAGGGATAGCGCTCAGGCCCTTGAGGACTGGCACAAGAAGAAAAAGAATGTTTTTGATCTCATTAAACAAGCCTTTTGGACCACTTTTTCAATATTCTGTGTATGCAAGTAGGATGTTCAGATAAAGCCGTTCTGCCATGTGGTTATCTTGAGGGGAAGTACTGGGAAATAACGTGGGCTGCAACTCAAACCAGTCCATGTTCAAGGAAAAACCAACAGACAAACTGGCTAGACTTGGGTATGGGGCAGGCAGTTCCTCAGAAATTATTGCAGTAAGCCTGCCATTTCAAGGAAACAACCTATACTACTTGTTAGTAATAATAAAATTTAAACTTTCAAGAGAAAATACGGCTTGTTTTCGCCAGTGTGTGCTATATAGCCTCTCAATACCTAAAGAATTTTCCGTGAAATTAGTGGTGATATTAACTAATACAATTGTTTTTTGTGCTAATCCTGGCACAGGGCCTGTCCCTGAACTTTGATGCTCAAGAACAGCACTCTACGACTTGAGCCACAGATCTACTTCCAGCCTTTTGGTGGTTAATCGGAGATGAGTCTCACAGACTTTCTGGTCCAGGCTGGCTTTGAACTGTGATCCTCAGATTCAGCTTCCTAAGCAGCTAGAATTAGAGGTGTGAGCCATGGGTGCCTCGCTGATACTATTGCAAATTATGTGTGTATGTGTGTATGCGCGTGCACACACATGCACGTGGGCACGTGCATGTGGGCACTTGTGCATGTGTGATACTGGGACTTGAACTCAGGGACTTGCATTCTCTACTGGCTTTTTAACTCAAGGGCTGGTGCTCTACCATTTGAGTCATTGCTCCACGCTGGCCTTTTTGCTGGTTAATTGGATATAAGAATCTCACATGTTTCTGCTTGGACTGGCTCTGAACCATGATACTCAGATCTCAGCCTTAGTAGCTAGGATTACAGGTGTAAACCACCAGTGTCGGGCACTAAAGCAATTTTTTGATGAAGTATAATGAAATGTGTAATGAAACATTACACTGGTAAACTAATACTTTTCTGATGTCCAATTCATGGTAATACAAACTCATGCATGAATAAAAGCACTACTGAAAGCACAGAATGGGCAGGCAGCCAAGAGGAATTGTAAAGAATTTCTGAAAATTCACTCCTCCATAAAAGCAAGGAGAACAGAGCTAATACAGATAAAATCTGCTTGTTTCTGTTGATTCTGAAACTTCAGTTTCGAGTTTCTCTGTAAATTACGAGGTTTGCCGTGATCTGAGCAGTATTTATGCAAGCCAAATGGCCATCTCTCAGTAACAACAGAGAATGTCGCAGCAGTTAAGCTTGCCCTTTCCTCCCCTCCCGCCAGGCTCCCCAGCAGCCAGGAAAGCCCACAGCTCTGCCACCAAGGGAAACACCGGGAGCCTAGCGGTCACCCAGGGCAACAACACATTCTGTTCTCTGCATGCAGCATTACCCAGGAATAGCATTGTTTGATTGTCTGATAAATTTTGAAAATCCTCACAGGATTCTCTTTCCCCCTCCCTACCTTTTGCTCCTTCTCTCCCTTCCCTCCTCTCTTGCTTTCAGACACTTTTTTTTTTTTTTTTTGTCAGTTGTGGAGTTTGTCCTCTGGGCCTGGGCACTGTCCCTGAGCTCTTCAGCTCAAGGCTAGGGCTCTATCACTTGAGCCACAGTGCCACTTCCTGCTTTCTTTCTTTGAGGCAGGATCTAAATAAATGGGGTCTCCCCCAGCTTGTTATGGAGGATGGTCTCACACTTCAGTGGCCAAGCGATATTCCTGTCTCAGCCTGAGTAGTTCGATTATAGCAATATACCACCATGCCCTGAGAGTTTGTTCAGGGTCTATAATCGTCTCTCCAGGGCTTTGTCCTATGTTAACAATGCTTAAACATGCAAAAGAACACAAAAACTGGTTCTAAGAAAAGATCATCAAAAATAACAAATCTTTAGCTAGAGAGACCAAGAGACATGTCAAATATTTAAAATCAGGAATGAAAGTAGGACATGGGACATTTCTCAGGAATTTCTAGGAAACAAAATGTACAGCAAGGGAATGCAATGAAAAATTAGACCCCAAAAGGATACAGAGACTATTTCAAGAGGAAGTGTAAGAATTTTAAAATATGGCCAGACCTATGGTAAATAAAGAGATCAAAGATTTCTTTTTGTTTTGGCCAGTCCTGGGGCTTGAACTCAGGGCCTAAGCACTGTCCCTGGCTTCTTTTTTGCTCAAGGCTAGCACTCTGCCACTTGAGCCACAGCGCCACTTCTGGCTTTTTCTGTGTATGAGGTACTAAAAAATGGAACCCAGGGTGCCATGCTTGCTAGGCGAGCACTCTACCGCTCAGCCACATTTGCAGCCCCAGATCAAAGATTTCTTAAAGAGAAAAATTCCAGGTTCAGCAGATGCTTAGCACAGTCCTCACAATCTTCTGAACTAGGGAAGAATGCTTCCTCACTCACACCGTGAGGCCAGTATTATCTTGATAGAAAAATCAAAGCCATCGTGAATGACAGGCTGATATTCCTCATGAATATAGGCACAAAATACTAACAAATATAACAAATCAAATCAGTGACACATAAAAATTATAAATCATGATAAAGTGGAATTTAATGCAAGGGTGGCTTACCATATGAAAATTAAATAGTGTAATAAATCACCTATTAAAAATATGAAATAAAAACAAATAATCACCTCAAATGATGCAAAACAAGTATTTGATGAAGTCCAACTCTCAGAAACTAGAACTAGATAGGAACTTTCTCAACTTGACAGATGAGCATTTACCAAAGACCCATAGCTAACACCATACTAAAGAAGAAAGACTGAAAACACCAGTAAGATCAAGATCAGGAACAAGACAAAGATGTTCATTCTAAGCCTTCTGTAGCTAAGTTAGGCAAGAAAAGGAACAACAACAAAAACCATCCACACTGGAATGGAAAGGGTAAAACCATCTCTAGCCAGTGATAACACGGTGTTGAATATAGGAAGCCCTCCCCTAGCCCTCCACCAACCCAACAACTCTTGGGAGTTCAGAAGGTTGAAGGACACAAGGTCAACATGCAAAAACCACTACATTAATATATTCTGGCAATGAACAATCAGGAAATAAAATTCACAAAAATTAACAAATAGGCCAATAAATTTTAGTAACAGAGGAGTTTTTATTTATGGTTTCTGATTTCATACTGCAACTAGCCTTTAATAAACTCCCACTTTACTGGTTTTGAAGAACTACCAAGAAAAATACTCATCAGAAAAGGTGGGTAAAATGCTTTATCCCTTCTTTCAACTACACAAATGTGTGAGGCTGGATTTTTTGAGACTGGATTAAAAAAATCTTGTTTCAATCACAACAAAATATCAGAACAAATAGAATCCAAAGGCATACCTGAGAGTCCAACTGCCTTTTTCTAACCCATACTTTTAAAGAGATTTGCAAAAAATAAAACACAATGCTACTCTTTTTTTTTTTTTTGCCAGTCCTGGGGCTTGGACTCAGGGCCTGAGTACTGTCCCTGGCTTCTTTTTGCTCAAGGCTAGCACTCTTGCCACTAGGTCATATCCCCAGCCCCAATGCTACTCTTCTTAATTATTTGTTTTGGAAAATTTTTTTCATAAGAATATATCATTTGTTTTAATTTGCCATAGGTTTGAAGCAATAATAATTTAATAACACTAGTTAATATTATTACTAGGACTTGAATTTGGGGCCTTGAACTCTTTTTTTTGTTGTTGTTGTTGCCAGTCCTGGAGCCTGAACTCAGGGCTTGAGCACTGTCCTTAGCTTCTTTTTTTTGCTCGAGGCTAGCATTCTACCACTAAGCCATATTCCCGGCAGGGCCTTGAACTCTTGCTCAGCTTTTTGCCCAGGCTGATGCTTTACTATTTGAGCCACACCTCTCCTCCCAGCTTTTTGCTATTTGGAGATCACAGTCTTGAAGATATGTCTGATTGGCCTGGCTCTGCAGGATTCTCAGTCCTTAGCCTCTTGAGTATCTAGGATTATAGCTGTGTCACTAGTGCCAGGCAGGCTTCATTATTGTTATTTTTGGCATATAAGATTGAAGTAGAAGGAAGATTTATTCAGGACAGCAAACTGGGTGGCTCTAAAAGTACATCTTAAAGAAACTATTTTAGGGATTGAAGGCATGGCTCAGCCAATGAGTGAAACTTCAGGTATCAAGTTCAAGTCCTGGTCTTGGACCTAATTTTTTTTTTTTTTTAATTTTTGGCCAGTCCT
Organism: Perognathus longimembris pacificus; assembly: GCF_023159225.1. Classification (NCBI taxonomy): domain Eukaryota; kingdom Metazoa; phylum Chordata; class Mammalia; order Rodentia; family Heteromyidae; genus Perognathus; species Perognathus longimembris. Next base: position 6,272,034 of record NC_063164.1, read on the forward strand.
GGGCCTTGGACTCAGGGCCTGAGCACTGTCCCTGGCTTCTTCCCACTCAAGGCTAGCACTCTGCCACCTGAGCCACAGCGCCGCTTCTAGCCGTTTTCTGTATATGTGGTGCTGGGGAATCGAACCGAGACCTTCATGTGTAGGAGGCAAGCGCTCCTGCCACTAGGCCATATTCCCAGCCCCTAATTTTTTTTTTTTTTAATGCTTGTTCTTGGTTTGAATTCAGGACCTTGTGCTTGCTGGGCTTGCTTGTTCAGCTGTCACTTTACCACTTGAGCCATGCTTCCAGCCTGGCTTCATGCTAGTTATTTTGGAAATGGAGTCTCATGGACTTTTCCTGGGCTGGCTGGGAACCTCGGTCCTTCAGAATAGATAAGAATACAGGTGTGAGCCACCAGCACCTGGCTTAGAAGTTCTGGGCTTTTATTTTTAAAGATTTGTAGCCAACAGTATTGGGTGTATTGGTCAGCTTTTCACTGCTGTGACAGAATACTTGAGGAGGAAAGCCACTTCAGCTCCCGGTTCCCAGGTGTTTCTGGGCTATGGGGTGGGAGAGAGCATGGCTGCGCTCATCGTCCCCCGGAAGACAGCCCCCAAGGACCACTTCTGGAAGACAGCCCCCAAGGGCCACTCCTCTCTCGCTGGTCCCACCTCAAGCCCCGCGAAGAAACACAAAGAGGCTCAGACTCACTACCTGTCAGAGAAAGGAAAGTTTCATGAAACACTGGGGAGTGGAGGTGTGACTCAAGGGAGCAAAAAAGCCAAATGAGAGCACAAGGCCCCGAGTTCAAACCCCAGCAATGGCATAAAACAACAACAAAAACCCTAGAGTTAGCACGTTACTACTATCAGACTGGGAAAAATATGAAATTAAGAAAGTACTTATTGCTGGTAGAGATACAGAAAAACACCTTCATGCTTTGCAAGAGATCTGATTAACAGACTTTTCTAGTACTAACAGGAATTTATTTTCTTTTTGGCCAGTCCTGCAGCTAGAACTCAGGTCTTGGGCACTGTCCCTGAGTGTTTGTGCTTAAGGCTAGCGCTCTACCACTTGAGCCGCATCTCCACTTCCAGCTTTTTGGTGGTTAATTGGAGATAAAGAGTCTCATGGACTTTCCTGCCTGGGCTGGCTTTGAACTACAATCCTCAGACCTCAGCCTCCTGGGTAGTAGGAGGAGCTACTGGCACCCAGTAGGAAAAAAGAACACAAAAAAACTTTAAAGCAATCTAGAAGCCAGATGCACAACTGTCATCCCACCAAATATTTGACAGGACCAGGAATTCGAGGTCACCCCAGGAAAAAGCTGTGAGACCCTACCTCAGCAAATAAAATCCCGAGGGCTAGGGGCATAAGTCAAGTATCAGAAGGAAAAAGGCATGCACACAGGAGGTGGTGAACTTGTGTCCCCTGGAGACACCTCTCCTGCCTCCCCGACCATATGCATCTTTGAACTCAGGGCCTCATACTTGTTAGGTAGGTGCTCTACCTTGAGCCATACCCTAGCTTTCATTCCAGGTACCTACCAACTAGCTGCCAGTATTAGGATAAATACTTTGCAGGCTTCTGTTTCTTCTTCCTTCACGCACCTAAGTGCTTGTATCCTCTCTCGTCTTTGCTGCTGGTCTCTAGATGACTGACAACCAAGCACAAGGCTAAGGGCATGCGCTGCCCGCTACCTGCCTGCGATCCTATCACCACTCGTTCAGTAGCTTTGTGAACATGACATGCCTCCTCTTTTCTCTGTGTTTCCCCTTCTACGGAACAGAAATAATGAGATATCTACCACTTGGGAACTGAGGGAAGGTGCTAGAACAGTGTCAGACACACAGTGATGCCACACGGTGGCAGTTCTGGGTCTCAGGATTATCAGAAGTTGTGGAGGTACTGTGAACCACAGATACGCCCAGAGACGCTTTGTTTTCCCTTCTCTTCCTGGTCCTTTCCTAGAACACTGTTTTTGTTCACGGCCCTTAAATATCTGTCCACTTAATAACTGACCTGGATTTGAGAAGTCTGAAGAGAAGGAAACTGCTGATCATACGATTGTCACTCACATGGCACCAACAAGTTAATTGTCCATGGCTGACTTGCCCTGGCACTGAAACCTGTTTTGTTAAAAAGGGAGAATGTTTGTCTTGAAATCGGTTTTCTTGAAGAGCACAGAGGGGCCTTTCATCTCCACGGAAAGCCAATTGGGAGAGGGACACAAGGAGCCTCACCTTCCCATGTAATAAGGAAACCCGAGCCACTTGGGGTGAAAACACTGGAGCCAGGCTCCTGAGCCTGGACTCGTCCGTTCATCATAAAAAGAAACTACACGAGGAAACAATTTCTTCACAGCACGAGCTGACACGCACTGCGCCCGCACCAGCGCAGTGTTTAAGTGGGTCTGGACGCTGCGGGCCAAGAGAGGAGAAGCAATTCAGAAACTCATAAAGCTGGGAATATGGCCTAGGGACAAGTGTGCTTGCCTCGTATACATGAAGCCCTGGGTTCGATTCCCCAGCACCACATATATAGAAAACGGCCAGAGGTGGTGCTGTGGCTCAAGTGGCAGAGTACTAGCCTTGAGCAAAGAGAAGCCAGGGACAGTGCTCAGGCCCTGAGTTCAAGCCCCAGGACTGGCAAAAACAAACACACAAAGAAACTAATGAAGCTACTGTCCTTCCCAGGCCATCCTCTCTCCCTCACCCTCCCTTCCCCTCCCCTCGACAATCCAGTATTACTGCCCCACTGCCCAGACTTTCCAGCAGCATTTGATATGCTCACATCTGTTTTGTCTCTGTGTGTGTGTGTGTGTGTGTGCGCGCATGCGTGCACAGAGCCAGTACTAGGACTTGAACTTGGGCCTAGGTGCTGTTCCTTAGCTTTTATACTCAAAGCTGGTGCATTACCGCTTACACCATACGCCCACTTCTGGCTTTTTGCTAGTTATCTGGAGATAGGAGTCTCATGGATTTCCCTGCCCGGGCTGGAAAACAGAAATAGAAATCCTCAGACCTCAGCCTCCTGAGAAGCTGGGATGACAGGCGCCAGCCCCTGGCATCCCGAATGACCTGCCTTAAGCCAAAGAAAAGTCCAACTTTCGCACCCCTGCACGCCTCCTGTCCTGCACGGCGGGTAGGGGTGTATCTTACCAGTGCCTCTTTCCTACGTCCCCCCTGCCGTGTTCACCCAGTGTGACTTTAACTCCATCAGGGCACAAAGTGGAGCGTCAGTTGCTCTCCACGCCCCCGCAGTGGCCGCCCTGCGTGCAGTTCTCACGAGGTGGACCCGGCTTGCCTGCACTCTTCCTACTCGCACTTCCTCATTCTGACTCCCCACTTTGGGCTCCCAAAGTCAACACCGAGGGCGTCGCCCTCCTCACCTCTCAGCTGTGCCCACTCGCGCACATCTGCACAGGCCAGCGCCCTTCTGTTTGCTCTGCTTAAAATCTTGTTCACATTAACTTTACCATTTTCTTTTTCAGTGTAAATTACACCCTAGGAGGCCTATAAATCAGAAGATACATTTTTAGCTGTGTATTTTTTGTTAAAAATTATCTTTAAGGGGCTGGGAATATGGCATATATATAATATCTTTTTTTTTTTTTTTTTTTGCCAGTCCTGGGGCTTGGACTCAGGGCCTGAGCACTGTCCCCGGCTTCTTTTTGCTCAAGGCTAGCACTCTACCACTTGAGCCACAGCGCCACTTCTAGCCATTTTCTGTATATGTGGTGCTAGGGGAATTGAACCCAGGGCTTCATGTATACGAGGCAAGCTTTCTTGCCACTAGGCCATTTTCCCAGCCTTATATAGCCTTAAATTGTTGTGCAAAGGGGTTTGAATCCAACATGTCAGTTTGTGAGTACAATGCATCTTGATCAAACTCACCCCTTCTATTGTCCTCCTCCATTTCATTCAGCCTCACTTCACCCATACATTAAAAAACAAGATCTTGGGCTGGGGATATAGCCTAGTGGCAAGAGTGCCTGCCTCGGATACACGAGGCCCTAGGTTCGATTCCCCAGCACCACATATACAGAAAACGGCCAGAAGCGGCGCTGTGGTTCAAGTGGCAGAGTGCTAGCCTTGAGCGGGAAGAAGCCAGGGACAGTGCTCAGGCCCTGAGTCCAAGGCCCAGGACTGGCCAAAAAAAAAAACCAAAAAAACAAGATCTTGGGGCTGGGAATGTGGCTTAGTGGTAGAATGCTTGCCTCGCATACATGAAGCCCTGGGTTCAATTCCTCAGTACCACATATATAGAAAAAGCCGGAAGTGGCGCTGTGGCTCAAGTGGTAGAGTGCTAGCCTTGAGCAAAAAGAAGCCAGGGACAGTGCTCAGGCCCTGAGTCCAAGCCCCAGGACTGGCAAAAACAAAACAAGATCTCCACGAGGCGCCGGTGGCTCGTGCCTGCAATCCTAGCTACTCAGGAGGCTGAGATCTGAGAATTGTGGTTCAAAGCCAGCCTAGGCAGGAAACTCATCTCCTATTAACCATCAGAAAACCGGAAGTGGTGTTGTGGTTAGAAGTGGTAAAGTGCTAGCCTTGGGCTGAAATGCTCAGGGACAGTGCCCAGGACCAGAGTTCAAACCCATGACTGACCAAAAAAAAAAAAAAAAAAAAAAGATCTCGCTGTAGCCCAGGCTCGTCTCAAACCCATCACGATCCTCTTGCATCAGCCCCGAGTGCTGCTATTACCACTTCACCCTGCTGAGCTCTGCCATTTTTTAAATTTTAGTATATAAGTGGGTTCAGATACAACTGGCTTTTTAACACATAAAGTCATTGCACTTTCAGAAACAAGAAAGAAAAACTAGATCTTGCATGTGGGGTCCTCTGGAGAGTTTCCAGGGTGGGGGCAGTGGGCTTGTGAGTGCAAACTTCAGCCCAGTGTGGGGCGAGGGGAGCACAGTCGCCCAGTGTGGGGTGAGGGGAGCACAGTCGCCCAGTGTGGGGCGAGGGGAGCACAGTCGCCCAGTGTAGGGTGAGGGGAGCACAGTCGCCCAGTGTGGGGTGAGGGGAGCACAGTCGCCCAGTGTAGGGTGAGGGGAGCACAGTCGCCCAGTGTGGGGCGAGGGGAGCACAGTCGCCCAGTGTAGGGTGAGGGGAGCACAGTCGCCCAGTGTGGGGTGAGGGGAGCACAGTCGCCCAGTGTGGGGCGAGGGGAGCACAGTCGCCCAGTGTAGGGTGAGGGGAGCACAGTCGCCCAGTGTGGGGTGAGGGGAGCACAGTCGCCCAGTGTAGGGTGAGGGGAGCACAGTCGCCCAGTGTGGGGCGAGGGGAGCACGAGGCCCCAGTGTGGGGCGAGGGGGGCACAGTCGCCCAGTGTGGGGCGAGGGGAGCACAGTCGCCCAGTGTGGGGTGAGGGGAGCACGAGGCCCCAGTGTGGGGCGAGGGGGGCACAGTCGCCCAGTGTGGGGTGAGGGGAGCACAGTCGCCCAGTGTGGGGCGAGGGGAGCACGAGGCCCCAGTGTGGGGCGAGGGGGGCACAGTCGCCCAGTGTGGGGTGAGGGGAGCACAGTCGCCCAGTGTGGGGTGAGGGGAGCACGAGGCCCCAGTGTGGGGCAAGGGGAGCACCGTCGCCCAGTGTGGGGTGAGGGGAGCACAGTCGTCCAGTGTGGGGCGAGGGGAGCACAGTCGCCCAGTGTGGGGCGAGGGGGGCACCGTCGCCCAGTGTGGGGCGAGGGGGGGCACCGTCGCCCAGTGTGGGGCGAGGGGAGCACAAGGCCCTCTGGTCTCTGGCTCACGCTGCAGAGCCAGGTCACTAAGCTGAGAATGGTGATTTGCTTTGTATCTAAACATTTTTTGGAAATTAACTGTGCATCAGTGGCTGACACCTGTAATCAATCCTACCTGCTCAGGAGGCTGAGATCTGAAGATTGAGGTTCAGGCACTAAGTGTGTGAGACTCTTATCTCTACTTAGCCAGCAAAAAGCCAGAGTGGAGATGTAACTCAAGTGGTAGAACACCAGCCATGAGTGAAAAAGCCAACGCCCCGAGTTCAAGGTTCGGTTCCTCAGCACCACAAAAACAGAAAAAGCCGGAAGTGGCGCTGTGGCTCAAGTGGCAGAGTGCTAGCCTTGAGCAAAAGGAAGCCAGGGACAGCGCTCAGGCCCTGAGTGCAAGCCCCAGGACTGGGGGGAAAAAGGCCCTGACAAGTAGTCTTGCTGTCTATTTCAGAAGGGTCACTTTAAGAGATGACAAGAGTACTACTGCCCCAAAGGCTCATGTTGATTTTCCTTTAGCATTTATCAATTTTTAACAGGTGGTTATAAAAGTAATGCCTGCCCTTAGCAAAAGCACATCCCCGGTGCCTGGCGCGCGAGTTCTGCATGGTGAGGGCTGTACAGCCCCATGACCTGCGTGTGTCAGGGTCAGTTTGTCCTTCCCTTCTATCTTCCCACTCAACCTCTTCCAGTAATTCCCTCAAAATTGGTTTCACAGCAAACGTTTCAAATTTCTGCATCGAGAAGCCGCAATTCCAGAGAACTGAAAGGCCTGTAGTTGCTTCCAAAGAAACACTGCCACATGCTGAATTCCCATCATTAAAGGGAGGAAGTAGCAATGTGGCTCAAGTGGTAGAGCGCTAGCTTTGAGCAAGGGGGCTCAGGGACAGCGCCCAGGCCCTGAGTTCAAGCCCCACAACTGACCAAAAAAAAAAAAAAAAAAAGTCAAACCAAACCGAAGCCAAGTAAAAATTCCCAAAGAATTACATGGGACAGGGGAGAAGGAGGCTCTTGAGAGGAACTTTTGGACAAGAAGTTACTGGAGGCAAATAATTAAAATATTTACATATAATTCAGAACAGTGTTGAAGAGCGAGGCATAGAAGTGGTATCTTCTGGGCTGGGGATATGGCCTAGTGGTAAGAGTGCTTGCCTTGTATACATGAGGCCCTGGGTTCAATTCCCCAGCACCACATATACAGAAAATGGCCAGAAGTGGCGCTGTGACAGCTCAAGGGGCAGAGTGCTAGCCTTGAGCAAAAAGAAGCCAGGGACAGTGCTCAGGCCCTGAGTCCAAGCCCCAGGACTGCCCCCCCCCCCCCAACAACAAAAAAAAGAAGTGGTGTCTTCTGCAGTCAAGAGCAGACTGGCTGTTTCTATCTTAAGGGCTGGGCAGCGCTGACCTCTGGGCACAAATGCATTTTTGTTTGGCCTACGGGCTAACAATGAGTTTTATGTTCTTACTATTTGAAAAAAAAAGAAAACCCCAACAACTTAATGACATCTGAAAATTATATGACACTAATTTCTTGTGTCCACAAATAGTTTTAGGGGAACACAGCCAGATTTCCCAACAGCTATTCTGTGTTGAAACAGACCATGTGACCTGCCCAGCCTAAAAACCTCCAATTCCCCTTTACAGAAGAGTCTGCGCGGTTCTCAGGCGGCTGGCCCACCTCGCTCTCTGCCTCTCGTGACCCAGTGGGCTCTGTGTCCCAGGAAGATCAAGGCTGGAGGTCAAGGTCGGCCAGTCCCACCACACTGGGGCGCCCACGGCTGCCACCTACAGCCCAGGAAGGAAATGGTAGCCCACCTCAGAGCCAGCACAGTGTTGCTGGGGGGGGCTCTTAGATGAATGCTTCCCCATCTGATGCCAGCAGGGAGCCCCACATTCAGGCATAGCAGACAGACTGCAAATACAAACAAAACACACCTTTCACATCCAAATAAGAGAAGCCCCTTCTAGCTGGTCGCCAGGGGCTCACGCCTAGAATCCTAGCTACTCCGGAGACAGATCTGAGGATTGCATTTTGAAGCCAGCCCAGGCAGGAAAGCCTGTGAAACTCTGATCTCCAATTAACCACTCTCAAAAAGCCAGAAGTGAAGCTGTGACGCAAGTGGTAGAGCACCAGCCTTAAGCACAAAGGCTCAGAGAGAGTGCCCCAGTTCTGAGTTCAAACCCCAGGACCAGAAAGGAAGAAGAAGCCTCTTTTAGAGGGAAGGCAAGGCACGCGTGATGAGGACAGGGTGTCTGCGGAGAGGCGGTGCATGCTGGCAGCTGGGAACACACCTGCTGCCCGCACACCACTCTGAGACTCCAATAACTTTGGAACCTCGGTCTGAGCGCCCGTGAGAGAAACGTTTTTCCCTGACCAAATCCGTATCAAAAGGCTAACAGAGGGAAAGCAGCAGCGCAGTAAGGTGGTTGGTTCTGCCAGCTCTGAGTCAACCCTAGGACCCCAGAGCTGGCCTCATCCACTGGTGGAGAGAGCTTCCCTCCGCTGGGGGCTGCCGCACCTCTGCTGTCTGCAGGAGTGGCAGAGGCCGGGACTCGGGCAGCCCATCCGGCCACCCCTGCACTTCCCACTGCTCCTTCCAGGGCAGGGAGCGCCTCGTTCCCCCCCATCAGGACTGGGCTCTGAGGTGCTGTGAGCAGCACGTAGCACAAGTTCTAAGGCTGCTGAGTCCACAGATGCTAGAAGCTTCCACCTCCTCCACTTGGGAACCCAGCCTTCGATCCAGGTTAGAGCATCCGATGACAACAGGCACTGGAGAGGCCCTGGAGGAGGCGGCCACCCACCTGGGACCCCATGCAGGAATCCCAGAAGTGCCACCAGCCAGCCGAGCCTCAGCGGCCCCCGAGCAGTGAAGAACAGTGAGGAACAGAGTGGAAGATGCACCCCCTGCACCGCTGACTCACCGCTCCCGGTAGAGAAGAGAAGGGGCAGAGCCCCCAACTTACCTCATCTTCTTCATCTTCATCATCATCAGACTCCAGAACGCCATCCAGCAGCTCTTCTGTGAAGAAGAGGAGGGCAGTGAATTCCCACAAAGCGGCAGCCGTGCCCTCGCGCTGTCAGCTACTGAGACACCAAGTGAAGTGACATCAAGATGGTCACACTTCGACCACTCCTGATCATGACCACTGCACACTTTTTCTTTAACTTCAAGGTTGATCTTGAACTTGAGATCCTCCAAGTGCTGGGATTAAAGGACTGTGCTACTATACCCAGCGCTAACACTCGTAACCATTCCTAATCATGGCCATTTCAGCCACAGTATGCTATCTACCTTAGCAATGTTAAATTAATCTTTTTTATCAGGGCAGATTTATAGACGTATGGGGAAATGTAAAAGGCTCACTTAGAAAACGGGCAGGCAGACACAGATATCTGAGGGCCCTTCAGAGAAGGGAAGTAGATTAATTTTCACTCCTGGACATCATGCTGGATACTTGCTCGGGTACTTACTAATTTCTCTTGATCAGTCCTTACGAACGGCCTTATTTCCTGTCATCCCCATTTTATAGGTAACAATGGAGGCCCAGGGTGGATAAGTGACTTGTTTGCGGTTCTACTGCATGTGTGTGGCAAAGCTGAGATTAAAGCCAGGTCTGTTTCTCAACTCCATGACTTCTGAGTGGTGGCAGGGGCGTGGTCATGGCAAGAAGGGGTCTTGAAGGCTCTCATCCACATCATGACATCTTTGGAACTTATACATGAGCATAAGTTCTTCGTAGCACATACATGTACACTCACCTGTCACATGGAACTAATACTACTTACTTCTTGGGGTTGCTGAATGTATATAACTCAACAGAGATGCAGTGGCTAGCCTAGGCGCACAGCAGCTATTACCCAGATGTGGGTTACTATCTCTTCTGGAGCTTCCCCCAAAGCCATCACCTCCATCATCTCTCCAAACACGCTCAGCACCTCACCTCCAGCTCCATAGCACGGTCCCTTGTGCATCAATGGGAGAATGGCTAGCGACCTCCAGGAACCCTGCCCTGGCCCCCCAGACTCTCCTGCATCCCCGGACACAGAGCACCAGACTTTCTCCTCCCTATGTCCCCACTGTGTCTCCTTACTAGCAAGCGGTTCTCTCTCTCTCTCTCTCTCTCTCTCTCTCTCTCTCTCTCTCTCTCTCTCTCCTCCCCGTTTCTCTCCAGTACCAGAGCTTGAACTTAGGGCCTTGTATTCTCACTTGGCTTGTCCACCCAAGGTTGGCGCTCTACTACTTAAGCCACACCTTCACGTCTGGTTTTTAGCATGCATTTCTTGAACACAAGGCATGAAGGTCAGAAAGCCTGAGTGAAGACTCATCGGGACGCTCAGCTAGGGGGCACAGGCTGAGCCCGAGGGGAGGGAGTCACAGCTTCACCCTATAGGGAAGGACGCCACGGACTCCACTGTGCCAGGCCCGTGCATGGGGGAGCCGATCCCCACTCCACGGGCTCACCTGCCTTCACGCCCATCCTGGCCCACACAGCTGCCATATGCCAGCTGGTCCACAGCGACTCTGCAGACACAAAGCCAATGTGGCATCTGCCTTTTGGCTGAGGTTTCATTATTTTAATATGTCCTCTTTGCCACGAATAGCACACTCCAGTCAGCCTCCTGAAAACGCCCTGCCAAGGTCACCAGTGATAACCCCTCATGTCTGGCACCCCTTGCGTGGAGGGGCCATGTCCGGTGCCCCTCGCTGCCTCACCCACCCTCCCATCACCTGATACCATAATCCCTCCACCTGCTCCCAGTCTTCACACTGCCAGGACAGTCCAGTCTTGCCTCAGCTCCCTTCCCTGGGACAGCTGCCTCCACGGCGTGCCCAGGCCGGCACGTGCCCGGCTAGAGTGTGCCGGTCCCCCTCGCTGAGGACTGGAGGTACAGCCTGGGCCAGAGCCAGGGTCAAACCTTCCTGCCAACACTGCTGTCACTGGAGGTCCCTGATACCGGACTGGAACTTCCCCGAAGGCTTCACCAGCTACCCATTCCCACCCTGCCTTTGGGGCTAGAACCCAAAAATATCCCTGTAATGTTGTACTAAAGAGATCTTCAAACTTCACTGGAAAATAGTTGTGGGCACTGACATTCAGTTTGGATGTCCACTCAAATGAAACAAGCCAATCCTGCTGGGCCTAGCCTGTAAGCCTAGCTACTCAGGAAGCTGAGAGCTGAGGATTATGGTTTGAAGCCAGCCCGGGCAGGAAAGTCCATGGGACATTAAGCTCCAATTAACCACGAGGAAAAAAAGAAAGAAAAAGGAAGTAGAGCCATGGCTCAAAGTGGTAGAGTGAAAACCAGGCCCTGTTTGAAACTCATGACAAAAAAAAAAAAAAAGAAAGGAAGGAAAGAAGGAAGCAACAAAGACAGTCCTTCACCAAAGATGGTAGCGAGCCATATCATGCATCTTAAGCTAATGGTGCCAGTGTACACCTGCTCACAGTCTCCAAGTGACGATGAAGATGGAACACAGGGTCTTTACCAGCTCCACTTAGCCGTGAGGGTGACACATACCCTAAGGGGAGTGTAACTCCCAAATCCTGTTTTCAAGCAGCACATTCTAGGATAGCCCATTCTGGGGTCCTATAGAAAATGGGGACTTGAGATGAAAAAGAAATACTCTTGGCCTGTTATTGAAAAAGGATCTCACACTGGGTGCCAGTGGCTCACGCCTGTAATCCTAGCCACTCAGGAGGCCGAGGTCCAGAGGATTGCAATTTGAAGCCAGCCAATGCAGGAAGCTTATTAACCAGGTGTGGCTCAAACAACAGAGTACCAGTCTTGAGTACAAAAGCTAGGGAGAGTACCTTGGCCCTGAGGTCAGGCTCTAATACAGGCATAAATGAACAAATCAATAAATAGGAAGTAGGTATTTCTCCCACCTTCCAGAACACCCCGAGATACAGAGCTCTATCTATGACAACTCCCTGCCCAAGTAGATCCCCTACAAGAGTGCTGTTCCAGGGGCAGGTTAGGTATGATGTGCAGGTCAGAGCGCCGATGGGCTGCATCCTGCATCTTGGCTGCGGGCAGGGGAAATGGCAAGGAGCTGGGTGTAGGTGTTCTCAATGAACTGGAACACACAGAGGCAGCCTTGGGGAAGATTCCAAGTGAAATGGGACCTGGGCTGCAGAGGAACCCTCATGGCTATGGCACAACTGTCCCTAGCTGTGGTACACCCACAGAGCGCAGAGAGACCCAGCCAGGCCCGCGTGCCGGCTGCCATCTCATTCTGTTTGCTTACTTTGAGTCATAACTAAAGCTATAGAAAATAAAGTTCTATTCTCTGCCCATGTGAACTTGGGGGAGTGTTACACTTGCTCCATAGGAAAGAAGGAGGACGTTCAAGTGGAAGGGCCAGGCAGCCTCAAAGGCAGCAAGCTGGCTAACAGGCAGCTCCCTGGCCGATCGTCCCTGCTGCCTCCTGCAGCAGCTCCTCCCCGGCAGCTCCTCTTCCCTGTGGCTCAGATGGTGCCCTGCTCGCTGCCTGCTGGACCCTCTGGGAACTTCAGAGCTCTCTCCTGCAGCAGGAGAGACTCCATTAGTGGTTGCGGGGCAGCCCAAGCCGGGCCTCATGCATTCAACAAAGGCTGGTGGGCTCCTGGCATTTTCTGGCTTGGCACTGGCCCCGTGACTGACTTGCAAGGCAAGATGAAGACGAACCTTCCGTCAGGTCAGCTCTGTGCATATGCCCTGCTGGGCATGGGAAGGGGATGGAGACAGGTGGAGGTGACAGACGTGGCCCCCAGAGGATGGAAGGGGCAGGGCCCCACTCCCCTTCCCTGAGGCGTCCCAGGTCCTCTCCTGCTTATGATGGAATGTGTGTCATGGTACTGAAGGCAGGTGGCTAGAAAGGGGGACACACTACCTCCTCCCTTGCTGTCTGGCGGGGTAAGGGACCAGGTCAACGGCATTTTCTACAGTTGGTGCTACAAAGATGGACATCTGGCCCCAGGACCTGCGAAGTCACCTTCTGGGCTGGTGAGGACTTTGGAGGAGGAAGGGAGGAGCCTATAAAGAGAACTTACAAGGCAGGGAAGGCGTCAGTGACTGCTTTAAACTCCTTTTTGTTGACTGCACACCCACCTCCAGCGTGGTAACAGATGTACAGTGTGATAAGACATTATTAATGTTTGGACACTCTGGACTTGAGCCCTGGCTCGACTCTTGGTCAGGAGTTCTCCTGGGCCTGCCTCTGGACTGACTGGGGCAGCCTGAGCCCTCTGGGAAGGCCAGGCGTCTTTCTAACATGAGCATGAGAGTCATCAGAAAGGCATATCACATTCTTTTTCTTTTTTTGGCCAGTCCTGGGGCTTGGACTCAGGGAGCCTGAGCACTGTCCCTGGCTTCTTTTTGCTCAAGGCTAGCACTCTGCCACTTGAGCCACAGCGCCACTTCTGGCCATTTTCTGCATATGTGGTGCTGGGGAATTGAACCCAGGTCCTCATGTATATGAGACAAGCACTCTTGCCACTAGGCCATATCCCTAGCCCCATATCACATTCTTGATTGCACTCACCAGAATTGAGCTGCTTGATGATAAATTCTATCTGGCGGACCATCTCTGCATTGCCTACTTTGATGAAGCAGCGAAGTATGTCTTCTATTCCCTGCAGCAAGAGGAAGCCATTAACACCTTTTCAGAGGGACTGGCCACTTTTCAGGGGGACAGATTCATCTTTCTTTCTTTTTTGGGGGGATATGTATAATTAAAGAGAGTATGCTTCTTGGTATTACATACTCTGTGTGTGTTGGTCTTGGGCACTATCTCTGAACTTTTCTGGCTCAAGGATAGCGATCTCCCACTTGAGCTATAGCTCAATCCCCATTTTCTGGTGGCTAATTGGAGATAAGAGTCTCACAGGCTTTCTTGCCCGGGTTGGCTTTGCATTGCAATCCTCAGATCTCAGCCTCCTGAGTAGCTAGGATTACAGGTGTGAGCCACTGGTGCCCAGCTCAAATCAACTTGTGTGCATGTGGTGGTATGTAGTATGTAGCTGGGATTTGAACTCAGAGCTTCACAAGTCCTAGGCAGGCGCCTTTACCACTTGAGCCACTCCTCTTGCCCTCATTATCACTTGACTTCTCCCAGCAAGCTTCCTCAACTACATAATGATGAAGGTGGGTGCTGTAGGCTTATATCTGCCCAAAATCCTAGCTACTCAGGAGGCTGAAATCTGAGGTCCCAGGTTCACTGCCATCCCAGGCAGAAAAGTGTGTGAAACTCTTACCTCTAATTAATCAGCAAAAAGCTACAAGTAGAGGTGTGACTCCCTTGGTAGAGCACCAGTCTTAGATGAAAAAGCCAACCATGAGCATGAGGGTCCTGTGTTTAAGCCCTAGTACTGACACATACACAAAAAATAAACTAAAGCGACGACCAGCCCTTGAGTTGACAAGAGCTTTAAAAAGCTAATGTATATAATTGGCATTGGTTACCTAGACATATACATTTGTCAAGATGCACTGAACTGTACACGGAAACCTTGTATCATCGTTTGCATATTATATCTAAAAATGTAATATCTGGTCCAATGGCCACACAGTGTAGATGCTCAGTAAATGGTGAGACTCTACTTGCTGGTCTGGCAGGGATGTAGCTTGGGTTGTGGCATCTGAGCTAAGGGGATAGGCAAGGCTCCTTAGTGACAGACAGCCTTTGGACAGAACCTGACACAACAATGACACTGCACTGCAAGGCAGAGACAGGTGAGCTCACAGAGCAGCCCTTGAAGGAACAATCTGGGAGGGAGAAAGGGTAAGAATAAGTAAGTTAAGAGCAGAGAGTTTCAAAGAGAAATGGGTTGCAATGCCCGGCACTTAGGGACCAGTTTGTCCTAACAAAGACACAATCACTAACCAAATCCGCCATGGCCCTTGGCTGCTCAGAGAGCTGCACTTGTCCTTTCTGTCTTAGAAATGGGTCTCCCTGCATTCTGTCTCCACAGGTAAGGGCCTGAAGGGGAGAACACTGTCAAGCAAACGTGAGGTGACCAATCTCCACGTGCTAAAGATAAGGATCACTGGAGCCACGTGGCAACGTCCACGTCTCCAGCACTTTCACCAGAGGAATACAACACAGAATTCATGCAGCCTCTCTCCCAGCTTTTCCTCCAGAGTTTACATCTGCATGTAATCATTTGCTTGTATCTTTTTTTAAATGTTCACGGTAAAGTTTTTTTTTTTAATTTATTGTAAAGGTGGTGACACCCCTCTCCCCATTACAGTTATGTAAGTAAGGTAATGAGTATATTTCTCTTTTCTTTTTTGCCAGTCCTGGGCCTTGGACTCAGGGCCTGAGCACTGTCCCTGGCTTCTTTTTGCTCAAGGCTAGCACTCTGCCACTTGAGCCACAGCGCCACTTCTGGCCGTTTTCTATATATGTGGTGCTGGGGAATCGAACCTAGGGCTACGTGTATATGAGGTGAGCACTCTTGCCATATTCCCAGCCTGGTAATAAGTACATTTCTTTTAAAGCACTGTTAACCCACTCCTTCATTTTCTCCTGCTTACCATTCCCCCTTCCCTCCCCCCAGGTTGTAATGTTCATTTCCAACATAGTATCTAGTTGTATTAGTTCATTCTTTGTCCTGCTATTTCTGTGATTCCCTTTCCCTTCCACGGATCAGATAAGCTTATATAAAAGACAAAGGGTAGGGCTGTGAATATGGCCTAGTGGTAGAGGTAGTGCTTGCCTCATATACATGAAGCCCTGGGTTCGATTCCGCAGCACCACATATATAAAAAAGGCCAGAAGTGGTGCTGTGGCTCAAATGGCACAGTGCTAGCCTTGAGCAAAAAGAAGCCAGGGACAGTGCTCAGGCCCTAAGTTCAAGCCCTAGAACTGGCAAGAAAGAAAAAAAAAAAAAAAGACAAAGGGTACAGAAAGAAAAAAAAAGAAATAACTGCATATGGGGCATAATAAGAACCTCCTGTTTCCAATTCTTAAGAGTTCATAGACTTCGTTTTATATGGTCCTATGCACTTATCTGCTTGTATCTTTATAGATCTTTTTATTCTATTCTCATTTGCTCTCTTCTAGAGAGCTCTAGCTCTGCTGTTTCTTAGACAAACAATAAACTTTCATAGTTAGGAGGAGTATTTGGATATACTTTTTCTTTTAACAGAAAACACTCCAATAAGAAATTCCACTTATTTAAAAGCCACATATATTAGGTAATGTTTAATCTAAATTACAGAAATGGCAACTCAAAGAGCACATACACAGCCTTTACTGGGTGTGGTGGCTCATTTCTGGCACTTGGAAGGCTTGGGGTGAGGAAGACCCAAGTTCAAGGCCAGCCTGGATATAAAGTGAGACCCTGTCTCAAACAAACAACAATGCTATATTATTCTGAAAATAGTAACTTGTGACTCGAGGTAATTCTGGTCAAATAAAATATGCCCAGGGAGACAGGGAGGATACTGACTGGGACTCAACATGAGAACAGTGTGCCCACAGGAGAGAATAAGGAACTCACGCCTGGACAAGCAGCTGTGGTTAGAGACCACCGACAAGACACAGGAGGGGTGTCCCTTCTCAGGAATGCCTGTTATGCCAGTGGTTCGGATATTGCAAATCTGCAAATGAATGAGGGGATCCAACTCCAAACACAAAATTCATTTATATTTTATATATATCTTATAGAGATTCAAGAGGATTTTATTTATTTCTATTTACTTATTATTTTTGCCAGTCCTGGGGCTTGGACTCAGGGCCCGAGCACTGTCCCTGGCTTCTTCCCGCTCAAGGCTAGCACTCTGCTACTTGAGCCACAGCGCCACTTCTGGCCGTTTTCTATATATGTGGTGCTGGGAATCGAACCCAGGGGCTTCATGTATATGAGGCAAGCACTCTTGCCACTAGGCCTTATCCCCAGCCTGAGAGGGTTCTTTTTTAAGGCAGGGTCTCACTACGTAACTCAGGTTTGCCTCAAATTCATTATCCTCCTGCCTCAGTCTCCCACGCAGTGGGGTTAGTGGCATGTAAAACTATGCCTAGAACTTGGTTGTTTCTTTTTCAGGGTATTTCTGGCCTTGAACTTGTGATACTCCTGCCTCTGCTTCTGACTGCTAGGATTACAGGTAAGTGCTACTATGCCTAGCTACATAATATTTCCAATTCTGTACATGAAACAATGTACAATTTTCTTTTTCTTTCTCTCTTCTTTTCTTGTGAAGCTGATGACTGACCTGAGGACCAAAGTGAGGCACTCTTCCATTAAGCTAAACTCCCAACCCCATGACATATACTTTTCCATCTTTGACTCATGTCTATGCTCAGAAAGGTTTTAAGTTTTGGCTGGGTGCTGGTGGCACACCCCTGTAATCCTAGCTACTCAGGAGACTGAGATCTGAGGAACACAGTTTGTAGCCAGCCCAGGCAGAAAAATCTGAGAGACTCTTATCTCAAACTAACCAACTAAAAGCCAAAAGTAGAACTGTGGATCAAATGGTAGAGCACTATCCTTGAGCAAAAAGCCCAGGGACAGTACCCAGGTCCTGACTTCAAGCTCCAGTAACAGAACCATAAAAAAAACAAAACAAAACAAACAAACAAAAAGGGAAGAAAGAAAAATCTCAGGGATTTAGAAAAACATGATCCGGGTTTTTCTGAAAGCATTCTCCTGAGACCGCTCCTTTAAGTCGTTAATAGAGGATGTGTCCTATGGGCCGCTGCACTCAGGCCAGCAGTCTCAGCTCTCTTTGAAATCTGGTCATATACCAGAGGGAAGCTTATACTTTTATCTGAGTGATCCAAGTTTTCTTTTCTTTAGTTTCAGTCAGGTCAGTCATGGGGCTTGAACTCAGGGCTTGGGCACGGTCCCTAAACTTTTTCACTCAAGGATAGCACTCTACCACTTTGAGCTACAGTGCTATTTCTGGTTTTCTGGTAGTCAGTTGGAGATAAGAGTCTCCTGGACTTTTCTGTCTGGGCTGGCTTTGAACCTCTGGTCTCAGCCTCCTGAGTAGCTAGGATTATAGGTGTGAACCACTAGTAAGGCTCCAAGTTTTTTTTTCAAGGTCAAAACCTGTTGTGCACCAGGCACGGCACTCTGACTCAGATTTTAATCCTAGTTACTTGGGAAGTGGAGACCAGGAGGAGCCCAGTTTGAGGCCAGCCTGAGTAAAAGGGAGAACTCAGCTCAACAAAACCAGCTGGGCATGGTGGCAGGCACCTGTCATCCCAGCTATGCAGGAAGTGTAAGTAGGAG
This sequence comes from Perognathus longimembris pacificus, assembly GCF_023159225.1. Classification (NCBI taxonomy): domain Eukaryota; kingdom Metazoa; phylum Chordata; class Mammalia; order Rodentia; family Heteromyidae; genus Perognathus; species Perognathus longimembris. The sequence continues at coordinate 6,289,964 of NC_063164.1, forward strand.
GATTAGGATCCTGGACAGTAAGGACAAAAATGTGAGACCTTGTATTAAAATTAACCAAAGCAAAAAGGGGCTAGGGGCATGGCTCAGCCAGTAGAGTGCCCGCCTAACGAGTATGAGGCCTTGAGTTCAAACCCCAGTACTGTTCTCTCCCCACAAACAAAACAAAAACCATTAAAACCCACTGCAGTTGAACCATACCAAATGTGAACATTCCCACAAATGTCTTCATTACTATTCAAGCTTTCTTCTGCACCACTCTCTCTGATTTGAGCTGCTCCCTCTGGGGCTCCTTTTAGATGTTACAACTCCTGCTCTGTGTTTTCTCCCAGGTCGTAGGGACAACTTGACGGTCTGTTCCTGGGGACTCTGTCCTGCCCCTCCTTCTGCCTTCCACCCTGCCTGTTCTCTGCATGTGTGGTTCTCTCTCATAAGCGCCCTGCTAGTGAGCTGAACCCCCTGCGCCCCTTCCTCTTGGAGACTATGTCACCTCCCTTCTTTCTTCCTCTTAGGCCTATGTAGCTTTTTTGTCCTGTCCTTTTACCTACATGGCTGTAATTCAGAATTTAAGTTTATTTTCTCTGTTCCATAATGAAAAAAGTAGGATTCTTACATTTAAAAGTAGGAGGCAAAGCCAGGGATTGGTGGCTCACACCTGGAATCCTAGCAACTCAGGAGGCTGGGATCTGAGGATCAAGATTCAAAGCCATATCAGGCAGGAAAGTCAATGAGACTCTTATTTCTAACTGCTAAAAAGCCAGAAGTAGATCTGTGGCTCAAGTGGTAGAGTGCTAGCCTTAAGCTAAAAAGCTATGGGATCTGAGTTCAAGCTCAGAACTGGCCCCAACAGAACAAAACAGGAAGTAATTAAGTTCTGTTGTTTTGTGTGATCATCTAGAACAGTTCTTAAGAAAATCTTCATCTCTTGTGTCAGTGTGCACATGATTTTGATGACCAACTAGATGACTGTCAGTGCAATTCTTCTAAGTAAGTAAAAGCACTGAGGAATGTTCCCGGAGGCTCAGACAGAATCCAGTCTGTGGTTAGGAAGAAATGCCTTTAATCCCTTCGCCACACATTCGCCTGGCACATGGTTACCTTGATTTCACATGGTATAATGAAGAAGGAAAAAGCTTTAGCAGCTTTTATCGCTGGAGGCAAAAACGTTTGCCCTCTCAAAATACGATCCTAATCACCTGGCTGCTGTTCTTTTACTTCAACTATCAGAACAAATGCCCAAGGACTGGCCAGTTTTATAATCCACGTGGCTACCCTCAGAATGCTACCAACCTTGAGGAAACAAACCTGCTAGAAATTTTCTGTGATTTTTCCAACTACTGAGGATTTTAGGGATCCTTTTGAATGTGCTCTCCGGGGTCTGTAGGCTGCGTGCAGCCCTCCCAGGAGTGCCCTGGAGGCGGCCGTGACCTGCTGAGCTGGCAGGAGCCCCTGCAGTGTCAGGCCTGTCCTTACCATTGCTCGGGCCTCCTCACGAATGGACGGGATGGAAAGGATGCTGTACAGAGCTCCGTTCACATAGGGCTGTATCTATAAGGGGAGGGAAGAAAACAGTCATTTTCAAGTTTTTAAACACCAACACAATTTTATCAGATAGCACATTCGAGGACAATCTGGCTAGGGACGAGTGGGTATCCCCAGGCCTTGAGAACTCAGGATCCTTTCAAATGACAGAATCTTCATTTGTGTGTGACAGCTACAATGAGAGTTCAAAGCCAAACCCATCGCTCTCTCCAGAGCATCCTCCTGCGACACTTCATCACTCTAGGACAGTCATCTGTAGTCTCCGCTGACTCCTCTCTGCTTCCTCTTCACGTTTGGTCCCTACACCGACTTCAGCTGCTGTCCTTGCTTGGCCATCGCCAGCCATGACTGAGAGTAAAGCAAATCCCTACACTACCTTTGACACTCGCTGTTTGTATCACTGCCAAAAGTCTGCAACACAGGCCAAATAAGTCACCCCCTCCCACCTAGGAAACAACCTCTAGAGCCTACCTGGAAGGAGCTCCCATATGTACCTGACAGTTTTGGTGTCTGAAGCTCCCCTGGCTGGAAAAGCTCTTCCTCCTTGGTTTTTTATGTGACAGCCGTTTCGGCCTTTTAAACCCAGATTAGACCCGGATCTCAAGGCAGGTCTCCTTGGAAGCCATTCCTGAGCTGTCCCATGCGCACCCCCATTTCCTGAACCTTCCTCTACTTCTGTGCTTCCATGGCCTTTCCCTATGCTACTGAGTGCTCCTGTATTTGGAGCTCTGAGGACAGACCCTTCTTTATCTCTCCAGACGAACCCAACATGCAGCAAGGGCAGGATGGCACATGGCTGCGTGTGATGAGCAAGGCCTCCACGGTCGGTGTCCTCGCCACTCAGCACCTCTGGACCACACTGTTCCTGCTGGCCAATCTTACCACTGTCATCTCCCTGACAGCTAGCGATGCTGAGCATCTTTTCATGTTATAGGCCATCACAAAATGTACTATGCTGCCAACTGTCTTTTTTTCCCCCTTTACTCTTATTTTTGTTCTGCTAGGTTGTTTGATTCTACTTATAAACTTAAGAGAAGCATTTTCCTTGTAGGAACATGAGACAGTCCTGTGCAGTGGAACTTCCATGCGGAGGTTGCCGGTGGCGTGACCCTGGTCACTGCAGACCACAGCATGAGCCAGGCCGCGGTAGTAGAGTAGAGGCCACTGAAATGTCCGCCCTCCACATGGCAGGTAACATGGTGGGCCGTAGGCCAGGGAGTGTCATCAGTAATGAGACTTAACAAATAAGGTGTGCAAAGTACCCCAGAAAGGCCTCAAGCACTGGGATGAGTTATGATCTGGATGAGCTCTAGACTCATTACCACTTATGCAAATGAAGCACACAAGACCAGTGTCATGTCTATTCCGAGGCCCCACGCATGGCCACACACAGATACTAACACACAGGGGAGTGTGGGCGTGGGGATGAAGCAGGACAGGCGATGAGGAAAATGAACAGGGAACTGGCCACACCAGCAAGGGCAGTCGGCCAGAGAAGCAGCGTGAGGGACAACTACTGCCTCTGTGGGCCAAATCAGAAACTATTTGATCACTTATGGAAGCACCCAAAAGAGGCCATATTCACATACTTGTCTAGCCCGACTCCAGCCTGTGAGGGCCCCAGCACTGGGGACCCCATCACCACCCTGCAGCCCGTGGCCAGCAGTGCTGACTGAGTACCTCGTGGTTTTCATGGCCAAGGAGATCCGAAAGCACTTTGAGCACCAGCCCCGCCACCTTGGCACACATGTTCTTCCCTGTGGAAAACAAGGAAAAGCACAAGGTGACATGGCTGCCCATGCCAGGCATTCTCAGGACAAAGCTTGGCTTCTCTGCATAGGAGCAAGTGGTCTAACCACTCCAGGCCTCAGTTTCCTCCCCTTTTAACACCTGGTTCAAAGGGCCAGTAGAATGAAGTAAGCCAGCGTCCAGGCAGGGCCCCAACACATGCACCCTGGGACTCAGGAGCTCATGGATGGCTGTTGCTGGGGCCTTGTGGGGAAAGTGGATAACCGGGGGGCTGGGGAGATGGCCTAGTGGCAAGAGTGCTCGCCTCGTATACATGAAGCCCTGGGTTCAATTCCCCAGCACCACATATACAGAAAACAGCCAGAAGTGGCGCTGTGGCTCAAGTGGCAGAGTGCTAGCCTTGAGCAAAAAGAAGCCAGGGACAGTGCTCAGGCCCTGAGTTCAAGCCCCAGGACTGGCCATAAAAAAAAAAAAAAAAAAGAATGACAGCTCTGGAGCTCTTTATTCAAGAAAAATGATTAGTGTATCACCTTCTTGTGATTGTATCTACACTATCTCTGTAATCTTATCTGAGCATATTGGAAACCGTGTATACTGGTATTAGAACTAGGAAATTGAAAGGGAATACCAAAATTGAGAGACACAGGGTAAAAAAAAAAGAAAGTGGATAACCGGGATGAGCCATGTCCTGCGGGCCAATGTCATGAGCATACTGCAGAGAAAGCCAAGCTCATTAAGAAAGTCATCAGAATGTGACAGGAATATTAAAAGACAAGGCCTTCTGCACAGGCATTTTGGGAGAACCCGGATGTAACAGTCATTCCCTGTCAACAACACAGGTAAGTGGCTTAGAGTACACTGCACCAAAGGTGAAGCCTTTCTAACCAGCACCCGTGAGCCAGCCCTGGTCCAGGCCACTTTCCTCTCTACCTGGTTAGACACAGGCGACTCCAGCCTGGACCTGGCGTCTATTCTAAACAAGTTTCTGGCATCTCAGCTAACAGAGCAGCTAGAACGAGCTGGTTACGTGCACAGAGGTGAATCCACACCTTCGCTGAGTATAGATGCAAACAGCTCTCAGCTCACATCAACCTCCACCTTCAGGCCTGGGTGGGAAGACAGCGGTGAGCAAGAAACCTGACAATGTCACTATGTCTGCCACCAACTTAATCCTGGGCAGTGCTGGGAACCCTGTCCTCTGTCTCCAGAGAAGAGATCCTCCTTCCTAACCTCCCACACCTTTGAATAATGCATTAAGATGAGGGAAAATGAATTTAATTTCCTCTTCATGCAGACATGACCATATAAATAAAACATTCTTTCCAAGGTCAGAATGGCATTATGGCTTCAGGGACAGACTAGCTTCTTACCTAGCTGGAAATGCTTTCATGGTCCTTGTCTCTCCACAAGGGAAAGCAGCAGTGCGCCCTAATGGTCCCCCTGGAGTCCGGATTCCTGGTCAGGACGCTCCCTCCCCGTGCCCCACCCAGAACTCAGAAGCAGGGTGCACTCGTGGGGAGGGGCTGCCACACCTGCGCTGCGGAGGCAGAGGTTCATGAGCAAGGCCACCGAGTATTCCAGAGTGTAGTCAGACAGGCAGTCGGGCTCCTTCAGAATGTCGATCAGCCAGAAGATGAGGCCATCTCGAATCATCGCCGTCTGCAGCGGGCGCCTGGCATGAAATAGCCTCAGGTGAATGAGCTCACACGGGACTTGTGGGAGGAAGGGACAGAGGGCACTGCCGCAGTCAGGGTGTGCAGAAGACACACTGAGTCAACTCTATAGATGGAGATGGTTAATGACAGATGACAAGGAATTTTCTATTTAAAGTCTGATGTAATATCGCACCAAGGCCAGGTTGGAGGCATGGTTCAAGTGGTAGAGCACTTAACCCAGTAAGCGTAAGGCCCTGGGCTCAATCCCCAGTACCAGAAAAGAAAAATCCTAGAAAATCCAAAGCCTCCTTCAAATGTATAATGGTGAATGTCATTGTGTGACATGACGCGAGTGGTCACAAGAAACCACTTGAATTACCTGAACATCTGAACACCTGAGGGGCCAGCACATGCCTACCCTGGTCAATATATTGGGGGTAAAATAACCACTCAGGGCAGGAGAACCAGTCTGCACTTGCCATCTTTAAGCCCTCAACTGGTCTGATCAATGGAGACTGCATGGCAGAACAGAAAAGCTTAAATGACAGTTCAGAGGAAAAAAATAAATTGGCAGTAAATATCTGAGTTACCATGAAAGTATCGTGTCTTCAAGTGAGCTACTCTCTCCTTACAGAGTCCAGAGCTCTATGGAAGGGCAACTTGAGACCCCGGAAGCTCTTTTTAGTCTACACAGCCAGCACAAGCTGCAAACAGCAGCTTGAACCTGTCCCTGAAGCCTGTACACACTTAAGAGCACTTCAACTTCCTAGGCTTCTGGGTCATTAGGCCCAATACCAACACATTTGATGGGGAGAAGGTGTGTTCAGAGAAAGATGAATCAAAATGCTGAGGGGCTGGGAATATGGCCTAGTGGCAAGAGTGCTTGCCTCATATACATGAAGCCTTGGGTTTGATTCCTCAGCACCACATATATAGAAAAAGCCATGAAAGGGGGCTGTGGCTCAAGTGGTAGAGTGCTAGCTGCAAGCAAAGAGAAGCCAGGGACAGTGGTCAGGCCCTGAGTCCAAGCCTCAGGAGGGTCAGACCTGAAGTTAGCCTGGGAAAGAAAATCTGTTCACTGGAGCTAAGAGTCTCCCATTACTCAGCAAAAAGCCAGAAGTGAAGGTGTGTGCCTAGAGTGGCAGAGCACCAGCCTTGAGCACAAAAGCCAAGTAAGAGCACGAGGTCCATTATCAGTACCAGAAAAAGGAAAAACAAAAAGTACCGACACGTCAAAGAGAACTCATGCCCACGCCATTGCAGACATGCACCGGACGAGCGCACCACGCAGTGCACCGTGGCGGCTGCCTGGGGTGGGGACGAGGAGGCACTGTTATGGGGCTGAGGTGTCTAGTGGGGATGGAAATATTCTAAACTAAGTCATGGTTACGGCTGTTCAATTGCAATCTGCTAAAGATCACTGGTTTGCCACTTAGGCTGGTGAACTGTATGGCTGGTAAAATACACTTCAGTAAGTCACTGATTTGTAAAAAGCTATAGGTGAAAAAAAAGAACCAACCAACCCTTGGGCTGGCAGTAGAACATCAGACACTGAGTTCGAGTTCTGATCTCTAACAAGAACAAAAAAGAGCTACAGGTGGACACCAGATATGGTTCTAGCATCTGAATTCTGGATGTCTGATGCACAGATTCGAAGCCCTAAAAGGTGCAGGCCAAGATTAGGGGTGAGCTGCTGGGATGAACCCGAGGAGCAGGACACCCTAACCCCGACCCCCGCAGGACCGACCGCCACCTCGGTTCCACAGGGGCTGGGAGCAAGTTGAAAACTATCCATGTGTTTCTCTCAAACTTGCCTCACGGCGGAGACGCAAAGCAGGCCCCAGCTGGTACCACTGACCTAACGCATGGGGACAATGAACAGTGCTTTCAGGCAATGTCTCTTCAGCACAGAGGCCCGGAGCAGGACAGGCTTAGAGAGGAGCTGTCACACAGCCTCCCCTCAGTGCCCGCAGCAAAGTATCGTCCGCTTGCTGGCTTATTACGGGAGTTACATAGGAGCTAAAGCATGGCTTTAATACTCCCAAGCTGACTTCACAGAAGCTACCGAGAGCCACCGTGGGGTCGTCACCTGAGGCTGAACTTCTGCAGGGCCCCGAGAACATTCTCCCGGGTGATGACATCCTTGTCGTCCTCCTTCAGCCTTCCCTCCAGCATCCGGAGCACCTTTGTATTCTGGGCAAGGTAGAGGCGACCTAGCAGTACGCCAGAGGTGAGACAGGAGAGAGAGAAAGAATTAATATGGTATGTTCCAAAAACACCTTCTATGAGAACTTTCTTTGCCTGTAACCCAGCAGTTTGGGTAATTTTATCTTCTACAAGAAAGCATTAAGGGGGCTGGGGATATGGCCTAGTGGCTAGAGTGCTTGCCTCCTATACATGAAGCCCTGGGTTTGATTCCCCAGCACCACATATATAGAAAACGGCCAGAAGTGGCGCTGTGGCTCAAGTGGCAGAGTGCTAGCCTTGAGCAAACAAAAAGAAGCCAGGGACAGTGCTCAGGCCCTGAGTCCAAGCCCCAGGACTGCCAAAAAAAAAAAAAAAAAAAAAAAGAAAGCATTAAAGTATATTTCTTCTGAGCCCGATGTGGTGGTATATGCCTGTAATTCCAGCCTTGGCTACCTAAGTAAACCCTGTCTTCTAAAAAAGAATGTATTTTTTCTGATAGTTGGTTTTATCCAACTAATTATGTAAATGAATAGACAACTTCATTTCCTAGCAGGGTGCTGGGGGCTCACACCTGTAATCCTAGCTACTCAGGAGGCTGAGATCTGAGAATTGCAGTTTGAAGACAGCCAGGGCAGAAAAGTCTATGAAACTCTTATCTCCAATACACTACTCAGAAAAAGTCAGAAGTGGTGCTGTGGCTCAAGTGGTAGGGCGCTAGCCTTGAGTACAAAAAGACTCAGAACAGTGCCCAGACCCTGACTTCAAGCCCAAGAAAAGAAAAGAAAAGAAAAGAAAAGAAAAGAAAAGGGGCTGGGGATATGGCCTAGTGGCAAGAGTGCTTGACTCATATACATGAAGCCCTGGGTTCAATTCCCCAGCACCACATATATAGAAAATGGCCAGAAGTGGCGCTGTGGCTCAAGTGGCAGAGTGCTAGCCTTGAGCAAAAGAAAGCCAGGGACAGTGCTCAGGCCCTGAGTCCAAGGCCCAGGACTGGCCAAAAAAAAAAAAAAGAAAAAAAAGAAAAGAAAAGAAAACTTCACTTCCGCAAAGCTAACACAAGTCATGGCACAGTGCGTGGGAGCAGTCTTCAGTGGCTCTGAGGAGAAGTGGGAGCTTCTGTGCATGAGGAGTCCATTGGCCTTTTCAACAGAGGCAGACAAGGAGTCCTATGGCCATGTTTCCTGGGCCTCTAGAGAGGTTCAGGGCATGCCCAGGGCTGAGGAAGGTGGGAGCCCTCGCCGAGGCCCTCTAATGAGCCCAGCGTGGTCATGAGCCTGCAGTGCACTCCTATACTGATACAGAGATGTTCATTCAGGACCTAAATTTTAGCAGGGTTATTAGAAAATGGTCCTCACTGCATATACCCTGGCTGATAATAAATGCCAGTCACTTGGATGGAAAAATTAAAGAGTCAAGAAATAAACTTTTGGAGTATCTTGTATTATTCATCACTTGAAAACTCCTTTATTCACATTAAAAAAGAGCTCATGCTTATAATCTCAGGTGAGGATGGAGACTCAAAGCTAGACTGGGCAGGGAAGTCTGTGAGACTCTTATTTTCAATTATCCACCAAGAAGACAGAAATATAGGTGTGGCTCGAGTGGTAGGGCGCCAGCCTTGAGCAAAAAAGCCAAGTGAGAAGGTGAGGCCCTTAGTTCAAGCCCTAGTACTGGCACACAGTCACAACAAAAGCTCAAACTAAGAATGTATGAAAGATAAAGGCACTTGGTAAAAATCATTTTAAATTTGGTTACGGTGGCATTTTATTTGGGGAATGTTCAAGTTCTTTTAAGTTATTGCAGGCTATTGAAAGATCAGCCTTCAGGTAGAAAGTTACAGAAAAGGGGGGGCTGGAGGCGTGGTGCAGGCACAGAGCACCAGCCTAGCCAAGTTCAAACTCCAGCACCACCAAAAAAGAAATAAAAAAGGAAAAAAAGAGTTACATGTAATGTATTTCAAAGCAATATGAATCGTAGTTATAGAGCCAGAAAAGTTAAAAAATAAACTCCAAAGGTCACAACAATTTGCTCTGACAGAACTAAAACAACATGACAAGAACAATGTGCACAGGGGACGAGGGGAATGAGCCTGGGATGGTTTGGGGAGGCGGGACGGCGTGGGGAGGGCGTGGGGAGCCCGCCGGTCTCACCTTCTGCCAGGGACGCCAGCGCGTTGATGAGCCTGGCCATGTACTGGCGCACCACCTCGCTCTTGGAGTGCAGCAGCTGCAGCACGCTCCTCTGCGGGGCAAGCATGGGAGCCGCGTCAGGAGAGGACAGGACAGCTCAGCAGCCGCCTTGGCTGCTCTGGACTGAACTCATTTTCATAAACAGTCTAAAGCCAAACACTTCACCTGAAGTCTTGACTTCCAACTGATATTTGCTGAGACTTGGCACAAAGAACTTATCGAGACTTCTAATTAAATGCGTTATGCAGCCCATTACACTCATAGGAAGCCAGCAGTCGGCTGAACTGGGTGCTGGGCTTTTCTAGTTACAGGGGCAGGGCCAAAACACAGCTCATGATGCTTCCTCCAAACACCACAGAACTCCGGCAAATAGGCCTTTTGTTAAACAAGGTTTTTGTTTTGTTTTGTTGTTGTTGGTTTGGGGGCTTGAACTCACAGCCTGGGCACTGTCCCTGAGCCTCTTGGTGCTCAAGGCTAGCACTCTACCACTTGGGTCACAGCGCCACTAAGAGTTAAAGTTTTTGATGGTGCTGGTGCTCACACCGACAACTCTACCTACTCAACTGGCTGATATCCAGAGGATCGTAGTTTGAAGCCAGCCTAGTCAGAAAAGTCCGTGAGATTCCATTTCTAAAATTACCAGCAAAAAAAGCGGGCTGGAGGCATGGCTCACGTGGTGAGCACTGGCCAGGCAAGCAAGCCAAGCAAGGCCTTGTGCTCGAACTCTAGAAACAGCAAAACCCCAAACAAAACCACCACATAAATTCTCAACAGTATAAGAAATGACAACAACAAAGTTCTAGAAGGGGGACGCTGGCCTAGGATAATGGTCCCTGAAGACCAAATGTCAAGACAGTACTGGGCAATGAGAAATCAGCCAGGTTCCATCCCTTTCTCCTCAAAGGCCAAATAACTGAGGCATGGAAGCAGCTGGGCCCACGGCCTGCCCCACAGCCTCCTGGCCCAGGGCTGGGCAGGCAAACGCTCACGGGAGGCTCTCTGCTTTGGGGCCCAGGTGGGCAGAGTTCTATCAAAGGCAGGGGAAAGCAGTCTGACTGTAAAATGAGAGGTAAGCACTGAGCCACGCCAACTCTGTTCCAGGATACTGGCAATGTGGCTTTGTCCCCTGAAAGCCTTTGAGACTCTCATCTCCAATTAACCACCAGGAAAGGCTGGAAGTAGGACTGTGGTTTGAGTGTTAGAGTGCTCAAGGATAGCACCCAGGCCCTGAGTTCAAGCCCAAAGAAAAGAGACACATTCTGGGGAAAGGACTCCTTTAGTCATAAAAGGTGTTTGCTAAGAGAAATATTTATTTCTGGGATGGACACATGTCTTGAAAGCAGTGTGGGACAGAATCCATCTTTGTCTAGAGAGAAGTCCAGGCATCAACGACTCAAAAAGTCTATTCCCTCTCTTCTAGTAAGTGTCCTCACTTCAGCAAGGTTAGAAATGCTACTTGATTCCTTTCTCTGGAGATTTTCTGCCATTTCTCCTTTTCTCCAATTCCCAGGGCTTTCCCTCTTTCCGTGTGAGTCAGCATGGGGTTTTCTGACGCAGAGAGCAGCAAGGCTGGGGCACAGCACCATGCCAGGAGCAGGCTAGGCTCCTTCCCTGGGAACGAAGGCCCTGCTGGCCCTGGCACTTCTACCAACCTGGCCGTGGCTGTGACAGTCCAACAGGTCATTGCTGATGTAGGCTTGCAGTACTGTCTCCCTCTGCTCACCAGGATAAGATGTGGTCAGGCGCTGGAGGAACAAAACACAAAACAGGACCTGAGACTCACGGTGGGGTAGATTTTCCACATGGCAGGGACGGTTTTGCTCACTGACACAGTCTTACTATGGAAGCCTATGCTGGCCTTGAACTGGAACAGTACTGGTAACTGTCCAGTGAGCCAAACAAAAGGACTGATACCATCCAGTGCAGAGGGCTAGTCACCAGCCAACCAGATGATTAATAGGAACTTAGGAGGCTGGGCTTGCTATAGGGAACTGGGGGAACATAGTCTACAGAGCCGTAAAGGGCACAATGCCTGTCATTATCAGTGTGCATGTGCCAGTGCTCACCAACACATCGACAGGCAAGAGCTGGCCCATACCGCACGCGTGGTGCAAGTCTGAATGTCTCCATAAGTAGGGCTCATGGCAGACCACACAGGGCTTGGAATGCATGCCGGGGCAACTGATTAGGCTTTAACTCATAGCAAGATCTGTGTGTGTGTGTGTGTGTGTGTGTCTGAAAATCAGGACACGTTGGGAAGCCAATTCATCTGTCATGATGCTGTGAGAATTTATATAATGTCTAGAGGGCAGAAGAAACTTCAGTATGAGAAGTGTGTGAAATGTGTACACACATGGTGTGCATAGGTGAGTTGGGGCACAAGGGAACTAGGTATCTGATGCAAGCAAATGCATATACATCATTTGCTTTTCCAACCAAATCTTACTAGGTAAACGGGCCCTGCTTCTGGCTCCAAAGAAGCCAGGTGTTCAAGGGACATCCTAGTTCCAGTGAGGACCAAGGTCAGGCAGAGCAGCAGGGGCGGAGCAGCTGGGGGCACCCAGAGGCTTCCGAGAGAAGAGGGGCTCTGCTACAGGGCTACAGGAGCATAGCGTGCCTGCTGCCTTCAGCTCTGCTCAGAGTAGAGGTGGGGCCACGGGCTGGGGAGAGGCACTGGAGGGAGACGGGCAAATCCGGGGTGAGTCCGCTCGGTTTTCCTGGCTCCCTTGCTTCAGCAAAGCAGTGCTGTCGCTGCAAGGGGCATGCACCGCAGCCATGCCATGTGGCAGACAGGGAGGTGGGCCTGCCATCATGGGCACAGGAAGCTGCCAGAGTAGGGCAGCCCCACCCCGTTCAAATGGCCCCAAGAAAGCCAGAGCAAGCGCCCAGCACAGGGCTCTCGCCACTGTTCCTGGGGCGTCCTTGGAGTATTCCTCATGCCAGATTCCAAGCAGATGCCAGAGGGTCCCCTAAAGGCTGTTTCTGCTCAAAGGATTTTGATACCAGGTCACTAATACTTAGGATCCATGAGGGTCTGACATAAAGCAGCATAGGTTAGAATGGATTATTCAGTGGGCAGGCCAACCAGTAGTTCTCAAAGTGTAGTCTAGGGAACCCAAAGGTTTCGAAACCTTTCCAAGGCATCTACAAGGTGATCATTTTCATAGTAACACTAAGGCATGATGGGTGATTTCCAGATCTATCTCTGAGGTGTGAAACACTAATGGCAAATCAAGCTGAAAAGAAGACTTGAGAATCCAGCTGTCCCTCTAAGCCAGACAGTAAAATCTGCAAAGTGTAAAACAGTATCACTCTTCTGATTGTGTCTGTGGTTTGAAAACCAGTTATTCATCATATAAATAAATAGTTATTTATATAAACAGTTATTTATCATGTAAATAAGGCTACTTAGCTGGGCACTGGTGTCTCAAACCTGTCATCCTAGCTACTCAGGAGGCTGAGATCTGAGGATCCCAGTTTGAAGCCAACCTGGGCAGGAAAGTCCATATGAGACTCATCTCCAATTAACCACCAAAAGGCTAAAAGTAAAGCCATAGCTCATATGGTACTAGCCTTGAGCCGCAAAAAGCTCAGGGACAGTACCCAGGCCCCAAGTTCAAGTCCCAGGACCAAAACAACAACAAAAAAGACTACTTATGTTAATGTGTCATTTTCTATAATTTCTGTGAGTTAAAAGATACATAAACAGGGCTGGGAATATGGCCTAGTGGCAAGTGCTTGCCTTGTATACATGAAGCCCTAGGTTTGATTCCTCAGCACCACATAAATAGAAAAGGCCAGAAGTGATGCTGTGGCTCGAGTTGGCAGAGTGCTAGGCTTGAGCAAAAAGAAGCCAGGGACAGTGCTCAAGCCCTGAGTTCAAGCCCCAGGACTGACAAAAAAAGGGGGGGGGTACATAAACATTTAAGTCTCCTCAGTTTTAATTTCAAATAAAGAAAGCACTGTTGGATAAAATTCACACAAGCAAAGCTCTTTGGAGTCCTCAGTCATCTTTGAGCATCCCTGGACAGTGCTGGAAGCCGCGCTGTGGGCATGGGCATGGGACGGAAGCGCCATTCGAGGGTCCATTGCTCTAGAAACGGCGGTGGGAGCACCGGACAACACCTGCATGCTGGGGTCCCTGTGGCGAGCCCAGGGCCAGCTGCACACACAGATGCCTGGACCCCTGGGCCGAGTGTGGCTGCCCCTCAGGGAAGCACCAATAGCAGGGCTGCTCCGGGGCCTGGAGACTACTGCTGAGGTCGCAGGACCGTGGGACAGCCACAATGACCAGCACGGTCCACACGGGGCTCTTCAGGAAGACGCAAGGCTATGTTCAGGAGCTGCTTTTCACTTCAGTTCTTGGTAGCGGTAGGCAGCAGAAGGAAGATTTTAAGAAGGAGGTTACAAGAAAACAAGCAAGGAGCCAGATTCAAGGGAAGGTACCTACCCAGCGCAGAGCCTGCAACAAGAAGGCTTTTAGCCGGTCACTCCCCCAGATCAAATCCTTCTTCAGTTTCTCATAGTCCAGGGAGGGCAGTAATGGAACATCTTTCAGTTTCCTACTCCGCATGGCAAGTTCAAAGAGAAAGAAAAGGGCAAAGAGGACGATCATGACATGGCCTGAGTCAGGACAATGTTAAGATGCAGCCCGTCACCAGGGGTCTCCACCCACCTACCCCACCCCAGCCAGCTCTGCTCAGCCTGCTCTGGATTGATTGAGGTTTTCTATTACTTTCTGTCTAAAACAAGACTTTCCCTGGGCCAGGCACTGGCGGCTCATGCCTGCAATCCTAACTACTCAGGAGGCTGAGATCCAAGGCTCATGATTCAAAGCCAGCGGGGGCAGGAAAGTCCCCATGAGACTCTCATCTACAGTTAAGCACTAAAAATACCAGTGGGGCTATGGCTCAAAGTGGTAGCGGGCTAGTCCTGAGCAAAAAGGGCTCAGGGACAGCACCCAGGTCAAGAGTTCAAGCTTCATGACTGACCAGAAAAGAAAAAAAAAGGACTCTGCCAGACAGGCTTAGAAACCACTGAGTTCATCCTAGGCCTGGGCTCCTAGAAGGAGCAAGAAGGCACTGGAGCAAAGCCCATCACCAGACACAGGCCTCAGGGAGCCGGCGAGCATGCTCTGGGAGCCGGCGAGCATGCTCTGGGAGCAGCCTGGGGGACACACACCTGTGGGAAGGGGGAGGGGCAACCCACAGAGCTTCCCCATGAAAAGTGGAAGCGCCCAGAGAAGCCACATCTCAATGGAAACATCTCCAATTAGAGATTGACTGAGCTCGGCCCAACACAACACCTGCCTTTGGTTGGCCAGAAAAAAATGGGGGTCATCTGAGACTCCTAAAACAAGGGTCTTCACTTTCTTTTTTCTGCCTTGCTGAATAAGTGGAACTTGGTGTGCGTGGACAGGGGGAGGTCTCGGGTCTCGCTACCATCTGTGCTCTATTGTGTCAGATGTCCTCACTGGGGAAGTGGTGGGACTCAGCTTCCTGTAAGTCTGGGATGATTGCAAAGCCCAAAACTAAAATCCCGAGCCAAAAAACAAAGCAAAACAAAAATCCTTCCAGTAGCAAGGAAAAAAGGCCACTGAACAATATTCAATGGTGAATTGTGAACAGTCTAGTGGAAAGATTACAGACATAGGGAATTTTTTTTTTTTTTTTTTTTTTTTTTGCCAAACCTGGTGCTTAAACATAGGGCCTGAGCTTCTGTTTAGCTCAAGGCTAGTGCTCTACCACTTGAGCCACAGCTCCATTTCTGGCTTTTTCTGGTAGTTTATTAGAGATCTTGCCCAGCTTGGCTTCGATCCTCAATCCTCAGATCTCAGCCTCCTGAGTAGCTAGGATTACAGGCATGACCTACTGGTATCCGGTGGGTTTTATTTAATTTGAAGGGTAGAACACAATAAGATTATATTTTAATTTTTTTTAGTTTGTAGCATAGGCTGGCCTTGAACTCTCAATCCTCCTGCCTCAGCTTTCCTAATGCTGGGATTACAGTTGTGTGTCACCAAACTTGTTTCCATTCGACACAGTGAGATTCTCACAGAGGGTGCAAAAGAAAGGACCAGAGAAGAAGGCAGCAGATGAGCTTTCAGTACACACTTGAGGACAGCACCTTCTTTTGCTCCCTCAGCAGAAGCCCAAAGACACAGGCATGCTTGTTGCTTCCATGTAATTTTTCCCCCAGGAAGATTTTTTTTCTGTATATGTGCTAAGGGCTTGAACTCAGGGCCTTAGTGCTGTGCCTGAGCTATTTTTGCTCCTGGAAGAAAATACCATTTTGAGTAAAAAGTTAACAGAGCTACTTATGCAACTTCAATATTCAACCGCTGGCCATGGTTCTTCAAAAATGCAAAGGCCGGGGGAATGATGGAGGAGGTAACAAATAGTACAAGAAATGTACCATGGCCTTACGTATGAAACTGTAATCCCTCTGTACATCACTTTGACAATAAATAATTATTTTTTAAAATGCAAAGGCCATGAAATACTAAGACTGAGGAATAAATACTTCAAGAAGAGTAAGAACAGCCAGGTACTAGTGGTTCACACTATAATCCTAGCCACTCAGGAGGTGGGATCTAAGGATCATGGTTCAAAGCCAGCCTGGGCATTAAAGTCTGTGAGACTCTTATCTCCAATTAACCACTAGAAAATTGGAAGTGGTGCTGTGGCTCCAATAGTAGAGCATTAGCCTTGAGAGAAAAAGCTCAGAGACAATGCCCAGGTCCTGACTTCAAGCCCCATAACCCACTAAAAAGAAGGAGGAGGAGGAGAACAAGGAAGAAGAGGAGGACGAGGAGAAGGAGGAGGAGGAGGAAGACAACAACGATGATGACAATGACTCCAACTAAGCAGAGCCTGCTTAAGTCACTGAGACAGCATCATCAAACTTCTAGAGTGTTCTTGATCATCCTGGCACCATGCTATGTGCCTCACACACAGACCCACTGGAATTCTCATAACCTTATAGTGGAATTACTGCTCTTCTCATTTTACCAGACAGGAAGCTGGGGCTCAGAGAAGTTATATAAGGGTTCAAGGTCACCAGCCAGGGGCGGAGAAGCAATTTTCACCAACAGACTGTGCTGGACAGCATGTTATGCTGCCACCAAGTGGCAGGAGGGAGCAATGCAGAGGGAGTGTCAGACTGAGGCAGGGGAATCATCTTCCAGTCCCTCCCCCGAAAGCTGGTTCCAAAGTTCCCCAGAACCTATCCCAGTCCTCAAGTCCAAGGCCTCTTTCTGCCAGTCTCTCCCCGCAACACACTTATCAGATGCATATGTTAGACACCCCCGGTGACAGTCTAGTTGATACGGCTCAGGCCCAGGGCACAGTGTGAGCCAGCAGAGAACACTCAAGACCCTGTAACACTCTGCACACTGCACTGTGATGGGGGTTAAAGCCATTTCCACACACTACCATATGAACAGGTTTTCTCACTTGATGCTACATTACCCAAAAGAAACAATTAATGTTAAAAAAGAATCTAGTTTAACAGCTTTACTTGTAAGCACTGGTATTTCCTTCCACATCTACAAGTAGCTGGGTATTTATATTCCAGTTTTACATCTACCTATTCTTGTTACTAAAAACTCCAAAGACAAAGGAAAAAAAAAGCCGGGCGCCGATGATTCATGCCTGTAATCCTAGCTACTCAGGAGGCTGAGATCTGAGGACTGTGGTTCAAAGCCAGCCCAAGCCGGAAAGTTTGTGAGACTCTTATCTCCAATTAATAACCAGAAAACCAGAAGTGGAGCTGTGGCTAAAGTGACAGAACCCTAGCCTTGAGCTGAAGAGCTCAGGGACAGCACCCAGGCCCAGAGTTCAAGCCCCACAACCGACCGAAAAAAAAAATCCAAAGAGTGATTACTTACACGGGGGCCAAGGAGGCTCGTAACATGGTTGAGGCCTGAGAGGAGAAAACAGATTGTATTAGTCACTAATAGGAATGCATTAAGCATAAAATTCATTTTTGATGCACTAGGTTTGGGTATCCACCCAAAGTCATGTACGATTGAAAAGCTAGGCAGGCCCTGGTGATGATGCCTGTCACGAGCCACCGGGCCTCGGTTTTTTAAGGCTTCATTTTTAAGCCAAACTCCATGCAACACCACAGGTCCCTTCATCCCACCCCAGACTCCCACAGAACCTGAAAGCTAATCAGACACCATGGAGAAATGCAACATGAACTGCTACCTGCTCCTTGTTTCTTCTTTATTCACACTTCTCTTTAGGTATAAAAATAATACATGCACTTTGTACCAAGTCAGAAAGAGAAAACAAACAACCCCCTTCCACCCATCTCTTTTAGTCTTCTCTGGGCCAGGTTATTCCTGCCTTGTGGACATTTCTGATGTTCTGATGTGGGTCAGGCATCTATGTATGCAACGTATTTTTCCTTTTGCTGTATTAAACATGCACTAGATTTGAGAAAAAAACAACCAAATGTAGTTCAAGTATGGGGCTTACTCGGACCAACTCAAAAAAGCTAACTGTAAAGTGCTATTTTGAGACATACGGAAACCTGAGTGTGGGCTGGACAGGTGAGGAATGATACTAAGGATTAGTATTATTATTGTATTTGGCATTGTGTTTGTGGGGTTTGTTGGTTTCAGAAACCTTTATCTGTGAGGAGATGTATATTGAATTATTTCCTGGTGAAATGATATGTTTGGAAATGGCTCGCGATAACTCTTGGCAGGAAATCTAAGTAGAGGAGAGAAAGAGAACAAGGCTCAGTCAAATGCCACTCACTGCTGCGGCTGCGCAGAGGGGTGCCTCTACCAGGAGGCACTCGAAAATGGCGCTTGGTGTCCCCGGCACTGGGTACAGAGAGGCACTCAATCAACACTCGGGTGCCTGAAGACATTCAACAATGTCACCCAGTGTCATTCCCGAGCACAGGCCGTTTCTGCTTGCTTCCCTCTGCCAGGCTCCCAGCCCACAGATTCCCACCTCAAACACATCAGGCCCATGGCTCACAACCATGCTCGTCTTTAGCCCTGACTTGCTCCAAATAAACTAAACTATTTCTGCCATTCGGAAAGTAAGCTCATCATACCATCTAAAGGACACATTTCACACACTAAGAGACCAAGAAGGTAAGCCACCAAGCCAACGGGGGCAAATCAAGCTACACAGAAATATTAGCATAATACACACAGCACATAGAAATGTTTCAGGAATTACTAACATTGCTAATTCATCTTCAACACTTCCCTTTTTCCAAGAACAGTGGCCCTCTCATGAGTCAGACAAACATTAATGAGACTTCATAGCCAATCAAGTGAAAACAGGCAAGAGGTGAGGGCGGCACAGGGTTGTGGCCATTCATTCAGGCCAGCGCTTCCCGATTGTCCTCTGTCTGCCAGGCCTCCTCTGGGCGCTGGCAATAAACAGGTAACAAAGCCATGAGAACGGGGGGGGGGGGGGGGAAGGGGGCAGGCAGTGTGCACGGCGGGAGTGGGGGGGGGGAGAAGGATGTGGCCAAAGAGCTCTGAGCCTCAGTTTCCTCATCTGCACAGAGACACTAATTGTTATGAAGATTAAACTAGTAAGGCTATCTACCACTAAGCCCAGCTACTTAGAAGGCAGAGCTCAGGAAAACTGTGTTTGGGGTTGGAGGCTAGTCTAGACCAAAAGCAAGACTGCATCTCAGTCAATCACCCAGTGTGGTGACTGATGCCTGTCACCTTAGCTACGCAATTGGCGTAAGCAAGAGGCCCACGGTCCAGGCTGCCCAGAACATAGCTGTAAGTTCTTACTGGAAAAAATACCTAAACAAAAAGGGCTGGGAAGTGGCTCAAAGGATGGAATGCCTGCCTAACAAGTGTGAGACTGAGTTCAAACCCCAGTCCCAGGGCTGGGAGTATGGCCTAGTGGCAAGAGTGCTTACCTCATATACATGAAGCCCTGGGTTCGATTCCTGAGCACCACATATGTAGGAAAGGCCAGAAGTGGCACTGTGGCTCAAGTGGCAGCGTGCTAGCCTTGAGCAAAAAGAAGCCAGGGACAGTGCTCAGGCCCTGAGTCCAAGGCCCAGGACTGGCAAAAAACAAAACAAACCCCAGTACCACCAACAAATGGGCCATGTGAAACCCAAGACAGCTGCTGGTGCTAACAGGATGACATGCCATTTGCTAAGGACACAAGTGTTAGGCTGCCCAGAGGGCTCAGTAGTGTAAGGTCCACCCGAGAGGGCTCCATGCAGATGCCCTCCACCTGCTGTGCCCAGTACCTGAGTTACCTAGGTTAACAGGCACACCTGGAGGCAGTTATCTCCTTCTCTGAGGTCACATCCAATCCACCTGGCCCGATCTCCCACCTTTTCCGATATAATCGGGCTCAACATGGTCCTCACTCTTTCTTTTTCTCTCTCTTTCTCTTCTTCCTTCTCCTCTGTCTCCCATGCCTCCATCTTGTGTGGGCTGACAGTTTGCTCTCCCCCCAATAAACTCCTCTGCCTGAACCATGTGGCGGTTTCCTTTCTGGCCAACCTTACAAGTGGCAGGTGAAAGAACGTTGTGACTGGGGTGCTCCATGCCCTGGGGTGAGCAGTCCTTTAGTGAGGGACCTGAAACGGCCGCCACTGTTTCAGGGAACAGATGTGTGTAGCCTAGGCCCAGCCCCTGGGAAAGTGACTCTCAATATATGGAGACGGGGGAGCCTCTCTGCCACGCGTGGAGCATGGGAAGCCTGTCCCGGGTAGTCACCCAGGGACAGGGTACACCAGACTCTCCACAAATGTGCAGTGCATGATTTAGGTTACGTGCTGCATAATAAATGGCAAAGGTCCAAGAAAGGCGTTATCCACGACTACCACAGACTCCAGCTCTGGCGTCACTAGGTAATAGAATCTCATTTGCAGTCTGTCGTTGGCCCAATTGAAATGTCATTGTGTGACAAGCTGCACTTCTGTAATCTTAGAAAATTGCTTGCTTTCTTTATCTCCTGTGCTACAGGAAAGCCTTGACTTCCCACTTGCTTGCTGATAACAGTCTGATTTCTCTAGATCCCAGTTTGAGAACCTGAGAAGTCAGAGACAGGGAAGGGTAAACCTGGGGTTAAGGCCAGGGCCATGTGGGGTCACCTGGGAGGATCTTCCCCTCAGAAATCCTGAATCCCGGCAGGACTAATCCTTCTGGCAGCCCCTGGCTGGCCACCAGCTCTGATAAGGCTGGCAGCCCTTGCTAACAGCTCCACCAGGGCACAGGAAACAAGGAAGGATAGGGAGTGCCTCCTTCCCTCTGCTAGTGTTTCTGGAGGAAAGGTGATGCATGGCACAGTGGTGGTGGCAGTGGTCCAGGCCTGGTGGGCTTGCTTCAGGAATTCTAGTTTAGAGTAGAGAACCTACTGGGCGTCAGTGGCTCACGCCTGTAATTCCAGCGACTCAGGAGGCTGAAACCTGAGCATCTCCCAGCCCGGGTAGAAAAGTCCCCATGAGACTCTTATCTCGAGTTAACCACTCAAAAATCTGAAGTGACACTGTGGCTCAAGTGGTAGAGGGCTAGCTTTGCGCACAAAGAGGGACAGCGCCCAGACCCTGAGTTCAAGCCCCACAACAGATTAAAAAAAAGAGTAGGCCCGAGTGCCGCAGCTCGGCTCGCTCGGGCCCAGAAGCAGCCCCGCCGGCCTGGGGTCAGGATGGGCAGCAAGATGGCGTCCGCCAGCAGGGTCGTCCAGGTAGTCAAGCCACATGCTCCATTAATAAGATTCCCTAACAGAAGAGACAATCCTAAACTTAGTGCATCGGAAGCTTTGAGGTCGGCAGGGCTCCCCCCTCACTCTTCCTTGATCTCCCAGCATGCTAAGGGAAGTAAATCACCAGACGCGATACACCAAGGTCCACCAGACATGGCAGCAATATTAAAAACATTACCTCAGAAATACAGAAGGAAACTCATATCTCAGAAAGAAATGGAATTTATCCAGCGTGGAGGGCCAGAATAATCATTGAGGCTGCTGCTTAACATCAAAGAATTATCTTTACAATAAAAAACTTCCAAAATGACAAATACAAATTGTATTTAAACAACCTTAATAAATATCCTGAGAGAATGAAATATAGAAAATATAGATGGATACTTCTATCTCCTAATTTATGTAACTTGGTCAGCTCCTCCACAAGCTTACCAACTTGTTTATGTATTTCATACTTATTAAAGTACACATTTAAAAATGTTTAAAAAAAAAGAGTAGAAAACCTGCTTTAGGCATGCTTGATTGGCAACATTACTGCCTTATACTTTAACCATGACAGCTCCTCCCCTTCTCAGCTTCTAGAAAAGTCCACTACCAATTATAAGAGAATACTTGCAGCTTTTACTGCCTAGTCCTGGGCACTGACTCAGTAGAAAGAAAATGGCTGTGGAAGCTGGGTGCTGGTGGCTCATGCCTGTAATCCTTGTTACTCAAAGAGGCTGAGGATCACAGTTAAAAGACCAGCCCAGGCAGGAAAGTCCGTGAGACTCTTATCTCCAATAAACTACTCAAAAAAAGCCAGAAGTGGAGCTGTGGCTCAAGTGGTAGAGTGCTGGCCTTGAGCAAAAGAAGCCAAGGACAGTGCCCAAACCTTGGGTTTAGACCCAAGTCTAGTACAAAAAAGCAAAGCAATGGCTTTGGCTGGCTGAAGTTTTTATTTCTAATGCTTAGACAATCTGCATCTCAATGCCAGCAAAAAGGCAAGGATGGCTGGACTAGTCTCATGACCATGATCCTAGTAATGCCTATGGAACAAAACCTTGGCTGCAATGCACCCCTGGCTCCTTGAAACTGTCCCTTAACCTCCAACACACAGAGAAAATATGGAAGACAAAGGACACCTGTGGGTGTAAGGTTAATGGGGCTCTACAACAAACTTGAAAACCATGAAGTAGAAGAGGAATTAATGAAGTCCAGAAAGGACAGAAGGGAGTAGCCACTGGGAAGTCATCGTTTCTGGTAAACACTGTCCCACACCTGTCTGGCAGCTGGCTGTCCAGGGCACACAGAGGTCAGTGCCACCAGCCCCTAGGGAATGGCGTAAGGAATATAGTTTTTAAAAAATTATATTCGAGGTGCTGGGAATATGGCCTAGTGGTAGAGTGCTTGCCTCGTATACATGAGGCCCTGGGTTCGATTCTTCAGCACCACATATACAGAAAAAGCCAGAAGTGGCGCTGTGGCTCAAGTGGTAGAGTGCTAGCCTCAAGCAAAATGAAGCCAGGGACAGTGCTCAGACCCTGAGTTAAACCCCAGGACTGGCAAAAAAAAAAAAAAAAATTATATTCGTCCAAAATGACAGTGTCAGGGAAGTCAAGAGAAGACTAGGGCAACACTCAAGATTAAAGGAGCCCTGATCTTTCTAGGTTGTATTGGCATGTTTTTACTCTGCTCCGAGAACAATTAAAATTGCCTTCTAAATATTGCCTTCTAAATTATTATCTAAGATCCTTTGGGAGACAAATTTATAAAAATATATGTTGTTTAAAGTTATTTTTAAATGCCAGCTAATTTCCTTGGAAAAGATAATAAATAAGGAATTTAGTGTAATTATCTGGCTTTAATTTAAACAGTGTTAATACAAATTAAAATGAAACACTAAGTAAATACTTTTGAGGTACAGTCTGTTCACCTTGCAGGTTCTGAAATATGCATACAAGGCAATGTCTAAAGTGGACTTTTTTTTTTTGGACCAGTCCTGGACCTTGGACTCAGGGTCTGAGCACTGTCCCTGGCTTCTTTTTGCTCAAGGCTAGCACTCTGCCACTTAAGCCACAGCGCCACTTCTGGCCGTTTTCTGTATATGTGGTGCTGGGGAATCGAACCCAGGGCCTCATGTATATGAGGCAGGCACTCTTGCCATTATGCCATATCTCCAGCCCCTCTAATGTGGACTTTTAACATTAAAAACCGACAGCATTTTGTAACTACACAATGTACAGAAATTTTTTTTTTTTTTGGCCAGTCCTGGGCCTTGGACTCAAGGCCTGAGCACTGTCCCTGGCTTCCTTTTGCTCAAGGCTAGCACTCTGCCACTTGAGCCACATCGCCACTTCCGGCCGTTTTCTGTATATGTGGTGCTGGGGAATCGAACCCAGGGCCTCATGTATATGAGGCAGGCTCTCTTGCCACTAGGCCATATCCCCAGCCCCCAGAAATTTTTTAATTGAAGTCAATCACTAAAAAAATTAGAAGGTGGGATATTCACACAATTAAGCTAAAGAAAGCACTAATTTTTCTGTAGTTTTAAAAAATATATATATATTTTAGTGAGACTGAAAAACTTTTAAGAATGTAAATGTATTTTGACATTACTATACATGTATGTGACTGCTTGGCACTTTGAAAGGATACTAGGATATTTTATATTGGTACACTATGCAGCCAGATGAAATGTACCTTTATGTCATTCTAAGAAAAAGTATTTTGCATTCATAAATTACCACAAATGCAAAAATTAAAGTTTAAATAGATTGATAAATAAATAAATAAATGAGCCCTGATTCTCAGTGTGGCACCAAACCCCAGGCCACTGAACCAGGAAGTACTAACCGGAGTTAGTGGTTCAAATGACAGAAAATGGATAGGAGATTAGATAAGACACAAAGTGACATTTACTAACACAGATAATTAATTACATGCTTTATGAGAGAATACTCCTTTGAGTTCAAGCTTGCTAGGCAAGCACTTTACTATCTGAGCCATGCTTCCAGGCCTGCTTTTGTGCTGGTTATTTGGGGAGATAGCAAACTTTTTTGCCCAAGCTAGGCTCAAATAGAAATCCTCCAGATCTCAGCCTTCTAAAGTGTCAGGATTGTAGACAAGAACCACTGACAGCTTGCAGAGAAAATGCTTATTAATCAGAAAAAAATACATGCCAGGGGCCAGTGGCTCATGCCTGAAATCCTAGCTACCCAGGAGGCTGAGATATGAGAAATGAAGTCTGAAGCCAGCCCAGGCAGGAAAGTCTCCAACAAACTACTCAAGAAAGCCAGAAGTGGTGCTGTGGCTCAAATAGTAGAGCACTGGCCTTAAGTAAAAGAAGCCCAGGGACAATGTCTAGGCCCAGAATCCAAACCCCAGGGTGAGCAAAAATAGACAAAGAAATACACGATAGCCATATGTATAAATGTAATTTTTGTACCCATTAAAAAGTATCTGTTTATGAGTCTGAGTAAAGGGAAGAAGGGAATACCAGTGTCTCATGCTATTTTAGTAACTTTTCTGAGTTTGCCAATATTTCAAGTTAAGGAAAAAAACCAAACTGACCAAACAAGTCAGAGTGGCTATCTTAGGCCACACCCTCACCAGAATAGGGCTTCCTTCTGTCTTTCTGCTTCCCAGGCCGTCCCTGGCAGCTCACACAGCCATACACCCCCACCGCCCCAAGAGGCCGTCCTCAGCGCCCCTCCTGACACAGCCTGCTCTCCCTTAATTTCCTAGACCTCCAGGCCCAGCTGAAGAACAGCCGCAAGTGTGATTTTTCTCTTGCAATTTCCCTTTCCTTAGTGCTATGCACATTAAACTTGGGGGGACAGACCCTGCCCCCCGCCCCCCCCACCCCCCGTTCAAGCAGAGCCTTACTGTCCCAGGCCTGGTGAAGTCCACGCTGTGTGCCAGGCTCTGCCGCATCTGGTTGCTGAAGAGGCGGACACAGACACTCTGCAGGTACTCAGGAGTGATCTGCAGGAAGAAGGAGGACATGCGGTGAGGCATGCGCACCTGCTCCTGAGCTAGCTCTGAGGCCCGCTGGCGCCTCTGCCCTGCTGCATGGGGGGGTCAGGTGGTGACTGAGCTGGACATCATTCGACTTTGGCCTCGAAGCTCAGGCAAGGAATTAATACACTGACCTGACAGGGAAAATCTGTAACCTACTAGAGGGGTGCTCACAGGCCATCATCGTACCTCAGACAACACTCTCCACTTGAGGACACCTGTGCTGTCAGGAGAGTAACACATTTTAAACCACTTCTGTAAGTGGAGGAATAAATAAAGTCCACGGATGGCCATCGCACGATGAACAGAGCCAAGCACCTCAGGCTTCAAATCTGAAGGTCTAAAGGGGTCCTGGCAAAACTTTTGCCACTTGCATTCCTGACCTGCTGAGATCCTGGCTGTCCACCTGCCTGGGTCACAGTGAGGGGGAATGAAACCACAAGTACGCCTATTACCTAAGGGGCAGCTGTAAATGTTGTCAAATAAATGAGAGCCGTCACATCAACACTGTCAGGCGCTTGATGAGTGTCTCCATCAAGGCCATCCATCGTGGCGTTCTCCTTTATGCCTCCTGTCCTCTCTCTAGCACAAAGTCTCCAGCCTCACCTCTCCAAGCGCTGAGTTTACACATGTGCACCCTCATGCCCAGCTTCAAAGTCTGGCCAGTGTTGCTAGCTGTGTAGAGAAAATGGGCACTCTGATACACATTAAGATGTTTAGGAAAATAATTTGGTAACATTTACCAAAATGTTGGGTGTCCAAACCTGACTTCTGGTGTACGTTCACAGGTATGTGACATACAGAAATGTTCACCACAACTTGTTTTCTCTTGGGGGGGCCAGTAATGGGGCTTAATACTCTCATTTGGGCCTTTTACTCTCATTTGGCGTTTTTTGCTCAAGGCTGTCACTCTACCACTTAAACCACACCTCCACTTCTGTCCTTTTGCTGGTCGAATGGAGATAAGAATCTCACAAGCTTTCCTGCCAGGGTTGGCTTCGAACTACAATCTTCAGATCTTAGTCTCCTGAGTAGCTGGGATTACAGGTGTGAGCCGCCCAGATATGAAATGTTTATTCCTGTTGCCAGATAATTTCCCAGCTGGCAGTGAAGCAGACAAGACACACATATGGTAGATGATGAGTTAGGACCGTGGATAAAGTGCTACAAGCAGCACAGTGAGGTCACGAGCTGTCAGTCAATATGGCGTTCTGTGCACACTGGCTTTGTGAAATGTGGGGCAGTGCCAGACATCCCCTGGCACTTCTTTCTTCCAACAGAAACATAAACAAGTGGGGTGCTCCTTACCATCTTGCCACTAACTGTGGCTTCTAGTGAGTCCACCAGCTCGGCTGTGACTCCGATGAGGTTGTGGTAGTCAGCCTGAATCTTATTGTACCGCTTCAGGTACGTCATGGACCGGCGCTCGGCTTCCACCAGATGCTGGTGCAGCTGCTGCAGCATTTCTGGGATGGTTACACGAGAGCCCTGGGTGAGAAGAGCAGCAGCAGCAGCAAACCCATGCAACAACAGCAGATCCCCAAAGCTCCATACAGACCACAAAGCAGTCTGTGGTAACAATGAACTTGGCACTCCAGGTTTGAATTCTTCCCTTCTGAGTATACGGCATGTACTTACAGAGTGCCCTGTAGTCACTGGACAACCTTTTCCCAGGCTTAGGTCAGCTGCATCATCACTGGCTTTCCTAACAAGGTTGCCTCCCTTGGTGGAGCCACAGACAATTCTGTTTAGATCTTCTATGGCTAAGACACGATATCGCTATTTCTTTCTACTTTCAGCTCACAGGAACCAGGTCTGTGTCTGCCTCTGATTTGGCACTGAAGTTGTCTGGGACAATCCCTGTCTTCAAGGCACTTCTTCATTTTAAAGAAAATGAAAGGTGTACTGGGCAAGGTAAGAATCCAGGGTGGGAGGAGGTTCCGTGGTCAATTTAGTTGATGCAGGAAACCACTCCAGCCAGGCCGGGGAGGGAGCAACTAGAAGGTTGCGGGTTCTCTGCACAGCAGCCCTGGACACTGTGGCTGAACCACTGGTCACAGAAGAGGGCAAATCCACACCTGTCTGCAGCATGGTTAGGATGATGGGCCCCAAAGATTCATATGCTAAAAGCTTGGTCTCAAGGGTGGAGCAAACGGAGCTGGCTCAAAACTGTCCATCTAGCCGTCTTTCTTCTGTTTCCTGGACCATGATATACAGTTTACTCTGCCATGTGCTTCCCAACATCACCACCAGAGGCCCTCACAGGGCCCAAAGCACTGAGACTGCAGATCTGGGACTGGAACCTCCGGAACAGGGAGCTCAATAAACATCTTTGCTTTCCACATTAACTGCCGGGGGTATTTCATTATGGTGATGGGAAGCTGACTAACGCATGAGGGCACCAAGAGTAAAAACAAATATCCAAGCCTTTTTGTCTGACATTACAAACCAACTCTCTTTAGTGACAAATCTAAACTACTACTCATCTATCAATCCCTGATAAGCAGAGCTAAATAACTTACTAATTCTTAAAAAAGAAAAAAAATCCAGTGGGTGCTGATGGTTTATGCCTGCAATCCTAGCCACTCAGGAGACTGAGATCAGAGAACTGTGCTTCCAAGACAGCCCAGCAGCCTAGGCAGGAAAGTCTGTGAGACTCTTACCTCTACTGAACTACCTCCAGAAAAACTGGAAGTGGGGCTATGACTCAAGTGGTAGAGCACTAGCCTTGAGCAAAAGCAGCTCAGGGACAGAGCCCTAGGACTGGTATACAGACACACAAAGTTTACTTTTCTAAAAAGAAGTGCAAAAAAACTACTACAGGCAATTCTGAAATCATTTCTGATGTTGTTCTTTAGAAAGGGCAAATAGGGCACTTCACAGACTAAAATTTTCACTGCTGGGAAGAACTGAGGACTATGCCATTAGTCCTTCTTGCTTTTGCAAGAAGAACGAGCAGGTGGTGCATTCCTGTAACCTCAGCTATCAGGAGGAAGCAGTGTGACGATCGAAGTTTGAAGCAAACCCAGAAAAACTTGGTGTGAGATCCTATCTGAAAAACAAACTATAAAGCCAAAGGACCATGGGTGTGGCTTGAGTGTTAGAGCACTTGCTCAGCAACCTAGAGACCCTGACTTCAGTTCTCAGTAACAAAAAAATGTAAATGAAATTATGAAGCACCCCATATATCCCTTCTAACAGAATAATCAAAGCGGTTTTCAAAATGCAGTATCAAGGACAGAGCAGAAGTAAAGTGCCCCAAATGAGGGTACAAGTAGGTGGTCATTAGTTTTTCTCCTTTTTCTCTTTACGAAACAGTGGGCAGTTCTGGCAAAAACCATTGGCCATGAAAAAAACATTTAATACAAACCTCCAAAGTGGAATTCCTACTTGAGTATACAATGGAGGTAGACCCTTCGCCGCCGGTGTCAGGACACTGAGCTGCAGGGTCATGGCATGCAGGGCCATTACTCAGAATCTCCTGCTCCACGCCTCCGCTATCTGCCAGGTGACACTGATGGTCCTGAAAAGTGGGCCTCCCGGATATGCAGATAACATGACTGCAAAACTAAATACCTGAGGCTTTTTTGTTGGTGGTGCTGTTATCTGGGTTTGAAATCACTTTCTGGGTAGGTATTCTTACCATGGAGCCATGTTTCCAGCTTATTTTTCATTGTTTGGTTGGTGGGTTGGTTTTGCTGGTACTAAAGTTTTGAACTTGGTGCTCAGTGGCCCTTTACCACTTAAGCCATACCTCCAGCCAGATTTTTGCTGGTTATTTTGCAAATGGCATCTCGTGGATTTTACTGCCCAGCCTGGCTTCAAATCATCTGGATCTCAGCCCCTTAAGTAGACAAGATTACAGGCCTGAGCCCCCATTACCAGGCTTCACTGGTTTTTGATATGGGGGGGAGGTCCCATCTCCTGCCTGTGTATACTGAGGTATACTAGACTTCCACCCACCTGGTTTGGGCTCCAGTCATTGCTGGGATGGCAAGCATGCACCGCCATGTCCAGCTTTCCTCTGTTAAGATGAAATCTCATGGATTTTTCTACCTGAGCTGGCCTAGAGCTGTGATCCGTCCAATCTCAGCCTTCCACATGGCTTAGGATAACAAGCATGTGCCACTGTGCCCAGCTATGCTATTAGCTTCTCTGCATGGATTGGTCTCAAACCAGGATCCTCCAGATCTCAGCTCCTCACCTACTTTAGGATTAAAGCCATGAACCACTGGCACCAAGTGATACACAGACTTACTAAAGACTTCCTTTGCCAAGTGCAAAAATTCTCTCTGTCCTTCCTCACAGTGGAAAGCCTGAATTGGCAAAGTTGTTCCTACAGAAGTTGCATAAGTGACTTACCTTTGTTATTTTGTCCATTCTCCTTCTGGGATGAGAAAGAAGTTCAGAAAAACAGGTGTTCAGGATACCAAGACATTGTGTGGCCAGAGCAAAGGCCCTGCAGCTTGATTAAAGGCAGGCCGCTCAGGACAGTTCCCACAGCTGCTGTGACAGCCAGGACAGGGATTTCCTCAGAAGCTGGTGACGTCCCTCCTTTTCCACCTCAGTCACTTGTGTGCATCGGTCTTCATTATCCCCATAGCCGTTTCCAAAGGCCTCCCCCTGCCTCCAAATACTCTGAATACGCCCATTTGAACTCCTACCTGCCAACACGGCAACTGCACTCAAGCGTCACTGGGGCTGAGCGAGGCCCATTGGTTAAGGCCGCAGCCTCTGGAGCCAGCTGCATGGCTTCAATCCTCAGCTCTCATGCGTCTGGATGCTTAGCCAAAAGCACATCTTAACTATTCTCTTAATTTTCTGGGGACAGCTTTATTGACATGCTGCATGATTCTCCTAATTAAACAATATGCGGCTCAATGGGGGAGGGGACGTGGGAAGGGGCAACTCAGATCAACATGCAATGGGCACATAAATGGATACATTAACCCTTGTACAACAATTTATAGATGTTTTAAAAATTATTTAAAAAATGGTATATTGGCTGGGTGAAGGGAGTTTAGGCTTTGTAATCCTAGCTACTCAGAGGCTGGGATCTGAGGATCACAGTTCAAAGCCAAGCCAAGCAGGAAAGTTTGTAAGACTCTTAACTCCAACTAAACACCAAAGAGCCAGAAATGGAGCTGTGGTTCAAGTGGTAGGGTGCTAGTCAGAAGCTAAAAAGCTCAGAGATAGTGTCCAGAACTTGAGCTCAAGTCCCAGGACTGGCATTTTTTTTTTTAATGTATATAGTTCAGTGATTTTTCGCTATATTCAGAACTATACAGCTATTACTAAGAGCAAATTTTATCTTTATATCTTTTTTTCTATTTGAGGGAAAAGGAAGTTGATCCTCAGCACTAAAAAAGAAAAAAAGGGGGGTGGAGGGGGAATCTCTACCTGAATGACAAGTTAAATCCACAAGTTAAATCCACATACCATGGCTCTCAGTCTCCAAACTGATTGACTGATCCTCTGCAAGGGAAAAATTCTCCCATGTTCTTTTCTAAGAAGACAGCTCCAGGCCTGTGACATGAAAGTAAGACCCTGGCCACATCTCTGAGAGCCCACAGCCCAGACACTGCCCCTCTCAGCCTTAGCATGACCACCACTGGGTCATCTTTCCCGCTGTAAGCACAAGAGCAGTGACCCGGCCTGGAGCCGCCCTGACCAGTGAACTGCCCAATACCAGGTGGGCTCTGAGTGCCTCAAAAGGATACATAGATGGTTAGAAGCCTGGGTGTGTTACTGGCTTTAAAAATTAAAGCTAGAAACTTTTCCAGTTTCATCTTTAACTCTGGAGTCCAGGAATCCTGAAAAAAAAAATGAATGAATGAATGAATGAAAACACTCCCTAAACATCACCCTCATCCAGGTCCAGCTGGTAGGGAAACAGACCTGCCACTCGCTGAGAACAAAGCAAGATGGCGGGCTAGGCTGCAATACACGGAGACGGGTTTCAGGACAGAGGATCAATTCACGTACTGAATGAACCCATTTCTAGATCCAAGTGCCCACTGCGTGGAGAAAGAAACTGGTACATGATTTGACTATTTCATGGATTTAAACAAGCATGGCAAGTCACTCTATTAGGCTGAATACCAAAATAACTCAGTATGGTTTAAGCATGCACAACACTGGCAGACATAACATAGTTATTGCTAAGTTACCAACAGACCCCAAAGAAAGGGAGTTGTGTCCACAGACTTTATCTACACAGGAAGAAAGGACAGGTGCTGCTACCTGTCACAAGTACCTCGTGGATTATGATAGCTTTATGATAGTTTTAGTTTGGTTTGTCCCTTGAAAATAAATTATCATAAATAATGTTCATAACGAAGGAAAAAAAACACGACAGAAATAACTAAAGAAGCGAGGGAAGTGATGATTTTTTTCTTTTCACTATGAACCCAGGCTGACTTTGAACTCAAGGTCCTTCTGCCTTAGCCTCCTGAGAGTGGGATTACAGTTGGGAGCACCCATGCCTGGCCTAGTGCAATCTTTCTCAAGACAACTTCCTGTCTACTTGCCATATAACCACCTTCCATCTGAACTATGGACTTCTACAAAAGCAGATAACCTACTAAAAGTTGCAGTTCCCTTCCAGCCCGTCCTCCCGCACTCCCTCCTCTCTCAGCTGCGGATCCCTGTGCACGCCTCCCACTCCCCCCTCGCCGTGTCCTTCACATTACCTGGCGTTTGGAAATGGTGCTGCCAGATGAGCAGATTAAAAGACTTTTTAACTCCCAAGCACAGGATGTGAGGTGATTGGAGATGTGACCGCCGTACAGAGGAGGTCACACCTGAGGGGGGTGAGCCTGAGGCCAACGCCACTGTGTCCTTAAACAAGAAATTCAGACACAGACAAGATGGCCTGGGAAAAGAGGCAGAGTGATTCACCACATGCAAGGACCACGTGGCGCCATTAGAAACTGGAAGGAAGGACACAGCTCTGGCACATTCCTAGGGCGTGCGGCCCACCCACATCTTGGTCTCAAGCACCTGACTCCTGAAACAAGACATACCAAATACCCCTTGTTGCAGCTGGCAGAGCTGTGGTTCTGTTGGGGCAGCAGCACAGTGTGCCAGAGCCCAGGGCTCTCTACTCTACCATCTAGAAAACAACTTCAGGAGAGCTCTGCTTAAACTGGCCATGGAAAGCAAGACATCTTTAAAACAGCAAAAATGCTGGCATCAGTGGTTCACGTCTGTAACCCTAACCTATCAAGGAGGCTGATGTCTAGAGAACCACAGTTCGAGGCCAGCCTAGGCAGAAAAGTCTGTGAGCCTCTGTCTCCAAAATAACTAGCAAAAAGTCAGGTTGGGGCTGGGGATATGGCCTAGTGGCAAGAGTGCTTGCCTCGTATACATGAGGCCCTGGGTTCAATTCCCCAGCACCACATATACAGAAAATGGCCAGAAGCGGCGCTGTGGCTCAAGTGGCAGAGTGCTAGCCTTGAGCGGGAAGAAGCCAGGGACAGTGCTCAGGCCCTGAACCCAAGCCCCAGGACTGGCCAAAAAAAAAAGTCAGGTTGGAGACATGGATCAAGTATTAGAGACCACCTGAGCAAACAATCCAAGCAAGTGTGGCTTTCCCTACACCCTCAAAGTAAAAATAATGCATGTAGGACCTAAGGATCTCCAATTAGAGTGCTCTAATATTGGTTATCATTTTGTTTAATCAATAAATGCATCTTGGTGGGCTGGGGATATGGCCTAGTGGCGAGAGAGCTTGCCTCGTATACATGAGGCCCTGGGTTCGATTCCCCAGCACCACATATACAGAAAACGGCCAGAAGGGGCGCTGTGGCTCAAGTGGCAGAGTGCTAGCCTTGAGCAAAAAGAAGCCAGGGACAGTGCTCAGGCCCTGAGTCCAAGGCCCAGGACTGGCCAAAAAATAGATAAATAAATAAATAAAATAAATGCATCTTGGGCTGGGAATATGGCCTGGTGGTAAAGTGCTCGCCTCGTATACATAAAGCCCTGGGTTCGATTCCTCAGCACCACATATATAGAAAAAGCCAGAAGTGGCGCTGTGGCTCAAGAGGCAGAGTGCTGGCCTTGAGCAAAAAGAAGCCAGGGACAGTGCTTAGGCCCTGAGTCTACGCCCCAGGACTGGCAAAACAAAAACAAAAACAAAACAAAACAAACAAAAGAAATGTACTACCTTATGTATGTAACTGTAACCCCCCTGTACAAAACCTTGACAATAAAAAATAAATAAATACATCTTTTCAAATTAATTGCTTCTATGAAGAGACTCAGCTAATGACAGGGACAGAACTGAAATACAACCTCTCTGGGCATGAATCCCCCATTTTTCCCTTAAGTGTTCTGATTTCTTCTGTGCTTTTGGCTTTGAGAACATGTCCCATGTCTGATGTGTAATGGTCCCAGAGAGGAAGTGGAAGAGCTAGAAGTCCAGGGCTGGCTCTGCTGAATGGTCAGGAAAGAACTGCTCTCTTTCTCTTTCTTCCCTGTGGAACACTGATTCTAAAGCAGATGAGTGGCTGCTCCTTTCCATCATTCAAACTTGCATTTGAAACCCAATGCATGAACAATGATGGTGGATTTCTGTGGCACTGGGCAGGCCCAGGGCTCACCTCCCTTGCCTTCCCTGGGGCCTCCTCTCTTCTGCAGAGCAGAGCATGCCACAATCCCTTCAGTGTCTTCAGCTCTTCGCTAGTTAAGCTTTTCTCA
Source organism: Perognathus longimembris pacificus (assembly GCF_023159225.1). Classification (NCBI taxonomy): domain Eukaryota; kingdom Metazoa; phylum Chordata; class Mammalia; order Rodentia; family Heteromyidae; genus Perognathus; species Perognathus longimembris. The sequence goes on from NC_063164.1 coordinate 6,323,696, forward strand.
GTTCTTGCCACATCAGTTCTGTTCAAAAGTTTTCCAAAAAATAATCAATTGTAAAACTAGTTGCTGGTGATTCAGGCCTGTAATCCTAGCAACTCAGAAGGCTGAGATCTGAGGATCATGGTTCAAAGCCAGCCCAGACATGAAAGTTCCTGATACGCATCTCCAAATGACCACTAGAAACAAACAAACAAACAAACACAAAAGTAGAACTCAAAGTGGTAGAACAATAGCCTTAAGCAATAAAGCTCAGGGACAGCACCTAAGCCCTAAATTCAAGTCTCATGACCAAATAAATAAAATAACTTTGCAGGATACGTAAGTATTTCTGCAGAAAAGAACTCATTACAGTCTATAATTTCCTTTTCTGATTACATTATAGAACAGTCTGAAAAAGCAATAAGACAACTAAAAGACCTGGGTAAAATGCAAGTTATTCTTCTTCTTTTTTTTTTTTAACAACCATGCAACAAAGTCTTTCATTAGGCATGGGTTTTTAAATGTCTTCAGTGGTTCCATATATAGGGAAAAAAATACCTGGCATTTAACATGTTGGAACTTGCAAGCCTAATGTTCATCTAGGGAAGGAAAATTACCCTGGAGCCTGCCTACCCAGGCCAGTGCATCTGCCGACCCCCAAGAACGTGGAGATGAACGTGGTAGACGGACTGCCCGCCATCTGCACCTTCATTCACCACCATCCGGTAGCCCTTCTTTAGGCCCAGATCGGCAGCACATTTCTTGCCAACAATCATCAAATGTCCAAGAAGACTTTCATCATCGTCTTCAGCTACAGAAATCTGGGATATATGTTTCTTGGGGATCACCAGAAAATGGGTTGGTGCTTGAGGGGAAATGTCATGGAAAGCAAGACACCGGTCATCCTCGAAAATGATTTTGGCGGGGATGATCTTCCCGAAGATCGTGTCGCCACCAGGCCGGGCGACCTGAGCCTTGGCGATCTCATTGGCCATCTCGGCCTCCCTCCTTCCCTCCTTCCCTCTGCACGCCGGCCAGAGGGGAAGCTGAGAGCCCGGAGGATTCCCGGGCGGCCGCGGCGGGAGCGGGAGCACCAAGTTATTCTTCTTAATAAACTTACTCAAGGGCTGGGAATGTGGCTTAGTGGTAGAGTGCTTGCCTAGCATCCATGAAGCCCTGCGTTTGAGTCCTCAGGCCACAGAAACAGAAAAGGCTGGAAATGGCACTGTGGCTCAAGTAGTAGAATGCTAGCAAAAAGAAGCTCAAGGACAAATGCCAGGCCATGAATTGAAGCCTCAGGACTGGCAAAATAAATACATAAACAAATAAGAAAATAAAAAATAAACTCATTCAAGTAGCCTGAGAGGAAATGCAGAGACCAACTATGAAGTAAAAGCAGTAACCCTAACAGTTCAGGAGCACGAAAGACAGCTAGTGCCTTAAAGGTCACTATAGGATCTAGTGGGACAGGCATGGGGGCAGACACCTGTAATCCTAGCACTGGAAGGATAAGGCAAAGGAATTTCGAATTCAAGGCCAGCCTGGTCCACATAACAAGTTCCAGTTCAGCCTAGGATACACAGTAAGACCCTGTCTCTCTCAAATAAACAAGATAACTATAGACTGTTTTGGGGTTTTATGCCAGTACTAGGTCTTGAACTCAGGGCCTGGGCTTCGTCTCTTACCTTTCTTCACTCAAGGCTGCAGCTATACCACTTGAGCCACAGCTCCACTTTCAGCTTTTTGGTTATTACCTGGAAATACTAGCTTAACAGACTTTCCCACTCGGCTGGCTTCTGTGATTCTCAGATCTCAGCCTCCTGAGTAGTTAGGATTACAGGCATGAGCCACCAGTGCCTGGTGCTAACTTTAGAATCTTTTTTAAAAGCTCGAACTTCTGGGGCTGGGGATATAGCCTAGTGGCAAGAGTGCCTGCCTCAGATACACGAGGCCCTAGGTTCGATTCTCCAGCACCACATATACAGAAAACGGCCAGAAGCGGCGCTGTGGCTCAAGTGGCAGAGTGCTAGCCTTGAGCGGGAAGAAGCCAGGGATGGTGCTTGGGCCCTGAGTCCAAGGCCCAGGACTGGCCAAAAAAAAAAAAAAGCTCGAACTTCAGTTTTGGGGGCTGTGAAGAACAGACATGATGGAAGAGAGTGAGATCTATCCACATTACACAAGCTAACAGGAGATCCCAGAACAAACCTGGGACTCCAAAGGGCTGCACCAACAGCTCAAGGTTAAGGACAAATAATCCAATGTACATAAAGGAACAGTAGGAATATGCACCTGGGCTGGGAATATGGCCTAGTGGCAAGAGTGCTTGCCTCCTATACATGAAGTCCTAGGTTCGATTGCCCAGCACCACATAGATAGAAAATGGCCAGAGGTGGCACTGTGGCTCAAGTGGCAGAGTGCTAGCCTTGAGCAAAACAGAAGCTAGGGACAGTGCGCAGGCCCTGAGTCTAAGGCCCAGGACTGGCAAAAAAGAAAAAGAAAATGCACCTGTCAGGGCTGAGAATGTGGCCTAGTGGTAGTGCTTGCCTCATACACATGAAGCCCTGGGTGTTCTATTCTTTAGCACCACATATATGGAAAAAGCAGGAAGTGGCGCTGTGGCTCAAGAGGTAGAGTGCTAGCCTCGAGCCAAGAGAAGACAGGGACAGTACTCAGGCCTTGAGTTCAAGCTCCACCACTGGCAAAAAAAATAATAATAAAAGAAAAGAAAATGCACCTGTCCTGACCTCCACACTAGGTGAGAGGAGGAAAGACTTGAGGGTCATCATCCCAAGATGAAACGGCAGCCAAGAGTTGCATAGTCCTGGGTTGGGATGTGTTGGGGTTCAGCTTTGGCCTTGAGGGGGAAGGGCATTGGAAAGCGCGCCTGAGACGCCGCCCTTCCCCCAGCCCTGGGGGAATGTGGAAGCAGGCCACAATTCTCTGGGTCCGGAACCAGAAGAACCTGCTTTGCGAACAGCCCCCAAACTTTCTCGCCAGCCCATGTGCCCCCCAGTCTCGTGGGTTTTCGTCCCTGGCGTGGCGCTATCCAAGTGATTTTAGCTCATGAGGGGGTCCTATGACAAGCTCCCAGCCTATCGTCAGCTCTCTGGTCGATGACCCCTTCTCTCGTCACCTCCTACCATATCAGCCTTAGCCCCTCCCTCATTAAATCAGATTTGCTCTTGAAGCGTCTCCGAGATCCACGTACGCCTGGCTTTCTTCACGGGTAAGGAGGGGGGTAAAGCGATCTCGTACGGCCCCGTGCACCTGAGGTATTTCCTGAGCCCCCCACTCCACCCTGGCCTTACCTGCGGGTCGGGTGACCAGGGGAGAGGGTGAGAAAGGGAGCTGTTAAAGCATAGCAGAGCCTGAAGCCCCGCGCCAGGGGAGGCGAGCCGAGCCCGGCAGGGATGGACAGCTCAAGACCCTGAGAGCAAAATACAATACAATTTTTAAAAAATCAGCTGGGTACCAGTGGCTCACACCTGTGATTCTAGCTACTCAAAAGGCTGAGATCTGAGGATCACAGTTCAAAGCGAAGCCAGACTCTTATTTCCAATTACCTAGTAAAAACACCTGGAAATGGAGCTGTAGTTCAGTGTTAAGAGTGCTAGCCTTGAGCAAAAATGCTCAGGGACAGTGCTCAAGCCCTGGGTTCAAACCCCAGGACCAGTACATAATGCTCTAGGTGATTGGGTGATACAAATGCAGACCATCTCCGAAGAACAAAACTACATCCAGACCAAGAAAATCCCTTCTAGATCCAAGTAAACTGAACTCACAGAGGCTGGAGGTGTGGGTGAGTACCGGCCTAACAAGCACAAAGCTTTGAGCTCAAATCCCAGCACTGCCAAGTAAAAACAGAAATCATCCCTAGACAAACTAAATTATACAAAAATCTAGACATAAAGTGTGTCCTCTCTTACACTATGATCAAAATTATGTCGGTGCATGGTTCTGTTCATACACTTTCATAGACATATTGTATTCCATTGTGTGTCTACTGAGAAAACTTATTTATGCATGTTCCTACTGATTTATAACTGGATTGCATCTTGCTTTTGCTACATGAGTAATTCCTTATCTCTTGCAGGTTTATCTATGTGTTCAAGAAAACAAATGAGGGGCTGGGAATGTGGCTTAGTGGTAGAGTGTTTGCCTAGCATGCACGAAGCCCTAGTTCGATTCTTCAGTACCTCATAAACAGAAAAGGCCAGAATTAGCACTGTGGCTCAAATGGTAAAGTGCTAGCCTTGAGCAAAAGAAGCTCATGGACAGTTGCCCAGGCCTTGAGTTCAAGCCCCAGGACTGGCAAAAAAAACACCCACAAGCCATAGCTAGCAAAGGGTAGCCAAAAAGTAACACAAACACTACCCAATAAGAGAATGACCAAGTAAACTATGTCTACAATTAAATAAAAAAATGAGGGCAAATTTTAGTTTTGTAAGGCATTTTTCAGAAACTACCAGTGCATACAAGGTAAAGGCACAATGCTGTCCAGACACTAACACTAGAGTCAAAGATCACCACCTACCTGGAAGAGTTCTTTAAATGAGGGGTGCACCATCGGATTGAGCACAAAGGGGAGGGCGTAGTACTGAAGAAACTCAGTGGTCTGGCTCAGCGCAGCCCCTTTCGTCTCCAGGTAGGTTTTGAAGTAAGAAATCCTCTCATCCAGCTCCTGCTTGTCCTAGAGAAAGGCAGGCGTTTGGTTGGGGCTCAGTTTCAATGCTCGGTCACCCACCCCATGAGGCTCTGTAGGTCCCAGCCACGCTGCTGTCAGTGGCAGCATGTGGCCTGGCAGGAGCACTGTGCCCAGGGCATCTACCATCGGTCAGACTTACTCCCTAAGGAGCCACTGCTGCACTGGGAGCCAGCGCCGGTCAGCTCCCGCCTCCCGCTCCTCTCTCCTGGGCCCAGTGAGGCACTGGGCTCCCTGCTCTCCTCCCTGACCACCAGGCCTGCGAGGGCAGCCCCCACAGCCTCCCTCACACCAGCACGCCTCTCCCCCTGGGCCAGGAGGCCTCTTCTGAGCACCGCCCCAAAGAACAGTGAACTTCATTTAACCTTACCTGACTTTCATCTTACCTCAAAACAGAAACAAAACAGCTATGGGGGGCTCACACTTGTAATCCTACCTACTCAGGAAGCTCAGCTCTAAGGCCAGCCTGGGCTGGAAAGACTGTGAGACTCTCATCTCCAATGAAGTACAAACACACACAAAAAAAGCCAGAAATAGAGTTGTGGCTCAAGTGGCTCAAGAGCACTAGCCTTGAGCAAAAAAAGCTCAGGGAGGGGGGGAGGCAGGGGAAACATGAGGGAGGAGGTAACAAGTTGAACAAGAAATGTACTCACTGCCTTACATAGGAACCTGTAACCCTTCTCCACTTTGACAATAACAGGGAAAAAAATGTAAAGAAAAAAAAAAAAAAGCTCAGGGATAGAGAGCCCAGGCCCTGAGTTCAAGCACCAGGACTAGCACAAAGAAAAAAACAAAAAGAAAAAAGAAAATCTCTCCTGTCTTTTCCCCACATTAGTCAGATTTGGAGGCAGTCACAGCTTAGGCGGCTCCCCGCGGGGGTCCCTGGCATTTCTAGCAGTTCACACAGGAGCACGTGATCAGTGCGCCACCAGGGGAAAGGCGGAAGAAGACTGTGCAATCATGGGCTCTCCCAAATACCATACGATTTCCCTTTATTTCCCTTTCATTCATGGGTAGTAAGTGGTCTACAGTGCAACCCAAAATGTGTTCTCTCAGTCCTATACGTTCCAACATACCCATGTGTGTATATATATGTGTGTGTTTACATATACATATGTGTGTATACATATACATGTACACATGTATAGGTAATGTATATACAAAGTTTCCAAATACATTTTTTTATGTAGAAAATGTACTTAAAATTAATGTAGCTTCAACTTCAGAAATAATTAAATCTCCCCATAAATAAGAAAACTAAGACCCAGGAATAAATGCAAAAGCATTCCTCCGGTCACAGCATACCTGCATCCTGAAAGCAGTAAGCTAACACATCACAGAATCAGAGTTCTTGGAAGAGGACCTGGCCATGCCCCAAATCCACCTACCGGCCTCCCGGAGGAGTGCTTGAAGAGAAAGATGGCGAAGTGGATGTGAGTGTAGAACTCCAGCTTCTGCGCAAGAGAGTCACTCTCTCGGATGGTGCTGGGGACATGCTCCTCCCACAAATCAAAGAATACCTTCTGGTCCCCATTGTCAAAGGCAGCCAGGAGATCCTTCTGTCAAGAAGATATCGGACTGAGCCGCAGTTGTCGAGGGTGCTCCTTCTAAAACCAACACCCACAATTCCCACCACCCACCACCACCAGACGCACGCACTCCTTTCCAGAGGCAGGGGAGAATCGTGGAGGCTCGAGTGCCTCAGCTCCTTAGGCTGAGATCGCTGGGATTACTGTGACTACTGCCCATTTTCCAGATTTTGCCATACCAAATCCAGACCCACTAGGAGCAGACGACACACTCAGATCTCTGAAATGGCTAGAATCATCCAGAAGACAGAAAGTGGAGGCCAGAGAAGTCAGACACAGACACGTGCATGCACTGAAAACAACTTGGGAGACTGACCTCGACTCATGGGAACAGAGGCCTTCACAACAGTGCCCACACCTGGTCATGGGGCAGTCAGGGACTAAAAGAAGATGGGTAAGAAGCAGCCTGAACTCCAGCTCAGCCTTCAGGCTTGGATTCCAAACCAAGTGTCTACTTCCAGGAGTAGACATATAGAAATGAGTGTGCTAATGTAATAGACTCTCTCAAAGGAGACGTTTGCCTCCTTGGGAAATGGCATGCCCTGAACCCATCACCTGCTCAGAATCTTGCCAATGGGCCTCTAGCATCCAAAGAAGGCTGAACTGAAGACTTAGGTCCCTTCCTCTGTCAGGGATGATGTCTCATATGCTCCCAGCCCCTCTCACCTGCCAAATGAATGCAAGTGCCCTGAGGGACGTGGTCTGACTTTTGGTTTTACCTGTCTATTGCTCTAGCCCCACTGCCTAGAATCAATAATCCCAGATCTCTTAGGATGAGGATCATAGCTGTCTCAGTTCTTAAACACTGCATGTTTTCCTCTTTTTCTTCTCCTCCAAAAGTATAACAGCTCTTATGTGGTCACCATTTCTCCAAGGTAGGGTGCAGAGATTTAAAGATCACACCTTTCAAATCACCCATAAACACTGGCACAGTCTAAAGGAACTCTGAGCAGGTCCTTGGAAATGATCCCAGTGTTCTACAATGGCAACATGTGCTACTGGGAACACTTGGATTACCCACAGAAAGAAAAATAGCAAAAACCTGAATTGACAGGGCCTTGGAGTCCTTTAAAGATCCACCTGTTGTTTTGCATAGTGGCTTTCCTTTCATTTTGCATTCCTTTGAAAAGGTCTTCAGAGTATCCTCAAATTCAGCAAAATCTAAATACTATAAAAGACAGCATAATTAAACCGCAGTAAAAATCCAAACAAAAATAAAACAATCCAGTAAATGGGCAAAGGTGCTAAACAATCATTTCTCCAATAAAGACTTATGAAAGATTTACATGGACACTTAAAGGTATTCATTACCACTAACCATTAAGTCCTTAGGGAAATTCAAATCAAACTACTATAATTAAAAAGACAAATGAGGGGCTGGGAATACGGCACAGCGGTAGAGTGCTTGCCTAGCATGCATGAATCCCTGGTTCGATTCCTCAGCACCACATGAACAGAAAAAGCTGAAAGTGGCACTGTGGCTCAAGTGGTAGAGTGCCAGACTTGAGCAAAAAGAAGCCAGGGACAGCGCTCAGGCCTTGAGTTAAAGCTCCAGGACTGGCAACAACAACAACAACAAACCAAGACAAAATGAATCTAAATGTAGGTGGTTCACACCTACAATCCCAGCTACTAAGGAGGACGACACTTGGAAGTAGCTGTTCAAAGCCAGCTTGAGTAGAAAAATCCATGAGACTACAGATATAATTAACGGGTAAAAATACCAGACTGGAGGCGTGTCTCAATGACAGAGTATCAGTCATGAACAAGAAATCCAAGTAAGAACATAAGGCCCTGATACCAGTTTTTTAAAAAAGCCTGGAGGAAATAGTTTGGAATCCAGTTTAAATTTTATTTATTAACAGGTATTTTAAATGCCAAGAGAGACAGTATCATAGAAAATGCTTATTTTCATAAAGTAGTTATTTCAGAAAGAAAAATGTGAGTGGTAACATTATCATTATTAATAGTAAAATGACGCGTACAGCAGTCTGAAGGCCTGAGGCTTACCTTTTAGTGTCTCTTGAACAGAGGATCACAAGTTGGCCTGTTGCTAAAGCCATTCAAATATGAAAAATGTCCCCTTGAGCCTGAAGAAGCCCCTGCTGTGACAGTGCTAGAAATGTATTTGCCATCTTGCCAACAGATGCTAAAGCTGCACTTCCAAGCCAGGAGCCTCCTTCCTCCTGCTCCCTTGGGGCCAACCAGCTAGCCAGCACTGACATGCACAGGCCGAGGGTCCTACTCCTCAAAAGCTTTGGGTGAAGCAGGTAAAAAAATACAGCAGAGGGGCCCACCAGCTACACTGGACATTGATGAAAGTGAATTAAGAAACCCAAGGGTTGGGCTGGGGATATAGCCTAGTGGCAAGAGTGCCTGCCTCGGATACACGAGGCCCTAGGTTCGATTCCCCAGCACCACATATACAGAAAACGGCCAGAAGCGGCGCTGTGGCTCAAGTGGCAGAGTGCTAGCCTTGAGCGGGAAGAAGCCAGGGACAGTGCTCAGGCCCTGAGTCCAAGGCCCAGGACTGGCCAAAAAAAAAAAAAAGAAACCCAAGGGCGGTGATGGGAGGGAGGGAATGAGAGAGAAAGAGGGAACAGATGATACTAAGCAAAAGGAAAGAAATGTACTTATCACGTGATCTGGAAGAAATCGTTTTATTGTTAAAGTTCATAGAATTCATAAGCTTTGTAGATTAGAATGATTTTCATCATTGTGAAGGTTACAATGTGTACTGTGAAATATATGTACTTAATCTCAATAAACAATAAAAAATCATTCAACTTCTCAAAAAAAAATAGCTTTGGATTCAGGAAACTTAGATGTCTATTAACAAGCAATGAGTGAAAGTACAGCCTCGCGTGAACTATCTACAGTACCCAGGCCAGTGGAAGATATTCATGCTACAGTCTTGTTAATGTGCAAAAGGTGTTATTATGGTATAGCCTCAAAGAAACTATAAATGTGAGAGTACTTCAACCATTCAGAAATGAGGGCTGGAAAGATAAAATGTTAAGCCATTAACCATACTCTCTGTAGGAGGAAAATGGGAAAAATCTTTTGATACAGCTCTGTTTTGCTTGACTCTACCATGAATATGGGTTGCCTTTATAATTTTCTTTCTGTAGAGTTGGGGGTGGCACCAGGACCTCTCATATGATAGACCAGTACTCTCCTACTGAACCACATGCCAACCCTATAATTTTCTTTTTTAAAAAAATTTTAATTGCCAGGCAACAGTGGCTCACACCTGTAATCCTAGCTACTTTGAAAGCTTAGATCTGAGGATCACAGTTCAAAGCAGGTCCAGGAAGGAAATTCCATGAGAATCTTATCTCCAACTAACCACCAACAGCTGGAAGCAGAGCTGTGGCTCAAGTAGTAGAGCACCCATCTCCAACAAAAAAGCTAAGGGACAGTACCTATGCCCTAGGTTCAAACCCCAATACAAGCATAACAAAAAATAAAGAGAAAAATAAGTGGCTGTAAGATTTCAGTTTAGTTATATAAAGTATGAAGCATGGAATATTATAGTGGAAAACATATTAACAGAACCGATAAAATGATAGAAGATGCAATGATAGAATGATAGAAATGACAGAAATGATAAAATGATAGAAGACAGAAGAGAATTCATTTCATTCATTTATGGATCTTTTTTTTTTTTTTTTTTGGCCAGTCCTGGGCCTTGGACTCAGGGCCTGAGCACTGTCCCTGGCTTCTTCCCGCTCAAGGCTAGCACTCTGCCACTTGAGCCACAGCGCCGCTTCTGGCCGTTTTCTGTATATGTGGTGCTGGGGAATCGAACCTAGGGCCTCGTGTATCCGAGGCAGGCACTCTTGCCACTAGGCTATATCCCCAGCCCCATCATTCATTTATGGATCTTGATGCATAGCACAGCCTAGCTTCAAAATCAAGATCCTCCTGCCTCAGCCTCCAACTGCTGGTATTACATGTATCACCATGTTCAGCTTGTTGCCGTTTTTTAAAAATGGAATTTTCTGTGACGTGTGTTTTGTACAACACACCTACCTCCTTCACTAGTCCAAGTAATTCAGATTCATGGGCTAGAATATCTCCCATCCTGAACTGCTTCCAGCAATTCTCACAGCAAAAAATCTGTACAAAGCAAAAGCACAAGACAAAGATTTCACTTCAGTCACTTGAGGAATTACAAAAGGGAGTCTATGGTGAGTAGAATGGCCTCCAAAGACATCCCCTTGCTAATCCCAGAACTTATGAGTGTGGGGGTGTTGCATGCGAGGGGAATTAGGTGGCAGCTGGCTCTACAATAGTTGATCAGCTGGCTTTCAATCAAGAAGTAAGCCCAGATTATGCAGGTGGGTCTCAGGCAATCACAGAGGGTGGGAGAGCCAGGGACAGAGCTGGGGGATGCGAGAAAGACTAAGCAGGTTTTGAACGGAAGAAGGGTCATGGAGCAAGAGAAGATGGCCTCCACATTGAGGAAAGGCTAGGAACAGACCAGCCGCACACCATAACATTAGCATCTGCTCCACAGTGACCAGATTCGAGGATGCATCCATGGGTGTAGCAAGTCGTGCCCGTGGTTCTCTCCCCACTGGCTGCCCATAGTCCCAGAGCAAATCTGGAATGCAGAGTAATCTTATATACAAGATAAAGGAAGGGGCTGGGAATGTGGCTTAGTGGTAGAGTGCTTGCCTAGCATATATGAAGCCCTGGGTTCGATTCCTCAGAACCACATAAACAGAAAAAGCTGGAAGTGGCACTGTGACTCAAATGGCAGAATGCTACCTTTGAGCAAAAGAAGCTCAGGACAGTGTCCAGGCCCTGAGTTCAAGCCCCAGGACTGGCAAAAAAAAAAAAGAAGAAAAGAAAAAAAAGATAAAACAAAACTGATCAGATCCTCTAAGGATGCATATAGGTCTGGAACCATAGAGTACATGTAGTTTGAATTACCTGAACACAGGTCAGAAGATTAAACTCAACAATATCCCTGATGTTCTGGCTCACTGTCACTGTCTTGGGGCTTCATCTCTCCCAAGGCACAGAAATAGCAACCCCCTGCTCCTCCACTTCAATCTGATATTTACCCCAGGAACACTGACCCTCCTTGCCTCTTGCTTAGGACCCTCCACGTGAAGGCAGACTCCTTGGTCCCAGTTCTCGAAGCCCTTCACAGCTTGGCTTCCTACCCTCTCCCATCTGTTCTGCAGACCTGAGCATGCTGATCACCATGCAGTCCAGTCGAACATGGACACAGGATACCCACAGCATACCTATCACACTGATATTAATGAGCTGATTCCAGCTTGTACCTGTGACAGAGCCTGGATTAGAAGTCAAATCAAGTACCAGGCTTGTCAAGCAAGAATCAAGGTCATAGGCGAAAGCACATGTACATGTAGCATGTGGACAGTTTGAGGAGAAGCTGGGAACCCAACTGGTGACCATGCCAAGGAGGGCTCCTGGTACATACTGTTCTCTCTGCCTGGAACACTTCTTCTCCCCTTTTTCACTTGGCTAACCCCTCTGTAGAATACATGCCACTTCTCTGGGGAAGTCTTCCATGACTAGCATAAATAAGATTTGGTTATGACCAACTGTCAATGAGTATGGGCCACTGTTGGGTAATCTATTACTTCTCACATTTTTAGAAATTACAAAACTGTCTCTGAACCATTATGAAGCAATAGTTTATTGAGGATTTTTCTCTATGCCAAGCAACGTGCCAAGATGCTTCGCATTTTTTCTTTAAAAGCCGAGCGGCGAGTGTCATTTACATTCCCCTACAGATGTAGTGGCTCTCACGGCCACTGCTAGGGAAGAAGCAGGAGTTCATACGACTACACACACAAAGTTTACACCGCCCAACTCACAATTAACCTGGGATGCCTGAAGCAAACGGAAACGCCTTACCACCACTTGGGAGCACCAAAGGTGAGGTGATGTTCGGAAATGTAAAATCCAAAGGGCTTTCTGAATGTGTACCCACACTCCAGTTTGAGAACCTGGGCGGGGGGGGGGGGGGAGTGGGGGGGAGGGTTTCTATGTGTAGAAAGTAGGGAAATTTTCAGACACGCTTCGGATTGTGATGGCAACTTGGGAATTTCTAGGTGGGAAGAGATGTAGGGCCCACAAGGGGGCTGGATAAGGAATCTGGACTGTAAACAAATTGGCACCGCCGGCGCCTTAGCTTTATTGGGTCTAGGCTTGCTCTGGGGCCCGAGGAGGTGGGGGGCGCTGATGAAGGACGTGGGGGGGGGGCGCGGGGGAGTCTAGAAGTCGGGCCCACCGGCTCCGGTCCACCCTGCAGCCGGACGTCACCCACTGAGGTAATGAGGTAAGTAGCGGGGGACCAGCCTCGGGGTCCCGGCGGCGCCGCGGGCCCTGACCACACACGTGACGCGGGGACGCCCCCGTGGTGGTTTCTCTCGAGTCCGGGGGGGGGGTGGGAGTCAGCCTCTCCGCTCCGGGACCGCGGTTCCCGGAAGCGCTTACCCGTTCCGCTCACCCGCGGACGCCGCCGCGCTCGCCCGCCCGGTCGGGATGCCGCCTCTCGCCTGGTCACCGGGGCAACCGCTGCAGCCGCCATCCCTGGTCACGTGGGGCGGCGCGGCCAATAGCGCGCGGCGCGGCCGGGCGCGGAGCATCCTGGGAGGGAGGGCGGCCGGGCCCTAGCGGCGGAAGTGAGGCTTCCTGTCCCGGCGCTCCTATGCGGGTGGGCGCGGGACCTCGGTGAGTCTGGACACCCTCGCCCTGACTTCCGAATCCTTCATTTGTTCCCGCGCACGTCGCTCACGGCGTCGGGCCCGCCCCTGGGCGGGGCTTGGGGCGGCTCCACCCTCCGTGCAGGCCGAGGCCCGCCTCTGACCTGGGTGGCCACGTGGCGCCTGCTCTTTGAACTTTTTATTTTGCCTTTACACTGCAATTAAACAGCACTCTAGGCACCTGCAGTGGGGGCCCCATTCAGATTGGGACATGAGAGGGGGCGAGAAAACCCTTCTTCCCCCTGCAGAGGTTGAGGCTCTGCAATGGGAGTCTCCCTGTTTTCCACTCCAGGGCGAAGGGACCAGTGACCTTGCCTTAGATGGGCGAGGGCCACCATTCTCTGGGCCTCTGCCCTGCTGGTGCTTTTTGTTGTTGTTGTTCCAGCATGGAGGCTAGAACTCAGGGCCTCAGGGCTATTCCTTGTCTTTTTCTGCACAAGGCTGGCGCTCTAACGCGTGAGCCACATCTTCCCTTCAGCCTTTTGCTGGTTCATTGAAGACACGAGTCTCATGGATCTGTCTGCCTGGGCTGGCTTTGGGCTGAGATTCTCAGATCTCAGCCTCTTGAGTAGCGAAGATTACAGGAGTGAGCCACCAACACCCACTCCCCTGCTAGTGCTTTTATGACAAGTGGGATTGTCTTCAAAGGAAGGCTGTATTTAGCGGAAAGAGAAACCTCATCCTGTCTAGTAAATAGAGCTTAAAATTAAATTTTCTGTGCATAATAATATTAGTTGACACTGTCAGTACAACTGTGTGCAGGGGATGGGAGATAAAATACAGGAAACCCAGTTAGATTTAAATTTCAACTGCATGTGGTACCAAACACTATGGCCAGTGTTTACATGGCACTCAGGACTGCCAGTTCAAGACCTGCCTGGGCTACATAGCAAGACCCTGATGCACAATAGATCAGGGAGAATGAGTTATGGGAAACAGCAGCCAGAGATTCAGAGACAAACACTGTATTACTGAATAACTTTAAGGTACAAAAGGTCTATTTTTGTCGTAAGTCTTGCCTTCTCTCATAAACTTCCATATTTAGTAAAAAGAAAAATAAATAGAACAGATCCATTGATCTGCTTGAATATCCAGTTGATTAGCATGCTCTAAGACTGAGTAAAGAAAAGAGACAGTGTATACCAGTGACTGACACCTATAATCCTAGCTACTCAGGAGGCTGAGATCTGAGGATCATGGTTCAAAGCCAACCTGTGCAGCAAAGTCCATGAGACTCTTCTCTCCAATTAACCACCAGAAAACTGGACGTGGTGCTGTAGCTCAAAGTGGTAGAGCACAAAAGCTCAGGGACAGTGCCTAGGCCCTGAGTTCAAGTCCCATGACAAAACAAATTTTAAAAAAAGAGACACATTCTGGGCAAATGACTCCTTTGGTCATAAAAGGTATTTGCTAAGAGAAATATTTATTTCTGGGATGGACACATGTCTTGAAAGCAGTGTGTGACAGAATCCACCTTTGTCTAGAGAAAAGTTCAGGCATCAATGACTCAAGTTTGGGGGGGAGGGAATTCCAACTGTATCAGTGGCCAAAGATTAGCAGGCTAAACTTCAAATTTAGCCAACTGATAAACACTGGCTCTAAAGTAAATTTGAGCCAACCTCCAACCTATTCATTCTCTCCCTGTCTCTTTCTCTATGTCTCTGTGTTTCTGTCTCTTTTTTCTCTGGAGCTTGATCATAGAGTTTTGTGCTCAACCGTAGCTTTTTTGCTCAAGGCTGTCGCTCTACCATTTGATCTATAGCTCCATTTATAGCTTTTTGCTGGCTAATAGGACATAAGAGTCTCACAGGTTTTTCTGCCCAGTCTGACTTCTAACTGATCCTCTGATCTCAGCCTTCTCGGTAGCTAGGATTACAGGTTTGAACCATGAGCACCCTGCACCAACTTTCTTCAGCATAAATACCTGTGATGTTAACACACTCATTGCAGCTAGGCACAGGTGGCTCACACATACAATCCTAACTACTCAGGAGGCTGAGATCTGAAGATAGCAGTTCAAAGCCTGCCTGGGCAGGACAACTGTGGGACTTTTAGCTCCAATTAACTACCAAAAGAGCCAGAAGTGGAGCTGTGGCTCAGGTGGTAGAGAGCTAGCCTTGAGTAAAAGAGCTCAGGGACAGTGCCCAGGCTCTGAGTTCAAGCCAACAACAACAACAAAAAACAACCTCATAACACCTATTCTAACATGTGCCCCACGATGTCTGCGTTGTACACGATCTGTCTTTCCTTCACTTTGCTCTACTTATAAGCTTTCTTGGTTTCTACCTCAGTGTCCTCAAAATTCTTTTTGGCAAGAACATTAAGAACTCAGTTCCCAAGGGCCTGAGGTCTCCTCTCTTTTGAAGATCCTCTCCCCGGAGTATCACGAGTCACTGATCCAGTAGCCACTTCGTCTCCAAAAAAACCAAAACCCAAACAAACAACAACAAAACCAAGCAAACAAAAATAATTTAGATGACTTTTTGGTATACCCAAAACATTGCCTCATTTTATTGTATATACAAAACCATTATATCGTTGTATATTTTTATCTGCTAAACAGGCAACCTTATTTGTACCCAGTATCATGTTGAGTAACTCACGATCATGGTTTTGAATTCTCACCTCACCTCTATGGGATGGATAATAACTCCAGCATTTTACAGACTGACGGTGTTCCACTTTACCTGAACCTTGTGCTCCTGCAAAGCAGCCATGTTAACGAAGTCCGCACACTCTTGTTTTCCAAACCCCCACTCTGTGTCCTGAGAAACCCTCGGACTGCATTGCCTGCTCTCCTCACAAAGCCCAGAAGACTTGCAGATGAACTAACCTCTTATTTTCCTGCCACAAGGACAAGTGGAAACCTTTTCCTTTTTGCCTGAATCTGTGGACAAAGCCAGACCCAGACTTATTTTTTTATTTTCAGTCATAAGGGCATGAACTCAGGGCCTGAGCACTGTCCCTAAGCTCTTTTGCTCAAGTTTAGCACTCTACCACTTTAAGCCACGGCTCCACTTCTGGTTTTTTAGTGGTTAACTGGAGATAAGAGTCTCATGAACTTTCCTGCCTGGGCTGGGTTTGAGCCACATCCTCAGATCTTAGCCTCCTGGGTAGCTAGGATTATAGGTGTGAGCCACAAGTGCCCAGCTATTATTATTAATTGTTTTATTTTATTGTGGTGCTAGGGGCCATACCCAGAGCCTCAAACATGCTGAGCATGTGCTCCATCTCTGATACATCCCCAGATCAGACATTCACCTTCCAAGTATCCGTTCTCTGTCTCATAGTTCATTAGCTGAGATTAGAACCATTTGTAGTGTACCTCCCACCCCACCCCACCAATGTCCAAAAAGTAGTCAGAGGCAAACTGTTCCTGTTCCACTGTCTGCTAAACCATGCCATCATTTAATCAGCTCACCTGCGGCACACGCGCCCTTCCCTCTCTACACGGCCCACAGCGGAGAAACCTGCTGTCCCCGTTACAGTAGCCTGAATGTGTCAGCCTTCTCAATTGTTCAGGCTGTGTCTTAGACAAAATGGCCACGAAGCACAGAAAGGTTAAGAAACTCTTCAAAGTTCTCCTAGCTGAGCCGGGTGCCGATGGCGCCCACCTGTAATCCTAGCTACTCAGGAGGCTGAGATCTAAGGATTGAGGTATGAAGCCAGCCTGGACAGACAAATCTGAGAAACTCTTATCTCCAATTAACTTTCAAAGGGCAAAAGTATGGGACAAATGGCAGAGCCTCAAACTTGGGTAACAAAAGCTAATCAAGAGCATGAAGCCTTGAGTTGAAACTCCAACACCAGCACATACACATATACACCAACACACCAGTACACACACACACACACACACACACACACACACACACACACACACACAGGTTCACATAGAAGAGCTGAGTTAAACCCAGACCTCTGCACCTCTGAGCCCTGGGGTCCAAACAACACTAAAACCCATTCCCGCTTTGCTTTCCTTTCTAAGGTGCACTGCCTTCCTGCCAGGATTGGGGTCACTGAGGTGGAGATTGTGTTCTTGGGCCCAGTACTGCTCTCCCTTTTGGGACCTGAATGGCTTCAGCTTGACATAACCGTGGCCATCTCGTGTTGTCATTGCAGGACTGCCCCTGAGTCACCCCGCTTGGTTTCCCCTGCATAGTTTCTCAGCACACTATAAATAGACAAAACCTTTCGAGTGGTATGTGGAGCTGCAGGATTGGACCCTGGTCCAGGAATGTGCCAGACTCCTTGATGTTAGCCT
Organism: Perognathus longimembris pacificus; assembly: GCF_023159225.1. Lineage (NCBI taxonomy): Eukaryota > Metazoa > Chordata > Mammalia > Rodentia > Heteromyidae > Perognathus > Perognathus longimembris. The sequence goes on from NC_063164.1 coordinate 6,340,979, forward strand.
GAGATAAACCAGACGTATTCTGACTTTGACAAAGTCACCTCTGTCCTGATCACTTTGTAAGCTGCATCAAATTATGGAAGTCGACCTAGTCTTGCTGCTACAGAGAATTACGTTTCTGTCATTTAAGTCCCCGTCCCCCCCCCCCCCCCAATTTGCACTGCAATACAATCCTGGATCTTATCTGCTTCCTTCTTTGGTCTCATGATACCTGGGGGCTAGCTCTTATACACTGGGAGTAGAATGTTCCAGAATAGTAACACATCCCACTCACTCCATCCCTGACCACATGAATGAGCAGATGGTCCGGAGTGGCCCCATCTTGGCTCATCCTTCTGCCACCGTGACTGGCCCGGGATGAGCACGTGAATGGTTCCAGACTCCAAGTCGATCTTCCCTGGGGGTGTTCTGTTGAAGTGGATGGGTCTTGGCAAAATGAGACCACAGGGCAGCCTACAGCCATGGCTTCTACTACAAAGAAATGACTGAAAAACCAAAGTCCTCATCCAGAGAGACACAAAAGAAGGGCTGCTGGGATGCATTTGATTTCTAGTTCCGGCTTGGACTTCCTTGGAGCTGCCCTCCTTCTTTCAGCTCTTCCATTTATGCTGCGGGCTGCACTTCTTTCCGCATCCTTCCAGCCAACCACTGTTTTCTAATTCAATGCTTTGATGGCCTGGTGTCAGTGGCTCACACCTGTAATCCTAGCTACTCAGGCTGAGATCTGAAGATCACGGTTCAAAGCCATCCTGGGCAGGAAAGTCTGTGAGACTCTTATTTCCAATAAACCACTAGAAAACCAGACGTGGTACTGTGGCTCAAATTGGTAGAGCACTGGCCTTGAGCTGAAGAGCTTGGGGACAGTGCCCAGGCCCAGAATTCAAGCCCCTCCACCAACAAAAAAAAATTTTTTTTTTTAAATACTTTGAGGTGGATTTCTGTCACTAGCAACTGAAGAGGCCTCACACGGACATCCTTTCTGTATATTTGTTGGAGACAGGAATAATAGACTGGTGTGTGAGACTGTCACACACATAGCACATTACTTCACGTGCAACACCAGTGGTGTGGAGGTTTATCTGTACAAGCCACGCAGCTGTCCTCACCACTGGGCCTGCGAGGACGCGGTTCTGACCCAGCTCCCTGCATTCACAGTCATCGCCCATAGGGAAAGGGCCCGGTGCCAAACAATGCCCGCGGTGTAGAGGCCAATCACAAGTTGTAGGCTCTTATGTTTTGACCAAATGACAATAGATCAACACTCCCTGAGTTTCCTCCTCCTTTATTTGCTAGGATGGCTCACTGAACGCAGGTAAACACCTTTACTGGTTTGTTATACAGAATATCACAAGGACACAGATAGATAGGCAGATGAAGAAGGACAGAAGGCAAGGTGTGGAGCAAGGGCATGGAGCTTCCGTGGCTCCTTAAGTGTCACCATCCTGGCCTAGCTAAAGGAGCTCTCCATGCCGACTGAGTACTTTGCCATTTGAGCCACCCCTCCTCTTCTGGCTTTTTGCTAGTTAGTCAAGGAGACTCAAGGAGCCTGGTGCTGGTGGCTCACGCCTGTAATCCTAGCTACTCAGGAGGCTGAGATCTGAGGATTGCGGTTCGAAGCCAGCTCAGTGAGACTCATCTTCAATGAACCACCGGAAACCGGAAGTGGAGCGGTGGCTCAAAGTGGTAGCACACTAACCTTGAGCAAAAAAAATCTCAGCGATAATATCCAGGCCTGGAGTTCAAGCCTCATGACTGACCAAAACAAAACAGTCTCAAGGAATTGTTTGCCTGGACTGTTTTCAAACCTCAATTCTCAGATCTCAGCGTGGATTCCAAGCAGGAGCTACCAGCCTCCGGCTACAGAGGCTTCTTGATGTAGGCCTGACCCACTATTAACTCTCGAGCCCCTCTCCGCGTTCCTGACAGTTCTAAGCTTCTAATCATGGCTTAGTCTTTCTTTGTTCTTTGGCGTGGTTTGTGGGTATTGAACTCAAGGGCTGGGGGCTGTTTCTGAGCTCTTGTGTACAAGGTTGGAACTCTACTACTTGAGACACTTCCTGCATTTTTGGTGGTTAACTGGAGATAAGAGTCTCACAGATTTTACTGCCTAGGCTGGCTTTTGAACCGTGATCCTCAGAACGTAGCCTCCTGAGTAACTAGGATTATAGGTGTGAGCCACTGGCACCTGGAATGGCTTGGTCTTTCTGGTGACATCACAATCTCCCATCATCTAAAAGTGGCCCCAGCAATGTGAGATTAATTTTCCTATAACAAACCCAGAAGTAGCTTCATACCAACAGCTTCAATTGTCAAGGATCTGGGTTTGTTTCTGAATTCTCTAATCTTTGGGACTGTGGGATATACTACAACAACTACATATTGCTTGATTCAGTTAATAAACATCAAATCCACCATACTTTCTCAGTTATAATTTAAGACTTCCTTCAAGTCCTGGAACACTTGTATGATGTTTAATACAAGCATCAAATTGGAAAAATCTCCAAGACAAATTCACTGTACTTAACTCCTTTGATACGTGTGGGTGTGAGTACGAAGGATGCCTGTGTCATGACAGGCAATCGATTCAGCGTACGGCTCTGTGTTCCTTGGTTTCAGAGCGGCACACTGAGCCAGGACCCAAACTTCCACCTCCTTAAGACTTGCTCAAGCACTCAGCACCCTATGTGTTCTTGTTTGACCTCTGCAGTTTTCCCAAAGCAGGACACACACCAGTGGACCCAGGATGACTTTCTACAATATTGAATTACGAACACTTCAAATATATGCAAAAGTTGGGAATAGTTTAATGACTCCCCATGAACCCACCACTCAGATTCTAAGACTATCAAGGAATGATATGCAATGGGCTGGGGATAGGGCCTAGTGGCAAGAGTGCTTGCCTCCCATACATGAAGCCGGGGTTCGATTCCTCAGCACCACATATATAGAAAATGGCCAGAAGTGGCACTGTGGCTCAAGTGGCAGGGTGCTAGCGTTAAGTAGAAAGAAGCCAGGGACAGTGCTCAGGTCCCGAGTCCAAGCCCCAGGACTGGCAAAAAAAAAAAAAAGAAAAAGAAATGATAGGCAAAACTTGACCTCCAACTAAATCCTTGGAATATGCAGAACTTCAGCCAACATCTCCACCTCTACACTGTTGGATAGACACCAAAGGGACTTGCTGAGCTCTATACTGCGGGGAGAGGGAGGCAATCGGAGACTTCTGCAGCCTGAAGAGCCAGTCCTAAGCGCTCTAGGAGTGCGAGGCTGTGTGTCTCTATGACATTGTACACAACTCGTGAATGAATTCACCTTTGAAGCTATAGAAGGCAAATAGCTGGCCACTGTCTCTGGTGCACAAGGGCAAAGAATAGAGACCACAGCAGAGAGAAAAAGAGCTGGTCATCATCAACCCGAGTTGGATAAAAGAAAAGTCCACCTAGATTAAATCCAATAAGCCTGTCTGGTAGCAGTTTGGTCGTAAGTTCCTGTAACAGGAATCTAAATCAAGAGTCCATTTCTGGATAAACTCTGGGCCTGGATAAAAAATAATTGGGACGGAGGAGGAACCCACAGGAATCCCAGGCATCTGTCTAGATGGAAATTACAGCAAGAGGTTAAAAAAAGAACCTTTCCTTGCAGAAAAGTTAGGTTTGGGTCATGAATGCCTGCAATCCCACGGCTGGGAGAAGGCAGGAGGATCTTGAGTTCGAGGCTAGCCGGGCCTACGTGGTGAGGCCCTCTCCCCAAACAGCAAAATCAAAACAACCAAAGAGGGCTGGGGATATGGCCTAGTGGCAAGAGTGCTTGCCTTGTATACCTGAGGCCCTGGGTTCGATTCCCCAGCACCACATATACAGAAAACAGCCAGAAGTGGCGCTGTGGCTCAAGTGGCAGAGTGCTAGCCTTGAGCAAGAAGAAGCCAGGGACAGTGCTCAGGTCCTGAGTCCAAGCCTGGACTGGCAAAAAAAAAAAAAAAAAACAACCAAAGAGCCCATGTGAACAGAACAACTGGGTCTCGCTGCCTCTCCCGTATCAAGGCCGATGGAATCACGAAGCTGCTCTGTGGGAAGGGAACATGGCTGGGAACAAATTTACCTGAGGAGAGCTACTTGGTGAGCGTCCAGCAGGGGACATGCAATCCACTTGGGCCTTGAGGGGTATTCCTGTTCCCAAGTTCTAGGAGTGTGAGTCACATCACAGCCCCATTTATTCAGTGGCCTCAGTAGACCAAACCTGGCTACCAGAAGGACAGTTTCCAAGCAAGCACAGCCAAGACACCAGTGCAGTCCCCGTCCCCTGCAAAGTACCGGGGCTAAAACTCAGGGGCCCCCTGCCCTGGCTTGGCTTTTGCACTCATGGCCCACAGCTCTGCTTCCTGCTTTTTGGTGGTTCATTGGAGATAAGAGCCTCACAGACTCTTCTCCTCGGGCTGGTTTCAGCCTGCTAGTAGCTAGAATTACAGGACTGCGTCATCAGCACTGGGCACCAGTGAGGCTCTTTTCACTGGTATTCATAGTCACAGACACTCAAAATGTTAGTGATGACTATGGCCTATTTGTAAGCAAGTTTAAAAATACAAATTAACAACGCTGGTAGCTGGTAGTTCATGCCCGTAATCCTAGCTAGTCAGGAGGCTAAGATCTGAGGATGGACATTTGAAGTTAGCCTGAGCAGGAAAGTCTTTAAGACTCTTACCACCAATTAACCACCCAAAAGCCACAACTAGAGCTGTGGCTCACGTGGCAGAGTGCCAACCTTGTGCAAAAAAAGCTAAGGGACAGCTCCCAGGCTTTAAGTTCAAGTCCCAGTACCAACACATAGACAGACAGACACACACTCTGCAGGCATGTGTTGTGAGCCTAAAAGGAAGTGCCTTGGCTAGAAGTGGAAGAGTTCTAACTGGGGCACGCTTGTACGATGCCTGGCGGGCACACCTTGAAGACCAGCAAGCCGTGGCACACAGAGACCACCTTCAGTTAGACGGGCATGCCTCTGAGAATTCCCTCAAGCCACAAAGTACCTCCGGGCTTAGCCTAAACCCCAGCTCTACCTGGCCCAATCCTACTTGAGGCCCCGAACCCACAGATGAGTCCCGGTGGCTACGGATCGTCCTTGAGCCAGGCTGACCCTGAGTGCAAGGGTAAGCCTTGGAGCTCCTTTCTGTATGACGCCATTCCTTTCTGAAGGATGACAGCCAGGGCCTGGGGAAAGACAGAATCTCGTGGGACTGATGGACACATCTCTCCAGGGACGGAGAGAACCTTCTGGCCATGGAAGTCCTCAGGCTCCACTCCGGTCGACCCTGAGAGTCCTGGGCCCAGGCCAGATGGGCGCTGGGGCTGGGTGACCCCTGGGCCTGGGCGGGCTGCGGTAGGCACTGTGGGAGGGGCCAGGCCAGCCAAGCTCCAGGCAGCCAAGGTGGAGGAGGAGGAGCCCGGCCAGGCCTGGGGGGTGGGATGGGAGGTGCGCTGTGCCCCTCTCAGGCCGCTGGAGGCTTGGGTGGAGGCCTGGGGGTAGCCATTCCCACCCCACCAGGCCTCAGGCGCCCCACCTTTCCCAACTGGCTTCCAGGAATCCAGGCTTGGCAGGCCTGGTGCTTTCCAGAAATAACAAACTGCGGAGGCCGCTCTGCCCAGGGCCCTGCAACCCACCCCACCCCTCCCATGGATTCCAGCAGCCCTTCCCGGCAGCCCCTCTTCTGCCCGCCCTGCTGACTGTCCCTAGCCCTCACCCACCCCCAACTCCTTACAGAGAAGCCCTGGGCAGGGCTGGCCTGCTTCCACCCTCACCACTCTAGCTCTCCCACTAAGGGTGAACATGTCACTCCCAAGGTGGAGAATCAGAGGGGACCCCCGCCCCCAGGACCTGGTCTGGAGGTCTCCAGAGTCTTTGCAAGCAGGGAGGACAGCAGGACAAGGCCCTAGCCTTCCTCTCAGGGTGTCTGGGGTGGGGGACAGTACTGTCCTCCCCGGCCTGCCAAGCGGGGAGGGGGCACAGGCCTTGGGCAGGTGCTGAAGCAGGTGGGATGCCAGTCAGCGCCCAGTGCCCTTGTGAATCACACCTCCCCTGGATAACTGAGTGTGGCTGAGAAGCTGTCCAGAACAAAACAATGACCTGAGCCCTGTTCCCGTTTCACCTTCAGGAAAGTACAGTCTGTCTGAGCAAGCCTGACACAGGTGAGCCCGCACCTGTCCAGACTGCAGAGCGCGAGCCCCCTGGCAGGCAGCACCCCGTGTTCTGGGTCATCCAAAGGGAGGAGAGGCTGTGGGTGGAAGGTGTCCTGGTCCAGCTGCGCATGGTGGAGCCCAGCCCACCACGGGGCAGGGAAGATGGGCTTCCACTGGTATCACATGAAGGAAACGTCTCTCCACATTTCTTCTTAGGAAGTTGATTGGGTTCATCCAGAAGCAGGACCTGGATAAGCAAGAAAGAAGGGCCAGGTCTCAGAACCCCCGCTAAGGAGGCTGGGTAGGTTCTGGGAAGTTGCTGAGACTGACCAGAAGTGTCCAGCGATGGAGGGGGACTGCGAGGGGGAGGAGGGGAGGCAATAAGGGTTGGGAGATGTTGCTCAGACAAGGAGAAAAGGGGCAGGCTTCCTCCAGCAGGAGCTTTGCGGGTCAGAAACATCCAGTAGACGTAGGCTGCGCACTGTGGCACGGGCAGGACTGGGCTGCCACTTTTCTTTCCATAATGCCAGGGAACTCAATGCAAGCTGGAGGGGCTGACAGCAAAAGGAAGCATACAGTCTCTCCAGGAAGTGTCTATCGAGGGGACCCTTGTGACATCTTAGCATTCCTCTTCCTTTCTCCTTCCCAGTGGCTGGGGTGCAGATGGGCTGTTTGAAGCACTGGCGCATGCTGGACTTTGAGGTGACCTTGGGTAAGGCAGCCAGCATGGTGGCTGCTACCAGCCTGCGGGGGCTGCCAGAACAAATGGTCTCATGCTGGAAGCTGATAAACAACAGGAATGTATTCTCCCAGAGCAAGAGGCCAGAAATTCAATATCAAGATGTCAGCAGGGTTGGGTTCTTCCAGAAGCTCCAAGAGGAACATCTGTTACTTGCCTTTCTCCTGGCTTCCAGAGGCTGCTGGCATCTCTTGTAACTGCATCTCCCCAATTATGGCGGTCTTCCGTGACTATGTCTGTGTGTTCCTTTTTTAAGGAAGCGAGGATGCTTGGCTGCCAGAGCCCGAGGAAGGGGAGCTGACGTCTAGCTAGCCCAGCCATGTTTCCTGTTTGAGGCACTCTGGTTTGGGAGATTCAGGCGAAGGAAATAGGCAGAAGTGGGAAAGCCCCAGTGGAGTGTGGGAAGGAGTCTCGGGACCTGGAGGCCTCGGGGGCTGGAGCTTGGACCTGGCTGCCCTGGACAGGGCAGACGGGGGGTCTCTGAGCTGTCTCTGCTGGACACATGGCCCACAGTGCTTCCGGACCTTCTCCAGGAGCCCACAGTCAGAAGGGTGTGTCCGGCCACATGTGGCCACACAGGTCAGCGACGAGCACGGGTCCACTCAGCCATGCTGGCACATGTGCCAGACCGTCGTCCTGGAGAAAGGGAACTGGCAGCCTAACCCTGTCTGTCCTATCTACCCTGCTAGGCCGAAGGTCATGCATGGCTCATACCCCAGGCTAAGGTGGTGGCTGTAGAGGCAGTCCCTTTATCTTTGGTGGCCCCAGAAGCAGACTCAGCGCAGCAGCCTCTGGAGGAGAGGGTAGAGCAGCCGGGGACAGGGAGGAGCGTGGCACAGCTGAGTGCTGACACTCAGATTCACACAGATGTGTCACCACCCGGACCTGTGCCTCCACTTCCCCTTCGGCCTGCCTGCAATGGTCCACACTTGGAAGAACTCCCAGAAGACAGGCTCCAAGAACTACTGTGCAAGGACAGGCAGGCTGGCTTCTCAAAACGATACAAACAGAGAAAGCCGGAAGTGGCGCTGTGGCTCAAGTGGTAGAGTGCTAGCCTTGAGCAAAAGAAGCTCAGGGGCAGTGCTCAGGCCCTGAGTTCAAGCCCCAGGATTGGAAAAACAAAACAAAACAAAAGGGATAGCTTGGGTCACATAGTGAGACTTGCCTCAAAGGAGAAAAATGAGATGACAGTAAGCTCCACAAAATATTAATTATGGTATCTCCTACTAATGTCCTTCTCCGTATTCTCCACGGTCCTGGGGTCCTTGCAAGGTACTCAGGGCCTTGCATTTGTTAGGACACTCTCTACACTTGAGACGCACCTCTAGCTCAGCCTACTTCTTATCACCACTGAAATAAGTATGCTCCCCCTCAACGTTTATTTTAATTACCCATACATGTTGATCTGATTTTAAGACAAATGAAATTATCTTCTCCTGGCCTTGTGCGACACTGGCTGTAGGACATGCTTTGCCAACTTCAGGGAATTGAGCCCTGATAGCCTCACTTGACCTTGAATCCCAACCCTCCCTCCTTCCGGCTGAGGAAGCGGGGTGACTGAACTCCATTTCCACGGAGCAGAGAGAGGAGAGGCTGAGGCACCTGTGTGCAGGCCCCCTGGGTCAGGCTGACTGCCAAGACTGTCACCGCGGCACCCACTTGCAGGTCTGTTGGCTCGGGTAGTCTGTGTACCCACCCCCCCAGGTTGATGCAAGACGCAAAGCCTGGGGTGTGGGAGGGCTGTGGCCCCTCCTGTTGGCCTTTGGGGCCTCTTGGCTCCACAGGAGGCAAAACACAGAGTTCCAGGAAAAAGAGCAAAAAGCATCTCCAAAACTGCGGCCAAATACAAATGCAGTTCTTCTTTGTGTTTTTTTTTTTTGGGGGGGGGGGCTTGAATGCGCAGCTTGGGCGCTGTCCTTGAACTTTTGTGCTCAAGCCTAGTGCTCCACCACTCGAGCCACAGCTTCACCTTTGGCTTTTTGGTGCTTAACTGAAGAGTCTCATGGACTTTCCTGCTTGGGCTGGCTCGGAACGGCAATCCTCAGATCTCAGCCTCCTGAGTAGCTAGGATGGCGGGAAGGAGCCGCTGGTGCCCGGCTGCAAAGTACTGCCATGGAGGGGAGGAGGGTGGAGAGCCTGGTGCCTGGGAGCCAGCAGGCCTGGTCCTGCGCATGCGGTGCTCGAGACTGGCCTGGCCTCTCGCAGCAGGGGGCGCTGCGCCTGCAGCTGCGGTTGGTTGATGCCACTTCTGGGGAACTCTGTCTCTTAGGCACATCTTCTATTGTAGTAAGTCCTTTGACTGCGCTCAGAGACACCAGTCTTGTAGTGAGGGGCTTTTGCTGATGTCTGCTTGTAACGCTGTTGGAAGGGCCACAGGGTCCCACTATCCCCATATTCACACGGCCTCAGCAGCAAGGGGTCTTGGGTCTTTGTGCTGCTTTGACAGTGTTTGTCAGAGTGAACTAAACCATCTGCAGTCTGTCAGTGAGACTTTCTGGGTTCTTTAGTTGGACACAATCTCCACTGAACCACTCATTGCCGTGGTGATTCAGAATAAAGCTGGGGCACTGGTAGCTTATATCTGTAATCCTAGCTACTTGGGAGGCTGAGATCTGAGGAACCTGGTTCAAAACTAGCCCCGTTAGGAAAGTCTGTGAGATTCTGTATCTCCAATTAACTGCCACAAAGCTGTTAACAGGAGCTATGACAACACTAGCCTTGAGCACAAAAGCCTCTGGGATAGTAGTTTAAGTCCTAGGACCTGTGCACATGCATGTGCATACACACGTACATACACACACAGAGTAAGTGAAAACAGGGCTGGGATGTAGCTTAGTGGTAGAGTGCTTGCCTAGCAGGTTCAAGGCCTTAGATTTAGTCCCTAGAAATTATGTTTAATAAAATATTTAAAGGACAAAAAAGTAAATAAAAATTGGGCATGCTGGTGCTCCCTATACTCTCAGCACTGAGGAGGCTCAGGCAGGAGGATTTTGAGCATGAGACCAGCCTGGACTCTTTTTCAAGATAAAAGAAAAGGCAAATATAAGAGAAAAGTTTTGTAGTTAGGCAGACCTGGGTTTGAGTTCCAGTTGCCTAATTTACTGGGTACCCTACATGTCTTTAGGACTCATTATCTTTGTGTGCAAAGCCCATAATAGGATTGAAAGGATTAGAGATGCTAATGGGTAGAAGTGCTGAATGGAAAGCGTAGAACACGGAAGCCAAGATACATTTGCCATCTGTCCATCCACCAAATATTTACAGGGGGCTTATAATGAGCCAGAACCTTCTCTGGGCACTTGGCACAGGGTAATCATCAAAAACAAACTCCTGGTCATCATTGAGTTTAGATGTAAATCAGAAAAAAAGACAATAAACACAGGCCAGGTGGCTTCCAGTGCCAGGGAGGAAAATCAGGCAGGGCATTACCCTCCTGAAGCTAAATCAGATGATTCCATCTGAAACCAGCAGGCAGCACTGGCCAGCATTTGAGGGGATGCTTTCAACTTACCTTTGAAGAGTTGATTTATAGACTGGTTGGGAAGCAAACACACAGAGGAAGCCATTAAGCCTTTTACAAATGCCAGGGGTCATAGACACCCAAGAGCTGCGTGGAGGAGACAATACAGGAGGCAAGTTAGCCCCCCTTCCTAGGCTACATTCTGGGAACAGAGGAAGGGGTTTGCTTATACCTAGCACCTGTCCTTATTTTAGGGATGCTAGCTCAAACTCAGCCTAAGCAGAAAGCCTTGGATGCTGTGAACCTTTTAAGTATTTGGGACATTGAGAGAGGATGGCTGTTCATACCAGGTCATAGAAATGACATCTGATAGGCAAGGCTTTTTCTTAGTCCAACGATTTACCAAGTTCCGGTTTGAAGTAATGGCTTGGGTCTTTACAAGTAATTATTTCCTGGATGCAATTTTACTAAAACCACGAACTCACCAATCTGGAAAATCCTGTTTCTACACATCTAAGACATATCCAGATTCCGGCAAGCAGATCCCTGGTGGGCTCTGCTGGAGGTCAAAGGGGTTCTGTAGTAATTAATGTTGCCTCTCTGCAAAGGATAAAAAAAGACAGGAGTTAGGAGTGCAGAGGAAGACACACTGGGAGGATTTACAGGATGGGCAGAGACATGCCTATCGCTGAGTCTAGATTTACTGAATCAAATAACCCCAGAAATTTCAGAGGCCAGAGCCCAGCTTAGTAGAAAGATGAATCTGTGATGTTGAATCCTGATGCCACATACACAATGAGAGCGGACCACACTGTTAGTGGATGAGGCAATGTGGTGGATGCCACTAGACTCCTGGCCTCTCTAATGCGGACTACCTGTAGATTGTGCACGATGATCTATTCTTTCAGTGTCTGGCACAAAGGTAAGCCAGTAAGAATTTGCTGTGACTTAATCTCCATAAGACTCTTATTTCGGGGCTGGGAATATGGCCTAGTGGCAAGAGTGCTTGCCCCGTATACATGAAGCCCTGGGTTCGATTCCCCAGCATCACATATACATAAAACGGCCAGAAGTGGCGCTGTGGCTCAAGTGGTAGAGTGCTAGCCTTGCGCAAAAAAGAAGCCAGGGACAGTGCTCAGGCCCTGAGTCCACGCCCCAGGACTGGCAAAAAAACAAAAAACAAAAAACAACAACAACAAAAAAACTTATTTCCTCTGCACAAATGAGGATGCCACTAAGGGGCAGGACTTGAACTCAGCCCAAGAGCAAAGTCCATGCTGTTTCCACTGTGTGCTGTGGCATAAAAGGAGTTCCACAGCTTTAACTGTTAAACTGGACCTTCAAAACAAAAAATAAGAACAAAACCCACCTTTGTTAAGGGCAAGGTGTAGAATGGGTAGAGTTGCTTAGAGAAAGCAGCTGAGAAGAGAACCCAGTAACAGATGTCTAAAGGCTAGCAGTCGGGAGGTAGTAGGATCTGCACAAATGACAACTTTCTTACCCAATCTGTGAAATAAAGGGTAAGTCCAAGACAGGTAGAGAATTAAAAGTAGGGTAGGCACCAAAGAGAGGGTTTTTAAAAGGCAAGGGTCTACCTTCAGACCAGTGGGATGAAGACTGGATTCTAAGATCAGATTCAAATTAAAAAAAAAAAAAAACCAAAAAACATTAACTTCCAGGCAATGGTGGCTCATGCCTGTAATCCTAGTTACTCAGGAGATTAAGACCTGGGAATTGGGGTTCAAAGTCAGGACAGGCAGGAAAGTCTGTGGGACACTTAGCTCTTCCTAACCGCCAAAAAGCCAGAAGTATGGCTCAAGTGGTAGAGGGCAAGCTTTAAGCAATAAAGCTAAGAGACAGTGCCCAGGCCCTGGGTTCAAGCTCTAGTACTGGCATAAAAAAAAACCCCAACCCAACAATAATCCAACATTTACTTCCACTGGCTTCATGGCTGTATACCCCACTTGTCTTGTACTGTGGAGTGTAGTGTGTCCTATGACATCATTTGGAGTTGGTTGCTGCTAGTCTCCCTGTTCTTCTATTAAACATGCTACTTCTAGTTCCTATCTTGTCCATGTGACTTAATTCCAGCAGGTTAGCTCTCAGTGCCATGCATTTCCTAAGAAATCTTCTATGGAAAAACAAACATCACGAAAACAGATATGGTAGCACTATACTCAGATCCAAGTGGCCATTCTACTTTATAGCTTGCACTTTTTAAAGCTATAGCCTTCTCAAGACTTAAATTCTGAACCGCACTGCCTAATAAGAACCAGTGTTGACCGCCTCCTAAAGCTTAATTTGTTATTTTGGAAGGAATGAAATGGCTTTGGCAGGCAGCCAGTGAACAGATCATCCCACCCACACTACTCAATTCTGGACAGTGACATCACTGAGAAACTTCTGCTCTTTGAGCATTTTGTAGATTAAGGGAAATGTAAGAGATAACTGTCCGAAATGCAAGCAATGTTAAGAGCTTGAACAGGAAGGACATAGCTAATGAGAAGCTAGGAAATGAGATAATCGCTTTTGTAGAATCATCTGATATTGAGGAAATAAGGAATTTACAAACGAGGGGACACAATGAAATTAACTCAGTAGAGCCATCCTTGGGGATCAGTAACCTTTAGACCCGGATTTAACAAGACCATAGACGATTGCGTTAGGGCTGAGCTATCCGGGAATTGGTTTTTCAGAATCAAAACCTAGATCCTAGGCTGGGGATGTAACAGCAATAGAGTGCTTACTTTTAGTATGTACAAGGCCCTGGGTTCCATCTTTAGCACAGTGAGAGAGAAGGAAAAAAAAAAATCTGTTCTTCAGAGTCAATTCCTAATATAGCCAAGGTTGGTCTCCAACTCAAGATCAACCTGCCTCGGCTTGTTGAGGCACCATGCCTGGCTTATAGAGGGAGAAAAAAAAATCATAGACTGAAAAACAAACCAACGACATCTTGTTTGGAGATTTTAATATATTTATTTCAAAACCAAGTTCTGTGAAAGAGCACACTAAACAGTCATATATCTTCTCTTCAGCCAAAGACTTGGAGATAAGGTTCTTCAGATGAGTGCAGAGGCAATGATACATGCATTGAGCGGCAGTTCCAGCGCGAGGTCCCTCACAGGCATTTCCAAGGTGAGCCTGGAGTCTTCTTCAGGTAAGCCAACGAGATCCTGGGAAAGACAAATGGGTTGTGGTGATGGAACTTGGCATCATTCTTGCTTCAAAATTACTCAAACAAACCCCCAAATCCCACAACTACCATCAGTTGGTATCTAGAACCAGTCTCCATCTCTGCCTGTGCATCCATAGCCAGTTTACACAAGAAGCTGCTTCCTTCCCAATAGACCTCTAAGCTGTTCCACAGTTAAATGCTTTGAAGCCCATAATCAGGTTTCGATGTGGAACCAAGAAAGGCTACATCCAGCTGACTGACCAAAGTCAATTTGCCATGGCCTGAGCAGTCACAATACTCTGTTGCATGCTTGGTGGGGAACGCTTAGGAAACCAAGGCAGAAACCTCATTCTTAACAGCAGGTTTAGGTGGTGGGGAAGCAGTCTATTTCCTTTACTCTCTGCCTCATCCTCTGAGTCATGAATACATTTTCTTTATTTGTTTTGTTTTTTGTTGCCAGTCCTGGGGCGTGGACTCAGGGCCTGAGCACTGTCCCTGGCTTCTTTTTGCTCAAGGCTAGCACTCTGCCAACTTGAGCCACAGCATCACTTCTGGCCGTTTTCTATATATGTGGTGCTGGGGAATCGAACCTAGGGCTTCATGTATACAAGAAGCACTCTTGGGCTAGGGATATGGCCTAGTGGCAAGAGAGCTTGCCTTGTATACATGAGGCCCTGGGTTCGATTCCCCAGCACCACATATACAGAAAACGGCCAGAAGTGGTGCTGTGGCTCAAGTGGCAGAGTGCTAGCCTTGAGCAAAAGGAAGCCAGGGACAGTGCTCAGGCCCTGAGTCCAAGGCCCAGGACTGGCCAAAAAAAAAAAAAAAAAAAAAAAAAAAAGAAGCACTCTTGCCTCTAGGCCACATTCCCAGCCCTGAATACATTTTCTTACTAACAGCAAAGATTCTGTCTTAATATGTAGCAGAGATTTTTCTAAAATTGCTAATCAGTGTGTAACACTGATAGATTTCCAACCTAAAAATGCCTTTTTTTTCTTTTCCCCTGGTGTGTGAACTCAGGGCCTTAAACCATGTTCCCAGTCCTAAATCTATTTTTTATTTGAGCAGACTGAAATAAATGAGTTCTCATCTTCCTTAAAGAGAAACTGTAATAGGACAACTTAATTAGAAAAACCTGATTATCATTCACATGTGCCTTCAGATATGTGATAACTATTAAAAGGAAACAGGAGAACTGAGTAGTAATTTCATACAATTAAATTATTCCTGTCTTTTAAATCTAAAAACCAACTTCAACACTGTTAGAAATACTGGCTGAGGGAAGAGGTAATAAGTTTGACAAGAAATGCACTCACCACTTTACATATATAACTGTAACCCCTCTGTACATCACCTTAACAATAAAAATTTAAAAAAATACTGGCAATCATTTGTAATTATATTTTAAAATGTAGCACCCCCACCAAAAAAAAAAACACCCCAAAATACTGGCAAAACAGTAATTCTTTTCAACTGGATGACTCCAAAGTTTCCAGGAGTAACATGTTTTTCAGTATGTTTGGTGTGCAATTGCCCATTAAATACACCAGTGCTGGGCTGCCGGTGTTCTTCAACAGCGTGACCTATGGACCAATGGCCCTCTAGATCTAACTGAACCACAGCAAGGAGCTTATAGCAGAACGCAAATTAACTTCATCACTAAGCAAACTGTGCCATTCAGCAGAAGACTTTTCTCCAAGGAAGACGCACAGTATATTTATACTCTGCAGCAAGCCTCCTATTTCCTTTGGAAACTATAGAAATAGTTATAGACAAGCCACTTTGAGTACCATGGTAGAGTACTGGAGGCGAGTCAAGGAAGAAAGAAAAAAGAACTTGTGGTTTCACATGCAGAAAGGGGTCAAAAGTGGGAGGGGGAGCTGTAGATACATAGGCGTGCACACAAGAAGAGGAGAAGTGAGACCATGTTTTTGCACAAAGCCTTTGTGAAGTCTTGATGAAGGGCTTTTCCCTTGTGAGTGGTTTTGGTGAACACTCACCTCTGGTCCTTAATCATCAATGTATTCAAATGGCTCTGGGGGCTCTGGCTCTTGCTCTTCCTCCTCAATTTTCGGGCCATGTGCTGCCACAGGTTCCACCAGCTCTTCAATGTCCTCACTGGTGTCCTTCAGAATTATGATTCCCCCAATGGAGAGCTGAAACACAGCAACACAGCATGAGCCTCGCTCCGAGTTCCACGTGTTCTACAATTTACAAGGGCGAGCCATACCAGGGTAAAGATAACAGTAACCCCTATGAGTATTGAAAAACTTACCCATGCTGAGCCCAAGTGGCTCACACCTATAATCCTAGTGACTCAGGAGGTTGAGATCTGAGGATCATGGTTTAAAGCCAGCCTGGACAGGAAAGTCTGTGAGATTTATCTCCACTATATTTCCTAAAAAAAGCCTAGAGCTATAGCTCAAGTGGTAGAGTGCTATCATTGAGCAAAATAAGGTCAGGGACAGCATCCAGACCCTGAGTTCAAGCCCCAAGAATGGCACAAAAAACACCCCCCCCCCCAAAAAAAAGCCTTATCCCAGTGGTTCTAAATGCTGCTCTGTTTGAATGCTGCATCTCAATTTAAGAAATGTTTCCTAGCCAAAGACCTGCTGACTAACCTTACTTTGACTGCAAGTAGAATATTTATTATTCTTTTCCCAAGAACAGGATTTGAACTCTTGATCTGTTTTGGCTCATGGGCTGACTTGACGCTCTCACACCTGAGCTACAGCCTCCAACCCTAAATGTTTATTATTTTAATTTTGCATGCCAGTGCCTTCCTACTCAAGATAATGGCCTTTGACCACCATCATTTTTATCAACTTGGGACTTGTTAAAAGTGTGGAAACATTGGGAGCAAGTTGCTCATAGCTGTAATTCTAGCTCTTCAGGAGCCTGAGATTCAAAGATTGCAGTCTGAAGTCAGCCCGGGCAGGCAAGTCCATGAGACTTACCTCCAATCAACTACCAAAATGCTTGAACTGGTACAACGCCAGCCTTGACCAAAAAGCCAAGCAAGAACAGTAGGTCCCCGAACCCACACATACATAGAAACACAAAAGTAAAAAAGCTGTTCCCTGTTGGATCTGCATTTTTAACAAGCTCTCAGTTGATATGAATCCTATTTACAGTATTAGAAACATAGAATTATAAACAAATAGTATATTGGCCATCATTTTGGATGCAAGAGAAATATAGACATAAAAAACCAAGTTTCCTCCAGAAATTCCAGAATGATGGAGAAAATAACAGAGCATAGACACCTGCATGTTCATTGTAATCTCTAAGTCCTTGTGATGCAGGCCACATGGGAAAAAAGAAAAGCAGATGGCCACAGCAATTCTATACAGCCCCCTCTCAACATATCAGCAGAAGGTGAATCTAAACATCAAACTGTCCACCCATCTGTGGTGTGCTAATTTCATTCTGTTTGCTTGCCTGTGTCAAAGGAAATGGAAAGCTGTGCTTTGTAATTCAATTAGTCAACAGTGGTAGGCACATCTGGGAAAAGCATATTTCTACCACGGCACATTCTGGGCAGGCAAAGCGGCACAGGCTCATCAGCGAAATGACTCACATGCCTACAACCATTTCTGCAGCTGAACCTAATCCGATTTTCACTCACCACCATTCTGCCCTGTCTCGTTGCAAACCTGGTGTGCCTTCATAAACTGCCAACTCCTTTCCCCCTCCCAACACACAGAAACATGAATCCATAACTTCGTAAACAAGTTTGCTTTTCTTGAATGCATTTTATGAACAGACTCAGCCTTTACTACTGATTCCCATGACAAGAACAACAAAGTACATACATGACCATTGCCCTGATCCTTTTCCAAGGCCTGCAAGTTTAATCAAATGGAGATGAGCTTCTACCAAAGACAAGAGAATGCCCACATGCAAAAGGACTGCTTAGTTTTTGGAAACATGTAGCTCAGGTTATGACTATATCAAGCCTAACAGGAACAAAATAATCCAACTCAAATTCTGCAACACAGTCACCATAGCAATACAGGTTTATTAATGCTTTCATAGCCTGGAGACACAGTTCACACTGAGGAGAGATTAGGATCTAAGGACAACTGAAGACACAGGCCAGAGCACACTGGGTGTGAAGCAGAGAACAGCACACAGCTGCCGACTCCACACAATCATCAGAGGAAGGACCTTGCCATTGAGGGTGGGCATGGGACACCGGGAGTCCCTTCTTCACATACACATTATACATCGAGGGTACAATATGTATAAAACTCACTCTTTCAAAGTAAAAATTTTAGTAATCCACAAATCTGGGTAGCTACTCCTACTATTTGACCTGAAGACATCTGCATGAACCTATGGTCAGACATTTTGAGCATAAGCTCAACAATCACTGAATTTCAAATTGTAGTCCACCAGTGTGCTCAGATAGCCTCATAGCCTTGAATATATGCCTTTCTGATTTTAGTTCTTTATAACTCAAAAATGGGGGCTAAGTATCTCTAGGTGGGTGTTGGTAGCTGATGCCTGTAATCCTAGCTATTCAGAAGGCTGAGATTATAGTGCAAAGCCAGCCCAGATAGGAAAGTCCATGAGACTCTTACGTAAAAAACCTAGAAGTAGAGCTGAAGGACAATGTCCAAGTCTTGAGTTTCAAGCTCTAGTACTGGGGCACACACCCATATGCATACATGCACACACACAATTATGAATCTTAAGTATTTACTAGTTGTATCTGAATATGTCTGTTTAAGATATATCTCAACTGGCAAGAGAAATTCATAGATGCTGTAAGTGGAACATATCACTAGAATGAAATGAGTTGCAGTTCAGAAAGTGAATACACTTCTTTGGGGGTTGTCGGTTTATTCAATTATTACTATAGGTCAGGCAGTGCTAAATCACTGGGAGCACAATTATTTTAGGTGTTTTACAAGCAACAACCTATTTAATGTTTACAGCATCCCCAAAAGTTAGTTCCATATAAATTTCACTGATGAAGAAGCTGCAACACAAACAATTAAATGGCCTGGTTTCACAGGGAAAATGAGGGAAAGAGGAGTGACATATATGGGCTAAGGTCACACAGTCTGTGAGTGCTAGAATCAAGGCTCAAACCCGGCATATCTGTAGAGTTTCTGTGTCTAATTACCATGCTGTCTTAGCAACTTCTATGTAAGTCTGTGGTAAAAGAAGGGAGGAATTTATAGGATAAAGCACTTCAAGATCTAGATCAAACAGGAAATGTCCAGTCTTTTGCTAAAAGTAGGTTTCTTAGTATTTGCAAAATTGATCGATATTTTGGGATTCAGACTTCTGTGTCATATGTACAAATGACCATTCCACTGGCATACACAGCTCTTAGAGGCACCGGTTACTTACTGGTTTGAAAGGCTGGTATCTACAGGTCTCTGGCATGGTTAGGACTTTAAGTTGGGCAGGCATAACTCGAGCTGGGTTATCCAATAACTGGAAGTTTGGCTCAGGCTCTTTTTTCTTCTCTTTTTCTTCCTTTTTCTCTGCCTCATCCTAATGGGAGAAAAAAGCAACTCAATAAATGTTCACTTTTGTTCCACAGTCCACTTATGCCCCTCAAAACCCATTTTAATTGTCATTTTCTCTAGGAACTCATTCCTGATTGGTGACCTTTCATTCCTACCACAAATGGATAATCTTTAGATTTCTCTTTTTAATAGCAGGATGTGCTTCTATATGCTGGGAACAAAATAATTAAATTTGTAAAAAGGTATAAACAAAGCATAATAATGTTTAAATAATAAAGATTGGATCATGATAGAGATAGGATACATCTAACCCATATAGCCACTAAGATATACCTACCACTTCCATTTTCTCTTCCTCCTTTTTTTCTTTTTCCTTTTCCTTCTTTTTAGCCTTGGCAGTAATAGATAACACAGCAGTAGAAACCTAGAGAATAAGATAAATTATTGCAATATTTTACCTACTCTGAAGATTTAAGCTCAAAGAGAAGTCAGTACTATTTCCTGAGTTCAAGATCTTGTGTCCTGGCAATAAGTATTAAAAAGAACAAAATAATTGGAGAATACATAGGAAAAGCAAGCAGATTATTATTATTATTATTATTTTGCCAGTCCTGGGGTTGAACTCAGAGCCTGAACACTATCCCTGGCTTCCTTTTGCTCAATGCTAGCACTCTGCCACTTGAGCCACATCACCACTTCTGGCCTTTTCTATATATGTGGTGCTGAGGAATCGAACCCAGGGCTTCATGTATGGGAGGCAAGCACTCTTGCCACTAGGCCATATTCCCAGCCCTAGCAGATTATTTATTTACATAACTTACTACCACTGTCATCAGATGACTCTTAGATCCTGGAGGCTGTTTCTAGCGTAACTCTAATCTTTTCTGATCTGGATATGAATTTTTTGTCCTACTTCTCAGATAAGAGATGAGTGTTATACCCTTTCTTGCTTTATAGGGAAAACACTGAGGACATAAAAATTTCCTCTGGTCCTAGAGATGCCTTGTAATATACAATGGATGACTAGTAGCAAATTCAAGGTGGAAAAGGATTTTGGAAAGCTGAGCAACATTGCTAGACAAGCTGATTGCTTCCATACCTTAGAGGAGGTCTGAAGCAAGGATATTTGTTACCCGACACTCATGAATCTGGTCAATTCTTTTTTTTTTGGCCAGTCCTGGGCCTTGGACTCAGGGCCTGAGCACTGTCCCTGGCTTCTTCCCACTCAAGGCTAGCACTCTGCCACTTGAGCCACAGCGCCGCTTCTGGCCGTTTTTTCTGTATATGTGGTGCTGGGGAATCGAACCCAGGGCCTCGTGTATCCGAGGCAGGCACTCTTGCCACTAGGTTATATCCCCAGCCCTGGTCAATTCTTACTCACAAACAAATCTTAAAGCAAAGAATCTACAACTGGGTAATGTGAAACAATATATCTAAAGAAAACGACCATTTTTCCATATGTAAGTACCATGGAAGGATAATTTTACTGGGTATAATTTCATGGGCAAGTGCAGCCCTCTAACTGTGCATCCATCTTTATTACCTATCATTCAGTGTCCTATAGGTTACTGGAAGGAATATAAATGCTATATTCACTGTGAAAAGCAGATAAGTTAATACTTATAAAATTAAATGGCATACATTACTTGGGATCAACCAATTCCACACCTAATTCTATCCAACTAAAAGATACACTTACACAAGTGTATGTACAAAAAAAATTCTCATTTCATCTGTAGTAGAGACAAATGAGAAATAAATGTACATTAGATAACCTGATAAAAAACCAAATAACCATACATACATGAAGGTATTGCTCTGCAGGTTGGGGAAAAATGTGATCCATATAGACTGAAAGTACTAAGGCTACAGTGCTAAAGAATAAATAAGAAAGCTGTGGAGAATGAATGTGCATGTGGTACACAGACACACAGTACAGATACATGTACACTGGCAAGTGCAGAGAAAACTGTTAGACACAAGTTGGGATTCTGACAATGTGGGACTTAGATACCAAGAAGAAAAGGATTAATGCAGTGAAAATAATCTCAATTAAAACATGGTGGGGCTCCCTTATATAACAGGCAGTTCAAAAGAATAAGGATCCTACCTTTTCCTTTTCTTTTTCTTTTGGAACTTCCAGCGGGGCAGGATATGCAAACGTGGATGGTTTACAGTTTGATTTATACTGAACTTTCGGCATCTGAAGAAATGAAAGAACTTTGTAAATAAGTAATATCAGAATCTCCACTAAAACAATCAGCATCAGGACATGGAGCTGTGGTAGAGTGCTAGACTTGAGCTGAAGAGCTCAGGGACAGCACCCAGGCCCAGAGTTCAAGCCCTATGACAGACAAAAAAAGGAAAAACAATCAGCATCAACATTTAAGTTCTAGAAGTGAGGCTGTGGCTCAAAATGGTGGAGAGCACTAGCTTTGAGCAAGGGCTCAGGAACAGATTGCAGGCCCTGAGTTCAATCCCCATGACTGAAAAATAAGTATTTAAGTTCTAGGCTTTTAGCAAGCATTCAGATATAAAGGGACAGTAGTTTCCACTCAGGTTAAAAAAGAAAGCTATTGGTGGGTTGGGAATATGGAGTAGTGGTAAAGTGTTCGCCTCACATACATGAAGCCCTGGGTTCGATTCCTCAGCACCATATATATAGAACAAAGCCAGAAGTGGCACTGTGGCTCAAGTGGCAGAGTGCTAGCCTTGAGCAAAAAGAAGCCAGGGACAGTGCTCAGAGCCTGAGTTTACGCCTCAGGACTGGCCAAAAAAAAAAAAAAGTTAGAGATTGGGAACTGATCCCATCTAAATAGGTAATACTCTTAGAGAAATAAAAATGCCCAATATTTACAAGTATGAGCAGTTTTGATACTGAAATTCTTAACAAAGAATAGCTGAACTGCATGGCTATACTGAAAAATCAGTATGATGAAATACTCAACCAATTAATTTTTTAGCCTAAATTTTTCCACTCTGAAATGTAATGAAACATTTTAACATTGGTGATGACCAGACAAAAAAGTTATTTAAAGGTCAAAAGGCCTTGGATCTTTAAAGAAGAACAAGATGAATCATCAGGTCACAGGACTGAGAAAAATCTAAATACAAACAAACAAAGCTCATTAAAAAATACCATAAAGAGGGCTCAAGTGATAGAGTGAGTGCCAGTCTAGCAAGTAAGCTGAGCAACTTTCTGAGTTCAAACCAACTCTGGCACTGGTAAAGAAAAACAATTTCAAAAAATGAGATGACAGGGCACATAGCACCTTAAGTCTTTAACCTACATTACCAGTTTTGTTCTGTCTGAATTCCTCACTGTTGGGTCTTTTTCTTTGACACCACCAAAGAAAAATTCCCTTACTTTGCTTTTCTCTCTAGTAGTAACTCTTTCATCAGTTACTCCAGTATTACAGAATTTTAAAAAGTACATTTGTCTCAAGTTCTCTTTCATTAATTAGTGAAGATTTACTTTAAGTAAATCTGTGTGTGTGTATGTGAGAGAGAGAGAGAGAGAGAGAGAGAGAGAGAGAGAGAGAGAGAGAGAGAGAGAGAGAGAGAGAGAGAGAGAGAGATGGGACTTGAATTCAGGGCCTAGGTGCTTTCTCTGAGCTTTTTTGTTCAAAGCTAGTGCTCTACCACTTGAGCTACAACTCTACCTCTGGCTTTTTTGGTGCTTAATAGGACAAAGGAGGCTCATGAATATCCTGCCTGGGCTGGCTTCAAACTGCCATTCTCAGATCCCAGCCTCCTGAGTAGCTAGGATTACAAGCATGAGCCACGGTTACCTGGCTAGTTTAAGTCTTAATTCCTTTTTTTTTCTTTTCATTTTCTTTCATCAGTCATGGGGCTTGAAGGCTTGAACTCAGGGCCTGCATGCTGTCTGTGACCTTGTTCACTCTAAGCTAATGCTCTACCACTTTGAGCCACAGTGACTTGTAGTTTTCTAGTGGTTAACTGGAGAGAAGAGTCTCACAGATTTTCCTGACCTGGCTGGCTTCGAATTGTGATCCTCAGATCTCAGCCTCCTGAGTAGTTAGGATTACATGCATAAGCTACCAGCACCTAGCTTCTTTATTCCTTTTTATTCAAGTGGTGTCACAGCAGTGTAACAGCTTCTATGGATTCTAAAATAATCTTTCTAAAATATAAACCTCATGTCATTTATCTTACCTTACTGAAGTCTTTCAAGACCTCTCATCACCTTTGAGATTAAATAAAATCACTTAGAGTGGTCTGTAAATCCTCTCCATGTCTCTGCATTAAGATTTCTCACAATTCTCTCTCAAAACATGTACCCCATGCTACACAGCAGCTTGGTTTCTAAAACTTACACTAATACATTCCACTAAATAAGGTGATGAGTAGCACTGAAGGGAAAATACTCTATTGGAGATGAACTGCTCTTTAAAATTTCACAGGAATCCACGCGCGCGCGCGCGTGTGTGTGTGTGTGTGTGTGTGTGTGTGTGTACACTATGAATAGGCTACATTGCAAAGATGAGGGATCACAAACAAACCTTTAAGTCCTTGTTAAGGCCAATGACACAGGTAGGGGTATAAGCCAATGACAGGAAGTGTGAAAGAGGAAACCAGAACCAGAACTGGGTAAAGACAAGGACGCCAACCACAGAAGGCATATGAGTATGTCCGGTCCTGGACTGTAAGGAGATTGTGACATTATGACCACCTGTAGAAAAATAGAGAAAAGCCATGAACAGCAATCCAGCAGGCAATAGCAAACATTTCTAAGCAGTGGACCAGGGAATCACTGTGGTTCCCTAGTGATTATTTTAATGCACGGTTGAAACTATTTAATACAGAGTCCTTGGAATCCATCTGTGAGCTACCTAGCCTCTCCAAAATTAAAAGTACTTTAATGACTTAAGAGGAAATCTATAAGTCTACAGGCAGGCAGTTTTTAAAAACTAAGATGGAAGGATGCAAAAAAGTGTGATTCTAGCTGGGCACCCCACTCCTGTAATCCTAGATATTTAGAAGGCCAAGATCTGAGGAGCTCGGCTCAAAGTCAACCCAGGGAGGACAGTCTGTAAGACTGTTATCTCCAATTAAACATAGTTAAACATAGAAAGCCAGAAGTAGAGCTGTGGCTCAAGTGGAATCTTGAGCACAAATGATCAGGGACAGCACCTGACACCAAAAAAAAAAAAAAAAAATTTTTTAAATTAAACATTAGTCTATATTATACAGTGGCTCCTAGCGTGTGATTAAAAAGTAATTTCTTACCTATGTTTGCTTTTTCCACTCGAGGGTTTGAACTTCAGCACCTGAACTAGGTCACTTATTACTATTACCAGGAAAATTTTTGCTACTGATCCTTGATTAAACTAAACATTTTCTATGGAAGCACAATATGTTAATAATTTAAAAAAAAGAAATCAGAGTTAATTCTATTAATCAGAAGTTTGGATTGGCTGAGGGTAGTGGCACATGCCTATAATCCTAGCACTTGAAGGGTGAGCCAGGAAGATCACAAATTCAAAGTCAGGCTGGGATAAATAATACATAAGGAATTGGAGGCCTGCATAGATTAGATATTAAGACCTTATCTCAGAAACAAAAGCCTTGTGCCAGTGGCTCATGCCTGTAATCCTAGCTATTCAGGAGGCTAAGATTTGAGGATTACTGCTCAAAGTCAGCCCAGGCAGAAAAGTCCAGAGACTCTGATCTCCAATAAACCAGTCAGAAAAAGCCACTCAGAAGTGAGCTGTGGCTCAAGTGGTAGAGTGCTAGCCTTAAGCACAAAAGGCTCAGGGACAGCACCCAGGCCCTGAGTTTAAGCCCCAGGACTAGGGGGAAAAAATAATAAAGCCTTTAGGAACCAGTCAGTTAAAGCAAAAGTTGGCTGGGAGAACTGAGGACCAAAGTGAACTGAAAAGTCCATGCCTTATTTAAACAGGGTATTACTATAGGCCCAGGATCACTAGATCCTTTATTTTTTAAAGACATGGTCTTGCTATATAGCCCAGGATGGCCTGGAATTCACTATCCTCCTGCTTCAACTTCCCAAGCTCTGTAACAGGTGTCAACAGGCATGTGCTATCATACCCAGGTAATAACAAACCTGAAGTCTTTGAATTTTCTTCCTGAAGAGACCAAATCTCTTAAGTTCTCATAAATTTGAGATGTTAGTCCTCATTTTCAAATTAGCGAGAGAGAGACAGAGAGAGAGAGAGAGAGAGAGAGAACTAAAAAGATTATATTCTACATGACTAGGACATAATAAGAATAAGAATCACACATAAGAATGTTAAAGTAAATTAAATATATGTTCCCTCTTTCCCTCTTACCTCATTGAGATGTTACCAATAAAGTTAAGGAATATAACAAATGGATCCTAATGTAATCTACTAAAAGATACCATTCTCTCATTGAAAGAGGTCATAATGTACTGACCAAATGACTTCTGGAGCCAGATGGCATGCTCAAAACCCACAGTTAGAAAATCAAACCCAGTACAAACTCAAAACAGAAACAAGAAAACGTGCTGGGAATATGGCCTAGTGGTAAAGTGCTCGCCTCATATACATGAAGCCCTGGGTTCGATTCCTCAGCACCACATATATAGAAAAAAGCCGGAAGTGGCGCTGTGGCTCAAGAGGTAGAGTGCTAGCCTTGAGCAAAGAGAAGCCAGGGACAGTGCTCAGGCCCTGAGTCCAAGGCCCAGGACTGGCAACAAAAAAAAAGCAAAGAAACAAGAAAACAATAAAGGGGCTGGGAATATGGCCTAATGGCAAGAGTGCTTGCTTCGTATACATGAAGCCCTGGTTTGAATCCTCAACACCACGTATATAGAAATATAGCTGCAGCTAGGAATATGTACATAAATGTTCTTGAGAAGTAATCTACTTCAGAGTCAATTTCTACTATGGCACATAATTACAATACTAGATTAGTTATCTATTAGGTTTGGTTAAATAAATAAGTACACCTGGAAAATGACAAAACTTTTACCTGCATCCAGTATGCCCTGGGCCAGAATAGCGCCAAACTTGGCCATGACATCATCATGTTTATCGTTGATGACTTTGGAATATAGCTGTCTAAACTGATTCACCTGAAGGAGCAAGAAAAAGAATCATGGGATAACTCTATTCATTTGTGGTATCATTTTAGTGTACTGGATAAGTTGCTCAAACGGTAAATGAGATTTAGTTCTGAATTTCACAACATTTAGAAAAGAGGGAGATGGACCAGACATGAACAGTTCTGGGTTTAACATCATGAGTATTATTACGACTTTCTGGTTGGTCTGTTTTCAATCATCACCTACAAGGGCTCAAGGAACACTGAATACAATTTCATTCTACACTACTGTTAGCTGTCTACTGCTCTGACTGTACTCAGCATTACAGCTATGCTGCTTACCATCAACCTGGCATATTTCCAACAGTTCTACTTTCCTTCAGTTCCACCTTAACCTACCCTTCCCTGAGCTGTGTGAGGTTAGTGTGCTCACAAATATACTAAAGGTTTTCATTATGAACACACACTAATTTCCTGTAGAGTTGAGACTCTTATCTAAAGGAACATACCAAAACACTCACACTTAGGGTGAGATTTCCAGCAACTTTTGTTCCCTTCTTTATTCTTTTCTGTAGCTTTTGAAATGCTATTACTTTCATAATAAAAATGTTCATAAAGTATGTTTTTGATAAAGTGGTTCCTTTAAATCCAAGGCAACAAGGGAACTATTTTATGCTTCTTCCATGTCTTACACTTTGCTTTCCCAACAGTGCTTTTCAAATGGTAGGCACCCAAGAAGTCTGCTTGTTCAAGAAGCACATGATCATGGAGCTCCCCAAATCTGCCAAAAGCAGAAAATACCACATTTGAGTTTCCTGATATAGTGACTTCATCTACAGTATGTATTTTTTCAGAATCTCTTCCCTTTTTCCTTTGCCTTGGTCTGAGGGGTCCATGGGGCAGAGTAATAGATTCAGACAATCCTACCTTATGTTTATCATTGCTTTTACAAGTCTCTAGAGTAAATTACTGTCTTTTCTTGGCCTTTTCTTCTTTTTGTTCCCCAAGCAGGTCTTGAACTCTTGAGCCCAAATGATCCTCTTATCTTGACTTCCTGAGTAACTGGGACTCTATACATGTGCTACTGTGTCTGTCTAGTTACTAGCTTTTCTGAACCTTAGTTTCATCATTTCTACCTTTCTTACCTATTGTAAGAATTGCTTGAGATAGCATATATGTTGTGATATGTACAAGGCATCTCATCCTTCAATAAACATAGCTGTCTTACCATATGAGGACAAAATCCCACTGTCCTTCCTGACTATTAATTCTGCAACCTAAATGCTGCTAACAAAATATTGTTCTTAAGGATGCTTCTCATTTTTTATTCACAGGCAACGATAGATTATAGTGGGGGAAAATAATGAGATGTTACTGCTAAGAAAATAACCATTTATAAGTCACATCTCTAGGTCTTACTTTAACTATAAAACCCAGAATGATTAAAACATTATTAAATTCCCTTTTAGTTTAAAAAAATCCTAACATTTTATGTTTTACTCTGGTTCAACAGGTCAAATTCCTTTGATCTGGAACTTATTTTAGATGGACACTTACATTACCTTATATAGGATGGAAATTTATGTGCTAAAGGTTTATGAAACATTTCATGAACTTATAAAAATAATGCACAGGGCAAAGTACTGTATGTAAGTTACAGAAGAGAGTTTATGTGCTCAAAAAATAGGAAAGCATTCAGTGAAATCGAAAATAGGTCTTTAAAAGTCAATATAAAAATAAAACAGGCTTATCCAATTAATAGTAAAAAGCTAGTTTAAAACGTTTTATTAGTTTATATTAGTTATATGTGTGTGGATTTCATTGTTATATATTCCACATTTGTTTACACTGTACTCCAATCCATTTCATCCCTCAATTATGTTCTCTGCCCCATTCCGTCCTCCCTTCCCCTGCCCCAAATAGCATCTCCAACAGGTTTCCTGGTTTTATTTTCATAATTGCAAATACTCTCTCCTGACAGTATTTGACTTCCCCTCCTAGCCCAGTCTGTTCCAACTGGTCTTCACCCACTTACAGAGTCTATCTCCTGCCACCTCTATTGATTAACAGCCTTTACTGAGTTTCTTCTCTATGCTGCTCTCTCCTATATGAAACATTTCCTTGAATTTTTATTTTTGTACATTAAGACTGTGTTTGAAGTTCAGAAGACAACTTGGAGATCACCTGGTTTACTCCCTCTATTTTCAGATGGGAAGAATGACATAAACAGTGGAAACAATCATTGGCAAGTGGTTTTTCTAGAACAGACCAAAGGCCAGAAGACCTTAGGCAAGAGGAACATCAGATCTTTTTTACAAAAAAATATTCTATCTTTACAATATAAAATACTTACTATGTACATGTTCAAATTAATTAAATATAGGTTTAATTTAACAACTATTGGGTCATCACAGACAGTGGTAATTAGGGTGAGGATTACAACTTTCTTACTGTCACTGTATCTCCCCCCTAGCAAAAAGTAGAATTCATACATGAAGATACATTTAATGCCTCATTTTATATTATGATAAACTTAGGAAAGGCAATGAAAATTTTAGGTTACTCTGTGTTCTATATTTTCCATTATGTATAAATATCTAAAATCTATCTTTTCTAAAATCCTGTATTTTCAATATTCATTCACCATGTTCTAATTTTTTTTAAAATTTTTATTGTCAAACTGATATACAGAGAGGTTACAGTTTCATACGTTAGGCACTGGATAGATTTCTTGTACTGTTTGTTACCTCCTCCCTCATTCTCCCCTCCCCCATGTTCTAATTTTTATGCCTTGTATTGAAAAAAACTTTTAGATGTCAGGCAGAAAGGAACAAAATTCTTTGGGATCATTTTTGCTGGTACTTATCATGTGAGTTAACTCCTTTCTACCTTTTTCTGTCTTGATTACAGAAATGAAGCTGCATATCAAGGATCTATCTGAGGGCTGGGAATATGGTAGAGTGCTTGCCTAGCATGCACGAAGCCCTGGGTTGGGTTTGATTCCTCAGCACCACATATATGGAAAGGGCCAGAAGTGGCGCTGTGGCTCAAGACTAGCTCTGAGCAAAAACAAGCCAGGGACAGACTGAGTCCAAGCCCCAGGACTGACAAAAAAGAAAAAACATACACACACACAAAAGGGGAAGACTTGGATTTTTAAGAAAAACTAGTGCTGAGGACCTATAAAAGGATGCTATTCTATAAACATGACCCTAAAGGTCTTTCTAATTGGGCTTTTAACAATCCAGGGGTTTATGTATGTTGGTCTATGTTTATGATTTGAACTAACAGAAACAAAGCAAAGATGTATTAGAGTTTCTTCAACTAAGACCACAATATATAGAGCACAAAATGGCATGGAGCTGCACTTAATATTACACAAAAACATTTCCTTTGGAAATTTCCACAATGAATCTCACAAAACATCTAGTTTCTCTTTTTGGATTTTTTTTTTTTTTTCCTCAAGGCTGGCACTCTACCTCTTGAGTCACAGTGCCACTTCTGGCTTTTTCTGTTTACGTGGTGCTGAGGAATGGAACTCAGCCCAGGGCTTCGTGCATGCTAGGCAAGCACTCTACTGCTAAACTACATTCCCAGATTCTTTTGAGGGAGGATTACAATTTTTGATGGAATTAAGTGTCTTTTCTGTGCTTTGGAAATGTAAATAAATGTATGGGGTAGGACTCTCCATAAATCAGCAAAGAATTTACATTTCTTCAGAAATAGAGACACTGTCAATAAATACGCTTTTGTATTCACTGTGAAAACAACCACAACTGCACACTTAGGTTTATATCAATGGCAAAGGCTACACTACAGGTTCATTTCAACACTCTTTTCTTTTCCTTTCTGAATGCTAATTGAGTTTTGAACTCAGCATTTTGTGCTAAGTAAGCACTCTATCACCTGAGCCTTACTCTTAGCCCTCATTTCAAAACTGTTAATTAATCTCAATATTCTGATATAACCTGAAGATGGGAGTATAACTCTATCTATTCACCCAGCTATGGCTTTCATCAACAATGTAACTTGGAGTTATTAAAAATGTTAAATTATATGAACTGCTGTACATTTTCATTATTTCTAAATATAAATCATTTTAGGGTTGAACTTTTTTCCCCTTCAAACTATATGATTTGTTTTACCTTATCCCCAAAGGATTCAAAGATGGTAGAGAAGGGTAAAACATTTTATCTTGTTGATAATGTAAATAACGTGTACATGAGACCAATGTGAAAAAAATATCAACACATCTGACTGTTCAAGGAGGTACATTCCTACACTTGCTTCTTTAATGACATTATTCAGTTGGATAAGCTCCAAAAGCTCAGTACAAGATCAAAAGCAGAAATAAAAGCTACTCATGATAGCTGCTATATTTCAAAATGTTTGAAAGATGTTTATGCTTTAGAAGTTTTTTAAATAATACACCATAAAATCAGGATAAAAAGTCAAATGATAGTAACTGCTTAGAAGCTAAACTTAAATGAAATTCTATACTTTTGCTGAAAATGAGGGTGTTCTATATCTGCTTGATAAAGAAGAATTGAATGTAACATTAATATTTGACTACCAACTTTTTTTTTTTTTTTGCCAGTCCTGGGGCTTGAACTCAGGGCCTGAGCACTGTCCCTGGCTTCTTTTTGCTCAAGGCTAGCACTCTACCACTTGAGCCACAGTGCCACTTCTGGTTTTTTCTGTATATATATGGTGCTGAATAATCAAACCCAGGGCTTCATGAATGCAAGGCAAGCACTCTACCACTAGGCCACATTCCCAGGCCCTACTTTTTCTTTAACCTAAAAAACTGCTTCTTGGGCTGGGGATATGGCCTAGTGGCGAGAGAGCTTGCCTCGTATACATGAGGCCCTGGGTTTGATTCCCCAGCACCACATATACAGAAAACGGCCAGAAGTGGCGCTGTGGCTCAAGTGGCAGAGTGCTAGCCTTGAGCAAAAAGGAAGCCAGGGACAGTGCTCAGGCCCTGAGTCCAAAGCCCAGGACTGGCCAAAAGCAAAAACAAAAACAAAAAACTGGTTCTTACATATATAAACAGAACTAATACAAGGCTGCTAAGAGCTCTAAGTTTAAGAATTTGAAGAAATAATCCTATTTAATATATAAAGCATAATTTTAGTATATGTAGATTTACATATATACACATACATGTGACAGTCTGAGGTATATACACAGAAAAACCAAGACAGGAAGAGGAATGGGCCCCCCCCCTTTTTTTTTCGTTTTTGCCAGTCCTGGGCCTTGGGCTCAGGACCTGAGCACTATCCCTGGCTTCTTTTTGCTCAAGGCTAGCACTCTGCCACTTGAGCCACAGTGCCACTTCTGGCCGTTTTCTATATATGTGGTGCTGAGGAACTGAACCCAGAGCTTCATGTATATGAGGCAAGCACTCTTGCCACTAGGCCATATTCTCAGCCCCCTTTTGTTTTCCCAGCTGAATGCAAAACTTTGGTTGATATGCAAAGATGACATTAAGTCCCAAACATTAACATGGGGCCTGAGAGATTGACACGAATAAAATTTAAAACACAAGTCTCAAAACCTGTTAAGAAGACACCTAGAGCTGGGAATATGCCCTAGTGGTAAAGTGCTTGCCTCATATACATGAAGCCCTGGGTTGGATTCCTCAGCACCACATATATAGAAAAAGCTGGAAGTGGCACTGTGGTTCAAGAGGTAGAGTGCTACTAGCCTTGAGCAAAAAGAAGCCAGGGACAGTGCTCAGGCCCTGAGTTTAAGCCCCAGAACTGGCAACAAAAATAAAACCAAACAAAAGAAGACACCTAGAGGGGGGAAGAGGATATTTGGGGAGAGTTGGGATTGTCTTTTCCCATCACTTCAAGTCTAAGAAAGGGCTCCAGAAAGATCATATACAGCACCCAATATGATCAGGAATTACTGTGCACTGACATCTGACATGAAGTGAGACATCAGCTATCACTGAGACACTAGCACTGAAAGCCTATTTATTATTCCTACCCCCAAAGGCAGCAAAATATTCAAGAGCATTTCTGTGGGGGGCTGGGGATATAGCCTAGTGGCAAGAGTGCCTGCCTCGGATACACGAGGCCCTAGGTTCGATTCCCCAGCACCACATATGCAGAAAACGGCCAGAAGCGGCGCTGTGGCTCAAGTGGCAGAGTGCTAGCCTTGAGCGGGAAGAAGCCAGGGACAGTGCTCAGGCCCTGAGTCCAAGGCCCAGGACTGGCCAAAAAAAAAAAAAAAGAAAGAAATATACTCATTACCTAACTTATATAACTGTCAACTCCTCTGTAAATCACCTTTACAATAACAATAAAACAAAAAAGAAAAACACTTGATTTAAAAAAAAAAAAAAGAGCATTACTGTGGTATGGATGTGAGTCAAGTGTGAAAGAAAGCTGTCCTGAGAGATTTGAACTCTGCCCAAGATGATCACCAGTGGAGCAGAGACATTCCAATACAGAATGTGGATATACTTCTGAAAATTTAAGTTGTACTATATAGCAACTAAAAGACTCTTTATTGCCTCAGAAGGATGGATCAAAAAGTCAAGGATGATTTGAATTTACACCCTATACCAGAGTACCAAGTCATTCCCACTAAAAAAGCTTTAGAGAACATTGAGAGGCAATAAGGTTCAAGATTTTGTCATGAGTTCTACGTTTACAATGATTACTATCCACTTAAATTAACACAGTGTATAAATCCATGAATCATGCATTTAAGCAATACTCTACATTTACACGTTTCCTGTTCTCTGTGCCTAAAATCGTACTCTTTATTTCCTGTGACTTCAGTGTTCAGTATATTTCAAGTAAAAATACCCTCTAAAGAAGGCAAATCAGTGAAGGGAATTCTGAGCCAGTTTTCTCACAGGGAACTGTTTTGTTTGCTTACCTTGGGACAGGTGATTTCGGTCTGCTGGATCATGATGAGAGCCGAAGCTATGAGTGCACCCTGCCTCACGTAGTTCACAGGGTCATTTGTCATTGGTTCTAGCAAATTAATTGCTTCCTGAAAGTAGTAACAAAAACAACAACAAAAGCTTTATTTTCATCTAACAGTATAGTAACGAGCTAATTTACTTCTTGGGAGTACAAAAGTTTAGAAATGTATTGTAAGTGAAAGGCAATGAGTATGGTAGAACTGGAGTGCTCCTGTCTTCAGGTAAAAGAGGTTATACAGAAATTATGGAAGGCCAGGTGCCAATTGTCACTGGTACTTTTAATCCTTGCTACTTAGGAGGCTGAGTTCTGAGGATTATAATTCAAAGCCAGCCCAGCAGGGAAGTCTGTGAGACTCTTATCTACAATTAATCACAAAAATAAGCTGAAGTGGAGTTGTGGCTGAAGTGGTAGAGCACTAGTCTTGAGCAAAAAAAAAAACAAAAAACAAACAAACAAAAAAAAAACAAAAAACCTCAGAGACAGCTAGCTCCTAGGCCCTGAGTTCAAGACCCAGGACCAGCACCAAAAAACAAACTAAACAAACCCACCTGCCCTCCCACCCAAAATAAGATAGATTCTACTTAATGGGAAACAAATTAATAGACCAGCATGTATTTAATTGTTGCAAGTAAAGAACACTATGCAGTGGGGTTTTCTAAACTCTGTTATTTCTCCAATACAGCAGCTTTATTTAAAAAAAAAAAAAAAAAAAGGGCTGGGGATATGGCCTAGTGGCAAGAGAGCTTGCCTCGTATACATGAGGCCCTGGGTTCGATTCCCCAGCACCACATATACAGAAAACGGCCAGAAGTGGCGCTGTGGCTCAAGTGGCAGAATGCTAGCCTTGAGCAAAAAGGAAGCCAGGGACAGTGCTCAGGCCCTGAGTCCAAGGCCCAGGACTGGCCAAAAAAAAAAAAAAACCAGGATTCCTCAATTAAATAAGAGCAATATATTTATTGCCCATCTGGTTGACTCAAAATGTACACAAGTATAGGGATTTAAGTATCATAACAAAAGCTCTAGGTACGTTGCAACAAACAAAACAAAATATGCACACTGTCCTAGCATCTGTTCAGTGCCTCCATACAATTTTGTGACACCTCACAGACTTTTGGCAAGTATCAACTACCACTTTTCAATAAGAAAATACCTATGAGGACCAGAAAAAATGGATTTACAGTATTACCACACTTATTTCTAGATCCAGTAGATTATTTACTATGTATCCTTCACTCTAGGAACCAAGAAAATACTACATTGAATCCTTTTCTTTTGGGGGCAGCAGGAGATGACTTTAGATTTCACATGTGGACTTAAAATACTTTTTAAAATTAGAGTTATTAACAGTGATACACACCAGATATGTATATTCTATCTCTTCAGTGAAAAGTGTGATGATATCGTACAGAGGAATAGGTTTTCAAACAGTTATTCGTATTTTGATTTTTTTAGCAATGGGGATGGAGTCCACTGCTTAGCACATCTTAGACATTTCTACCAGTACATCATTGAACTAGACTCCACTCTTCTGATTTTGTTTTGGGACAAGGTCTGGATAAGTTGCCTAGGCTGGTCTTGAACTTGCAATCCTTAGGCCTGGGTTTCCTGAATAGCTAGGATTACAGGCATATACCACCAAACACAGTGTAAACATATACTGCTATTCTTTATGAAGCAGTTATGACAAAACAGGTATCTATTGATACCTAGGTCTTACAAAATTATCTAGAAATAAAGCAGACTTGTTTAAGTCTAAGCAATAAACATTTTTCATTGGATTAACTTGTCAGATGCTGTGTCTCAGAGAACATTTGCTCCTAGATATTATATTAAGTGTAGAATAATCTGGAAAGAAAAGAAAATCTAATTTGTATTTAATGTATGAGGTCTGACATAAATGTCAATTAAAGACAGAAGAGAAAAAAATGGCAAGTAAAACGTCCAAAAATATTTTTCCCTTGTATACAGAAGATATATTGTAGGGGAAAAAAATAAAGGCCAGTTTCTACAAAGTGCAATGACCTCTATAATAAAACAAAAGATACATTCTTGGTTGTTGTTTTTTTTTGCCAGTCCTGGGGCTTGGACTCAGGGCCTGAGCACTGTCCCTGGCTTCTTTTTGCTCAAGGATAGCACTCTGCCACTTGAGCCACAGTACCACTTCTGGCCGTTTTCTGTATATGTGGTGCTGGGGAATTGAACCCAAGGCTTCATCTATGGGAGGCGAGCACTCTTGCCACTAGGCCATATTCCCAGCCCAGAAGATACATTCTTATATGTCAGAAACTCCTCCAAAAAATTGTCAGGAAGATATGTAGTTGTAGCAGTGATCATGTTGTTTAGACAGTAGCTAAACAGTCAAACATGTCAGGTGGTAATGAAGACAGCGCAGAGACGCACAGGATAAAATATCTTTATAATTTTTTATACAATCCTTGCCAATATACTAAAAAAATCTATTTGATTCATAACTTGAGTAATATGTGACTAGATAAAGTTACTAGGTCACTTCACATTGATAAAAGGAATAATCCACCAAGAGGATATAACAATTGTAAACACATATACACCAAATGTTGGGACTTGCAGCTTCATAAAACAAACACTACTGGACATAAAAACACAGGTAGACATCAAAACAACAATAGTGAATGACTTCAGTATCTCACCCTCACCAGAAGATAGGTCATTTTGATTTTAAAAAAATTAATAAATGAGAATTAGTGGGATGCTAGGGGCTCATGCCTTATAATCCTCACTACTGAGGAGGCTGAGATCTGAAGTCCATGATATGATTCAAAGCCAAACTGGGCAAACTCTGAGAGACCCTTAATCTCCAACTAAACAGCAAAAAGCTGGAAGCAGAGGTGTGAATCAAGTGGTCAAGTGCCAGCCTTGAGGTTTTGGAAAAGCTGAGATCACAAGGTTCTGAGTCTTAGGCCCCAATATACACACAGACACCACCACCATTACCACCACCAACTACTTCACAATTAAATGATACCACAGATCAAATGTACTTTACAGACATCTACAGAATATTCCATGCAACAGCACAGAATATACTTTCTTCTCAGCAGCCCACAGAACCTTCTCCAAAATAAATCCTAGTTGAGGACATAAATCAAGTCTTTACAAACACAGGAAAATTGAAGTACTTTCCTTTATCAGACCACAATGGAATAAAAGTAGAAATTAACAACAAAAGATATTACAGAAAATATAAAAACACATGAAGACTAAAGAGTATACATCTGAATGAGCAGTAGTCATGGAATAAACAAGTGCTAAATCAAAAAATCTTAGAATAAAATAAAAACACACAACTCACCAGAACATTTGTTGTTAAGGGCCTACATTATAAAACCAGAAAGAGCTCAAATAAACATGCCCAAATAAATAACCAAATGATTCTCCTTAAGCTGTTAGATAAGCAAACCCCATACCAGAAGGTGAAAAGAAGCGATAAAAATCAGGGCAACAAATTAACGGAGACAAAAAGAAACAACAAAGAATAATGAAAGAAAGAGTTCATTCTTTCAAAAGATAACAAGATTGATAAGCCATTAGCCAAACAAACCAAAAGAAGGAGACCTAAATTCATAAAAACCAGGAATGAACAGGGCACCAGTGGCTCACACCTGTAATCCTAGCTATACTCTGGAGGCTGAGATCTAAGGATCATGGTGTGAAGCCAGCCCAGGCAGAAAAGTCCATGAAACTTTATCTCCAATAAACCAGTCAGAAAAAGCTGTGGAAGTGAAGCTGTGTACAAGTAGCAGAGCACTAGCCTTGAGCACAAAGAGGCTCAGGGACAGCATCTAGACCCTAAGTTCAAGATCCAGAACCAGCAAAAAAAACAA
Source organism: Perognathus longimembris pacificus (assembly GCF_023159225.1). Taxonomy (NCBI): domain Eukaryota; kingdom Metazoa; phylum Chordata; class Mammalia; order Rodentia; family Heteromyidae; genus Perognathus; species Perognathus longimembris. Next base: position 6,377,863 of record NC_063164.1, read on the forward strand.
AAACAAAAAAACAAAACAAACAAACAAACAAAAACTAGGAATGAAAAGGGAATAGCATAACAAATGCCAATGAAATTCAGAGGACCATTAGGGAATATTTCAAAAAAATTTTGTTCATTATGTTATAAGAAACTGGAAACTACAGAGGAAATGGATAAATTTCTAGAGCCATCTGACCTACCAAACCCGAGAAAATATACACAGATCTACAATAATCAACAAGATTGAAGCAGTAATAGAGACTCCCAAAGAAAAGTCCAGGATCAGACAGATTTACTGCTGAACTCTACCAGACATTCAAGGAAGAATCAACACTGATGCTACTGAAACTATTCCATAAAACAGAAAAGGAAAGAATGCTACAAAACTCATTCTATAAAGCCAGTATTACCAGAATACCCAAACTGGATAATGACACAACAGAAAAAGAGAATTCCAAACTAAATATACCTGATGATCACTATCTTAATAAAGTACTTACAATTCAAATTCAACAACACATTAAAATAGTCATGCACCATGATCAAGTTGTTTTTATTCCAGGGATATGGAAGTGTTTCACACAAACTTGTATGTGTACTATCAAATATAAACAGAATAAAGGACAAGAATCACATGATCATCTTAGTTGCAGAAAAGGCTTTGGGTAAAATCCAACATCCCTTCCTGATAAAAACCATGAACAAACTAGAAACTTAACATAATAAAAACTATGTATAACAAATTTACACCCAACATCCTATTAAATGGAGGAAAAATTCCCTTTAAAGTCAGGAATGAGACAAGGGTGTCTACTCCCTTCCCTCTTATTTAATATTAAATTTAAATTTAAGAGAAAGAAAAGAGATTCAGATAGGAGAGGAAGAAGTCAAATGATCGATATGCAGATGATAGGATTCTAAACCTGAGAGAGTAGTGGTCTGGCTGCAGCGGCAGCCTACAGTCTGAGAAGTTTAAGTCTTACAAACACAGCCACAGGAGTGCGCACCAGCACTGCCACATTCAGACAACGCTTCACTGTGAGGTTACTACAGGACTCTGCCGGGACTCTTCTGACGCTGGGGGACAGTGAGTGTCCCCTCGTAGCCCCCACCACAGCAGTGCCAGGAATAGCTCCCGGCCAGGCCTCAACAAACTTGTCCATGCCAGGGAGGGCACCCTATGGAGCCCCAACAACCAGCCAGCTCTGCTCCCATGTGTCTCTGCAAGAGGGAGCCTAACCGAGCCCTGACAGCCTGCTAATACCCTTCTGTACGGGCCACGGAAGGTGCAGCAGCTGCCAGTGTCCACAAAAACAGTGATAAGGGCCAAAGAAATTGTGTGCCAGGGCATAGGTGGTGGGTGAAGGAGCTCCCCAAGCCAGCAGGAAAAAGGGCTAGGGATCTGATCCCCATCATGCCACAGACCAACCTACCCCAATCAAAAGGGCTGAGAATCTCTGCGCCAGCCCCTGTAACTGCCTCCCTTTGTCCCCTTGCCACCTTGCACCAACTATTAGGAAGAGGGCTGCAGAATACAGAGAACAGCAAAGCCAGAAAGACTCCAACTCACCTAAAATGGCACATGAACAGCTAGCTCTCCAGCATATTAAACAGATCTGTGTGTGCGTATATGTGTGTGTGTGTGTGTCAGTCCTGGTACTTGAGCTCAGGGCCTAAGCACTGTCCCTGACTTCTTTTTGCTCAAGGCTAGCACTCTACCTCTTGAGCCACAGCGCCACTTCCAGCTTTTTCTGTGTATGTGGTACTGAGGAATGGAACCCAGGTCTTCATACATGCTAGGTAGGCACTCTACCACTAAGCCATGTTCCCAGTCCTTCTCTTTCTTACTACTCTAGTTTTATACAGTCAGTCATCCCCTTATCCCCTTTTTCTTTTCTCCTTTTCTTTCCACTATAATCTAGGACTGCTTTTCCCCACTGACTCCCTTGCAAACTATTCCTTCTCTACTCTTTCCTTACCCTATCCATAAGACCTGAAGACTCCACCAAAAAATTCTTAGATCTGACCAACGCTCTCAGCAAAGTATCATGATACAAAATCCATACACAAAACTCAGCTTTTTAATGTAATAATAGGCCAAAAAACAAAGACAACAATCTCATTTACAATAACCTCAAAAAGATTAAATATCAGGAACCAAGTGAGAAAACAACCCTATAATGAAACCTACAGAACAATGAAGAAAGATGAAGACAGAAGATGGAAAGACCTCCATTTTTGATTGTACAGACTGGGAGAATATTGTGAAAGTGATCATCTTACTGAAAATAATCTACTTAAAGAAATCTCCATCAAAATTCCAATGATCACTTGAAACAGAAAAACCAATCATAAAAATTCATATGAGCATCAAAGACCGTAGCAAAAACAAGTCATTGTAACAAAAACAGCATGATTCTGGTAGGAAAGCAGACACAAAGAGATGGAATAAAAGCCCCAGAAATAAGCTCCTCCAGCTATAGCCTTTTGGTTCTTGACAAAAACACGTAGAGAAAAGATAGCTTTTTCAGTGAAAGACTCTTGGAAAATTGGATAGCTTCATGTGAAAGACTGAAACTGGGTCCGTCTGTATAAAAGTCAATTTAAAATGAGTCAAAGACCTTGGAACTACTATAAGAAAACATAGGCATGTGCCTATCAGAGGCAAAGAGTGATGATTATGTCAATGCTGTGGATACTGCTTGTTCATCAATAGGGAATTGTGGAAGAAGGTGGTAGTGAAGGAGGGGAGCGGTGTTGATCAATGGCTAGTATTAAGGTAGAGTGAAATAAAAAGTTCTGATTCAGGGTGTATAACAGGCTGACTACAGATAACTATTATGTACTGTGTATTTTTAAACACCAGAAGCACAGATTCAGAATGCTTTCACTATAAAAGTGTTTGACCTGATTTCAACATTATGAACATGGCACCTCATTAACCACAGTATTAGCCAAGTGCCAGTGGCTCATACCTGTAATAGCTAATCATAGGCTAAGATATAAGGATCACCCGATCAAAGCCAGCCCAGGAAGCAAAGTCTGTTAGATATGGACTCTTATCTTTAATTGGCCAGCAAAAAGAGGGATATGGAGGTGACAGAGTACCAGTAAATGAAAGAATTAGGTCCTGAGTTCAAGACCCGGTACTGGCATTAAAAAAATGCCAACACATTATTTTTTGGTTGGTTGTGGGGCTTGAACTCAGGGTCTAGGCATCGTCCCTATGCTTTTGTGCTCAAGGCTAGAGTGCTACCACTTTGAGCCACAGCAACACTTCTGGTTTTCTGGTGGCTAACTGGAGATAAGATTCTCATGTACTTTCCTGCTGGCTTTGAACTGCGATCTTCAAATCTCAGCCTCCTGAGTAGCCAGGACTATAAGCATAAGCCAACAGCACCCAGCTCATTTTGTTTTTATGAATCAGTTAAATAATGAAAAATGAAAAAAAAAAATCTAACCCAGTCAAATACTGAAGAAGGTAATTTGGCAATATGAAACAAGAATTTGACTTCTAGGAATCTATCCTAGATAATTTAAAATAGCGGCAAAACAAAGGAAAACTTTGTTATTTAGTTAAGCAATAGTGAATTTCTTTCTCTCCCTTCCCTTCCATTCTATTAATTGTTGGGCTTGAACTCAGGGCCCCGGTGCTTGTCCCTCAGCTTTTTTTTGTTCAATGCTAGTACTATCACTTTGAGCCATAGCACCACTTCTGGTCTTTTGGTGATTAATTGTAGATAAGAGTCTCATGGACGTTCCTGCCTGGGCTGGCTTAGAACAGCAACCTTCAGATCTCAGCCTCCTGAGTAGCTAGGATTACAGACATGAGCCACCAGCGCCAGGCTAAATGAGCTGATTTTGTTGGCTTCAGGTGAGAATCTTGTTTTCTCTAATACCAACTATACAAATTAAACACTGAAAATAACCATGTAAAATGATTAGAACAGTTAAAGGAGGGGGAAAAAGAAAACTATGAGGGAGTACTGGGAAGCTGTGCGAGGCAAGTTCAGTCTTTGACATCAGACCACTCTTGTATTTATACAGCTGTTACATAAACTTTTCTACAAGGGAAAACAGTCTGGCGCCAGGAAAGAACCGACCCCATTGGCTTTGAGCTTTACCTTGTTTCCTGTGCCAGCGCAGCAGATCCCCAGGGCCATGGCTGCTCCGTAGCGCACATGAGGGTTGTAACTTTCTGACAACAAAGAAACCACACTTGGGCACTGTTCAGGGGTCCTGAGGAGAAACAGAGTAGAAGGCACTGTTATAGGTAACATATCATACATAAAATTGGAAGAACTTTAATAAAGATTTTTTGGGGCAGGTTTGTTTTAAAGATTATGGGAATCAACAGAGTGCTTGACAAATAAACTGCAGAATTAAGACTTCCAACAATTCTAATTGGTGATAGTGGAAATTTAGCTTTAACCACAGCTTTGCATTCCAGTCATTCTCTGGTTCTCTCCACAGAGACAAATGGCCACGTGAGTGAGGGACAGCACACTGCTCCAGAGCCACTCTCCTGGTCACTGTGCCTTCTGCTCCCCAAGTCCTGTTATAGATGTCCTGTTACAGATGTTTCTAGAGCTGCGTGAAAGACTATTTTAGATACTGTAGTGTTACCCTAGTCATATACCAGCATGGTTAATACAAGTCTTAGGTAATTATTTTCTTTATTTTAGTTAAGTTTTTTCTTCCTCTCCTGCTCCCCATACTCTTCATATTTGCAGCAATCACAAGAACAGGCCAAACCTGACTAATGGAATCCTGACTCTTCTTCCTGTTCCAGTGGCTAACCTTGAGAGGCTGCAGGACTAGGGTAGTCACTACAAGAAGGTGAGATGGAAACTTCCAGAAAACTGGGGATTTTGAGCCTTGGAGGTATTTTTGATTATTCTGTAAGAATTCTGTAAAAATGTGTAGATAATCTGGGCGCTGCTGGCTCATGCCTGTAGTCTGAGCTACTCAGGAGTTCAAAGCAAGCCCAGGCAGAAAAACCAGTAGAGTCCATCTCCAAAATAAATACTAAAAACCCAGGATTGGAGGCATGGTTCAAGTGTTAAGTGCCTGCCAAGCAAACAAGCTGAGTGAGCCCAAGGCTCTGAGTTTAAACCCTAGTACAGGAAAAAAAAAAACCAAAGTAACTGATAGAAAAAAAAAGTAAAAACAAACCTTTTCAGTTAATGGTTAAGAAATAAAAAGTAATAAAGTTTTATATATATAATATATATGACATCCATATTCTAGATCCTATTTTGTTTGCCGTACCAATTTAGACAAAGTTTAATCACTTTGAAAGTCTCATTCCATATCTGAAAAAAAAAAAAGACTCCAACTTTTATAAAGTCAGTTCCATTTTTATAATGCTATGGCTTGGCTTCTAGAAGTGAAGCAGTTATCACAGATTTAAATGAATGCCTGTACTTCAGGACAACTTCAATGAGTAATATTCCTATGAAGTAAACATGATACCAAAGAATGCTAGAGAGTTATTCTACAACTTAAAATCGACATCACCATCATGTAACTTTCTTCACTCCTAAGCAGACTAAGAATTTAAAGTTCTTCCCAGAAATGATACCTAAATCCTGATAAATTTACACATCTTTCCACCTAATAAAATCACTTAATATTCAAGTATCAAGGACTAAGGGATGAGACTCTATGTTCTACATAACTATGACATTTTTTAAAATTACTTAGGAAGAGGCAAAGGGATTCAAACTCAATTTATAGAGAATTCACCAACAAGAATCTTCTTTTAGGTTTAAGGTTTGATGACTGAACACTCAGAAATCTACCAAACCCTTTGTGATCCCTTTCTGTCTCAATTTATAATCCAGCTAGAAAATCAAAACCAGGGATAGTTTTAATATACATGTGAGCAGTATGTCATAAAGTCTACCCAAGTGTTCTCTATTTGAGCACTCTGACGTTGGAGTAGGAAGTATCTCAGAGGAGTCAGCTAGAGGGCACAGGCGAGACCTGTGCTGGCACTGGGACTACCGAGCACAGACTTAAGTGTGAGCAAAAGAAGAAAGCTTGAAGAAAAAGTAGTGGAGTAAACTACAAATGAGACACAACACTGAAAATAAAACACCAGGAATACTGACACAGCAGGTATCCAAGCTTTTTAATAGTAAGTCTCCAACCCTTAACCTTCCCCTTTCTTTGTCAAATCCACTCCAGTGGATGGATGTGTCGTTTTATTCTCTAAAGTTCTACTCTTTCCGATGGCCTCCTTTTGCTCATGCTCTAATCTGTTTAGTCTTGCTAATGAAGCAAATGTGTTTTATGAGTACAGTTGCACTAGTAGGCTAGCTGTCCCAGAGACCAAATAAGATCACGTATATCAAAGAGCTCCGAAACATACAGTATAAATACATATTATTTGTAGCAGTCTCTCTGTATCATTACACCTCATGATTAGGTCTGGTGAGTCATAATAACTAAGTGCTTGTTATGTATAAAGTGGTTTAAATGACAACAAACATTTGAGAAAACGGAGTCCTGATTTAAGCTCATTTAGGCCTTGTTAGTGACAATCTGCCAATCACCTGATAATGTAGATTCTAAATCACTTTTTGGATGAGAGTTACTCCTTCTAACCCCTAACCTCTGCCATAATGTGTAGATGCTATTTTGGGAGTCTAGTATTCCCATATTAAAAAAAGAAATGTATCCTTTTAGGTTTTAAATTTTAGCTTACATAGTATCATGTAAAGAAAATGAAAAAAACCCCAATCATATCACTCTTACATGTTTTTAGAAACAAAACTATAAGCAGCAACAGTAAAAGCAATATTTTAATCCCAAGTATGTAATTTACTTCATAATGAAAAGAAGCTATACACGCAGAAATAGGAACCCAACTCCGGTTTTGTGTTTCAGTACAATTTCATGTCTGTAGCTAACAGCCATTCTGCCAGGATGACTATTTGAACAAGCCTTTCACAAAGCAGGAACTGTGCAAGGCCATGTGCCCAGACGCTGACATAGCATCCCACCATAAACCACACGTAGGAATTCCTTTCTTTCAACACACTGGCTTTTAACTACTGTTTTTCCTATTGAATATTTGCTGCAGCCCCAACATTAAATCACATCCATAAATCAAGACATTTTCAAGAACGTGGTGGCTTTTCTCCTCCTCATCCATCTTCACTAATAGAGGAAAAACAGAGTAATACATGCACATACACGGAAACATTCTTCCTCCTAACAAGGGTCATCACAAAATAATTTTTGAAGTTACAAACCTTAGGATAGTTCCCTGGTAGAATTCTTAATTTACAATAATTTTCATTAGTTTAAGTTCCACAATGTCAGAGCACTAACACAACACATTCCTGTTGTGTTGTGTATATGCCTCTATTTAAGTCCTTTGTACTCTCTAAGAGATTCCAGAAAATTGAATAGTTATCCTGAATGACTAAGAGCCGGTTGGATATCTAAAACAAAATATGCCAGAGACACTACAGTCATTTTAGAGAAAGAGGAAGAAAGGGGACCCCCCCCAACAAGGACATTCATCTACATAATCCCCACAAGTAATCAGCCAGCCATGTCAAGTGAAATCCTTAGGATCTCCATAAATGTCCTCTAACTTTCCCTTTTCTTCTGTTTGTTGTGGTAGAGAGAACAAGAGACTTCAACTCAGAAGGACTTGGACTCCAATTTTAGTACAGCCATTTATTAACAGTGACAAGCACTGAAACTCTCTGAGGCTTGTTTCATCCATAAAACAGTATCTGCTCCCTTTCATGTCTGCTGCAGAGAGCTGATAGTGTAGTGAAATAAAATTCTATGCTACATCATTTAGGTACAGAACTAGAAATTGGCTTCAGACCAGAACCAGGAATTTAGTTTAATCTGTGAAAATGCTGTAGTTTGAGGTGTTTAGCTTAGTTTAGTTTTTTTGGTGCCCGTCCTGGGGTTTGAACTCAGGGGTTGGGGTGCTGTCCCTGAGATTTTTGCTCAAGGCTAGTGTTCTACCATTTGAACCACAGCTCCACTTAGGGCTTTTTGATGGTTAAATGGAGATAAGAGTCTCACAGAATTTCCTGCCAAGGATGGATTCAAACCCCCAATCCTCAGATCTGTGCTTCCTGAGTAGCTAAGTTTACTGGCACAAACCAGCTATGCCCTGCTGCATTTGAGTTTATGCCTATACTTACATTTGGGATTCTGATCTCTAGATTGCTTCATCTTTTTTAGAGAGAGCTAACAAAATAAAATACTCATCTGATTCTTAAGACAACTACAAAACAAAACTCAAATCATCTCTCCTCCAGTCCAGTTATCAGCACGTGAACTTAGAGCATGTTTCGTGCCCTGCTTGCTTGCACTACTCTAGGCTGGCTTTTTGCTGGTGAGGATTGTTCTGCCCAGCCTGGCTTTGAACCATGGTTCTCTAAGTCTTAGCTGCCCAAGTAGCTAGGATTACAATGGGCCACTAGTGCCTAGCTCGAGTTCTTTTCTTCAGTTAATTGCTAAGCAACAAATATTAAGAGTCTGATGGAGAACAAGAAGGACTGCAATAAAGACTGAAATAGGTTGTAAGGACTATAAATTAAAAGGTATATTTTAAAACATGAGTCACTTTCAATCTAATAACAGCTCCAACTCAGACACATTCTTGAGGAAAAACAAGTGTTAAGACAAGGAATGACAAGTTCATTAATAAAGTAGCATAGACATTCATCTCTTCAAGAATACAATAAAACCATAATATTATGTTTATTTCAGTGTTCCAGCAGGCAGCCCTGAAAGGACAAAGGCATGTTTCTAAGCAATGATTAGAATGCAAACACTCACTGAAAGCCAAATTTGTGCACATTAATCTTTACACACAATAACACATATGGTGTTATGTGTTTAATTTTTTAAAAGTAATGCCTAATAACTTCAGAGATGATAAAATTATATCACCATTTGCAACCTATAATGAACCAATGAAGCCCAGATTGTTTATCAGTAACTAACATCAGCAAAACAGAACTAATTACATCTTGTATATACTACCAGTCTTTAACTAGAGCTGAACCTGAACATGGTCAACCTAGAGCTAACTTTAGACATCACTATCGTATGACTATGAGAGGAGAACCCAGCACAGTCAAGCTGGCAAGGTGCATTCTTGGGATAGATGTTAACGCCACCAGCTCTGGAACAATTCAGACTTAACTCTCACAGAACTGTGGTTGGTTTGACATCCAGTACAAGGGCTGGCCTTCATTTGACTCAGGGTTCCAAGGCTGGAGCACCCTCCCCATGGGAGCCTGGGGCCAGCGATACGCAAATAAGCACTAAGCAGGCTGGAAAGCTGGTGAAACAAGAGATTTAGGAAGGAGGTAAATGGGGGCAATAAGGACTCTAAGAAACTCCCCTGAATATCAGGAGAACAGAGAAGAAAGACCACAGACATAGCCAGAGTTGGATGCTTGTCCAGAAAAGGCTTGAAAAATCTTTTAGCTTTTACTGCAGGCTCCACAAAAGCAGGAAAGAGCACAGTGTAAGTGGCCCGGCTCAGCCTAAATGGACGCCCCACAATAGGGTCAATCAGCAAAACTACAAGATTTCCTTCCTTCCTTCCTTCCTTCCTTCCTTCCTTCCTTCCTTCCTTCCTTCCTTCCTTCCTTCCTTCCTTCCTTCCTTCCTTCCTTCCTTCCTGCCTGCCTGCCTGCCTGCAAAGGTGTTTAAGAACTCTGTCAAATTAGGCTAGTCACAGAGGAGGATCCCAAGAGCCCAATAGCTATGCTCTTATGAACACATAAGATGATGTTGAAATGAACTCCATGTTATGGAAACGAGTGTTATATCACTGTTGTAATTACTTTCAACACGCCAAGTGAAACCATAGATTTTTTTGTTGTTGTTGATCCTCTTGTATCTCCTGCCTGTGGCTGTCCCTGTGCTATCATTGTATCTCATCTGAGTACGCTAGATACTGTATATGGTGGTATTAGGACTAGAGAAGGGAAAGGGAATATCAAAATTGAGAGACAAAGGATAAAAAACAACTCCAAAAGCAATACTTACAAAACCCACTGAACAACTCATGGGGGGAGAGGGGAAGGGGGAAGGGGGAAATGAGGGAGGAGGTAACCAATTGTACAAGAAATATACCCACTGCCTTACGTATGAATCTGTAACTCCTCTGTACATCACGTTGACAATAAATAAGTAATTATTCAGGGGAAAAAAAAGAACTGTCAAAACACCAGCACACAAATGAAGGGGTGACACTGACCAAGAAGCACTGTACTCGTAATCTGACTTATGGAACTGTAACCTCTTTGTATAGCTACTTAAATAATGATAATGAAAACAACAGCTCACCACTAAGCTAACAGAACACAGACTCTAGTGCACACACACGACCATGATTACACTTATAATGTAATCCTAGCTACTTGGGAGGCTGAGATCTGAGGATCAGGGTTCAAAGCTAGTCCAGGCAGGAAAGTATGTGAGACCCTTATCTCCAATTAACCACCAGAAAACCAGAAGTGATTCTGTGGCTCAAGTGGTAGACTGCTAGCCATGAGGTGAAAAACTCAGGGACAAGGCCCAGGCCGTGAGTTCAAGCCCCATGACAGACAAAAAGAAAAAAAAATTCTGGAAAAGGTCACGATGTAAACAACATTCCACAAGAAAAACATCAAATCTATAGAAAAGGGGATAATCTGATTTCCTGAATTGTTGCATTATAATGTTCAAACTGTTTGATTTTCAACAAAATTTATGAAGCATGCATACAAATAGGCCCATTCACAGAAAAAATAAATTAACAAATTATTCCAGAGGAAGCCCAGGCTTTGGATGTAAATCAATTATTTTAAATAAAACCACAGACTCAGTCAGGTGTCCATGGCTCACATCTGTAAATTTTAGCTACTTAGAAGGCTGAGATCTGAGGTTCAAGGTTTAGAGCCAGAGGAGGCAGAAAAGACCATGAGACTGGAAGTGGAGTGGGGCTAAAGTGCTAGCCCTGAGTGAAAAGGCTGAAAGACAGGGCCCAGGTCCTGAGTTCAAGCCCCAGTCCTGGCACAATAAATACATACTTACATACATACATAAACTAAACCCTGAACAAATAACTAAAGAAAATGGGAGAACAAAATATCACCAAATGAAAGAGATGTATCACCAAAGAGAAAGAATTATGAAAAGAAATCAAACAAATTATAGAGGTGAAAAGCTCAACAACTGATATGAAAAGTTTAATAGCAGAACTGAGAGGACAGAAGAAACAACCGACCAGGCATAGTGGGGTATAGCTGTAATAATCCCAGGACTTAGAAGGCTGAGACAAGGAAGACTTTCTATGTTGAGATCGGTGAGGTGCCAGTGACCATGATGAAGACAAAGATACAGAAGAACAAAGGGAAGACAAGACCAAGAATAATAACCAGTAAATCTAAAGACAGGTCAAACGCAGCTATTCCAAGAGGCAGAAAGAAAAAAATGAAAAGGAACAGAGCCTAAGAGATCTGTGGGAAACCATCAAACTTACTGATATATAGATGATGGGAGTCTTGAAGAGAAGGAGGGCGAGTCCCAGAAATAAGGACCCCAAACTTCTAAATTCTGATGAAAGGCAAGTTAAACTCCAAGCTGTATAGACTTAGTGAACAAGAAGGATTCTAGCACAAGACAGTTAACATGATAAGTGAATAAATTACCAAGCGGTGAAGTTCAAAGGAGATCAAGGTAAGGGATTCTGGGGTTTTTTTTTTGTTTTTTTTTTGCCAGTCCTGGGCTTTGAACTCAGGGTCTGAGCACTGTCCCTGGCTTCCTTTTTGCTCAAGGCTAGCACTCTGCCACTTGAGCCACAGCACCACTTCTGGCCATTTTCTGTATTTGTGGTGCTGGGGAATTGAACCCAGGGCGTCATGTATACAAGGCAAGCACTCTTGCCACTAGGCCATATTCCCAGCCCCAAGGTAAGGGATTCTGAATTCAGGATCGGAGGGTGCAGAATTCAGGGCTGGGTAGGCATCCATGAGAAGGTGACATTTAAACCAGACAACAGAAGGTTAAGGAAGTATGCTAAGTATTTACCTTAAGGTAGACAAACTCCTGAAAGGCCTTACCATGCATACTTGGCATGTTTGGGGAGCAGCAGAAAAGCCAATAGTTTAAGTGCAGTAAAGAAGGAAAGCAGTCACAGACAAGGTCTGCATATTATAGAAGAATATGAGTAGAGTCAGAAAAGACTGTAAGATACAGAACCAGAACTAGGTGTCTTGTAAGCCAAGATTTAGTTTTAAGGAGAAATGTTTAGTTTATACCTAAGTATTAGTGTTACTGGGCTTCCAAGAATGAAATTATGGTTGTTAAGAGTCACTTTCTTTTTTTTTTTTTTTTTTGGCCAGTCCTGGGCCTTGGACTCAGGGCCTGAGCACTGTCCCTGGCTTCCTTTTGCTCAAGGCTAGCACTCTGCCACTTGAGCCACAGCGCCACGTCTGGCCATTTTCTGTATATGTGGTGCTGGGGAATCGAACCCAGGGCCTCATGTATACGAGGCAAGCTCTCTTGCCACTAGGCCATATCCCCAGCTCCAAGAGTCACTTTCAATCTACCAAGAGTCTATTTCTTTCCTAATAACTTTCTATCACTTTCACTGCACAGATGATTCATTTTCAATCTACTGATTGAAAGTCTATAAAACTACAAATAGTATAGCTTAAAGGCTAACTTTACAAAATTCTAACCAATATAGGCACGCCTAGACCAATGAACTGCCTAATTGTGCTAGAAACTTGGGAATCTCCTGTCCTCTTTCTTTTTTTTTTTTTTTGGCCAGTCCTGGGCCTTGGACTCAGGGCCTGAGCACTGTCCCTGGCTTCTTCCCGCTCAAGGCTAGCACTCTGCCACTTGAACCACAGCGCCGCTTCTGGCCGTTTTCTGTATATGTGGTGCTGGGGAATCGAACCTAGGGCCTCGTGTATCCGAGGCAGGCACTCTTGCCACTAGGCTATATCCCCAGCCCCTGTCCTCTTTCTTGTTCATCTGGATTCAACATCCATGGTTGACACTGCTGATGATCTTTTGGAGAGCGAGAGGCCCCTGGATCATGCATGACCTGAGATTCTAGCCATACCAGCTACCTCCCTTAACAGAGAATAGAGCAAGAAACTCCTCACCTAGGCCTATGCTACAAAGCACCAGGAAGTAGTAAAAAAAAAAAAAAAAAAAGACTTATATTTACCATTCCTTAAAAGGCTTCAGGGTCTCCAGTAATTAAAGGGGGAAGGGGGAAGATAATATGTAGTAGTTAATCATGAGCAATAAGGAAATAGACTTCAATATAAACTTTGTAAAAATCACTGTCACTCTCTCTAGAGATGTCAAGTTTTCAGTCTAATGGAAGTGTATTCCTTTCCTAATAAAGTTTCCAAGGTGGTTAAGAAAAAGATAGTCAATTCTTTAAAAAGACCTAAAATACATGGAAATATTTTCTTTTTCATTGCTGAAAACCTGAGCTTGCTTGCCTTCCAAGAGAAAGGAAGAGCTGAGAGATGAATTCTCAAGGCATGGGTTCTGTGTGAGAAAAAAGAAATGCCTTACTCAGCAAGACTGCAGAGAAGTTAGGATTAAGCAACCATATGGAAGTCAGGTGTGGCAAGGACAAATGATAATCACTTTAAAGATAGAATTTGCCTAAGTGCTCTATTGAAATAGCACAGTCAGATGTAACTGTAACCCCTCTGTACATCAACTTTATAATAACAATTTTTTTTCTTGATTTGTTTTGTTTTGCCAGTCCTGGGGCTTGAACTCAGGGCCTCAGCACTGTCCCTGGCTTCCTTTTGCTCAAGGCTAGCACTCTACCACCTGAGCCACAGTACCACTTCCGGCTTTTTCTGTTTATGTGGTACTGAGGAATGGAACCTGGGGCTTCATGCATGCTAGGCAAACACTCTACCACTAAGCCACATTCCCAGCCAACAATTATTATTTTTTTAAAGTTCATTTGGCTACATCAACTGATTAGGATTTAGAAGCTGTTATTCCCAGTTAACCAAAACCAAGTTCAAAGTGGTCTGAATGAAACAGCTGTCCTGAAAACTTGAACCCAGCTAAACACTGTGAGATTCACACTGTTCAGCACCTCAAGCTGGGTAAGTTTGTAAGAGTCCATTCAGATAACACAAACTGTTTAGGACCTAGAAGCTGTTATACCCAGTTAGCTAAAACCAGCCCTGAGAGAAAAACAGTAAAGTCAGGAGGGTGCTGGTGGCTTACATCTGTAATTCTAGCTATTCAGGAGGCTGAGATCTGAGGATCTAAGTTCAAAGCCAGCCTTGGCAGTTAAGTCCCTGAGACTCTTATCTCCAATTAATCACCAGAAAACCATAAGTGGAGCTGTGGCTCAAAGAGGTAGAGCGCTAGCAAAAAAGCTCAGGGACAGTGCCCAGCCCTGAGTTAAAGCCCCATAACTGAGACACACAAAAAAAGTAAATTGTAAATTCAGTTATTAGGAAGAGTGAGTGATGGAGCTCAAGAACAGGCTGAGTTTGGAATTCTTACTGTTTTAGCTTGTCCACTGATCTGGTCAGAGAGAAACAAGAGAGAAATGGGGGGAAGGGAGCTGAAAAATATCTGATATGTGCTGTGGATCCTGTTGAAATGAGCTAATTTTAGCTCTACCACATTTGTATGATTTATTTTTTCACACCTGTACGTTGTTGTCTTTCTTGCCAGTTCTGGGACCTGAGCACTGTTCCTGGCTTCTTTTTTTTTTTCTCAAGGCTAACACTCTACCACTTGAGCCACAGTGCCACTTCTGGTTGTTTCTGTGTATGTGGTGCTGGGGAATCGAACCAAGGCAAGCTTGCAAGGCAAGCACTCTACCGCTAAGCCATTTTCCCAGCCCCGTTTTGTATGTTTTAGATGAAAATCTTTAAAAAATGCACCTGAACATCTCCTGGCATCCAAACCAAGCTGAATGGACATAATTTAGCCTTTTCTTAAATACACGGGAATGATCACTATGCTACCAATTATTATGCCACGTAACTGTGGAGGGCTCAGTTTTATGAGAGCTACATGTATTTATATTCTCAGTAGACTTATATCTATAAATTCTTTTTTCCCCCAATTGACCCTGATTGTTATTATTAAAGTATTGTTCACCTTTTAATTTGTTGCTATAATCTGGAGGATGCAGAGAAACATGTTCATTAAAACTGTCTGCAGTGAATTTATCACTGAACATTTTTTCCTACTATTCAGGTTTACCATCATGTGAAAATTTTGTTTTTATTAAAGGGGAAGAGAGGCAAATTGTGTGTGTGTGTATGAAAAGTACAAGACTTGGAGTGGGGACTTACAGATTCCTTTCTACTGAAAGTACATGGGATATTAGAGAACTGGTTTAGTTATTTGCTGACTTAAGAGATTCATCTACCCTTTTATGATCCATAGCCATTAAACTGATTTTAAAATACAAAAATAGACTGCCTTCTACTCACCCCATAACCATGAAGCCTGGGGCAGGGGGCGGGGGTAGAACAAGACAGATTCAAGAGCTCTTATTTTTAATCATTGCAAAACAAAATGCAATTTTAAGACCATGTGTCAAAGAACTGACCAACAAAAATGCAACAATAAAATAAAACAAAGGACCATTAAAAAAAATTTTTTTTTATTTTGGTCAGTCGTGGGCCTTGAACTCTGGGCCTAGGCACTGTCCCTAAGCTCTTCAGCTCAAAGCTAGCACTCTACCACTTGAGCAACAGTGCCACTTCCGGCTTTTCCTGTTTATGTGGTGCTGAGGAATAGAACCCAGGGCTTCATGCATGCTAGGCAAGCATCTACCACTAAGCCACATTCCCAGCCCCTTAAATGACTTTGTATAATGAAAGAAAACGAGTGAATACAAACGAAAGGGCTAATGCTGGCAAGGCATTGTAACAATCACTATCATCAATGGGTATTAAACTTTTTTTTTATCTATAAACACAAATACATGAAGGCTTATTTCACACAAGACTTTGGTTATAATGATTTTGCTGTTTTCAATCTGACATGATTTCTTTATAAATCTCTACCAGCCTGTGTAAGCACAGAGGGCAAATTGTGATCTGGGAAGGGAAGGGGAGAGCATTTTTAAAAAATTCTTTCTGGGCTGGGGATATAGCCTAGTGGCAAGAGTGCCTGCCTCGGATACACGAGGCCCTAGGTTCGATTCCCCAGCACCACATATACAGAAAACGGCCAGAAGCGGCGCTGTGGCTCAAGTGGCAGAGTGCTAGCCTTGAGCGGGAAGAAGCCAGGGACAGTGCTCAGGCCCTGAGTCCAAGGCCCAGGACTGGCCAAAAAAAAAAAAATTCTTTCTTATTCCTAAAATAGAAACCCTGGCACACCAGAATCCATCTGATTGCTTACTAATATATATTCTCACCTAGAATTCTGAATATTTTTCTGTAATATAGCATTCTCAGTTAAAAAAAAAAAGCAGATATTGCACTCGGTCTGCTGGTGGTTTATACCTGTAATCTTAGCTACTGAGGAGGCTGAGATCTAAGGAATGTGGTTCCAAACCAACCCAAGCAGGAAAGTCCATGAAACACTCACCTCTAATTAAATACCAAAAAAAAAAAAAAAAAAAAAAAAAAGCCAGAAGTGGGGCTGGGAATATGGCCTAGTGGCAAGAGTGCTTGCCTCCTATACATAAAACCCTCAGTTCGATTCCCCAGCACCACATATATAGAAAACAGCAAGAAGTGGCGCTGTGGCTCAAGTGGCAGAGTGCTAGCCTTGAGCCAAAAGAAGTCAGGGACAGTGCTCAGGCCATGAGACCAAGGCCCAGGACTGGCCAAAAAAAAAAGCCAGAAGTGGAAAAGCCAATAGTAGAGCACTACCCCTGAGCAACAAAAGCTCAGATAAAGTGCCTAGGATCTAAGTTCAAGAACGTACGCGTACACACACACGAAGTTCTCAGTAGAACTGAAATGAAATATTTTCCAATAACTTTCAACACAGGCTCAAAAACAAATTTCAAACAAAAGGGCACAAATGTCATTGGTGATCTAGAAGTAACGAAACATGGAGAATGCTAATGTTCTCATATTAAGCCAGTCTTACAGTTTTAGAGAAAATAGCGTAACTAATGTTAAGATTTATACATCAATTTTCTGAAATAAGGCAGAAGTATATTTTCACCACGGATTATACACTTTCTCCTATGTAAAATCTGTGGAAAAAAAGTTGTGAACCAACCCCGAAACTCAGAAGCTGTTTAAAAATGAGCAGTGACAAGGTTAGTGCCAAAATCTGTGTATACATGTAGAATTCTTATCTTTCTGTGTTCTTCTATATAAGGTTGTAACTACAGCAAATTAACTGTACTCCACAGCAAAGGCACAAGGCTAAGAACCTTACTGCACTGCTAGAAAGTACAACGGTGAAAATCACTGCACGGCTAACAGGGTAGAAGGTTCACAAAATAAAAGTTCCAAAATTTCTAGATTATATCTCAGTTTTTTCCTCAAGCAGGAAAAACAGCCCACGCTGAATTTCAAACAAAACTAACGTAAGCTAAAATAACAGTTTATTACAGTCCTAAATATCAAAGAGCTCTTAAGAACATAACTTGAATAATGGTCATGAACTGGTTCAACACATTTAACTGGTGTTTTTATGAATTGTAATGAGGGCTGCTATGATCTAAAAATGATGTATCCAAGAGGAAATAACCTCCTTGGCATGCTTGCAGCTCTGCAACATGCTTGTTTCACTGCTTGCAAGCGCCAGTGCCGGCCGTGGACGCTCAGAGCAAGTCAATGGAGGAGGATTCCGGTCACAGCAGCAAGTGGGTCCACTGAACAGATCCAAGGACAACTTGCTTGGGAAAGGAAAGCCAAAAGCAAAGGATAGGTAAGTATTGAACAGATACATAGGGCACTACCTAAAGGGTTTGCAGTTTTGCTTTTTAATCTTGAAGAACTCTGTTTACAAAATCTTTTATTTTTATTTAGTGATTTAGAATTTACAGATGTTAAAGAGTAGATTTTTAAATATGAGATTTATAAATTTAAATTTTAAAAGGGCTTGCCCTTCCTTTTAGCCTCTCCTACTTCCCGACTGAACCAGGAATAGTAAGGAAAAAATAGTACTTAAACAAAAAAAGTATTAGTTCAAATTTGGCATATTTGGTAGCTAAATTTAAAAAAAGGTTAAATATGCTATGACAAATGAAATTACTAAAAGCAATGATTGAGATCCTAGTAATACCAATTTTTTATGTTCTCTCAAACGGAAGGGGTTCTGAAATACATTATAAAAATGGCATGTAAATCAGCAGTAAGATAGACTTCTTTTTATTAAGACCTTAGGTAGACTTGGTGTCTTTCTGGATTGAACCAAGTGTATACACAAAGTTCTATTCAGAACTATTTAGTGCTTTTTCCCCCTTGTTCTTCAGTACATTTTCTAACGTAAAGATAAAGACAAAATAAGAATCACTAAACATCTAGTGACGTAGAACCACTGAAAAATTAATGTATCTCTTCTTTCATTAAGTGTGGGAACTGGCACAGCATTAGAGCTATTGCGAAGGGCTACGAAATTCCAGTTTTCATTATTTTTTGAAAATAATGCAATCTACATATCTGAACCTAGGTGGAACTCTCTGCCATTGAAATCAAACCAGACTCAAAGACTACGGCAAGAGACTGAGCATTCTGAAATTTATGCTTCTAGAAAACACCAAAACTTGAAGGTCTTGTCTACAAACATAGGCAGATGTGTGTACACTCTTTATCCTAAAGAACATTAATTTTTTTTTTTTTAAAGAAAGGTGGTCAATTTTGGTTTCATGTGTTTGGCATGAATACGATGCCTTAAAAAAGCTGATGACCAACCTATCTACTGACTATTGTAAGCACTGTCTGGAACTGGATCAAATCGCAGAACAGCAAATGGCAATCTCTTCCAGAATGTCGGAACAAAGCACAATTCCTGAGCATGCTTTTCAGAGTACATTTGACCGCTTGATCTCTTCTAACCAGTCCGGATTACAGACAGAATCAATGCCAGAGGAAATGAAAGCGCTTGGTGAGGAACAGGGAAAGAGGTTGCACTGGGCAGCTCTTCTGATCCTGGTGGTGATAATCCCCACGGTGGGGGGCAACACCCTGGTCATCATGGCTGTTTCACTGGAGAAAAAGCTGCAGTATGCTACCAATTACTTTCTAATGTCCTTGGCAGTAGCTGACTTACTGGTTGGATTGTTTGTGATGCCAATTGCCCTCTTGACAATAATGTTTGGTAAGTACTTCTCTTTCTTTTTGCCATAAAATCATTAAACTATGATACACTATTAAGTGAACGGGACAGTCATTTGATCTTTATATTCTTTGGAATAAAAGATGGATTGGAACAGAAGATACAGCTGGTAAAAGTTGTGCATTTTTTCTTCATTTTCTATAGTTGATAATTTAAAGATTAAAAAAAATAACATTGGGAAAAACATGTTTACTCCCTCCTCAACCATCCAATAAAATCAAATAGGCCATTTAAATTAGCAATATTCATAAATTCTGCCTGCTTTACCTATAAAAATTGAAAGGAAAAGATTCAATTCCTTTTTTATCTTCCAAACTCCATTCCTCTTAATAAAGCAATCAGTAACTAGGAAAATTGTGGAATAGGTCTGTACTAGGTTAATTACTAATTATTAGGTCTTCGAGTCACCAGATAATTTCTGTGTTTTTTTGAAATGGAACACAATCTTTGCATATGTGTCGTGTTAAGAGCAAGTTTAGATGCTAAAGGAAATGGGCTGGCTCAGTGTCCCAAGAGATGATGGATCTGTTCAATCTTTTTATGTCTGGGCATATGTGCTCTTGATAGACCTCTTAAATTAAGAAGAGTGGGCCAAAGCCCTAGTTGTCATAATATTAAGAAATGTAGTTTGACACTGAAACCTTTGCTATAATAAAAAGATAATATTAATACAGGCAAAAGTAGCTTTTAATTTATTCATATCTGATTAAAAAATTTAGGTAAACACAAAACAAATCTGTTGATGAATTATGGAGTGCCTACCTCAAAGCAGGATTAAAAGGTATTTAACTTAACATTTGGTGTAAATTGATATTCCATTCATAAATTACCTAAGAAAAAGGATTATCTGTAGCAGATACGGTTTCTAAGAATTATACTTATGGTGAGAATAAACAGTTGTTTTTTTGTCTTTTCTTTTTTTGGTACTGGGGATCGAACCCAGGATGTTGCACTTGCAGGGCAAGCGCTTTGCCACTGAGCTACATCCTAGCCATAAACACTGTTACAGGAGTAAAATTTATTAAGCTAGGATGCATTAATTTATTATAAAGTGAAGAAAATTATTATTCCAACTATCTTTGTAAGCAATAATAGAAATGTACTTGAAACTAAGTACTGGTTCCCCCAGATAAAATATGAAGGTGAGGTGCTTAAACCTTCTAAAATAAATCAAACATTTGCCCAGGCTTTAAGTAAATCAAGAAAATTCTGTGACAGGACAAGCACTAATAAATAAGGTTCTTTGCTTTAATCAGATTCTAGAGTCCTTAGTATTGTCTATGATAGTTCCTCTTACAAATCTGTAATTCTTTGAATAGTCTAATGCTACGTGTAACCATGGAAATACTCTAATGGGGAACTGAAGCAACTTAATTCTGAAGTTTCAAAGAAATAAGGTAAAAATTATGTAGTGGTATATAGATACTTGTAAAAATACATACACCACAAACAGTAATTCACAAGGTATACAGAAAATGTTAAAATGCTTATTTCATACTACTACAAAATTCAGCTGATATGCTATGATGAATTAATAATTGAATGAATGATGTACAAGTGGATTAACTTCGAAATCCAGTCCATTAATACCAAATATCTACTTCACGGCAACAACTATGGTAGATACTTAAATTATCAGCTAAATTGCTAAGATTATACTCCTAAAAAGACAAAGTTCTATAGTACTAATGCAAGGTGAAAAATGAAACTAAAGAACAGATAACAGGGGGCTGGGAATATGGCCTAGTGGCAAGAGTGCTTGCCTTGTATACATGAAGCCCTGGGTTTGATTCCCCAGCACCACATATATAGAAAAGGCCAGAAGTGGCGCTGTGGCTCAAGGGGTAGAGTGGCAGCCTTGAGCAAAAAGAAGCCAGGGACAGTGCTCAGGCCCTGAGTCCAAGGCCCAGGACTGGCAAAAAAAAAAAAAAAGATAACAAAGATAATCCTATGTATTCAATAAGAAGATAGTAGGTTATCCTAACAGCTAAAAAAATAAATTTATACTTAGAATTGTTGTCAAAACTATTCTCCAAAGTTAGCAGAAAGCCAAAATTTTAACATAAAATAAGTGGAATCTCTTATTTAACATTTTAATATTCTCTCAAATATTTGTTATTTATAAATTTTTGCCAAGTATTCAAAACTTTTTATTATCAGTAATAATACCATACAATGAAGTTAAAAGAATTATAATGAACTAACCTGGGGCTTTAACCACTACTTAAAACATGGTGTTAATTCATTACTTAAAACACAATTCTATTTCTATTTTACTAAAATTAAATGTGGGAGGGTAAGAAGGGGGGGGCAAGTAAGTGAGCAATTAAAAAACCAAATTCTCATGCCTTTACATTGAAGGATATTTTATTCAGATGTTCATCTGTTTAATATCTAATATCTGTTTAATATGAATATCTATTTAATATCTAATTATAACAAATGGCACAAAACTACCATTCAAATAAGTTGTGCTAGTTCAACTTTTCCATCACCTTTCCTCCTCTGGGAGCAATGGACTTTACAGCTTTAGTTTTATGTTATTTTTAAACTGTTGTGGTCTGCAATTCCTAAAATGACGCGACCACACTTCAGTAGCTTACAATACAGAATCTGAAAATCTAATTTTGATGTAAAAAAGATATGTCCATTTAAGATCTCTTATTGTATAACTGGTTGTTAAAAACGTGAATGAAAAAAGATGGCATTTGGTCATCTACTACTTACTCACACCCTTACCTAATGATGTGTAAGTTGAAACAGTTTGCTGTGGAAAATAGTGTGTGAAGTGGTTAAAAGCTGTGTTCTTGACCCAAGGTACCCCAAGGATTTCAATCCTGGGCTGGCTGGGACAAGTCATTTAGTATCTCAGTGCTATCTATAAAACTGTAAAATGGGTATGTCACATCCATCTTAAACTGTACAAGACATTGTCAGACAGAGCCCAGTATATTACACATATTAATTATTGGTTGGTATTAATAGAATGTGCAAATTAAATGTGATTTAGGTGAGATGTGAGTTGGCATGGTGATGCATACCTGTCATTTGAGTTACAGCATGGAAAATAGGAGGATTAGGAAGACTGTGGTCCATGTTAGCCTGGGCAAAGAGACCCTATCACAAAACAAAACAAGCTGGAAGTTTGGCTCAAGAAGTAGAGTCTCTCTCTAGCAAGTGCAAGGCCTCATTCCCATCAAAAAAAGAAAAAAAAGGTATTTGAAAACCATGCCCGTTTTAAACATAAAAGGTGTTTAGGACTTGTCCTGCTCCAATTAAGTTCATAAACTCTATATCTTTGTCAACTCTGTAGGCACAGCTTTCTTGGAATACAAACATATATACATATATACATATATATGTATATATGTGTGTGTGTGCATGTGCGCGCCTGTCCTAGGGCTTAAACTCAGGGTCTGAGCACTTTCCCTGAGCTTTTGTGCTCAAGCCTATTTCTACCTCTTGAGCTACAGCTGTACTTCCAGCTGTATGATGGTTAATTAGAGACAAGAGTTTTACGGCCATTCCCACCCAGGCTGGCTTCAAACCATGATCTCAGTCTCCTGAGTAGCTAGGATTACAGATGCATCAGCACCTGGCCTTTTGGAATGGATTTTAAGAAAGTTTTCCAAGTCCTCAACAGGGAAGTTATTTTATGTTTTTGGCTTACAGATTGATGCTAATTACTTTTCTAAGCAAATGATATATCTTGGCTTTCTCAAAAAACTTGGCTTTCTAACACAAACTAACAAACAAGAAAAGCCTGGGAAGTGGCACTGTGGTGATAGAGCACTTGTCTGGAGTGAAAAGGCTCAGGTCCTGAGGTTCAAGCCCCAAGATAAAAAAAAAAAAAAGTCAAAATAAAAGCTAAAGAGTGGGTAGTTTTCAGTTAAAATCTAGGCAATATATGGAGTATGGTGTTTAGAATAAATTAGATTTCTGAATGAAAAAGAAAGCAGACATCATTCCTTCGTCCTCTACCCCCACAAAACCCAAGCAGAGCCCCAAAGAAATACAAATGGGTTGTTTCTACGTCATAACAAACAGTAGTCAAAAATTCAACTTTAACAAAAGACAATTTCATGGAAAACTGAATTCAAAAGTCAACAGATATATCCCAAACATTATGATGTCTAAAGTTTTGCCTTTGGGCACTAAAGATAGCAATATTTGTGTTTATTTGACCTTCTGAATTTGTTACATTTGTAGATTCAAATTTGTGAGAACTGGGCTGGAAATATGGCCCAGTGGCAAGAGTGCTTGCCTCGTATACATACATGAAGCCCTAGGTTCGATTCCTCAGCATCACATTTATAGAAAACGGCCAGAAGTGGCGCTGTGGCTCAAGCGGCAGAGTGCTAGCCTTGAGCAAAAGGAAGCCAGGGACAACACCGCTCAGGCCCTGAGTTCAAGGCCCAGGACTGGCAAAAAATAAATAAATAAATAAAATTGTGAGAACTTTTAGAACACTACTGCATCAAATGCTAAATCAATATGTAAATACACATTAAAAAAAAAGTGGACAGAGATAAACATGTTTGCCTCTCGTTCCCTGCTCCTTGCAGTACAGGTTTTCAATCAGATTAACTGCACTCTTACTATAGTACACAGCAAGACAAATAAAATACTTATTTTATACAAATATACTTATATACTGGCTTGCTTATGAGTAGCAGTGTTATGGTTGGGCTAGCTGACTAATTTCTAGCAAGTAACAGTAAAGGCAACTCACATTTATGCTTTTCCTATGCCATATATTCGTCTAAATATGTCATACACGTTGCTTTATTAAATCTCTTGAACCTTAGAAACACTACATAGCAGTGCTCTAAAAGAGGTATTACTAGCCCACTTTACAGATGACACAGAACAAAGCAATAACTAATCTGTTTAAGATCACAAAGTGGTAAGATATGCTGGAAACCCAGAATTCTAGAATTCATCCTCTCAGCCTCTATTATTTTGTTTCCTCACAAACATGAGAAACCCTAGCAGCCCACATGATCATTCATATTTGGCATACAGAGCCAACATTTATAAGGTAACTCCATCTAACAAGAGAGATAATAAATTGTTTCTGCAAGGACAGGGAAGAATTCTTTCTTTCCCCAGTTAACTTTATTTCATATTAAGTGGTAAGAATACTGGGGCACCAAGTACTTTTACAAATCTTGAGATGCCCGAGGAAGGTACCAGACCTACACACATAAAGCAGAACTCTGGGAAATAGATACCAAATGACACACCCCTTATGTATGATGGTATTTAGAGCATCGTTATCATTTTGAATAACAAAAAAATTGTGCTACTATCAACTACCAATTAATTAATTACCAATAAATCTAAAACCAACGTATGACTTGTTTTGCTCCTATAATATTCAGACTACAATTACTTATAAGCATCCACAGAAATGCCATTACTCAAATATTACTAAAATTAACTCCTCTGAGTTTAATTGGGAAGCAAGTAGAAGAAGAAGGCATGAAATGGAATTTGTGGGCAGTGTAGCTCATTGGTAGAGTGTTTTCCTAGCATTTGTGAGGCACTAAGTAGTTTGGGTTTTTTTTTGCCAGTCCTGGGCCTTAGCCTCAGGGCCTAAGCACTGCCCCTGGCTTCTTTTTGCTCAAGGCTAGCACTCTACCACTTGAGCCACAGTGCTACTTCTGGCTGTTTTCTATATATGTGGTGCTGGGGAATTGAACCCAGGGCTTCATGTATATGAGGCAAGCACTCTTGCCACTAGGCCATATCCCCAGCACCATGAGGTACTAAGTTCTATCCACAGTCCTATGCCCTTCTTTTTGTGAGACAACAATGTTTTCTCCTTTATTAGTTTTTATGAGGGGCAGAATAGATTTACTCCACATTCCTTATAATTTATTTCCCCTAGAATGACTCGAAACAGTTTTAAAAATTTACTTTGTTGTTGTTATAAAGGCAATGTACAGAGGGATTAGAGTTACATGAGTCAGGCAATGAGTATATTTCTTTCATACAGTGTCATCCCTTCCCCCACTCTCTCCCAGTCCTTCCCTCCCAAATCTACTGGCAAGTCATATAGTTCACTTTCTTGATCCTACAAAAAAAAAATTAAGTTTGCAGCTATTTTACTTTATTATTTCAAGTTTTAGACTATGTCCTAGTGCTTTTGGGAACTGGCTGGATATAGCACATTATAACAAATAAGTAATTACAAATTTTCACACAAACTGAAACTCCTGGTAAAAGTAACCATAAAAGTTTTGGAATAGCTAAACTATCTTAACACACCAATTTAGCACGACACCAATTTTCAATTACTCTAAATGGAAGCTTTGCTGTTTATGCCTACCAAATTAATACTAACTTGAAAAGTTTAAGAATTAAAATATAAGAACCAGGAAAAGTCCATTTATTAAAATGTCTAGAACGATTTTAACTGTATAACTCACAAATTATCTTATTATATGAGGTGACTGTAAAAGCCTTTTCCCCCCTGGCTTTACACCCATGTTAGGCAAGTGCTCCACCATGAATTAAGTCTCTTTTTTAAATTCCTTTTGGTCTGAGGCTGGCCTTGAATTCACAACTATCCTGCTTCAGCTTTAATATGCTGGCATTGCAAGCACGTACCACACCATACCCTACCCCTTTCAGTTTCTTATGAAAGCGTCCTATAACTTTAGCCTTGTTAGTTTCATATGTATCTTATAAAATTAAGAATCTTCAAGATCGGTGCTAGTAGTCTTAGCAATTCTTAGCCTCTCACTCTTTCTTAATGTATTCTGTCAGGAAGCAGAGCTTAACAAGGCTTAAATCCGCACTGGAAAGCTTTCCCTCTTAGGCCACAATGAGGAATATGCAGGTCAGATAGTAAAATTCCAAAGACACTCACGTTTATATAAGAGCTCTCTTGTGGCTTCCTGCTCCTAGCTACAAGATTTATGACTAGAATTTTCCAGACTTTAATTTTCAAAAGCATAATCCATGATTAGAATAGCTAAATAGCTGTTTAAGTTATTAGCACATCATTTTAAAAGATGCTAGAGTATGCACTTATATAGCGTAGTAATTACTTGCCTTTTAAAAAATTTAATCCTTAATATTACCAGTATCTTTTCTTTTCTCTCTCTCTCTCTCTGTGTGTGTGTGTATCAGTTCTGGAGCTTGAACTCTCTCTTATTCAGCTTTTACTGCTCATTACTGACACTACCACTTGAGCCACAACTCCAGTCCCCCATTTTGCTGATTAACTGGAGACAGAGTCCTGAGAACTTCTCTGCCCAAGCCTCAGGTCTCCGCTTCTTGTGTAGCTAGAATTAGCAACCAGCACTCCTCTGGTCTTTCTCTGAATACAGCTCAAGACAAGTATACAGCCTGAGGCTCTTTCACTGAAACCCTATTAGACTCCTGAAAATACTATATTCAAGACTACCTAAAAACTCTTTCCCTAAATCATGATCTGGGTTTCTAATCTCTACCTATAAGTTCCTTAAATATAAACAGTTCACAGCTAGGTGTCCTGTCATCCTAAAATGGTTATCTTGGTTTTCCTTCAATTCCCTCAGTCACTTTGTACTGGTGAAAGTGAGATATATTTTTGCAAAGGCAAGTGTAGAAGAAACATGGTTTAAATTTTATCTGTGGACATACAACAATCAAACAAAAAAATAGACAGAGATAATCTCATACGCATGGTATATATTTTGGTAAAATGGATTTTAACTGAAATTTTAATTTTAACTGAATTCTAAAATAAAGTTTAGTTGTTTTAAAACGGAATATATGAGCTTTGTGCAATGGCAGTATCATAGCCAATGAGGTTTATCTGAGGTGCAATTATGTTAATTATAAACTGGATATGTGTACGTGGTGGACATATATATATATATATAGTGCACAATTTATTAAATCGAAAAGAATATGGGCACTTTTGTAAGTAAATTTATTGAAAAGCTCTGTTAAAAACGATCATACTCAAACTTAAATTTGAATATGTATTTCTCAAATACTTAAGACTACAGAAGTGGTTATTAGAGTTGAATAACTTAAGTATTACTCTAACCAAGATGCTGATTCCATCTCCAGTTCTTAGAGGGAATGATGGCATATGAGAGGATAACCTGGAAAGTCATTCCTTTTACCATCTCTACTCAAGAACTATTTCTGTTAAAAGGAAAAAAAAAAATCACTACTTAATTATTTTACCAGAGTTTGCTCTAAATTAGAATCATACCGGAAGTTATTGCTATTAGTGAGCCTAAAGCTCACTAACTGCCTCATGGACATGCCCATCCTAATATACTTCATGATATATGCTTCCTCCATATGGTAAAATGTCCTATTTTCATACAATAGCAAGTTAAAAATAAATTTTATTTGAATAGTAAATTTAGGTTCCAGTTACAATACTGCCTAAATTTTTAAAAGGTTACAAAATAGCAAAGGTCAAAATAATATTAAAAATGCTACACTGCTCACTTAGAAAAAAAGGTATGTATGTAATCATTACACAAAACAGAAAATGTCTTAAAAAGTATCATGCTTTGAAATACTATATTTAATATTATTGTCTCCAAGACCTAAAGACATTGTCTTATAAAGTCATAAATTTTCAGATGAGTAAATGAAAAAAGTTACAAAAATATGTATTATTTTTAAAATTTAAAAGAAAAAAGCTTAAACTGAAGGTTGTCATTCTGCAAGAGAAAATGTGTTTGTTTTTCTTTCTTTCAGAGGCTATGTGGCCCCTTCCACTTGTTCTGTGTCCTACCTGGTTATTTCTTGATGTTCTCTTTTCAACTGCATCCATCATGCACCTCTGTGCCATTTCAGTGGATCGTTATATAGCCATCAAAAAGCCAATCCAGGCCAATCAATATAACTCCCGAGCTACTGCATTCATCAAGATTACAGTGGTGTGGTTAATTTCAATAGGTATGTGGGGAATGCCAGGATGTGGGTAGAGTTCATAGACTTTAGTTGCCTTTGACTAGAAGAACACCAGTTCTGGTGGTCCAGAAAACTCTTCAGAATGAAACAGTAAGACAGTCTATATTAAGATATCAATGTAACAGGTACTATGTCACAGAAAGCTTCTAAACCATTCTATCAGCAATAACTGAAAAGAAGTAGTAAGGTTCATGTCCATAGAACCAACTTCCATGTTTATTACACTATCATCCCACTTTAATTTTGATATGCAAAAAAGCTGAGAAAAAACAGTCATCATATTTGTCAATAGAGAATTAAGTCCTTGCTAACTTGACTAATCCCATAGTTACATTAACATAACACAAAGAGATGTATCTTAAAAGCTATACTGAAAAAAAATAGGAAAAGACAAAAGAAAAAAAACACCCAACAAACCCAAACATTTTGTATTTGTCAAAGATCATAAATTCACCCAGGAAGCCAATATTCTAATATACGTATACAGTAAATAAAAGCAGTCAAGTCTTAAATGTTGAAATTTTTAGATGCAGAAATAATATTAAACTGATGTCCAGAAATGATTTATAGGAAGAAACCACCATTCTTCTAGATTGTTTTATGTCCCTGGTCTCATTTTTAATGCTCAAAGATAGCAGCTATCAATCAATACCTTTACACGAAGTATAGTGTACATTAATCAAAGCTCTTACAAGTTAATGTCAGAAAGTCAAATATAGTTATCAATATAGGGCTGGGAATGTGGCTTAGGGGTACAGTGCTTGCCTAAAATGCACGAAGCCCTGGGTTTGATTCCTCAGTACCACATACACAGGAAAAGCTGGAAGGGGTGCTATGGCTCAAGTGGTAGAGTGCTAGTCTCAGCAAAAAGAAGCTCAGAGACAGTGCCCAGGGCCTGGGTTCAAGCCCCAGAACTGGGGAAAAAAAATACTTATCAATACAACAAATACAATGATCTGATTGCAAATTCACAACTTCCTAGTTTTAAAAAAATGAAGAGGAAAAAATATTAAGAAATTTACAGTGCTAAAGGAAAGATAGTATTTCTCCTAAATCAGAGTAAGAACATGGTAAAAAAAATCGCAAGAAAGAAATTCACCTTTATGTTCCTGAAATGCTACTACAGGCAAACTTCTTTTGAAAAATTTAGAGATAAAAGCAAGGAGCGTTGCTGCTTTTTATGGGATAAAAACCAGGATTAAGGAAAAGTCTATTCAGAATGAAGAGATTTGTAAGCATTGAAAAAAGACCAATTTAGCAGGCAGAGGCTGACTGACAGTACAGAATAGTGCTCTCCTGGCCCCAGGACACAATGAAGATAGGAGGCAATGGTGATAATCAAATTTGAAGTGGAATGAAGAAAATCTAGTCATTCATTCCAAGTGACTCCTCTGGCCAGTTCCTACCAGGCAATGGCTGTACCACTGAGCAATAGGATAGGCTCAGCTCACAGAAATAGATTTCATTTGTAGGCTAGGACATGAGTCAAGTGGCAGATGCATGCAAATGAAGAGACCCTGAGTTCAACCCTAGGACACCAATAAAAGAAAAAAGGAACATATAATTGGCATAAGGACTCTTATTACAGCTTTTTTTGCACCAAAGGGCAATACCATTTTTCAAACTTCATCATTTTATTGTAGAAGCAACCACAACTTAGTACCTTTGAAAAAACAAAATGCAGATGACAGTTCTATGAAGTGCCAAATAATTTTTACTTTCTTTTTTGAATTTACAGTTACTCTAGTGCTCTGCTTTAAATGTGATCCTCAAAATTCATGTGCTAGAAGCCTAAGCAACAATGTTGGGAGGTAGGGCTTAGAGGTGATGAGGTCAGGGCTCTGCTCTGATGAATTAAAGCTGTCACTGGTGGAGTGGGCTCATCCTTATAAAGGAAGAGTTAAGATGCTGCTCCGGATCTTGGACTTCCTAGCCTTCATAACTGTGAGCCAAATGAATGTCTTCATTATAAACTACTCAGCTGGTAATCCTGTTATAGCGGCATATGATGGGCTAAAACACCTACATGATACTTAGAACACAGTTAAGTCTAAGTTTTAAAAACAGATTAAGGCTATAGAAAGTAACAGTGAAAACCCAAAATTTATTACCAACAAACCAGAGAGCCTTAATAAGCATGTCCTTAGAACATGAAAACAGAAGGGGACAGATAGACTAGTGGCCAAGATAACAGTTAAAGAGAACTCTCTAGCAGTGTAGAGGAACAAAACAAAAAGAGAAAGATCAGAGTCCATGCCTTCTGATACAGGATCATGCCAAGTGGACTGAGTTATGGTTAGTTTAAAAAAATGCCAACAGGGCTGGGAATATGGCCTACTGGCAAGAGTGCTTGCCTTGTATATACGAAGACCTGGGTTTGATTCCTCAGCACCACATATATACAAAAAGGCCAGAAGTGGCACTGTGGCTCAAGTAGTAGAGTGCTAGCCTTGAGCAAAAAGAAGCCAGGGACAGTGCTCAGGCCCTGAGTCTAAGCCCTAGGACTGGCCAAAAAAACCCAAAAAAAAACAAAAAAAGCCAATAATAGCCAGTGCTGTTGGCTCACACCTGTAATCCTAGCTACTCAGGAGGCTGAGATCTGATGACTGTGGTTTGAAACCAGCCCGGCAGAAAAGTCCATGAGACCTTTACCTCCAGTTAAACACTCAAAAAACTGGAAGTAGAGCTGTCTCAAAGTGTTACACCACTAGCCTTGAGCAAGCTCGGGGACAGCTCCCAGGCCCTGGGTTCAAGTCCCTCAAATGACAAAAAATTGCAATAATAATCAGAGGACAAAAGACTGAAGAGTCGGAAGATCACCAATGGGATGAAGTCAGTGATGGTAATGGCACAGCAGTGTGAAAGACTACTGCCAAGTACTGAGGGAGACAGACATATGTCATCAAGCTGACTGTGTGGGAAAGGGACATGTTGGTGGGGTGAAAGAATAGTAGAATGATGATCTGGAAATAACAGGGCAGAGTAGGGATCAGCAAACTTTTTCTATAAAGGGCAAGAAAGGAAGTACTTCAGTTTTGTAGGGTCTATGGTTTCTATCACAACTACTCAACTCTGCTGCAGAACAAAAGCAGCCATACACAAAGATAATTAAAAAAAAAAAAATCTCCGTGTCTGTGGTCCAGGAAAGCTTTCACAAAAACACACTGTGAGCTGGATTTGGCCTTAAGCTACAGCATGCTGCCAAATATACAGAATATTCTTTCTGGTGGTGAAGATGAAAAACGTAGAAGAATAGTGGCATAAACTATAAATGGTTTGAGGAAAATACTCTTGTTGGGGCTCTTTAGCTACCACCATACACAGGCTCTGAGGATAATGAAGTAATTTTTGGATTCATACACCAACACAAATAAGAGATCAACTAAGATTTTTTAAATGATATCTGCAATTTTGAAGGGGAAAGATTCAATATAACCCTTGCCATTCATTTTTCTTTTTCTTTTTTTTTGCCAGTCCCGGGGCTTGGGACTCAGGGCCTGAGCACTGTCCCTGGCTTCCTTTTGCTCAAGGATAGCACTCTACCTCTTGAGCCACAGCCCCACTTCTGGTTTTATCTGTTTATGTGGTGCTGAGGAATCGAACCCAGGGCTTCATGCATGATAGGCAAGCACTGTACCAATAAGCCACATTCCCAGGCCATCATTCATTTTGATAACAAGCAAATTTGCTATGCAACATATTTACCTATATCATAGTACTTAATGCATTATAAATTCAATTTCATTCCTCTAATTTAAAAATTATCTTCACAATTCATGTACTCTCAACTTACTATTATCATTTAAAATAAAAATGAGCTCTTTATGGACTAGGGATATGGCTCTATGGTAGAATATTTGCCTAGCACACACAAGGGATTTGTGGGATAAGTTTTAGTCCTGATCCTCGATCCCCTCCCCCCGCCCGTTATTTTCTTCCTAAAAAGTCAAAAAGTCACTGTGGCTCATGCCTGTAACTACTCAAGGAGGCTGAGATCTGAGTATGGCAGTTCAAAGCTGGCCCAGGCAGGAAAGTCTGCGACACTCTTATCTCCAATTAACCTTCAGAAAATTGGAAGTGATGGTGTGGCTCTAAGTGACAGAGTGCCAGCCTTGAGTGACAAAGCTCAGGGTAGCACCCAGCCCTAAGTTCAAGCCCCATAACCGAAAAGGGGAAAAAAAAAAAAAAAAAAAAGAAAAATCAGAAGGAAAGGAAACTATCTCAATGTCAATAAATAATAAATGAAATAAATATCTACTGAGAATTAAGATACTGAATGACAGTACTGAAGTTTCTCTAGCTTCCCTTCTGAATTACTTTTCCTTAACCTGGGATAGACCAAAAATCAAAAATTGCTTCAGAAAAACAGAACAGATAAAGATAGCCTCTTCTTTCACTGACATATACCTTTCAAGAAACATCCATTGTAAACTTGAAATTACTAACCAATCTCTGTTTAAAAAACAGCAAATTTTGCTCACCTACACTCAATTTGCCAAAGGTTCCACTGATAAATGTCTCAACAGACTACACCATGGGTCTCAGGAATTACAATGCATCCATCAGTATAAAGTTACTAGGACAAAAGCTGAACAAAAGTAGAAATTATAATAATGATACTACCTTGTTTCCTGTTCCTTAGGCATTGCCATTCCAGTCCCTATTAAAGGACTAGAAACTAATGCACTGAATACCAACAATATCACCTGTGAACTGACCAAGGAGCGTTTTGGCAATTTCATGCTCTTTGGCTCTCTGGCTGCCTTCTTTACACCTCTTGCAATCATGATCGTCACCTACTTTCTCACTATCCAGACTTTACAGAGGAAAGCATGCATGGCCAAAAGCAAGCCACCTCAACGTCTAACATGGCTGACCGTGTCCACTGTTTTCCAAACAGAGGAAACACCTTGCTCATCACCTGAAAAGGTAGCAATGCTAGACTGTTCTGGAAAAGACAAAACTCTGCCCAACTCTAATGATGAAACACTTATGCGAAGAATGTCTTCGGTTGGAAGAAAGTCAGCACAAACCATTTCCAATGAACAGAGAGCCTCAAAGGTCCTTGGAATTGTATTCTCCCTCTTTTTGCTTATGTGGTGCCCCTTTTTCATTACAAATATAACGTTAGCTATGTGCGATTCCTGCAACCAAACTACTCTCAAGAAGCTCCTGGAGATATTTGTGTGGATAGGCTATGTTTCCTCGGGGGTAAATCCTTTGGTCTACACCCTCTTCAACAAGACATTTCGGAGTGCATTTGGCCGATACATCACTTGCAATTACCGCGCCACAAAGTCAGTAAGAACTCTCAGAAAATGTTCCAGTAAAATCTACTTCCGAAATCCAAGGGCAGAGAACTCAAAATTCTTCATGAAATGTGGAATTCGAAATGGGATTAGTCCTGCTACGCACCAGAGCCCAGTGAGGCTCCGAAACTCAACCATTCAGTCTTCATCAACCATTCTACTAGATACACTTCTCCTCACTGAAAATGAAGGTGATAAAACTGAAGACCAAGTCAGTTATGTATAGCAGAATCTGCAGTTTTTGTCTAACACAACAGTGACTAAGGTGATGAGCAGGATGTAAGAATTATGTAAAGAACTGTATGCATGTCGTACATCAGAAATCATCTCCTTAAATGAACAGTTATATGTTACAATTACCCAATTTTCCTTATTGACAAAGTAACTAATGAAAAATATCATTTTTTTGTGGTTACAAACAAAAGCAACCCAAGTATCTGTCAAGACGTTAGGTCTTTTAAATGAAATAAAATTAAGTAAGTAAATCAATAAATTTCAGCCTTATAAAAAAAAAGTGCTATAAATTTGTATGCAAAGTTGTGCTAAGAGTGAAATGAAGTCAAACAAATAAGCCTTGTTTTCACAGTTTTAAAATCCTTGCAAGACAGGTGGGCAAAGTCCAGATCTAATCATTTGGTGCCGGATGACAAAGACCTGACATTTTTCTTATCAGCTGCTGCAAGCTGCTGTGTTGACAGCTTTGTATGGCCCAAAAATGATGTTTTACATATTATCCAAATGGGCCTTGCCAGAAAAAAAAAAAAAAAGGTCTGATCCCTGGCATAAATATGAACAGAAGTGACAGGAATGAGAGTGAAAACTAAATGTATACACAATAGTCACATGTAGATGTAAGCTAAGAGTGCCTGCAATAGTCTCATTTAGTAAAACATAGTCATAATTTTCCTTCAATCAGGAAACTGTCTTGATGGAAGGGATAGGCAGAAGAAGAATCAGATGACACACAAAATAACAGGACCTTACATTAGTTGTTTATTAAATGGCTAGCATTAGGTACTTAATCACTGGAGGTTGGGAGAGAGGTGGAAGAGGAGAGGAGGTAGGGAAGGACAGGAGGAAACAGAGGAAGAAGAGGAAAATGAGACCCTTCTTGGGTACTTAAACACATTATGCTCCTAAAAGGTACTGAATGAATGTGCTCAAACCAGAAGTCAATCTGGGGACATAAAGCTTAAGTGGTGCCACAAACTGTGATCATAGCTTCTAATGTTTATACAGGGAGTAGGCTGAACTTCAGGCACAAATAATTACATTCACCATTTCATTTTGTACTGTTAGATCTGGGAAGGAGACCAATCTGTACCACTTACAAGATAGCTGATTAAGTTTAGAAATGATAGTTTCTTTGTGTTTTTGTCTTCTCAGTCTATATTTTACGTAGTTCTTATAAGAATTAGATGAATACATAGTAGACACTCAGAAAATGGTGGCCAATTCGTGTGTGTGTGTGTGTGTGTGCACGCATGTGTGCTAATCCTGTGACTTTTTTTTTTTTTTTTTTTGGCCAGTCCTGGGGGCTTGGACTCAGGGCTTGAGCACTGTCCCTGGCTTCTTCTTGCTCAAGGCTAGCACTCTGCCACTTGAGTCACAGCGCCACTTCTGGCCGTTTTCTATATATGTGGTGCTGGGGAATCGAACCAAGGGCCTCATGTATACGAGGCAAGCACTCTAGCCACTAGGCCATATCCCCAGCCCTAATCCTGTGACTTGTATTCAGGGCACTGTCCCTGAGCTTTTTTGGTGAAGGCTAGTATTCTGTCATTTGAACCACAGGACCACTTCTGGCTTTTTCTGTTGTTTTTTTTTTGTTGTTGTTGTTTGTTTTGTTTTGGCCAGTCCTGGGGCTTGAACTCAGGGCCTGAGGACTGTCCCCGGCTTCTTTTTGCTCAAGGCTAGCACTCTACCACTTGAGCCATAGTGCCACTTCCGGCTTTTTCTATATATGCGGTGCTGAGGAATTGAACCTAGGGCTTCATGTATACGAGGCGAGCACTTTACCACTAGGCCATATTCCCAGCCCACTTCTGGCTTTTTCTAAGTAGTTTACTGGAGACAAGAGTCTCACATGATCCTCAGACCTCAGTCTCCTGAGTAGCGAGGCTTATAGGCATGAGCAGCCACTAGTGCCTGGCTCCAATCTGTACTCCTTTATTTTTCTTCAGCTTTAAAAGAAGTAAAGACCATCTCTTAAGTATTTTCTAGTTTCTACCTCTTAAAGAACCATTATTATGGAAAAGGAACTCAGAAATATCCTTTAGCAAGGCAGGTCAAAGGAAAGGCCTATGGAAGAGGAAGGGATGAAAAGAAGAGGGAATAAAGGAAAAGCCCCTAGAACTAGTAAGCATATAAACAACTCATTGCCTCAGACTTGATCTGATTATCCTGCTATGAGGTAGAAAGCTTATTAGCAAAGTCAGAAAACAGTTCACAGGAGACATCTGCCGCTGAAAACAGGGAATTTTAACTATGTATAAGCTACAGGAAATATGAAGGCAGAAATGAATTCTGATCATCAGAGATGCAGTATCAGCTAAAAAGGGAATAACAACAGTCTCACCAAGTCCATCAACTTCCTATGTAGCAGGATATACTTTTCAAATATGATACATAAAGTCATTGGCAAGAAATAAATAAAGCACTGTCTTTTGCAGGGCACATTTGGAAGATTATGCTTACTATAGTAAACTTTTGAGTTTTCCAATAAAAATTTAAAAACCAAACATCAACAATAAAAAACCAAAACAAGACAAAACCCTCACTCTAAACGGTAATAACCATTTTTGTTTTGTCTTGTTTTTCAACTGTGCCTAGACTCTAGCAAAAGTAGGGAAAGGTTAGTGTTAGACCTTGGCTAGGATGATAATAGGAAGGAAACGATTATTCAACTTCTACTTGGCTTCCACCTTTCCTTTGAAGAGAATGATTTTTGTACTAGAAAGAGAAAAAACTGATCAAAATAAAAACAGGGTAAGAAACTCACCACATTAGATTTCAACCTCAAAGCTAAATCAATAGCCTCTATAAAGTAAGAATATATTTATGCAATTGTAATAGGACCAAATATGGAAACAGTGATGGTAACCTATTTGGGGGTACAGTTAAAATATCCCAGATATGGTGCAAAAATGTTGAAAAATTTATCATAGGACTAATTAGACCTAACTACACAGAAGGTACCATTATTTTTTTTCCTTAAAAAAAATTCTGTTATATTTACTTAATAGTTATGCACAAGTAAATACATCTTTTAGACCAAAAGATTTTGTTTCAATTTTTTTTTTACATTGGAAAGTAGATGAATATGGAATTCTGCCAATTTGAAATTTCAGGTTTGTTTTTTTTTGGCCAGTCCTGGTCCTTGGACTCAGGGCCTGAGCACTGTCCCTGGCTTCTTTTTGCTCAAGGCTAGCACTCTGCCACTTGAGCCACAGCGCCACTTCTGGCCGTTTTCTGTATATGTGGTGCTGGGGAATCGAACCAAGGGCCTCATGTATACGAGGCAAGCTCTCTTGCCACTAGGCCATATCCCCAGCCCCATTTCAGATGTTTTTAACATCAATTTTTTCTCTTTTAACATTTCAAATTCATTCTGTGTAAAAGAATCTAAACAAACAAAAATTCTACTTTTTTAAGAGTACCAAAAACCTAATAGATTCATATCCTTCATTATTTAACTTTCTGTAAAGCACTGATTCATTCTTAAATGTATATTCTTTTTAAAATAGGAAATACCTCACGAGTGAAAAAAATGCTTTCGTTTTGTTTTGTGATGCTTATTTACATTTTGAATCTTAGTTTACTTGGTTATAATAGTTAAACACTAATTTTAAAAAGGGTAACTGTACAGCTAATTGTTCTCCTCTTATCTGGTAATATTTAAATATTTGCCTTTTTTTTTTTTTTTTGGCCAGTCCTAGGGCTTGAACTCAGGACCTGAGCACAGTTCCTGGCTTCCTTTTGTTCAAGGCTAGTACTCTACCACTTGAGCCACGGTGCTACTTCCAGCTTTTTCTGTTTATGTGGTGCTGAGGAATTGAACAGAGCTTCATGCATGCTAGGCAAGCACTCTACCACTAAGCCACAGTCCAAGCCCCAATATTTGTTTTTTTTTTTAATATTAAGAAATACAAGTTTTCAAAGAACATATTATATAAATATTAATTATTAGATATATAAATATTTTGGACTAATGTAAATAAATTTAAAAGTTAGAAAAAAAGAATATAATTAAGGATGTAACCATGGAACTCTACTGGCAAATTTTAGAAGAGAACCAAAAAATGGCAACAGCACAAAAAGACTAAGTATATATAGAAAGGGCACAGTACGGAATACTTCCAAGCAATTCCAGCTACTGGTGAGGTCAAAACTGGGAAGACAGTGATTCTAGGCCAGCAAGCACAAAAAGTTAGTGAGATCCCATCTCAATAAATAAGCCAGGTATTCGGTGGTGGTTCATACCTATAATCCTAGCTGTGCAGGAGGCATAGCTAAAAGGGCTATAGCTTGAGGCTAGGCTGAGGCAAAAACACAAAACTCCACCAGAAAAATAACCAAAGCAAAATGGGCCTAGAGGCAGACTCAAGTATAGAGTGCCTATCTAGCAGACTGTCTTGAGTTCAATTAATCTAGCTATGCTACATAGCTAGAATATAGCTATCCAAATTTTAGAGATCTGGGAATATTTATTAATGAATACCTAACACTTCTATGAAATGCATCACATAGGAAATAATCTTACTAATATTAATCATACACTATTTGAGGTTCCTGGACTAGAAGGATCTAGGTCAACATGTTGATAGGACTCAGTGAAGGGTCTCTAGTTGTCTGTGTGAGTAGGTGGACGAAATGATGGTTAGAGGATGATAAAGTGAAGAAAACTATTATCTGGCTGAATAACTTCACTGAAGACAACTATTCTAAGTAAAGACCCATTAGCCTGCTATATCATATAAAACTGTTTTGGTCTATTCTTTTTTTCTATTCTTATTGCTTCATGCTGTAGTTTGATTTCATACTCTCTACCACTGTACCCCATCCCTGCACACCCCAACTGTTTTGCTGAAGAAAATATTTATAACTTGCAATAAATGGGTGACTATTTACCTGGTTATTATAATGTTATTAACTAGTTATGAAGTTAACTAATTTATAGTGGACTTTTGTAAGGGTCATGCTTACCCCAGATATGACCCAGTCTATTGAAATGTCTTCTTCCTTTCTTAATAAACTGCTGTCACTTTTACTACATCAGTGGCTGCCTGAATTCTTCACTTGGCAGATGCAAAAATCCAGGTGAATTAGCTGCTCCAACACCCACTAGATTAGCTTTTGCATGGGAACGGAGAATATGTTTATGTGAAAGTAAAAGTTTTCGATTTGGCTCTACAATCTCCCAAACATCAGGCACATGAAGTCATTTTGTGACCATATTGAAATTCAGGAAGGGCAAGACCACCTTCAGGCATCTATGACTTACTGTAATAAGGCCTCCCTGAGCAATCATGAGGAAACAGACTGTCAGACCAGCGGATACCACCTCTGAACCTACATGGACCTTTGAACTGTGCCAACTGTGCATACCTTTCCCACACCGGCCTCTAATCCTCCCTATTGAACCTAAGGCAAATGTTTAAACACTTCAAGACAGGTGAAGATGTACTAAGTGCTGTCTTCCTATGGCTGCAATTTAAGAAACAAATACATAAGAACTATATGAGAAATTATATAACAGTTCACAACAAATCTTCATTCCTAAGGAACCTGGAGTAGAAATCTCTTTTAGAGATTGTAAGGAGTTGACTTATCTAATATAAACTTCAGGAACTGGTTTTATTATATGATCTCATCACAAGTAAGATCGAAGGCAGTATCCCAATAGTGCTAAATAACCTGCCTTCATAACATTGCCTGAGAACTCTGGAAGAAATTCTACTGCATTTACCGCTAGCAGCACCACACTTAGGTAGTGCTGACTAATGCCACACGGTGTTCTAAAGTCATTAGATACACTAGTCTTATTAACTGTCAGGAAAAAAATATTCTCCAATATGTTATCATATTCATTTTACAGATGGGAAAACAGAGGCTCAAAGAGGCTGAGTAATTTACCCAAAGTCAGTCAATTAGAAAGAAGTGAAGTGAAAAGTCAACTTGGGCAGATTAGAGTGTGCCTTCTTAAACATAACTACATTATACTGCCAGGAAGGCGCATCTGAACAACTGCAAGCCAAAATAAGCTTTATTAATCTTCAAGATCTTACTGTTTTTCCTTTCAGGCAAAGCTTATTAACTTTTAATTTCATTAAAGAGCCTTTGGAATTTAAAAAAATGGTGTAACACATAACATTATAACTGAATTACTGATATACACAAGAGGATACATAATGGAGGTGTTATTTGCAATTTAAAAATTAAGCAAGACACTATGAAAAATGGATAGAAATAATTAAATTGTTTTACTTCTCAAATAGCTTCTCAAACCCAAGACACTTTTTTTCAGATAAACAGATCACAATTAATGTTTCCTGCAAGTAATATATATATATATTCCTCAGATATTTAGTTGCTGTATGGTGACTAAAGAAAACAAAGAACGGAACTGGAAGTTAGAAATTATTACCTGAACAGAATGAACCCAAGTGATTCCACTGCTGCCCTCCTGACATCATCGTTGACATCACTTACCTAGGGGAAAAGGCCAAGGTGATTATGTCATACCATGCATAACTAGGGTAAATTCCCAGCCTGAATCATTCAAATGTGCATCAGACCTCATTAGCATTTCTTCATTATGATGTCCTTTCCCTCACCATGTTTACCAAAACATCATGCTAAAACGGCACACCATAAATAAAAATTTTCTAAATGAAACATTTATTTATTCTTAAGCAGGCTTTCCCTAACTTAGAAAAAACAAACTCCTTACATGGAAGAATTCCATTTCAAGGCTGGGATTGCGGCCTAGTGGTAGAGTGCTTGCCTCGCATGCATGAAGTCCTGGGTTCAATTCCTCAGTACCACATAAACAGGAAAAATAAGAAGTGGTGCTGTGGCTTAAGTGATAAGAGTGCTAGCCTTGAGCACAAAGAGGCTCAGGGACAGCGCCCAGGCCCTGAGTTCAAGCCCGGGACTGGCAACAAAAAAAAAAAAAAAAAAAAAAAAAGAAGAAGAATTCCAGTTCAATGCTAAGAAGCTTTCAAGAGCCTGATCAAGTTGAAGATTCAGGGCAACTTCTGAAGACTTTTTAGCTGCATCATAGTTTGTTAGCATGACACTGAAAATCTATCGATTATTCA
This sequence comes from Perognathus longimembris pacificus, assembly GCF_023159225.1. Lineage (NCBI taxonomy): Eukaryota > Metazoa > Chordata > Mammalia > Rodentia > Heteromyidae > Perognathus > Perognathus longimembris. Next base: position 6,418,711 of record NC_063164.1, read on the forward strand.
ATGCTGTTTCCAAAAAGGAAAGTGCAAGCAAAATACATTTAGAACTTGGCACATATTGTGTCATGAAAGGATAAATTACTAATAAATATCGTGGGATGTAAGTATATCTCTGGAAAGAAGGAATCAACAACATGGCTAAAGATTTCTTCATGAGAAGATAACCTTGAAATCTGTTTTTTTCTAGCATGAGAACAAAAGCCCACTCTTAAGACATATGTGGGGTGTCTACTGAGTGACCAGGCAATACTATTTATTCTTTAGTTTTGTGGCAATACTGGGGTTTGAACTCATGGTCATTCAGCTTACTTGCTCCCCTGAGCCATGCTTTCAGTATGGCTTTTTACTAGTTATTTTGGAGATGGAGTGGGCAGACTTTTCTGCCTGGGCTGGCTTTGAACCACAATCCTCTGGAAATTCTCTCAGAAATCTTAACACTTAGGATTATAGAAGTGAGCCACTGGGCTGGGAATATGACCTAGTGGCAAGAGTGCTTGCCTCGTATACATGAAGCCCTGGGTTCAATTCCTCAGCACCACATATATAGAAAAGACCAGAAGTGGCGCTGTGGCTCCAGTGGCAGAGTGCTAGCCTTGAGCAAAAAGAAGCCAGGGACAGTGCTCAGGCCGAGTCCAAGGCCCAGGACTGGCAAAAAAAAAAAAAAAAAAAAAAAGAAGTAAGCCACCGGCACTCTGCTACTAGTGTTTATTCTTGATAAACTACAACCAAATTGAAAGGACCATGGAAAAGCCTGCTGTGAAACACACAGCATTGGCTTTTTTTTGAGCAGTGTCTCTTACAATACTGATGTGTCTTGGGGTACTTGAAAATTAACTTTAGGAACTAGAAAGAAGTGGTTTCTTCTTGTTTTTAAACTTGCCTGTCCTAAGATGATACATCTTCCATGGCTTTGTGAGGGCACCCCCCTGGAGTGTGGTTGGGAAATTACACTTCCATGGCTTTGAAGACTTCCATCACACTAACATACCATTATTCTGTCTTACTGCCTATAAACTTGGGTGACCCCAGTGCTTGCTATAGCTTATTATGTCCAATGAATGAAAATCTGCACCTGAGACCACTGATGGTGGACATGTGGCAAAGGTGCCACATCATCTAGATACTTTGTTCAGCTGTAAACTTTTCCTTCTATTCTAGTCCCAAGAAAGGTCAGAGTACTTACAGCAACGTGAAGGAGGCGTCGAATGGCTTTGTTGTTCCCAGAGCCACAATACGCCATGGCTACGGTATACATTCCAGACCTTCGAAGAATTGGGTCCTAAGAAAGAATAGTTCAACATGAACCTTCAACTTAATCCAAATAGTAACTGCTAGTAGGCACAATGGAACAAGCCTATAGTCTCAGCTACTTAGGAGGTTTATTAGGAGGATTACTTGAGCCCAGCCTGGGGAAAGTGAGACCCACTCCCCAAAGCAAACAAGCAAACAAATAAGCCTATATGCAAACAAACAAAACAGTAATTGCTACAGTATGATAGGTGTAGTATAGCAGCATCTATACGGTTAATTTTTTTTTTAAAGAAACCATGAACTCAAGTACATGTTTGGTAGCTTCCTAAAGGAAGTAAAATTCTAAAAGGAGGATTTGTTCTTAATTCCTAATTTTATGTGTAGTATTTATCTTGCCTCACACTCTCCAGGAAATATACACTTAAACAGCCAACACCACAGCTGTGGTAGTCCCTTCCATTTTTAAGACAAACAATAAAGAAGCTAGCTTCTCACTATTCCATATTCTAGATCACCTTTTTCTCCTATTAACGAATTGGAATTTGATATTAAATTTATTAGTACATTTATCAATAAACTGTGAAAGTGGTTCTTCTCTACCAGCTTTTAGTGATTTGTACAAATTACAACTGACTACCTACCATACATAATACCACTCTAGTAATAAAACAAGCTGGGCACTGATGGCTCATGCCTGTAATCTTAGCTACAAGAGGCTGAGATCTGAGGGTCACAGTTCAAAAGCCAGCCCAAGCAGTAAAGTCCATGAGTGTCTCCAAAAAAAAGGAAAAACCTGGAAGTGGAGCTGGAGCTGTGGCTCAAGTGGTACAGTGCTAGCCTTGAGGAAAAAAGCTCAGGGACAATGCCTCAGCCCTGAGATCAAGCCATAGGACCAATGTAAAAAAAACTTTTAAAAAGTAAAAATAGGGGCTGGGGATATGGCCTAGTGGCAAGAGAGCTTGCCTCCCATACATGAAGCCCTGGGTTCAATTCCCCAGCACCACATATACAGAAAACGGCCAGAAGTGGTGCTGTGGCTCAAGTGGCAGAGTGCTAGCCTTGAGCAAGAAGAAGCCAGGGACAGTGCTCAGGCCCTGAGTCCAAGGCCCAGGCCTGGCAAAAAAAAAAAAAAAAAAAAAGTAAAAATAAAAGGTAACAGAAAAAAAAATTTACCCAAATAATTAATTACAGAGATATCACTGTTTTCTGATGAAAGAACCATGAGCAATAAACTTTGTATCATATTTTATAAAACTGCTGCCCTTCTTAATTTAGACATTACTAGTTCAGGGATTAACAACTGTGACCAGGGATGCTTCCTCCTATTTATGCTTCACACATTGCTAGGATGAATAGTTACATGTATTATTACATCTAGGCTTTTATTAGCTGAGATGAAGTCTCATGTACTTTTTGCCTAGCCTGGCCTTCAACTACGATTCTCCAATGTTTGCCTCCTAAGTAGCTAGGATTGCAGGCATGAGCCAACTGTGGCCAACTAAACTTTGTATCTCTCGTTCAAAAACCATGCTTTCCAAAGGTACCTTGTAAATTCTTAGAGAATTTCTCTGGATCTGTTTATCTGAATTATCACTGATTTATAGCTGTGAAAAATTGAAGATCCTCAAATTACTACTTGCATTCATCCCTGCCAGTAACTTTCCTTTTTAAATGTTATGGCAAATTATATATCTTGCAAGAAGTCTGATGAACAAATGTACTCGGTCTTCTGAGGGGAACAGGGATAATTTTTTAGAGAACCAGAGTGTAGGATCTAACAGAGAAGGTAAATGGGGCTTCACCTTATCACGACAGAGAGATTCGATGAGAGCATCAGCCTCTTCCATCCTCCCATACATCACTAATGCAATGCCAACTGCAAGGCCCCGCAGAATCTTCTCATGTTGAGTTTCTTGTGCATAGCCAACCATATCCTCAATGGCCTGGGCATTTTTAGAGCCCAACATAACCAAACCTAAGGCCAGGCCAGCTGCTTCTCCTAATGAGTAAAAAATAAAGAGTGTTATGTTTATACAGTCAATAAAGCATATCCAGGCGGTGCCAGGGGCTCACACCTGTAAGTCTAGCCACTTGGGAGGTTGAGATAGGAAGAACTGTGGTATGAGACTAGCCAGGGCAAAAGTATTCATAAAACTCCTCAACAAAGAGCTGGACGTGGTAGTCACATGCACCTGTCATCCAACTTTGTGGAAGTGTATATAGTCAGGTCCAGATGTGCACCTGAGGAAGAAATAAACCCCTACTTCAAAAACCACCAAAGCAAAAAAGGAACAGGGACATGGCTGCAGTAGAGTATTTCCTAACCAAGGTGAGGCTCTGAATTCAAACCCTAGTTTTGTCAAAGTCGGGGAAAAACACCTCTTAAAAAACAAAAACATGGGCTAGGAATATGGCCTAGTGGTAGAGTGCTTGCCTCGTATACATGAAGCTCTGGGTTCAATTCCTTAGCACCACATATTTTTTTTTTAAAAAGCTAGAAGAGGTGCTGTGGCTCAAGTGGTAGAGTGCTAGCCTTGAGTAAAGAGAAGCTAGGGACAGTGCTCAGGCCCTGAGTTCAAGCCCCCAGGCCTAGCAAAAAAAGAAAGAAAGAAACAAACAAACAAACAAAAACTTTGATTTGTATCATTCATCAAAATAACCACTAATTTCTGATAGCATTTTTTTTCAAATCATGTGGTCAAAAGGAAGATATTGTGTAGAAATACATCCATATATTCAGAGCTGTTTTCATTTAAAACAACTGTGATGAAATATACTTTTAAATTCTACAGTAACTTCAAAGGAGACATTATAGCACCATTTTTCTACATTATCACCAAGCATCATGAAATAGCCTTATGATACAAATAGATGATTCATAACTTTTGCAAAAGTCAGCTCCTATACATAGGATATGATATCTTGGAAATACATTACAAAATGTAATTTTTATAAGATAAATCTGTCTGTCAAATGGGACAAAATCCACTCCTTCAAGTAAATGACCCATTGTATTTTTAAGAGGCTACCAAAAATATCAACAAAAGTACCTGTAACAGCATCATCCTGGTAAAGGTTCGTTTTAAGCAAATCATAGACATCCTGGCGAGCAGTTCCCATGGCAGCCAAACCAAGGCCCAGACTGCCTCCATGTCGAACAATCTAAGGAAAAGCATTGGCTCCATTGGTTTTATATACTGTACTTAGAATCTAAGCTTTAAAATTCCAACTTCAAAATATACTTTGATACTAACTATGCGCAGGTTGGCTCGATGATAACAATGAAAGATCCAGTAACACAAAATCCAGTGATGGCAATCTCAGTTTCAACAGATCAATGCTTCTTGATATAAGTTATAAGCAGAGAAATAAAAAGGATAAAAGAGGACAAAGAGAGTATAACTCTCTTTAGCAAATTTAAATGTGAAGCAGAGGGGAAAAATTAACAACTAAGATGCAAGTGTTAGGAAAAGTTTTTCTTTTGTCCTGGGGCTTGAACTCAGGGCCTGGGCACTGTCCCTGAGCCTCTCTGTGCTCAAGGCTAGCACTCTACCACTTGAGCCATAGCTCCACTTCTGGCTTTTTCTATTTATGTGGTACTGAGGAATTGAAACCAAGGCTTCATGCATACTAGGCAAGCGCTCTACCACTAGGCCATATTCCCAGCCAGATATTTAAGGGATATTTAAGGGAAAGGGGAATAGTGAAACCTAGCATGTTTATGGACAAGAAGAAGGCTATATTGAGGAGAAGCTAACGATAGAGAAGAAAAAGTTTCCAATGAAACATGGTAGTGAAGAAAGAGAAAACGGAGTCAGGGCATATAAAGTTGGTCTTCATTTGAAAAAGGAGACTATAGTGGGTTAGTGAGTTGAATGAACGCTATCCTCTTACTGATGACAGCACTGTAACCTTGTCTTGGGAATATTCCTCCCCTCTTGGTTAGACTTGGAACTGTCATTTAGGAAGTTCCTACCTTGCTCTAGACAAATTATGGGCTCTGACTCAATTCAGGCCAAAAGGATGCTTCTTCCCTGGAATTTTAATGTTTCCCAAGTGGAACAGTCCAAGGACAAAAATGTCTTAGAGTTCATTCATTCTGACAGGAGGGCCCTGAAGAAACAACTCAATTAGCTATTATACAGACCCCCAAGTTTGCCTGATTCTTAATAAAAAGTTGGCTTATAAATAAGATTTACTGTTAATCAGGTCAGCTACTTCTTAGATAAAATCCTTAAGTTAGTCAGAACAAGTTTCTACTACTGTCCATTGCTGCTGGTTTTTGTAACCATAAACCACATCTGATATGAGAAGAAATGAGACAGACATGAATACATACAGATGGTTTCTGGACAAGGGGCTTTTAGTGGAGACAAACCATCCCTTCGTCTTATTCTTTTTTACTGAAGTAGGAGGAATAAGTGTTGTGGCTTCCTTAAACAATCTCCTGATAGCTTTCAAAAAGAGCTTGTATAAACATGAAAACTAAAGTCTAAGATTTTATTTTAGGGGTTTCTTTTGGAGGTGGGGGGGGGGCAGCCCTGGGGCTTGAACTCAGAGCAACCACTCTACCACTAAGTCACATTCCCAGCACTAGGGTTCTTTAAAATATATAAATTATATTTAAATATTATATTAAAATTATATTTAAAAGATTAACAATGATTCTGAATTCTGAGACAGCAGAGGTTAGTTTTCTTTAAAATAGAGTGGTTAAACTAGATGATAACCAAGGTCATTTACAGTTCTAACATTCTGTGATGAAGTATAAGAACCATTGTAGGACCTCTGGGATACAGCAAAAGCAGTGCTGAGAGGAAAGTTCATAGCTCTAAAGAGCACATATAGAGAAAACAGAAACAGCTCAAGTAAATAACCTCATGATGCAACTAAAACTGCTAGAAAAATAAACTAAACTCCAAATTACTAGACGGAGAAAGATAGCAAAGATTAGGGAAGAAATTAATGAACTAGAGACTAAAAAGTCTACACATAAATCAATGAAATAAATAGCTGGTTTTTAGAAAAATTTTACTACTAGTGAGATTGATGAGGAAGAGATTAAATTCAAATCAATAAAATTAGAGATGCCACAGGAAACATTACAGCAAACAACCAAGAAATCCAAATTATTATAAAGGACTTTCAAAACCTATACACTCAAATAAGGACAATCTAATAGAAATGGACAAACATTCAAACTGCCTAAGCTGAACCAAGAAGATATAAACCAGTTAGACAGGCCCATAAGGGCTGTTGAGGAAGTAATAAGAAGTCTTCCAATAAAGAAAAGCCCAGAACCCAGTGGATTCACAGCTAAATCCTAAAGGACTTCTAAAGATTAACTAACACCAATACTCATCAAACTTTTCTGTGAAATAGAAACAGAAGGACCAATTCCAAACTTATCCTACGAAGCCATTATCACACTCATTCCCAAACCAGGTAAGGATCCAACAAAAAAGAACTACAGACCAATTTCCCTGATGAGCACAGATGCAAAGCTCTTCAATAAAATACTAACCAATAGAATCCAGAGACTAATTTAAAAAAAATCATACATTATGACCAAGTAGGCTTCATCCTACAGATGCAAGGCTGGTTCAATATATGCAAATCAATAAATGTAATAAATACCGCTGGGAATGTGACTTAGTGATAGTGCCTGCCTAGCATTCATGAAGCCCTGGGTTCGATCGCTCAGTATCACATAAACAGAAAAGGCTGAAGTGCTGCTGTGGCTCAAGTGGTAGAGTGCCACACTGGGCTACAAATCTAGAACTGTCTCTCAAAATTGAAAACAACACCAGGCATGGTAGTTTATGACTCTAATGCTAAATCCTCAGATAGCTGAAGTGGAAGATTGTGGCTGATTTTGTCTAAGCTGGCAAAAAATGTCAGGAGATTCCATCTCAACAAATTAAAAGCATGGCATAATAGTGTGTATCTGGCAACTCAGCTTCTCAGAAAGCATAAATAAGAGGTCCAGGGCTATCCCAGGAAAAGAGTGAGATGCTTTTAAAAAACTATGAAAGCGGGGCTGGGGATATGGCCTAGTGGCAAGAGTGCTTGCCTCGTATACATGAGGCCCTGGGTTCGATTACCCAGCACCACATATACAGAAAATGGCCAGAAGTGACGCTGTGGCTCAAGTGGCAGAGTGCTAGCCTTGAGCAAAAAGAAGCCAGGGACAGTGCTCAGGCCCTGAGTCCAAACCCCAGGACTGGCAAAAACAAAACAAAAAAACTATGAAAGCAATAAGAAATGGGGAGGTGGCTCAAGCAGAAAAACACCTACCTACCTAGCATGAGGACCTGGCTCAAACCTCAGAACAGCCAAAAAAGAAAAAGAGAGAATGAAAATTGAAAACAAGTCAGACATAGGAAGATCACAAATTCAAACCAGCCTGGCTACACAGGAAGACTCTGTCTCACCACCACCCTATCAAAAAAAAATAAGAAGGGGGGCTGGGAATATGGCCTAGTGGCAAGAGTGCTTGTCTCGTATACATGAGGCCCTGGGTTCGATTCCTCAGCACCACATATACAGAAAATGGCCAGAAGGGGCGCTGTGGCTCAAGTGGCAGAGTGCTAGCCTTGAGCAAAAAAAGAAGCCAGGGACAGTGCTCAGGCCCTGAGTTCACGGCCTAGGACTGGCCAAAAAAAAAAATAAATAAAATAAAAAAAAAAATAAAAATAAAATAAAAATAAAAAAAATAAGAAGGAGCTGGGAATATGGGAATATGGCCTAGTAGTAAAGTGCTCGCCTCATATACATGAAGCCCTGGGTTCGATTCCTCAGCACCACATATATAGAAAAAGCCAGAAGTGGTGCTGTGGTTCAAGTGGTAGAGTGCTAGCCTTGAGCAAAAAGAAGCCAGGGACAGTGCTCAGGCCCTGAGTTCAAGCCCCAGGACTGGCAAAAAATAAAAAATAAATAAAATAAATAAGAAAAGAGTGTATTTTGGGAATAGTTTGGCATAATTTCCTAGTCTTAAGTAATAGAAATTTAGTTTTGCATCTCAATACTTACATCATTGCTGGCATTCTTGAGCTGATTGAGCAGATAGTCAATTATGTCACCACCATGATTGGCATGAATGAGACCCAGTGCATAGAGACCTCCACCTTCCTGATAGGCTGATCCTGGAGAAGTGTCCTTTGGAAGGTATGTTGCCATTAACTGTAATGCTTCCTTCTCATGACCCTGTAGATTTGAGTCACAAAGACGTCAGTAAAGGGGGGGGTGGGGGAAGCATACCCAGTATCACTGTAATTCCTGCCTTTCCCCAAGAATATCCATTTGCTGGAAGAAAGGGAGGTAGTGAAGGGAGCTCTTTTTCCCATACACTCAGAGCCTTTAAGAGACACTACAATTAGAAAAAAATTGTAAATACTTCAATTTTTACTTTTATTTTATAATATTTCCCAAGTTCACTTTAGACTATGCAAGTAACATTTCAGTTTGCCCCTTGCAAAATGTAAAATGTCTTAGTCTTCAGAAGAAAGAATTTCCACATTGTATCTTTCTTGCTTACAAAATATACCTATCAATCAATGAATTGTATCAGGCTTTTATTTCTTAATTCCAGAAAAACTGCTTCTGTTCTGATGCCCACTATTCACAAAAAAACAACATATATTACCTTATGAATTACACCCAAACTGGCTGTAGCAGTAAATTTTGCCCAGTTTGTGGCTCTGGCCAACCATTCCAAGTTATCTCTGTAAGAAAACAAAGCTTATTATTACTGTTGATTCTAACTTACTTTCTAAGGTTTTTAAGAGGGTTCACTACATAGCCCAGGCTAGCCTTGAACTCCAAATCCTCTCAACCTTAGCCTCTCAAGTACATGGATTAGAACCATACAAAACCATGCCTGGCTCTAAGTCCTTAATATTTAAAGACTCTTAAAATATATTATATATAATTCTAATATGAATAAAAGGAAAATTACATTAAACTTTCAGAGATTATTGTATTTCCTTCAAAAGCCTATGATCAAGCTAGTAAAAGGAATTCATTTTATCTTATATTAACTAAAAATAGGGGGAAAATGTGTACAGCTGGGTAGCGGTGGCTCATGCCTATAATCCTAGCTACCCAGGAAGCTGAGATCTGAGGATTGTAGTTGAAAGCCAGCCCAGGCAGGCAAGTCTATGAAACTCTTATCTCCAACTAACAACTAAAAAGCAATAAATGGATCTGTGGCTCAAGTGGTAGAGTGCTAACCTTGAGCATAAAAGCACAAGGATAGTGCCTGGGCCTTGAGTTCAAGCCCCCAGGACTAGCGCAAAAACAAAACAAAACAAAACAAAAAAAAAACGCATAAAATAGCCAGGACAAGACTGGTTGGCAGAGAAAGCTGTCTACATAGACGTATAGCAATTTCAATACAGTTGCAGTCAAAGATTGTTTAAAACCAAAGTAGAAATCTTTACCTTAAAAACTGGTCACTGGTAGTCCCACAGTGCATAAAAGAGTTTGCTATCACAGTTGCTGTGTGACATACAGAATTCCGTACTGCATCCTGCAAAAAAAACCCAGTATTTTTACAATTGACCAAGTATTCATACATAGCATGTATGCCAGTGTGTGTGCATGCTTGCACTTATTTTATAATGCAAACAGGAACAAATTGATCTGAGAGTTCAAATATTGATCTTAGTCAGGTACTGGTGGCCACACTGTAATCCTAGCTATTAAGGGGGCTGAGATTTGTAGTTCAGTCAGCCCAGGCGGGAAAGTCTGTGAGAATTTTATCTCCAATTAACCAACACAAAAGCTGGAGGTGGAGCTGTATCTCAAGTGATAGAGCATGAGCCTTGAGCAAAGATGCTTAAGGACAGCACCCAGGCCCTGAATTTAAGCGCCAGGTCTGTCACCAAAAAAAGCAAAGGAATAAATAATAATAAAATATTGATCTGAGGCAGAGGTATGGCTCAAGTGGTAGATATCAGCTTTTGTGGAAAAAGCAAAGCAAAGTGTGAAGCCTTGAGTTTAAGCCTCTCTACTGATACAGGAAAGGGGAGAAAAGGGGAGGAGGGAAAAGAGAGCTAAATTTGCTTACATTCCCAGCTATTCAGAAGGCTAAGGTCTGAGGACTGTAATTTGAAATTGGCCCAGGAAGACAAACTCCAGACTCTTATCTCCAAACACCAAGAAAAAAAAAAAAAAAAGCTGGAAGTGGAGCTGGGTTCAAGTGTGTTTTGTTTTTGTTGCCATTGCTGGAGATTGAACTCAAGGCTGTACAAGCTAAAAACTAGTTCTCCCACTGGGCCTCTCACGCTGTTATTATATTTATTTATTTGTTGTTTTTACAAAAGTGTAAAATACGAATTTCCTTGATTAGGAATAAATACAACCAAGTACTTAATAAGAAACAAAAGTGTAGATGGCTCACACCTGTAATCCTTGCTTATCTAGGATTACCTGAGCATTGTGGTTCAAAGCCAGCCCAGGCAGGGAAGTCTGTGATTTAACCACCAGAAAACCAGAACTGGCGCTGTGGGTCAAAGTGGTAAAGTGATAGCCTTGAGCAAAAATGCTCAGGGACAGCATCCAGACCTGAATTCAAGCCCCACAACCAACAGCAACAAAAAAAAGGAAACAAGCAAATAAATCTCAATTATGAATTTCCCACCTTTGTGTTTTTTAGAATCATGAGGTCTGTGTTGTTATTTCTTATTAGGAACTGCAGATGTAATTCAATAGCCATTTCACCACTTAAAATTTTAATCATTTTCAAAGTCTGGTCCTTGGGCTCTGGACTCTGTCAAAACAAGAATCAAAATTCATATATTATTGAAATTCATTAAGCCATCTTTAAATTAATTAAAACAATAAATATACAAACATATATACACATCTAATATTTTACTGGTAACATCGAGAAAATTCAATTATCACTACTTGAAAGGAAGAAGAAAATTTTACTTATTCCTTTTGATACTACGAAGATACAGACCAAGTCAATGGACAAATATGACTCATTCAAAGCTAGTTCCCAGTGTAAAATAGTTTAGTATTTTCAAAAGGTAGGATGAGTTGGGAAATTAGCTCAGGCCCCTCTGGTTGAGATCCTCGGCACTAAACAAACAAATGAAAAATTACTTTATACATAGCCAACTTACACTGTTTTTACATTGTTATGGCGCTGGGGTTGCCTTGTGCTTACTAGGCAGATACTCTACCACATGAACCACATTTCTATACTAAACTTACGCTTTAGATGAAAAATTTCCCAGTTAGGATTCAGAAAACCAAAATCCTAAACCAACATATACACATAATCTTAGGAACAACTAAGACACCAAGCTGTTCTTCTGCCCAGAAGAACAGCTGAACTTTATGTATCCAAAAGTCCTGACAGGGAAAACTTTACATTTAACACATCATTGTTTCTAGTTTTTCATACACCATACACATAACTAACCTGCCCCCTATCTGCTAAGATATAATTTGTAAATGTCATGTTTTATGCTCATTTTGTGAAGCTTTTCTAAGCAGAGATCATTCTTTTTTTTTTTTTTTTGCCAGTCCTGGGGCTTGGACTCAGGGCCTGAGCACTGTCCCTGGCTTCTTTTTGCTCTGGGCTACCACTTGAGCCACAGCACCACTTCCGGCTTTTTCTATATATGTGGTGCTGAGGAATCGAACCCAGGGCTTCTATGCATATGAGGCAAGCATTTTACCACTAGGCCATAGTCCCAGCCCTAAGCAGAGATCATTCTTGTGGTAAGATCTCACAATTTTTATTACTTTAACTTTTTGCTACTTTATTGGACTTAAGAGTCTCACAGACTTTTCTTTCCAGGCTGACTTTGAACCTCAATCCTCAGATCTTAGCCTCCTAAGCCACTAGTGCCTAGCACTAAACAATCTATTTTTTATAAAGTGACTTTGAGTTTTACTTAACAATAACTTCAAAAAGGTACACAGAGGGCTAGACACTCAAGCGGTAGAGCCAGCTGAGCAAGCAAGACGAATGAGGTTCTGAGCTCAAACCCAAGCACTGTCCTCCACCAAAAAAAAGAGCAGGTATGAATCGTTTACTCAAAAGGTGTTTGATGAAGATAGAAGTATACATATCACCTGATCTAGAAGAAATGGTTTTATTGTTAAAGTTCATAGAGTTCGTAAGCTTTGTGGAACAGAATGATCTTCATCACTGTGAAGGTTAAAATGTGTATTGTGAAATATATGTAGCAACTTAAACTCAATAAAACATGATTTATGCAAAAAGAAACAAAGGAGGGGGGTGGTTACGATGCACCACAGGAATAATTGCTAAATGGCAACCTCAACTACAAAAGCACACTCACCGCTTCTGGTGTCTTTCCTACTGGTGCACTGCCTGTCTTTTCTTCTGTTTCCATTGACTCACTAAAATGAAGAGAACCATTAATTTATAATTAATTAATTTTTTACCAAATAGAATTTGTGTTATGTCATACATCTGCACCTTGTCAAGTTAAGTTATTTTGCAAGAAAATGTTTCCTCTTTGAGTATTTCTAAGGAAAGTTAAAAAAAAAAATCTAAGCATTTCTAAGATGAAGGAATCCCAGTTGTTCCAATTCTCCCAAACTAAAAACAACAACAAACAAAAAAAAAACATTTTATTCAGCAAAATTAATAAACAACAGACATAACAAAAACAGGTGACCCCCCCAAAAAAACAAAATAAAGATTGTTCAGTTAGTTCTGTTGCAGAAAAAGATATTTATACCTGTCTTTTTCTGATCCTGGAACAGTACCCGTATTGGTGGATCCAGGCACAGAAGCAATAGGGGTACCAACAGTTCGAAGATTCTGAATTACAGATGACAAAAATTGCTGGCTAGCGCTTTCATACAAATCAAAACAAATCTGGTAAGCCATCAGAAGGTTGTCTTCCTTTACCAGTTTTTCTAAGATATCACTCACAGCCTGAGGATCATCTAAGAAAATTAAGCACTGAAAAGGAAACAAAGAACAAGCATACAGTAATTGAAAACTTCATCTGCAAAGTATTTAGAACAGGGCAAACAACCTACCTTTAAATATAAACACAGACTAGGTGGAGCAGATCATGGTGTCTAGCATTTTGGTTCTGAACTGAACACTAAGCAAATGTTTCTGAAAATGCATCTGCTTTCCATAAAAAAGCTTATACACGTTACATTCACACATCCTAACATCGTGCCTGAGTTATTAACATTACTCAGTAAAAGATGCCAAATAAATCATCCCTTCTTTGAATCCTTATCCATAATTTACATACAAATAATCTTTAACCGGTATTATCGGTATTGCTATACATTGCAGGAGTCATTCATTCATTTAACACTTACTACTAGGCCACAATAGAACAAGAGAAATCAAAATGATCACTGTGTACACTTCTACTCTTCATCTGTATGTATGTTAGCAAAATTATCCTCTAACAAAATTAGGCTTTTCTCTTAAAAACAGCTTAAGTTTTCTTGTGCCCTTAAGCAGCAAGTAAGTCAGTTTCACGATAAACATATGATCAAAGTTATTATAAATTAAGAAGAGAAAATGGGGAAAGTAAGTGACCAATAATAGGAGAATGCTTAAGTAATGCAAAGTACAAACACTGAATAGCCCTAGCACAATGAAGAGAAGTTCAAAAATTGAACATAAAAAAATTTTTTAAATGCTACCAGGAAAGCTATAAACAACTAATATTGTCTCCAGAGAAGAGAATTGTGGCTGAAAGACTGCATTATATAGTCTATGGTTCTTTATGAATTTTAAATCATGTGCATGTATACCACCTATCTAAAAACTTCATTTAAAAAAATGTTTAACACATTTTGTAAAATGTAAAATACAAATTTTACTTTGTATATTTTCTGTACTATTTAAATGTTTTTCTGAACAAATTCATCCAAGAAAAAGGGATAAGATATACCCAGATGTTTGGTTGTGTTTGAGTAAGCAACACAGATAATTGCTACACTTTATAATTCCATACTTCATAATGACACAAGAGGGCCTAAGTTATCTTCTTTCCTTTTTTAAAATGTGGTTCCAAAATTTACTTAAGTGCTTGGATTATTTTCAAAACACACACAAAAAAAGAATAAAAAGTAAAAAGTGAAGAATAATTATAACAAAATAGATGTTTAGTGTTGTGAGACTCCATTTCCTATGGATTGTGTAAAGAGCAACTGATAAACATATGAGAAGAACAGTAATGTAATGTAACAGAATTATGGGGGAATAAAATAGAATGTAATGTAACACAATGTAATTACCTGACAAACATTGATGAAATCAGGTTTCTCTAAGTTCATGTAGATTTTAACCAGAACTCTTAGGACTTTATTCCGAAACTGTTTATTCTGCATTAAAGACATGCAGAGCTTAAGGCTATATGCTAGCATTCCTGGGACATCATTCTGCAAGATAATTAAAAGATATATCATTATATAATTACTTAAGCATTTTTTATTTAGAAATAGAATTATTTTCTATCTTCTTTAATCATTCAAAACTGCCAATGATTTCAACCCTTTAAACAAAAAAAACCTAGGCCGGGTGCAGCAGCTCACACATATAAACCAAGCTTCTCGGGAAGCAGAGATGAAAAGGACTTCAGTTCAGGCCAGCACAAATAAAAAGTTAGCCAGACCCTATCTCAACAATAAGCAAGATGTGATAGCATACATCTGTAATCTCAGCTACGTGGGAAGCATAGGTAGGAGGATTGTAGTAAGAGGCCAGCCCTGGGCAAAAATGCAAGAACTTATCCAGAAAAATTGATTTGGGTAAAAACTTTTTTGCCAGTGTGTTTTCAATGCCTCAGAACAGTGGTTGGCACAGAGCATCCACAAAATATTTCTTGGGGCTGGAGACACAACTTAGTGGTGGAGTGCTTGCATAATATGGACAAGGCCCAGAGTTCAACTGCTAACACACACACACACACACACACACACACACACACACACACACACACACACACTCTCTCTCTCTCTCTCTCTCTGTTAAATGATAATAATAGCAAGTATTTTAATTTTACTCACATGAACATAACGAGAGTCTACAATTACATAGAGTTGAAATTCGGAGTAAAATAAGAATTATTTTTATATTTATCTATATTTGTAATTATTTGTATTTATTCATATTTATTCATTTGTTTTACTCACTGAAATCATTACTTTGCTAAACTAGGACTTAGGATTTGGGAATAGAGTAATAAAATGTACAAAAATACCTGGTAGGGGCTGGGAATATGGCCTAGTGGCAAGAGTGCTTGCTTCATATACATGAAGCCCTGGGTTCAATTCCCCAGCACCACATATATAGAAAACGGCCAGAAGTGGCGCTGTGGCTCAAGTGGTAGAGTGCTAGCCTTGAGCAAAAAGAAGCCAGGGACAGTGCTCAGGCCCTGAGTCCAAGGCCCAGGACTGGCCCCCCCAAAAAATGCCTGGTAGCCAGCCCAGTGACAGTGGTTCGCACCTGTAATCCTAGCTACTCAGGAGGCTGAGATTTGAGGATCAGAGTTCAAAACCAGCCCAGACAAGAAAGTCCATGAGACTTTGTCCCCAATTACTCACCAGAAAACCAGAAGTGGCACTGTGGCTCAAGTGGTAGAGTGCTATCCTTGAGCTGCAGAGCTCAGAGGCAGCGCCAAGGCCCAGAGTTCAAGCCCCACAACCAACAAAAAAAAAAAACAGGTGGCTTCTGGTAGGAAAGTCAGTTGTTAAGTATCTAATAAAATTAATTTAAAAATCATGGGCTGGGGGTGTGGCTCAAATGGTAGAGTAATAACTGCTTATAGTAAGCTCTGAGTTCAAAACCCAGTATCACAAAAATAAAAAATAAAATAAAATGGATACTATGGAAAAACCTAGGGCTCCGTGAAATTAACAAAACTACTGGACCAGTCTTTTGAAGTGGAGGATGAGGTTTTGTATTGATGAAAGGTTCACAAACAACTAATAATTAAGCTGAGTTCTAAGCAGAACAGAAATACAGCAGGTAAGAAAAGGAAAGATTTTTGTTTTAGCAGAGTGGGGTGGGGCAATAAAAGAACAGGAAGACAAGTCAAAGCCAAAATGACTGAAGTACAGAGAAATAACTCGTGGAGAGTGCAAGGTGGGGCTGGAGACCATATCCATTTAACTCAGCCGTGGTGTCTTAAAGTCATCTTAATTCCTGGATTCTTAAATCTGCTATCTAGCTCTTAGATTTAACATAGTAAAGGTATTAAAATAGTAGCTTATCAATACATTCTTCTTTAAAAGGGGCTTCCCCCTGTAAAAAAGAAATGTGGCAAGATAAAAGTAGATACTCTAGGAACACAAAGCATAACCAAAGTTCACATATACACATAAACCTATTTTTAAAAACAGCATCTTGTTTTTAACTAGATTTTCTTTTCACAAGCAACTAATTTTCAGTTTAAACAATTTGCTTTGCTGATTCACCATCAATAGCAAGCTCTAAAGTGGTATCATCTACCTACCGACTCCAGTACGGTCTTCTCAAACACATCTAGTCTTCGTGTCTCCAGAGCAATGCCAATAGCCTGCTTATACTTGTGATCATCTAGACATCGCTGGAACATTTTATTTACAATGCCTTCCAGTCTCTGGTCAATTGGCTTTTTCTCTCCCTCAGGCAAATCTGCATTTTCCACACACTGTTTGGTATAATGATCAATGCATTTTGCTATGGAGAAAACAAAATAACTTGAATTACCTTATAAACTGGGCTATACTACCAAAAATGACAAGGTCAACATTTATAATCATATATACTTATAACTATAAATATGCACATTTCAAAATTTTACTTGATTTATATTTTCAGTTGAAACTTTTTATGGCCGGTGCTGGTGGCTATAATCCTAGCTACTCAGATGGCTGAGATCTAAGGACTGCAGTTCAAAGTCAGCCATGGCAGGAAAGTCTGTGAGACTCTTATCTGCAATAAACTACTCAGAAAAAGTCGAAAGTGGCAGAAGTGGCACCATAACTCAGGTGTAGAGCACTAGCCTTGAGCACAAAGAGGCTTAGGGACAGCACCCAGTGAGTTCAAGCCCCAGGACTGGTAAAAACAAACAACAACAAAAAACCCCACTTTTATAGTAATACAATTTGCAAGTTAGTTATATATGCTTTCTAGGTACAAATAGAAAAGCTGCCTTTTACCTTCATACAGAACATAAACAGCCACTCAAGAGGAGTAATGTATGTTCTAATTATCCTTTCTATAACTCACCGGCTGGTCTCCCCTTTCAAAGAGAAAAAAGGGAACTAGCTGGACTCAGGTGGCTCACACCTGTAACCCTAGCTACTCAGGAGGATCTCGGTTCAAAGCCATCCAGGCAGGAAAGTCAGTCCATGAGACTTACCTCCAGATAACCACCAGAAAACTGGAAGTGGTGCTGTGGCTCGTGATAGAGCCCTACCCTTGAGCTGAAGAGCTCAGGGAAAGTGTCCAGGCCCAGAGTTCAAGCCCTATGACTGACCAAAAAAAAAAAAAAAAAAGAGGGGGGTGGGACTAGAACAAAATTAAAATCCAAGTAATTTGAACTAGCATAAGGAACTGTTATCCCATTCTGATGGCCCATGTTAAATCAGTCTGTATTTCTAGGGGAACTGTAGACTTAATAAAACAGGAGTATGCCACATTCAGGGTTCATCCAGACAGAACTATGATGGTTGAGTCCAAATAGCAGTCATAAAACAGACACTAAATAATTCTGAGTGTAGAAAATGTTCTGCAGCTGCCAACAAGAGCTTTTTCAATCAACTGCAGGTATGTGTGGAAACATCATTCTTATCCTATCATAATAGAAGCTATGAATTAGGACATTTGGAAAATATTCTTTAGATCATCTAACTGAAGGGAAAAAATTGTACTTCCCAAGTTTCAAGTGAGGTTCATTCTTTCACATCAAGTTTATGTTTATATCATAAATATATTTCAGGTTTATATGGTAACTAATGCCTAAAATCAAGCCTCATTCCTAGCTTATCAAAACCAGGAGAAAATTTCCTTGTCTTATATTTTCTGTATGTACTGTTTATGCAATTCATTAAGACTGTAGGAAGCCTTTGCAAAATTCTATTTTGTATATCCCCCTAAATCTTGCTAACATATACAAAATTATTTCAATACAAAACCAGATGGGTGACTCATACTTCCATCCAAACACAAGCATATGAAACTAGTCTCTGGATCCACAATCACCTTTATTAAGCTAAGATGTTATATACGGCTTAGAGGTAGGGAAGGCTTCTATTACCTCCTTGTACTTTGTAACTAGAGTCCTACTTACAAGAGCTATTTGTTTTTTTGTTTTGTTTTTGTTGCCAGTCCTGGGGCATGAACTCAGGGCCTGAGCACTGTCCCTGGCTTCCTTTTGCTCAAGGCTAGCACTCTGCCACTTGAGCCACAGCGCCACTTCTGGCCATTTTCTGTATATGAGGTGCTGGGGAATCAAACCCAGGGCTTCTTGTATACGAGGCAAGCGCTCTTGCCACTAGGCCATATCCCCAGCCCTAGACTCTTAACTCCAATAAACTATTCAGAAAAAGCTGGAAGTGGCGCTGTGGCTCAAGCGGTAGAGTGCCAGGCGAGGAGGGTCAGTCATGGGGCTTGAACTTTGGGCCTGGGCACTGTCCCTGAGTGCTTCAGCTCAAGGCTAGTGCTCTGTCACTTGAGCCACAGCACCACTTCCGGTATTCTGGTGGTTAATTGGAGACAAAAGTCTCACAGATTTTCCTGCCCGGGCTGGCGATGAACCTTGATCCTCAGATCTCAGCCTCCTGAGTAACTAGGATTATAGGCTAGAGCCACCAGCAACCAGCTGGAGGTGGCGTGGTGGTAGAGTACCTGCCTAGCAAGCATGAGGCTTGGGTTCAAATCTCAATACTATCTTAGTTAGAACTTTAAGGGCATTTTAAGGTAACTTTTTGTTGCTAGCACTTTCCCAATTTAATTCCTGGAAGAGATTCCAATTTTCTGCCTTTAGGAGACCAGGTGAATAATGCGGGTTTCCTCTTAGTCAACAGTGCAAAGTACCTACACTGTACATTCTTGGCACAGTACCTGCTCAGGAGCTCTTTGAAACTATGATTCCAAGCTTTCACAGTTGCAAGACATGTCTGAGGGCGTGGTCCCTTCCTTAACTACTAGAAAGCAGCTTTCAGACGTTCTTTTTTGAAGACACACAATTTTTGAACAAAGAAAGCCTTTCATAATTTTGAGAGGATTTGGCTTGTGCTGGAGATGAAACCCAAAGTCTCAGCTGTGTTTTGCCAGCACTTTACCATTGCGCTGTACCAGAAGCCCAGGCCTTAGTTCTTAAGAACTTGTGACTCTGGTTGAAATACAAGATAGAGACACTAAAGCCTCGTCTATAAAGTTATCCACTGCTATAACTGAACGTTTTTCAGAAGCCCATTTATTAGTGTGTCTCCTGTTTGGCACAGCTAGAGGTAGAAAGGAATCCACATGCCGTTGAACAGGATCCCAGGGCCTTTCTACCATCTCTTCCAACATGAAACAAGCAGTCCCCCTATACTATGCGTTTCCACTATGATGTGCCACTTTGCCATAGCCCCAAACTATAGCCTCAAAAAAATAATGGTGAGCCAGAACAAGCCCTTCTCCTTTACAACTAGATGCTTGTTATAGTGATGGAAAACTAACATATCCCTTCCACTCACTTCAAAAATACACAAATAAATGAAGCCTGGTGGCATGAACCTGTAATCCCAAGGTAGGAAGCAGAGGCACAAGGATCACAAGTTCAGGGCTAGTCTGAAGCCATGATATCTGCCTCAAAAAGCAAAATAAAACAAATGGAGGAGTATATATATCAGTATTATTTAATTTGTCATTCAGAATCATCCTACTTAGCATTAGGTAAAACTACTCACTAGGTTAGAAAGAGATGTAACAGCTAACTAGCATTCTGAGACAAATCTGAAAACTCGGCCTACATAAGGTTATTACAGAAAGAATATGTACTTCCAATTAAAATAATTTGGTCAGTAAGGGAAGGGGCAACATTATTCAAAAAGAAATGCACTCATTACCTGACTTATGTAACTGTAAGCCCTCTGTTTGTTTGTTGTTTTTTTTTTGCCAGTCCTGGGCCTTGGACTCAGGGCCTGAGCACTGTCCCTGGCTTCTTCCCGCTCAAGGCTAGCACTCTGCCACTTGAGCCACAGCGCCGCTTCTGGCCGTTTTCTGTATATGTGGTGCTGGGGAATCGAACCTAGGGCCTCGTGTATCCGAGGCTGGCACTCTTGCCGCTAGGCTATATCCCCAGCCCCGTGTAAGCCCTCTGTATATCACCTTTATGATAACAATAAAAATAAAAAATACTTAGAAATATCATATTCAGGAAAAAAGAAAAATGCTATATACACCAGGACAAGAAGGAAGTGGCCAAGATAGAAGATAATTACCTATAATAGTCTCCACATATTCAGAGTTATCATTGACATTGAAGAGGTCACCTGCTCCAAGAGCATAATTCAGAGATTCCTCGAAAGCCCCCAGGTGATAAAATACTTTAGAAGCCACCAAGGCTGCAAACTGTCGACTCCGGAAACCTTCATCTTCATATAAAACTTCTCTGAAAGAAATTAGGAAAAGACAGGCCTCATTTAAGCTGTGGTTTTCCTTAAAAAAAAAAAAAAATCCCATTGATCAAGATGCATTGTATTTATAAACTGATTTGTTGAAAGAAAACCTCTTTGTACAACTATTTGAATAATAAAATAACATAAATCTTAAATCTAGCTGGCTACAGGTGGCTCTAGATACTTTAGAGATTGAGATCAGAAGAAAAGGGTTCAAGTTCACCCAGTTCAAGTTTTCAAGGGCCCCTCAACTCATAGCTGAGTGCAGTGGCTCACACCAGTTATCCCAAGCTACACGAGAAGCTGGGATTGGGAGGACTGAGGCTCCTGGCCAGAGAGCAACAGAAAAGTCAGAGAGGCTTCATCTCCATGAAGGGAATCTGCATTTGGTGGATTCATTATCATCCTGGGAGGCCTGAAATAGGTGGATGGAGGTGTCGTTATGAATGTGGGAAGCAAGACTGTACCTCAAAAAATAACCAGTGAAAAACAGGCCTGAGGGTATGGCTCAGATGGTAGAGTGCCCAGCTAGCAAGAATGAGGCCCCAGCACAAACCTCAATACTGCCCTCCGTCCAAAAGCCCAAATCTAAATATTCAAGCCACAATTACTAAATGAAGTAATAAGTAGTAAATTACTAAATGAAGTAATAAGCCAAAAGACTCATATCCGCAGAAAATGAAAGAGGATCTACCTTACTTAAAATTGTAGGAATAATTGCTTACATTTTGTCAACAGATTCTGAAATTTCTGCCCAGAAGTCATTGACAACTGCATTCAATTTGTGTAGTGCAAATTCCTGTGAAAGACAAAACCAAAATTCTATTTTGAGATAGATTTAGTAATATACTTTCTTTAAAAGTGCCCAACAAATCAATGGCCAAATACTTAGTAATATTTTCTAAGGCCTTTAATTTATAACAAACATAGAAATTCATAAATTAACCTGCTTTTATTTGGGTTTATACATTTCTTTTCTGCAATTACAAAACATCAGACTGATCATATACTGCTATTCCTTACTAGAATGAATATTTTCCTTCTTTAGATATAGAAGACTGACATCGGATTATTAGTTTAGATGAAAATGAATAGGGCCACATGAAGTAACATTCCAAAATTTTGTCAAATGAAAATAATTTTAAATATGTAATACAGAAGAAACAACTTTTTTTGTTATTTGTTAAAAACAAAACCAAACCTGGAGGAAGCCATTGTGGTAACAAATACCTCACTGCTACTAAGGAGGGGAGACAGGAGGCTCCTGAGTGCAAGGACAAGGCAAAACAAAGTGGGGTTTTGGTTTGTTTGTTTTCTTATGGGGGAGGGGAAGAGGACTAAAGCCGAGTGCTAAGGACTTAATGACTTATACCTGTAATCTTAGCTACTCAGGAGGATGAGATCTAAGGATCAGGGTTTTGAGCCAGTCCAAATCAGAAACATTTATCTCCAATTAATTAACAAAACTGGAAGCAGGGGTGTGGATCAAGTGGTAGAGTGCCTGGTAACACGCACAAGGCCCTAAATTCTAACCGCAGTATTAAATAAATAAGAAAGGCTATCAGAATAGCTCTGGTGGTGAAACACTTGCCTAAAATGTGTGAGGTTCTGGGTTTAATTTCTAGTACTGGAAAAAAGAAAAGAAACTGGAGGGTTAGTCCAATGCTCTTTTAAGGTTTATTTGCCTCAGTTATGTTAAATTCAAGGAAAACCAACTGCTATTGCTAAAAGTACTACTCTCTCTAGCTAGATAACTGTCTCCAGATGTAGGGTGGCTACTTTAAATGACAAAAAATGTCAAGAGTGCTTGCCTCGTATGCATGAAGCCCTGGGTTTGATTCCCCAGCCCAACAAATATAGAAAATGGCCAGAAGTGGTGCTGTGGCTCAAGTGGCAGAGTGCTAGCTAGCCTTGAGCAAAAAGAAGCCAGGGACAGTGCTCAGGCCCTGAGTCCAAGGCCCAGGACTGGTGAAAGAAAGAAAGAAAGAAAGAAAGAAAGAAAGAAAGAAAGAAAAAGAAAGAAAGAAAGAAAGAAAGAAAGAAAGAAAGAAAGAAAGAAAGAAAGAAAGAAAGAAAATGAAAATGTAGGGCTGGGAATATGGCTTAGTGGCAAGAGTGCTTGCCTCGTATACATGAAGCCCTGGGTTCCATTCCCCAGCACCACATATATAGAAAACGGCCAGAAGTGGCGCTGTGGCTCAAGTGGCAGAGTGCTTGTGCTAGCCTTGAGCAAAAAAAAAGCCATTGAGAGTGCTCAGGCCCTGAGGCAAGCTCCAGGGCTGGCCAAGAAAAAAAGAAAAGAAAATGTAGATACCACAAACTTTTAAAGCTTCACAGGTTCACAGAATGAACTTTTTCCTTCCTTAAATATAGAGGACTGACATCAGGTTATTAGTTTAAATGGAAAGGACTACAGCCACGTGAAATAACATTCCAAATCTTTGTCAAATGAAAATAAATTTAAATGTTTGTCTTCAACACATACCTTAAGCTGTGGTTCTTCTTCATCCAGAAGAGAAATAATTCCAGCTATAAGACAAAAGGCATATCATGATTATAAAACATGTGCAAACAGAAATGAACAGTTGAGGCCTTTATTCTCACATACAAGTGCAGCACTTACAGTGACACAGTGGAGATAAAGGGACCTTATAGACAATGGGCTTAAGGGTCTATAAGTATCTGCCAAGCAACAAGCATTTATTAGTCTACCAATTAAGACAAGTCCAGCTTAGAAGAAAAGAAAAATGTCCTACTACACTGCAATCAATGGAATGTGCCTCTGAGATCATGCATGGGGGTATGCATGATTTTAAAACAGCATGAGTGTGAGGAGCTCTTGCTGCATGTCTACCGCTTTATGGAAGCTGTCCTGAGATGAACACGACGCTCAGGTGAAGAATGCTGCCTCAAAGTCTCACAACCAACTAGAATCTAGAACTTGCAAAGTCAAAAATCACTGATAGAGGCAGAGATGGTGAGAGCCACAGAACTGAGGACTGGGGCTGGGAATATGGCCTAGTGGCAAGAGTGCTCGCCTCGTATACATGAAGCCCTAGGTTCAATTCCTCAGCACCACATATGTAGAAAAGGCAAGAAGCGGCGCTGTGGCTCAAGTGGCAGAGTGCTAGCCTTGAGCAAAAAGAAGACAGGGACAGTGCTCAGGCCCTGAGTCCAAGGCCCAGGACTGGCCAAAAAAACCAACACATGGCATTTTATAGAAACAACTGATCTCCTTTTTGTTGCTAGTTGTGTATTTCTGAATTTTATGTGTGGTATCATGCATGAGTCTACAAGGAAAGAAAAGAGAAGAGCAGAATCTTCATGGAGTGAATCACAATGTAGACAAATACCGAATGGAAGACTTGTGAGGAAGAGATGGCTGAACTGTACACGACGAGCCATTAAGAAGACAGAAGATGGAAGACAATCCACATACTGCAGCTAGAAACCTCCACATGTACAATATTTATTTTTATTATACTTGTAATTATAAAGTTACCTAGGAGGCGAGGAAACCAACAATAAAAGTAGTCTGTTCTGACTATACTGACATAAGAAGTTCAATTCACACCAAGCACCTGTTTGTGCCACTTAGAAACATCCTAACACTTAAGGATGAGCCCAGTACCAATTCTTTCCTTTCTATTTCATCTCTCTATTCTTCCATTTCCGTTTTGTTTGTTTGGTTTTGCCAGTCTGGGGCTTGAACTCAGGACCTGAGCACACTCTACCACCGAAACTACAGTGCTACTTCTGGCTTTTTCCATACACGTGGTACTGAGGAGTTGAACCCAGGGCTTCATGTATGCAAGACAAACACTCTACCACTGGGCCATATTCCCAGCCCCTTCTAGTCTTCCATTTCTTATAAAGTAATAAGTGCAGGAGATGACCTGCTTATTCTTGTTGTAGAGTAGTTTTGTTCCTAATTGTCTTTCTCATGTCTCTAACATATAAAAGCATTCAATGTCTTTGAGAGAAAGTAAATAAAATTGGTCAAAACATCTGCCATTCTTGTTATAAGTAATCCTAGCTACTCAAGCGGATGAGGTCTTAAGGAACTCAGCTGGAATCTGTCCCACGTAGAAAAGTCTACTAGACTCCATCTCTAAAGTAACCAGCAAAAAGCTAGGCTGGAAGTGTGGCTGAAGTGATGAGTACCAAGCGAGCAAGTGTAAGGCCTTGAATTCTGGTACAGACAAAAACACTGGTACAGGCACCGCCCCCCAACAACAAAAAAAAACCACAAAAATATATGAGTTAAATGCTAGGCAATCCCAGCATTTAGGAGGCTGAGATAGGAAGAATTTGAATTTGAGGTTAGTCTAGGTTATAAAGCCTTGTCTTAGAAAGAGAAAGAAAATGCTATAGTTTAGGGGTGACTTCACTAGGGGAACTATAATTTCTTTTTTTTTAATTTATATATTTTTTTACCTCCTCCCTCATTTCCCCCTTCCTCCTCCCCCTTCCCCTGCAGTTGGTTTACACCAAATGGTTTCTAAGTGTTGCTTTTTGAATGGTTTGTCTTTTTGTTCTTTGTCTCTCGATTTTGGTATTCCCTCTCCCTTCCCCTGTTCTATTACCCCTATAAACAGCATCCATGGTACTCGGATGTAATACAGTGGTAGCGTGGGTACAGCCACAAGAAGGGACTACAGGAGAAACAAAACTAGACAAACCACTCAGTCAAACAAACAGACAAGAAAAAAAGAGAAAAAAAAAGTAGTGTGAGTTCACAGGGCGTGTTGAGAATAATTACAACAGTGGATAACTCTTGTTTCCATAACGTGGAGTTCATTTCACTTGGCATCATCTTATGTGGTCATATGGGTGTAGCTATTGGGGTATTTTGGTCTTCTACCATGACTAGCCTATTCATGTACTAGCTATTCCCTATGAGGGACACCATAGGGTTATGTTTCTTTGGGTCTGGGTCACTTCACTTAGTATGATTTTTTCCAAGTGCTTCCATTTCCTTACGAATGGGGCAGTGTCATTCCTTCTGATGGAGGCATAGAATTCCATTGTGTATATGTACCACATCTTCCTGATCCATTCATCTACTGAGGGGCATCTGGGTTGAGTCCATGTTTTGGACTTTCTTTCTTTCTTTTTTTGTCAGTCATGGGGCTGGAATGCTGGGCCTGGGTGCTGTCCCTGAGCTCTTCAGCTCAAGGCTAGTGCTCTACCACTTCCAGTTTTCTGATGGCTAATAAGAGATAAGTCTCAGGGGTTTTGCTGCCAGGACTAGCTTTGAAACAAAATCCTCAGATCTCAGCCTCCTGAGAAGCTAGGATTACAGGCATGAGCCACTGGTGCCTGGTTGACTTTTCTTTTAATTTTTTTTTTTTTTTTTTTTTTTTTTGGCCAGTCCTGGGCCTTGGACTCAGGGCCTGAGCACTGTCCCTGGCTTCTTTTTGCTCAAGGCTAGCACTCTACCACTTGAGCCACAGTGCCCCTTCTGGCCATTTTCTATATATGTGGTGCTGAGGAATTGAACCCAGGGCATCATGTATACGAGGCAAGCACGCTTGCCACTAGGCCATATTCCCAGCCCTCTTTTAATTTTTTTATTGCTATTAGAAAGGTGATGTACAGAGAATTTCATTCTTCATCTTCTTCTTCTTTTTTTTCCCCAGTCTTGGGGCTTGCACTCAGGGCCTGAGCACCTTCCCTGGTTTCTTTTTGCTCAAGGCTAGCACTCTACCACTTGAGCCACAGAGCCACTTCTGTCTGGCCTTTTCTGTTTATGAGGTTCTGAAGAATTGAACCCAGGGCTTCATGCATGCTAGGCAAGCACTCTACCGCTAAGCCACATTCCCAGCCCCCTCACTCTTCTTTAAAACTATAGAGGTTTATAATTTGAAGCTGAAAAACTAGCTGTGTTATCAACCTCTCATGAAATATTATGTATACATATATAAACTGTCATCAACCTCATTTATATCACACCATTTACCTAACACAAATGTTTTTCAAAATGTGGTCACTGGGCCAACAACATTAACATTATCTGGAAACCCATTAGAAATACAAATTCAGGGAGGGTGCTCAGCTTTTTCCACTCATGGTTGGTACTCTACCACTTGCTGGTCAAATGGAGATAGTCTCATGGACTTTTCTACCAGGCTGGCTTTGAATTGTGATCCTCAGATTTCAACCTCCTGAGTAGCTAGGATTACAAGGGTAAGCCACTGATGCCCAGGGATTGACAAATTCTTAGCTTCACTCCATACCTAGAGAACTGAACATAGGCGATCACGTCCCAGAAGGCACACTTCCCTGTGATTCTGTGCTTATTACAGTTGAGAACCACTGGCCTATCTTATTGACCAAACTGGGAAACTTTCACATATAATTTTAGAATAAAATTCATTTACACAAAATAAGTTAACAGGGGCTGGGGATATAGCATAGTGGCAAGAGTGCCTGCCTCGGATACACGAGGCCCTAGGTTCGATTCCCCAGCACCACATATACAGAAAAAACGGCCAGAAGCGGCGCTGTGGCTCACGTGGCAGAGTGCTAGCCTTGAGCGGGAAGAAGCCAGGGATAGTGCTCAGGCCCTGAGTCCAAGGCCCAGAACTGGCCAAAAAAAAAACAAAAAACAAAAAACAAAATAAGTTAACAATTATATAATTGCTTAGGGAAAAAAAAGTTATATTTAATTATTAACCCAACAGAGTAAACTATCTAAATTATTTCAAGGTGCTCATATTAAGGCACCTCATTCCCATCACAGCAACAGGAAAGATTTTATTAAATGAGCAAGTCTGCTCATTATAGATTCTGTAACATAAGCATCATTCTCCATACGACTTATCTTAAAGGTCTCAGTAACACAGGAGAATAAAAGAAATAACTGCCCTCTTTGAAAAAATGCTCTTTAAAATACAGTCATGCCATGAACATCATGAGAAAAAGGCATGAGAAATTTTGTTGCATTATAAAGGAAACTAAATTCTTTCAAATATTTCCCATATAGTTTTTTTTTTTTTTTTTTTTGGCCAGTCCTGGGCCTTGGACCCAGGGCCTGAGCACTGTCCCTGGCTTCTTCCCGCTCAAGGCTAGCACTCCGCCACTTGAGCCACAGCGCCGCTTCTGGCCGTTTTCTGTATATGTGGTGCTGGGGAATCGAACCTAGGGCCTCGTGTATCCGAGGCAGGCACTCTTGCCACTAGGCTATATCCCCAGCCCTCCCATATAGTTTTTGAAATAGTTCTGCAACAATGAGTTGAAACTGTGATTTGATTGATGAAGCAATTTAGTTAGGAGATGTAGCCATTTCCAAGTAAAGGTCTGCCAAATAGCTTAGCAGTCTTTAGGGAGCCATAAGGAAATGGAAAGAGCACAAATTTAAGCAAGCAAAACAAGGGCATACTACTACTCTGAAACATAAAATAAAAAAGATCTTAAAAAAAAGGATCTAGGGCTGGGGATATAGCCTAGTGGCAAGAGTGCCTGCCTCGGATACACGAGGCCCTAGGTTCGATTCCCCAGCACCACATATACAGAAAACGGCCAGAAGCGGTGCTGTGGCTCAAGTGGCAGAGTGCTAGCCTTGAGCGGGAAGAAGCCAGGGACAGTGCCCAGGCCCTGAGTCCAAGGCCCAGGACTGGCCAAAAAAAAGGATCTATTACTCTAGGTTTGTAGGGCAAAGCCAGAACAGAGGAAGAGATAAATTAGAAATGCATCATTTTAGCCATTACATGTTCCAATTAACTATTAAAAATATTTCCACCGGAAGTGGAGCTGTGGCTCAAAAGACAGGAGTGCTAGCCTTGAGCACAAAAGCTTAGGACAGTGCCCAGGCCCTGAGTTCAAGCCCCATAAGCAACACCAAAATGAAAAACATTTCCATTAAAAATGTACTTTTTTTTTTTTTTTAGTGAAAAGGAGCAAACTAGTAATATGGATTAGAATATGGACCAGAATCTGTATTTGATACACCATAGACCAGATGCTGTATCTGAATAGCTTTTTTTTTCCAAGAGAAGCTGGATTTCATTTTGTTTCACTTAGGACTAATTGGTTACACAGTTGTTTTGGCTAGAAGGTCAGCTTGTTGCAATGGAACACAACTATGTCAAATATTTCACACTCCACATATTAATATTTCCTTCTATAAAGAGAAAACAGAACTCTCTTTGAATGGGTAAAAGAATGGGAAAGACCTAAGGATGCTGAAAACCTGTTAGGTCATAATAGGAAATCTATAGATACTTCCTAAAATTGCTCAGTTAACTTACAGCTACCTGGATATAATTAGTACAGAGGTGTATTCCAGAAGATCCTGCTCCTGCTTGAAAGTTTAAGACAGGCACAGTTGGATCCTAGCTACTTACGTGGAGATCTGAGGATAGTGGTACAAAGCCAGCCAGGGCAGGAAAATCCATAAGACTCTGATTTCCAATTAACCATGAAAAAGGAAGTGATCTGTGGCTCAAAGAGTAGAGAGCTAGCCTTGAGCACAACGCTCAGGAATAGCACTAGGTCCTCAGTTCAAACCCTTGGCCCACACATGCAGGCACTGATATATGTGCGCACACACACACACAGTTTAATGTAATTGCCTCTGAAGATCAGGCAGGGAAAAGTGTAGAAATCTACTGTTTTAAAGCTATTTAGCACTATTTTCCCCTATGTCCTGTGCTTAATATTTAAGTTAAATCAAATCCTTGCAATTTTACATCTCTCCCGTAAGAAAGCACCTATCTTCTTCATTCCCTTTCATCTTCAAATCTCATATCTGTAATCCTAGCTAGTTAGGAGGCTGAGATTTGAGGATTTTGGTTCAAAGCTAACCAAGGCAGGAAAGTCCCAGAGACTCTTACCTCCAATTAACTCAAAAATAAACAACAAAAGAACAAGGTGGAGCTGTGGCTCGGGTGATAGCACACTAGCTATGAGCTTTCAAAATGCTCAGGGACAGCACCCAGGCCCTAAGTTCAAGCTCCAACACTGGCACCAAAAAACAAACAAACAACCAGTAATCACTTCTTATTCACTTATTCACTGTAGTGAGGATCAAGTGCTGAGTGAATACAGATACACCAGCACCACAACACTGGACTGCTTAGCACCTGGGACAGATCCCAAGCTATAGGACAGGAAACTAACAAAAGGTTTGGAGGAGAAGCTAACAAGTAGTCTAACATGTAACAAATAACAGTCAACCATATGATATCAGAGTAAGATCAAACAATCTTTTGACCTCTACTTTGGAAACTCTAGGGAATTATTCATTGATATGATTGGCTGGCTGATTTCTTTATTTAAGGCATGCTTTTGAACTGCTGCCATAGTCTCAGTGTTCTAAGTGCAGTGAAAAACATTCTGCCCAAAATTCCACTAGGGAGAGAAAGGCAGTGATAAGTAGAGAATTGTGACGGAGTGGTGGCAGCAAGGAAGGAGAAAAGGCAGCATTTAATAGAGTAGCTAGATAAAACTAACACTTCAGTTAAGACTAAAGATTGGGAAGCTGAGACAACTTGAAAAAAATTGAGAAATGGAATAGAATGTGCAAGGACTTTAAATAAGAAACAAATTAAACAAAAAGGCCAGTGTGATTGGGATATAGTGTGGACCAGAGGCAGCACTGGAGACTCTTAGGCAAAGATCACAATGGCTCAATATCTATGCATATGAACATATAAAATGATGCTTATCAAAAAGAATGCCAAAAAAAAAAAAAAAAAGAATGCCAAGAAATGGAAACAAGAGGTTTTTTCAGTGTACTGTTTGCAGTTACTTCTCCCCCTACCCCCACCCCCACCCCCGCCTTTGATTTTTTGTTCCCTGTTGACACTTTTTGTTTTTGCCAGTCCTGGGGTTTGAACTCAGCGCCTGAGCACTGTCCCTGGCTTCCTTTTACTCAAGGCTAGCACTCTACCACTTGAGCCACACCACCACTTCTGGCTTTTTCTCTTTATGTGGTGCTGAGGAATCGAACCCAGGGCATGCTAGGCAAGCACTCTACCACTAAGCCACATCCCTAGCTCTTTGACACTTTTTTTTTCCTGTACCCATTGTCTTGTGTTTAAATTTATTTGATTTTTGGCAGGGAAGGGGAAATCACAGAAACCATGGGGCAAAAGGTGAACCAATTGAACAGTGATATTCACTAGACACTATGTTGGAAATGAACTTTATAACTTTGGGGTAGTGAAGGGAAGTGGAAGAAAATAAGGGAGGGGGAATACTGTTCAAAAAGAAGTGTACTCATTACCTTACTTAAGTAACCCCACTGTACATCACCTTTACAAAAAGCATTTATAAATAATAACTAAAAGCTGTTTTGGTCTTCCAAAAAAAGGCTTAAAAGAAAAACTCTGAAAAGAACAAAGTCAACAGAGGTACTACAGAAGAACAAAGTCTATGGCTATTATCACAACTCATGGAGGAGATGAAGGTGGTTTGGGCCAAGACAGAAATGAGATAGGTTATTTGGGGGCCACTCTAAGGGTATTCAGTTAAGCACCCAGAGAACTTTTGTGTTCAGTGAAAGCTACACCCTGAAGACAGCATTACTATATACTGATAGTCAGTGGCAATGGAGGATCTGAAATGGAATGAGGCCTATATTTACAGGTGGCAAGAAATTTAATGTTTGTCTTAAGAATTTGCCCACTGGAAAAGTTCTTCCTCTTACTAAACATTGTCTCTCAATCATTTGTATCCTGGAGACAAAAGACTAATTCCAGGTAAAGTTAGAAGCTACTGAAGTGTTTGAATATAGCTACCTTAAACTGACACCTGTAATCCTAGCTACTCATGAGGAGGAAATCTGAGGACCTTGGTGCAAAGACAATCAGAGCAGGAAAGTCTGAGGCTCTTATGTCCAATTAACCAGCAAAAAGCTGGAAGTGGAGTTGCGGCTCAAGTGGTAGGGTTGCCAGCATTGGGTGTAAAAGTTAAGGGACAGCGCCCAGGCCCTGAGTTCAAGCCCCAGTACCAGCATTAAACAAAGAAACAAACCATATCAGCGAGCAGCTCTCAACTTCCTTAATTAATCCTCAAAAAACTTTGGGCTCCCTACCACCCAGCTTACTGTCTTCTGATCACCAGTTTGTTTGCAAGATACCTACGGACAAAGTACACGGCAAAGCGACAAGAAAGGAAGGAGAAGCAGCCAAGGAAAAAAGATCCAACCAAAACCAAACAACAACAAAAACCACCAAGTCTGTGGACAGCTATATGAAAAATCAGTCTGTAGTTGGGGGCTTTAAAAGAATCTCCATAAGCTGATCTCTGTAGCTGTTCTATTTCAATTGTCACTACCTTAACTATATATAACTACTGACAGTGTACGAAACTTTCTCTGAAGACAGACCCAAGAGTTCTTTCTTAGATGCAGAAGACATACTGAGCACCAAGCTGTGGGGGGGGGGGGGGGAGTTGTTAAGCTGGCTCGCACAGCTGAAATGCTGTCTTCAGGGTACTGTCCACACCGAACAAAGTTATTTGGGTGCTTTACTGAACACAATGGCACTGACCCGATCTCAACCCTCACTTCGGATCTCACCCTAAGGAGAATGAATGCATTATGGCCGGATCCAGAAGCATCTATGCAGCAGCCCCGCCAGCCACCCGCCCCCAGACACCGTGGGGAGGGGCTGGGGTGAATGAACGGCCCTACACAACCAAGGCCAGGAAGGTCAGAGGGAAGGAAATCTCCTTGGGGTCCAGGGCCCGGCCAGGAAGGCTCGGTGGTCCCCCGTACGGGGGTGTGGCAAGAGAGGGACGCCGCGGCGGTGGACCCCGGGGAGTGGGGGGAGGGGAGGCCGGTCCGATTCTCGTGGGCCGAAGGGGCCCGATCGGCCTTCCAGCCCCCCCGAGCCCGGGTGGGCCTGGGCGGCGAGGGGCCGCGCGGCCGGCGCTCCGCCCGGAGGTGCCCAGTCACCGGCCCTGACTCAGCTAAAAGCCGGCTCGGGCGCGGCTCCTCCCTCTGGACGCCGACTCCCAGACCCGCTCACCGGCTGAGGTGATCATGGCTGCGCCCTGCACTCGCCCGTCTGCTCGCTCGCTGTGCTGGCCGCGCCGGTATCTGTCAGCTCGGGCCCGCTCGCGGCTCCGCGCCTCCCGACTCTCCCGGTGCGCGGCTCACTCAGCCGCCCGCTCAGGCCGCCGGCTCGCTTCTAGTCTAGGACCCCGCCCGCCCCGGGGCTGCCCGCCGCACCGCCTGCCGCCGCTCGCCAAGGCTTGCCACCTTCCTTAGGTTGTTTTCTGGCACCGCTGCCTCCTGCACAAATGTAAAAAATGACGCCTTTGTTTTCCATAACATTCCTTGAGGTCAGGGTTTCTGAGGAGTGGAAATATTATCCTGCACCTGCATCAGGCTTTACAATGGCAACCCCGGCGAGGAAAGGACCCGACCATTCACCCGCCATTGCGATAAGAAAGGGTGGTAGGGAAGGTGTGAGCATCTTCCGCAGTGCCACCTGCCGCCCAGGCTGTCTCACTGCAGCGTCCCCCACCAAGGCAAGACTGGACATCTGCAGTTGTGATGGGACTCCATGGTGATGGTGGAGTCAGTGCGTGACTGTTAAGAGACCAGGAGGCCCAGTTACTCTAAGCTAGAAAGAAAGGATGCTAAGCGGGCTCAGACTATGCTGGATTTATAGTGGTAGCCGAATGTCATGTGAGCTGCGTTTGGAAGCTTCAAGCTTCTTTGTAAAACTACTCTAGTTGTGCAAACGGGCTTCAGTTCAGTGTGTTCGTGAGTACATCTTGATCAAGGCCACCCTTTCATCGCTCTGCCCCCTATCTCCAGACCCCACCCTCCTCCTCAATTTCCTCCTTCCATTGTCACATAGGTACATTGAATAGGACAGGACGTTTGCCTTCCCCCACCCTTCCTCTCTCCATTTCATTTACCCCCCCTCCCTTGATCATGCCCACCTCCCCCATGTATCCCAACTTCCAGCTTCCTGTATTTATGTCAATAAGTAAAATTAAAACCCCACAAGGTGATGATAGTTTTGTAGTGTATTTTAACTTATTGTTCCTGAAGTGTTATTTCAATGTGCAATAAGCATGAAGTATGGTTTAAATAATGAAAGAGAAAGAAAGGTGATTTTCTAGGCTGAATTGCATAAAGATCGTGAGTTTAAGATCAGTGTGAGCTACATAGTAAGACACAGTCTCAAAAAAAGTGATTTTTCTAAAGCAAACTCTGCAAAATTTTTTAAAGCAAACTCTGCCTTCGGAATAAACTTCACAGGGCTGGGGATATGGCCTAGTGGCAAGAGTGCTTGCCTCCTATACATGAAGCCCTGGGTTCAATTCCCCAGCACCACATATACAGAAAAAAAAATGGCCAGAAGTGGTGCTGTGGCTCAAGTGGCAGAGTGCTACCCTTGAGCAAAAAGAAGTCAGGGACAGTGCTCAGGCGGAGTCCAAACCCCAGGACTGGCAAAAAAAAAAAAATAATAATAATAAAATAAATAAAAATTAAATAAATAACTTCACAGAAATATTTGTTTTGGGTCTGGGGATATGGCCTATTGGCAAGAGCGCTTGCCTCGTATACTTGAAGCCCTGGGTTCGATTCCCCAGCACCACATATACAGAAAATGGCCAGAAGTGGCGCTGTGGCTCAAGTGGCAGAGTGCTAGCCTTGAGCAAAAAGAAGCCAGGGACAATGCTCAGGCCCTGAGTCCAAGGCCCAGGACTGGCAAAAAAAAAAAAAAAAATTATAACACATCAATCAATAACCAGTCTATTGTAAAGTTAAACAATAAAGATTGTTTACTTTTAGAATAACTCATACTGGACATTTACATGTGTCAAAAATTAGGAGCAAGTCTGACTCAGTAGCTTACACCTATCATCCTAGCTACTCTGGAGGCTGAGATCTGAGGATTGAGGTTTGAAACTCACTCAGGCAGACATGCAGAAAAGTCCATAATACTCGTCTCAAAGGAAGAAGCTGGGTGTGGCAGTGTATACCTGTCATTCCAGCTTTGAAGGAAAGTGAAAAACAGGAGGATCACCATCTGGGTGTGGACCCAGGCAGGAAGCAAAACCTTACCTCAAAAATAACCAGTGGTAGCTGGATGCCAGTGGCTCACACTTACAATCCTAACTACTCAGGAGCACTAGTCGAGCAAAAGAGCTAGGGGCAGTGCCCGTACCCTGAGTTCAAGCCCCACAACCAACTGAAATAAAGAAAAACAAAACAGTGGTATCAAAGAAGGATACTCTTAGGGGAGGAACACAAAGGTACAAGGCTTCTCTGGCTCTGATCATATAAAATAATATATCCCAAAATGAACTCCAGGAGAGGAAAGTGAGAGGGTTTTTTTCTCTTTTAACAACAACAAAAAAACAGTAGTATAACATTTGTTAGCAAGCTCATGATAGTTTAGTGCAAAGCACCCAATCATGCATGAGGTCCTAAGATTGATTCCTAGTATCAAGAGTGAGATGGGAATGGAAGGGAAGCCGGAAGAAGAGAAGAAGGAAGGGAGGGAGGGAAGGAGGGAGGGAGGGAGGGAGGAAGGAAGGGAGGGAGGGAAAGAGGGAGGGTACTGCAGGCTCCTTGTGAAGCAGCTACATTCAGCTCCTGCAGTGTTACCTTGCATGAATGCTAGTTAACTGTCACACACAGTGTGACAGTTAACTCGGGTTTTCTAAGAAAAGCCAGAAATTCTCACCCCACGTGACATTTTTGGAATATCATTCATTCATTCATTTTTGCAGGTTGGAGATGGAATCCAGAGTTGTGCACTCTACCACTCAGCGATAGCCCCGGTCCTAGGATTTTAAATGTTGCCTACTAATTCAAAATGTTAGCATGTGTAAATGCCTCTGCTCCCTGAAACCTTTTTGTTGCAACCTGGGGACAAGACAATGATGGACACCAGACTGAGGTTTGGGGCGCCGGGGGCCTGAAGTTTTCCCCCAGCTTCAGGTGTCCTGGGTTCATTTTACAAGGTATCTATTGAGTAGGGTACAGATGCATACACAAAAAGTGAAGTCACCATTTCCTTGAAGTCTCACGCACCAATCATGGTATAAATTTACTCAAGTGATAAACAACTGTTTTTTATCTTAAGCAGCAGACGGCTTAAGGTTAGCATAGATTTTTGTCTATCCCCAAGTTCCCAGAAAGTTTGGGGTGGATTTAGCCTGCACCCAGGATAGCAATCTGAATTTCCCTCAAGCTAGGACTGACTTTTCAGGAAACTCTTAGCATTCTGAGAGTTCTGGGAGGAGGCCTTCCATCCTCCCAATCCTTTCGGGTCTCACAGCTTGGCTTTTGGGGTCTCACACCTTTGCCCACTGGGAACCCATTTCTCTCACCTCTGCCTTCTGTGTTTCTCAGTTACGGATGCAGGAATATGGGAGCACCCCCAATTGTTTCCTTCCCTCTCAGCCACTTAGCACCAGATCTTGTCCCCTTAACATCTGTTCTACCAGCTGTCTCCATCCTCATCCATTACCTGTTGTCCATCTTTCTCTCTTCTCTCCTGGAGAACAGCAGACCCCGATGACTGTGACTCCCTGCTCGCCATCTCCCAACTTTCCCAAACAATCCTCACAGCCAACCAGAAGCACCATCAAACCCAACGAAGGGGCTTTACCTCCTATTTCCTACAAGGAGAGCAGTAAACGTTTCTCTTTTGCTCTGGCTCTTACACCATCTAACTGGAAGCCCACCATTTACCTCAATGGTGTGCCTTCTCTCTATTAAACTCCTTGCTTTGCCGTTCCTGGCCTTAAGGCTTGAACTCGGGGCCTGGGTGCTGTCCCTTAGTTTTTTGGCTCAATGTTAAATCTCTACCACTTGAGTTACAGCTCCACTTCCAGCTTTTTGGTGGTTAATTGGAAGTTAGGGTCTCATTGACTTTCCTGTCTAGGCTGGCTTCGAACTTCAATCCTCACATCTCAGCTTCCTGAGTATCTAGGATTACATGTGTAAGCCACTGGTGCTCAGCTTCATGTAGTTCTTTAGCTCAGTGCTGGTGCTGTACCACTTGAGCCACACCTTCACTTTTGGCATTTTGCTAATTAATTGGAGATAAGTTCCTTCCTTCCCTCCCTCTCCCTCCCTTCTGTCCTTCCTTCCTCCTTTCCTCTTCTTCTCTTCTTCCCTACTTCCCTTCCGTTCCCATCTCATTCTTGGTAATGGACTTTCCTGCCTTAGCTGGCTTCAAACCATGACCTCAGAATTCAGCCTCCTGAGTAGTTAAGATTACAGGCATGAGCCACCAGCACCCACTTGCTTACACACACACACACACACACACACACACACACACACACACACACACCCCAAGCCAAACAAAACCAAACAAGACCAGGAGTTCTCTATTTTTTTTTTTTTTTGGTCATACCTGGCTGGTTGCACTGCAACCATCCTGAACCCCTGCAGCTCCCAGAGTGGCCATGACACCATGCACCTTGCCTTTGCCCTTGTCTTCCGTCTTCTAGGTTCTCTCCCTTATAGCCCTGGTTAATACCACTCGTCTGGAGGCCCAGTCGAGTAGTGTCTCTAGTTATTCAGGGGGCTAAGATCTGGGCAGGAAGCTTTCTTTGGTACCTCCTAGCTCACCTCCCTCACAGTCTTTACCTCACAGTTGAATCCAGTGTCCTTGAACCTGTCCCAAGGGCACCGGTTACTAGGTACAACTCAAGGGCAAAACCACATCTCACTAGCCAGCCGCTAGAGCACTGTGTTGGGCACACAGTTGCATGAACACCGAGACCCCCTCGCTTCAAATCCTTGCCTTCTCCAAAACTCTATTGTTTTGAAATAATAATGAAATCACAGGAGGAATTCTGACAGAATGAGCTCTGCTTATGAGAAAGGATCCCCTTCCACGTTCAAAAGGGCCACAACACATCTCAAAGCCTTAAGGGAGTCAACTGTGGCCTCCTCCGGGGATGGGCAAGACTACCGGGGCCCAGGACCAGGACAGGAACGGCCCCGGGCTCCGCTGTGACAGCCTGCGACCACGCCCCCGAGGACCACGCCCCCCGAGACAGGCCACGCCCCTGAGACAGGCCACACTCCGGCCAGGCCACGCCCCATTCAGGCCACGCCCCGCCGGGCCACGCCCCACATTGCCTAGGAAACGGCATCCTTAGAGCAACAGCTTGTCTGTTGGTGAGCAGAAATGTGATTGGCAGCCAGTCACTTGATCCTCCCACGGCTTGTGTAGGAAATGAGGGTGCACCTCGCCCTATTACTGACCGGGGTAAACTGAGGCAGCAGGGCCCGGGAGGGAAGTTTGTGCCCTGGGCACCTGGTGGGCCGCCCGGCTCGGCATGCGCTGGCTGCAGGAGCTCCAGGTGCCGGGGCCTGGCAGGTGTGCACAGGCCTAGCTCCCAGAAAGGGAACCTCAGAGAATCCGAGTCCCCTTCCCCACCGGAAATGTGCTCATGCCCGCAAGGACCTGAACTGCAGTGCTACATTTCATTGAAATGAATTAGGAGCTAAAGCCGAGTACCACTGGCTCACGCCTGTAACTCTAGCTATTCAGGAGGCTGAGATCTGAGGATCCTGGTTCCAAACCAGCCTGGTCAGGAAAAGTCCTTGAGGCTCTTTATCTCCAACTAAGGTGCAAATAAGTCAGAAGTGGAGCTATGGCTCAAGTGGTAGAGCACTAGCCTTGAGCAAAAAAAAAACACCTCAGGATCAGTGCCCCAGCCCTGAGTTCAAACCCCAGGACCAGCATAAAAAATTTAATGGAAATATGAATTTATAATGTTGAAATTTGCATTAGTTAAAATTGAATGGATAATCATTTCAGTTACTGAGAAGCCTTCAAGCATATCTGGGACAGTCTGAGGATGTGTTTTTCTGCAATTATAAACTTAATGACATCTAAATACAGATGGAGTATTTCTGATGGAAATCAAATATATCTGGGCTCTAAGCGTCTCACTAGGTGCAAAGACTTGGCATGCAAAATAGAATGTGAACTCCTTTATTAATAATGTGCAGTTGAAACAGTATCTTGGTTCTGGTATGGTGGCAAATTGCCTGTAATTCCAGTTACCTGGGAGGCGGAGGTGGGTCCATGGAGGCAAAAGTGAGACATCCTATCTGAAAAGCAAACTAAAAAGCAAGAGGGGGCTGGGAATATGGCCTGGTGGCATGAGTGCTTGCCTCGTATACATGAAGCCCAGGGTTCGATTCCCCAGCACCACATATATAGAATACGGCCAGAAGGGGCGCTGTGGCTCAAGTGGCAGAGTGCTAGCCTTGAGCAAAAAGAAGCCAGAGACAGTGCTCAGGCCCTGAGTCCAAGCCCCAGGACTGGCCAAAAAAAAAAGACAAATAAATAAATAAATAAAAAGCAAGAGGACTGAGGGTGTGGCTCAATTGGCCAAACGCTTGCAAGCGCAAGACCCCAAGTTTAACCCCTGGCAAAATAAAATAATATTGTGAGCTAAATATGAAGTGTAATTAAGCTTAAATTAATCTTAACTGTTTTTTTTTCCTGATGTGCAGCAGAAAGTAGAAAACTGCCTTAATGTCTTACCCTAGATTTCTCTTTCTCCCTCCCTCCCTCCCTCCCTTCCTCTCCTTTGCTTTCCCTCCCTCCCTCCCTCCCTCCTTCCTTCCTCTTTGATCCCACTATTGGAGCTTGAACTCAGGGCACTGTCCCTAAGCTTTGGTGCTCTGCCACTTGAGCCACACTCCCACTTCTGGCTTTTTTTTTTTTGCTGGCTAGTTGGAG
Organism: Perognathus longimembris pacificus; assembly: GCF_023159225.1. Lineage (NCBI taxonomy): Eukaryota > Metazoa > Chordata > Mammalia > Rodentia > Heteromyidae > Perognathus > Perognathus longimembris. The sequence continues at coordinate 6,458,274 of NC_063164.1, forward strand.
ATAAGAGGCTCGTGGACTTTCCTGCCCAGATCTTAGCCTCCTGAGTAGCTAGAATTACAGATGTAAACCACCCAGCACCTGGCTCTTAGATTGCTCTTGAACCCCACTCCTTTTACTTCTCATTCAGGCCTGGCCCTTGGGAGCTGCTGATGTGGACTAGACCATAGCAGGAGAGGAGGGGGTAGAGACTGTAGAGAGACTCCCAATTTGCCAGGGAGGAAGGGGCCTGGAGTGACTCCCAGGCAGGAATTGTGGGGCAAATATTCCGCAGGGAGGTAGGTGGTTAGGGGAGAGCTTAGTTTGTGATTAGGTTGATGATGGAAGCAACATTCCACTCTGATAAGACCTCCTTAGCCAGTGAGAAAAGGAACTCGGAGCTCAAAATGAGAGTTTGGTCACAGGATTAAGCTAAGCTCCCAGGGAATCCAGAGGAAGACAATCAAGCTCAACTTACCCCATAGGGCAGGAGCCCACTGGGGCTGGGAGTCTGGACAGGAAGCTCCAGCCCCAATGGGGACCTGATTATCCAACACCCTGCTCTCCCCTCCCTCACCTGTAGGATCCCTCAGAACCTATCAACGTTGTCACAGCCCAGGGGGCAGCCTGTGCCTCCATTCCCAGCTAGCCCAAAGTGTAAGGCCACCAGAGGTGTGCTCAGTATCCTTGGTCATCCTCTCTACCTTGGATCCCGTCACCCTGGCCTCCCCAACCCCAGTTACACAAGTTGCAGCTGTCCCAGCCAAATTCTACTCGTGCCCCAATGCTAACACACAGAAGCAGGTCAGAGAGCATGTGCGGCCCTCCTAGGCCAGCGACCTCCCCTGGCTGGCTGGGTCTGCTCTGCCAAGAGGACAAAGTCCAGCCATGTCACTGTGCAGAACTGTAAAGCCGGGCTGGCCTTCAAGTTAAGAGTCATCGCTAGCTTCTGGTGATGTGTGCAGGTCTGAGGGCATAAGCATCTGGCACTTTGTAGAGTTGTTGTTTTTTTACATTTTGGGATTTGTTGGTGCCAGTACTGGGGCTTGAACTCAGGGCCTGAGTGCTGTCTCTGAGCTCTTGCACTCAAGGCTGGCATTTTACCTTGAACTACAGCTGTCCTTCCAGCTTTTTGGTGATTAATTGGAGATAAAAGTCTCACCAACTTTCCTGCCTGGACTGGCTTTGAACAGCGATCCTCAGGTCTCAGCCTCCTAAATTGCTAGGATTACAGGCACCAGCTGCCCTTTGTAGGTTTGCTTGATGTTTTGTTTTGACAACCAAAGGACTCTTGGAGACAAATTACAACAGAACATGACAAAAGTTTATCTGAGACTCAGATAAGGACAGTTTAACATGTATATGTGAAAACACACACACATCATCATCATCATCATCATCATCAGAATGCTATCTCTTTTTTTGTGAGTCCTGGGGCCTGACCTCAGTGCCTGGGCACTGTCCCTGAGCTTCTTTTGCTCATGGCTAGCACTCTACCACTTGAGCCACAGCGCCACTTCCGGCTTTTTCTGTTATGTGCCCTGGGTTTGATTCCTTAGCACCACATAACAGAAAAAGCCAGAAGTGGCGCTGTGACTCTAGTGGTAGAGTGCTAGCCTTGAGCAAAAGAAGCTCAGGGACAGTGCCCAGGCCCCGAGTTCAGGCTAGATTGGCAATATATATTAAACTAGTGCTGGTGGCTCCTGCCTGTAATCCTAGCTCTTCAGGAGGCTGAGATCTGAAGATCGTGGTTCAAAGCCAGCCTTGGTAGGAAAGTCTGTAAGACTTACCTTCAATTAACCACCAGAAAACTGTAAGTGGCACCGTGGCTCAAAGTGGCAGAGTACTAGCCTTGAATGAAAGAGTGCAGGGACAGCATCCAGGCCCCAAATTCAAGCCTCATTACTGACAAAAAAGAAAAAGGTTCAAGCCTCATTACTGACGGAGATGTCACTATGGCTGGAGGACTTTCAGCTCACAGACTATTCCAGAAGCTTCACCATCTGTGCAGATCCTCAACTCCCCACAAGTCCTTGTGAGGAAGGCACTGTGAGAACAAATGGGAGGATCGTTCTGCATTTGATAAGGTATCAGCAAGGGACTGCGTGGTTCGTTAGAGAAAATAACCAAGTTGAAAGTGGCAAAATTCCATGCCACACTGGTGATTTGTCCTGGCTGGTGCTCCCCTACCCATGGCCTGGGGGGCTTGGGGGGAGAGAAGGGCCCAGGGCCTCCCTCAGGCCCTTCTGGGAGGATGGGGGAGGGGCTCAAAGGGAGCCTGGGGAGGTGGGGAGGGTAAATCACAGAGAGGCCATATCCCATCCACCACCCGGAAAACCTTCTCTTTTGGGGTGCCAGTACTCGGATTTGAACTCAGGGCCTTGTACTCTTTTTGGCCAGTCCTGGGCCTTGGACTCAGGGCCTGAGCACTGTCCCTGGCTTCTTCCCGCTCAAGGCTAGCACTCTGCCACTTGAGCCACAGCGCCGCTTCTGGCCGTTTTCTGTATATGTGGTGCTGGGGAATCGAACCTAGGGCCTCGTGTATCCGAGGCAGGCACTCTTGCCACTAGGCTATATCCCCAGCCCCAGGGCCTTGTACTCTTGGCCAGCCTATTCGCTCAAGGCTGGGACTCTACCATTTGAGCCATACATCACTTCCTTTTATTGCCAATTAAGTAGTGATAAGAGTCTCACAGATTTGTCTGTCTGGGCTGGCTTCAAATTGAGATGATTAGATCTCTGCTTTGTGAAGCCACAGCATAAAACTAGTTTGTTTTTTAAATGTGCAAACCTTTTTTTTTTAATATGCCAAGTTTCAGACATTGGCAACAAATACAAAGGATTTTTCAGTCTTGTAACTTTTGCCCCAGACAAATGCTTAGCCAAGAAAGAAAAAAAAAAAAAAAAGCCCCTCCTCCAACCAAATAAAACTGCATAGAAATCAGTAGGGAAATAGACAAATATAGCAGGTTCAAAAATAGCAATCTCATTTAAAAGGAAAAGCAGCAATACCAACGAACAGAAATTTCCTTGTCTGTCATCTAATGGGGAGACAACCCTGGATGAGGTCCATGGTAACTGCTGCCATCCTGCCCCAACTCAGCATCTCAGGACCGGGGGGGGGGGGAGCAGGGGGGAGAGCATTAGGCTCCCTACTACAGAGAGGAAGTGGCAGCCCCGGCACAGGGCACTGCCCCTTTCCTAACCTCCAAGCTGCTACCATTGCAGAAGGGCTAAGATGACTTCTCCAGGTAATGCAGCGCTTGCTGGGTGCTAGGCAAAGAACGGGCACAAATGCCCATCTGCCCAGTGAATCAGAAAGGAATGAAGGGGTTTGGCTGCTTCCCTGGGCTCCTCACCAGGGAAAATCAGGAGCTGCTCATATTTCCCAAAACCGGCTTCTTGCAGAGCAGGCAAGAATGACAGAGGTAAGGCCAAGGCGCCCCTGTGTGTGGACAGGGCCTTGCCAGCTCTTAACTGCCCACCCTGTTGGACACACACACACACACACACACACACGCACACACGCACACGCACACGCGCACACACACACACACGGATTCGAGAATCTCTAGGCTGTGTCTGCTCTGACCTTGGAGTCAGAGGCCTGAGAATCCTTCCCTCCTAGCTTTCCTTTGTTCCGTGGGCTGCTCCTGGGAATCTTATCATCAAAGGACTTGGCCCAGAAAGTCAATGTGCCCATGAGAAAGAGTAGAAGCCAGAGGTCCTTTCTTCTCACCGGAGTGCAAGGCTATTTCTGTCCTGGCCCTGCAACAAACTGACAGTCTTGGTTGGGGTCCAACAAGCCCCCAGGCTCACACGGAAGTCTTTATTTTGGCTTGTGCTGAAAGCCAAGGCCTCAGGAAGCTTGAAGGTGACTCTTCGTAGAATGACAGAGATAGGAGCTGCCCCTTCCAGTTTCTTAAAGGTGTCACAGTTGGCATTGTGGGCAAAGCAGTTCTTTGCTGTTGGATTGTCCTGAACATGGTGAGAGGCCATGAAGTGCAGGGGTGCCCCACACGTCACAGTGAGCCCCGCCCCCCGACATACACATATGCATGTGTGTTCACACATTGCCCGGTCCCTTGTTGAAAGCCACTGGCCTGGCAGTCCCTTCAATCATCTGGAAAGCAGAAGCCCCAGAGGCTGAGTGACATATCCAAGGGTGTAGATCTGATGATTTCTTTTTGTGCTAATACTAGGGCTTGAACTCAGGGCCCAGCACTGTCTCTGAGCTTTTGTGCTCAAGGACACCACTCTACCACTTGAGCCATAGCTCCACTTCCAGCTTTTTGGTGGTTAACTAGAGATAAGAGTCTCACAGACTTTCCTGCCTTGGCTTGTCTTTGAACTGTGATCCTCAGATCTCAGCCTCCTAAGTAGCTAGGATTACAGGTGTGAGCCACTGGCACTTGGCTAGATCTGATGACTTCTGACACAGCTTTACCCTTGAACACCTGCCCAGAGCACAGTCTTAAAGTAGAAAGTCAACTGTCTCCAACTCGGAGAAGCAAAGGTCCAGAGACAAACCAATGTCACTGTGATTGGAGACTGAGTGAGCCCTTCCCGGGGGAGAGATTGTCCTCTGGGCTCCATTCGTCTTAGCCAGTCCCACTGCCTAGCTGGCACGAGGGAATGTGACAGCTCCCAGCAGGTGAGGTCCGCGTGCAGACATGAGCTCAGCGAGAAGGGCCAGTCCCCAGGCTGAGATCAGAGCCAGGGGCAGCCCGAGGGGTCGGCCTTCATCTCGGATCTCCTACGGGCTCAGGCAGAAGATGGACAACTCCATCCTGGGCCCTGGATCCACTTCCATGGTCTTCACAGTCTCCATTGGGAAACACGGCAGTGAGTGCCAGCTCCTCCTCCACATCCTGGGCTCTCCCTGGATCACAGGAGAAGGAGTGACCAATGAGAAGACAAAGTGTAAGGAGAGGACTGGGAGGGAGAAAGTGGGCCCTTCGGAGTAGCTACCTAAAAAGAGCCAAATGGGGAGCTGGAGGCTCACGCCTGTCATCCTAGCTACACAGAAAGCTGAGATTCTGAGGATTGTGGTTCGAAGCCAGCCTGGGCAGAAAAGTCCATGAGATTTATCTCCAATAAACTCCAATAAACTATCTAGCTAGAACTAGAGCTGCGGCTCAAGTGGTAAAGCGTTGGCCTTGAGTAAAAAGGAGCTCAGGGACAGTGCCCAAGCCCAGAGTGTGAGCCCCAGACGCGGCAAAACAACAACAACAAAAAACAGCCCAGCACCGGTGGCGCACACCTGTAATCCCAGCTACATGAGAGGCTGAGATCTTAGGCTCCAGGTTCAAAGCTACCCCAAGCAGACAAATGGGTGAAATTCTTACTTCCAGTTAACCAGTAAAATGCTGGAAGTGGAGCTGTGGCTCAAGTGGTAGAACTACAGCTTAGAGAGAAAAAGCCAAGCAAGAATACAAGGCTCTAGTTTCAAGGATAAGTACTAGCATTAAAAAAAAAAAGAATGCATGGCTGGGGATATGGCCTAGTGGCAAGAGCGCTTGCCTCATATACATGAGGCCCTGGGTTCGATTCCCCAGCACCACATATACAGAAAATGGCCAGAAGTGGCGCTGTGGCTCAAGTGGCAGAGTGCTAGCCTTGAGCAAAAGGAAGCCAGGGACAGTGCTCAGGCCCTGAGTCCAAGGCCCAGGACTGGCCAAAAAAAAAGAAATGCTGTTAGAGAGCTGAGCTGTGTCTCCACGGTAGAGTACTTGCCTACTGTGTGCAGGGTCACGGTTGATCCCAGCACTACTGAAAACAGGAGGAACGGGAAAGTGAAGGAGGAAGGGAACACATGCATAAAAATCTGTAGAGCTACACCACACTCACAATGTTTTTGTGGGGAAGTAGTACTGGGGCTTAAACCTACAGCTATACACTTGCTAGGCTAGCACTGTACAACTTAAACCACGCCTCCAGCCCTATTTGCATGGGCAAGTTCTAGCTTTCCCTCTCTCTTTCCCTTCATCTCTCTCTCCCTCCCTCCCTCCCTCTCCCTCCCTTTCTCTCTCCCTTCCTCTCTCCTCTCCCTCCCTCTTTCCCTTCCTCTCTTCTCCCTCCCTCTCTTTCCCTCCCTCTCTTTTCCTTCCTCTCTCTCCCTTCCTCTCCCTCCCTCCCTCTCTCTTTTCCTCCTTCTCTCCTCTCCCTCCCTCTCTCTTTCCCTCCCTCTCTCCATATATATATACATACATATATACACATACATACATACATAGACACACATACACATATTAAGGCTGGTGCTGTACCACTTGAGCCACACCTCCAGTTCCAGCTTTTTGCTGATTAGGGAGTTAAGAATCTCTTGTATTTGTTTGTTTGGGCTGGTTTCAAACTGAGATCATCAGATAACAGCTTCATGAATAGCTAGGCGTAGAGGCATTCGTCATGGGTGCCTGAGATCGTCTCGCCTTTATCCCAGGCAATCCTGGACCATGATCCTTTCTTTATATCCGAGTGTGTGATTTTTCTTTCTTTCTTTTTTCTTTTTTTTTTGGCTGGAGTTGACCTGGAACTATGATACTCCTGATCTCTGTCTCCTGAGTAACTAGGATTACAGGCACAAACCATGATAACTGATTGCACGACAGTTTTGTGAGATGTTACCATTGGCAGAAAGTGGGCCGAGTACACACAGGAATTCTCTATCTTATAAACGCATGTCAGTCATGGGGCTTGAACTCTGAGCCTAGGCACTGTCTTTGAGCTCTTTTTGCTCAAAGCTAGCATTCTGCTTTGAGTCATAGCACCACCTCTGGTTTTCTGGTGGCTAATTGTAGACAAGAGTCTCATGGACCTTACTGGCAGGGCTGGCTCTAAACTGTCAGACTTGGATCTCAGCCTCTTGAGCAGCTAGGATTACAGGCATGAGCCACCAGCACCCGGCAAATTTTTTCTCTTTTAAAGAAAAATAAAACATGTTGGTATGTAAGTATGGCTATGGATAGTCACAATGTTTTTGATAAAGCAGATTTCAAAAACAGTCTATATAGGGCTGGGAATATGGCCTAATGGCAAAAGCGCTTGCCTCCTACACATGAAGCTCTCTGTTCGATTCCCCAGCACCACATAAATGGAAAACGGCCAGAAGGGGCGCTATGGCTCTGGTGGCAGAGTGCTAGCCTTGAGCAGGAAGAAGCCGGGGACAGTGCTCAGGCCCTGAGTCCAAGGCCCAGGACTGGCAAAAAAAAAAAAACCCCCAAAAACAGTCTATATAGTAGTGAGCTCTCTTTATTCCTGAGTTCATCCAGATTCAACCAACATTGGTTTGAAAATATCTGAAAAGGAATACATTGAAAATATCTGAACAATGTATACACTGAAAATATTTGAACATGTGTACATTTTTGTCATTATTACCTAAAAGTATGGTATAACAAGGATTTTCATAGTAATCACACTTAACTAGGGATTTTAAGTCATCTAAAGATGATTTAAAACACCCGGGAGAGGGGCTGGGAATATGGCCTAGTGGCAAGAGTGATCGCCTCGTACACATGAAGCCCTGGGTTTGATTCCTCAGTACCAGATATGTAGAAAATGGCCAGAAGTGGCACTGTGGCTCAAGTGGCAGAGTGCTAGCCTTGAGCGGGAAGAAGCCAGGGACAGTGCTCAGGCCCTGAGTTCAAGACCCAGGACTGGCAAAAAAAAAAAAAAAAAGAAAGAAAAAGAAAAAGAAACACCCGGGAGAAAATACAGAAAATACATAGGTTATATGTAAACAGTATGCTATTTTATATCATGGATTTTAGTGCTCTCAAATTTTAGTTTCCACAAGAGGTCCTCGAACAAATCCTCTTTGGAGTCTAAGGATAACTGCGACTGTCTGTAAGTGCAATTTTTATTTTATTTTTGGCAGTACAGGGGTATAAACTCAGGGCCTTGTTCTTACTAGGCAAGTTTGCTACCATTTGAGCTGAACCTCCACCCCCCCCTCCTTTCTTCACTTTATATTTTAAGATAGGGTCATTTGTTCTTGCCTGCAACTAGCCTCAGAACAAGATCCTCTACCTTCGCCTCCTAGATAGCTGGCATTGCAGACATATGCCGCTAGCTTATTTGTTGAGATGAGTTCTCACTAGCCCCCCCTTTGGCCCCTGCTCCCCATCTATGATCCTTCCCATTTCTACCTCCCAAATAGGTGGAATTAAAGGTTGCGCAACTAAGCTTGGTAGGCAATTTAAATTTTTTTTTCTCTTTTTGCTAGTACTGACTTGAACTCAGGGCCTGGGTACTGTCCTCAGCTTTTCCTCTCAGGGTTAGCACTCTATCATTTGAGCCGCAGCCCTACTTCTGGTTTTTTTGCTGGTTGGTTGGAGATGAGTGTCGCATAGACCTTCCTGCCTGGGCTGCCTTTGAACTGGGACTCTGGTGTCTTGAACAGCTCTGCTGACAGGTGTGAGCTACCCGCGGGACCCTCCCATTTTCACCTAGGGAAAGCTTTCCCCCTCCTGCTCGGAGGTCACTGGCTCCCTGCTACTCCTGGGCCTCAGGGGACACCTTTGGCCCACCACATTCACCCTAGTCCTCCTCGCCCATCTTTCACCAGGGGGAGACTCCCGAGGCGGAAGCCCTAGGGGACTGAGCCTGACCCCATTGCCTGGAGGAACAGACACCTGGCTACCATGCTGACCCTGGATCCAGCACGGAGGAGGGAGCACCTCCTCCCTGCCTGCTAGTCCGCTGCCCTTCAGGCCAGTGTCCTTCCAGTACTGTACAGGCAACTGAAGCACTTACCCTGAGCTGGGCCTTGGGAAAAGGGAGCATCTTGGTTCTTCCTCTGGCTCCGGAGACCCCAAGAAAAGCAGGTCAGCAGCCCTGGGAGGCCGGGTCTCTCCCAGGAGCCTTCTGAGAGAAAGAATGCAAAGCCCAACAGATAGATGTTAGACAGTGGCTGCTTTAGACCAGGAATCTCCGCTCAGCTCCCCCCTCCCCCCCAACCCTCCCAGTTTCCACTTCACCCTCACAAAACCCCTGGGCTGTCTGAACTATGGTGGGGAAGCCATAGCACCACAATGACCCCAAAATTTATTACAATTACATAGCACCAAAGAAAACACTCAAAGGGCAGCTGTGTATCTCTCTGGTTGTCAGTACAAACTATTTTTCTGTGTGTGTGTGTGTGTGTGTGTGTGTGTGTGTATGCTGGCACAAGTATTTGAACTCTGGGCCTCTAGCTCTTGCTTAGCTTTTTCTACTCAAGGATGATGCTCAACCACTTGAACGTACACCTCTACTTCTGGCTTTTGGGCTCATTACTTGGAGATAAGAGTTTCTCTAATTTGTCTGCTTGGGCGGGCTTGGAACTGAGATCCTCAGATCTCAGCCCCAGACTGTTACTTAACATGAGCAGATTGAATCTCTTTTGATAACTACATCTAAAACTTTAAACAACTCTAATTGTCTTATTAAGATCACAGCACTACCTTAGTTTTCTTGGAATCATCTGAGCTCTTCACGGTCTGCAATGAAGCTATCAGGGATAGTATTTTTAAAGGGGCTGGGGGTGCAGCTCAACATGGAGCACTTGCAAGATACTTCAAAACACCACCAACAAAAATCCTGGCAATAGAACCTCTCCCTCAAGTCTCCTCCACAATCTTTACCCAGTGGAGACTTACTGTTAATTTATATCCAGTTCTAACCAGATTGAATCCTGGATCCTTAGGTTTTTCAACCCAAGGCAGCTGAATTAGGTAACAGATACTGGGCCAAAGAACCCTGTCACAAGGCAAACAAGCTAATAAAACAAGAATCGTCATCAGGCAGTGAGGAAAGAGGCTGGTAAACTTTGGCAAACACAGTAATGTAAGGAAACCTTAGCAGTATGAGCCGGTCTAGGGGTGGGACAGAACCGGTGCTACCCACTGCAAGAACTGAGAAGGAATGGGTTACCATGAGACTTAGGACCTTTACTTATTCATAAATGGTTTCCATCTTGTAATATGTTTTCACAAAAGGAGGAAAACACTTAACAGAGAACTTTGCAAATTGTTCAACTGTTCCTATTGATCTAGAAGGAGGAGAGACCCATCTGCTGGTGGCTTATAACTGTAATCCCCACAGCTCAGGAGACTGAGATCCGAGGATCAGGGTTCAAATCGAGTCCCCAGCAGGAAAAGTCTGTGACTCTCACATCTCCAGTCAGCCAACAAAAAGCCAGAAATAGAGGTGTTGCTCAAGTGGGAGAGTGCCAGTCTTGAGCAAAAAAAAAAAAAAAAAAAAAAAAAAAAAAAAGCCAAGCAATAGCTGGAGGTGGGGGGGGGGGAAGGGTGGAGGCGTGCAAAAATCCATTCTTCCTTCTAGGCAGGGGGAAAAAAATGGAATGTAAGGTTCAACTCCCAAGAGAACATTGACAAAATAAATAAAGTTAGATTTTAAAAATCAGGTGGTGAGAGCTTAGAGAACAGGAGGGCAAAAGACCTGGGACTTAATTGAAACCCCCCTTTGTGAAACTACTTAAAAAGAAACACAAAAGATTGTGGGCACGTCACTGGTGAACTTGCACACCAGAGTGCCAGGTTTTCAGAAAGGCTTCCTGAAGGAGAAAGTCCATTTCTGAAGGGAGTGATGGAGACCAGAGGGGGAAGAAAAGGGCTTTTCAGGCCCAGGCGAGAGCCAGGCGTACAAAAGCTTAGGAGGCCGAAGCAAGTGAACAGGTGACAACTTGAACGTTGTCCCGCGGGAATGGAAGAAGCCTTAGGTTTGGAGATTAGGGTTAGACTTCTGAAGATAACAGTTCCATGCGGTGCAGGACATCTGTGATTTGTGTGAATTCCCTTCTTTCTCCTCTTCCCCCGCCCCCCCCCCCACCCCAGGCTGATGGAATAATCAACCCAAGGATACCCTAGGGAGGGTCCTCGGGTCTCAGGATGCTGAAGGTGGAATTTCCAATGCAGCCTCACAGAAAGGGGGGTGGGGGTGTGGCCTGGCAGGGGTCCCCAGGTCTGCCTTCTGGAGACCCGGTACCCCTCATCAGACAGGCACGAGCGCATATGATATTTGTCACGGGCACTGAGAAAGCCCCTACCCTACCTGTGCATTGCTGTCCCCCAACCACAGGTGCCTGGGGAGAGCCCTGGGGCACCCCAATGCAGCCTGCCCCCACTAGGTATTTAGGAGCGGCGGATGGAGTAGAGGGGTGTGTGTGTGTGTGTGTGTGTGTGTGTGTGTGTGTGTGTAACGCAGAGGCCTCCACTTTATCAGAGTCAGTTCTACTTATAGGGCGGGTTCGAATCCCAGGCCACTGTTCCTATAGAACCTGAAATACCAAGAGGAGATTTCTGAGCCAGCAGCAGCAAAAGCCCTCAAATGCCCTCCACACTCAGGAGCGGGTGGAGGGGAAACGGGGTGTCCGCAGCTGCGCCCCCGGGGGGATGGGGGGGTTCACACCTGTAACCCTGGGTACTTAGGAAGGGAGAGATCCGGAAGATATCGGTTCCCAATACACTACCCGAAGGCCCCAAGTGGAGGCGTGGCTCGAATGGCAGAGCCGCTAGCTTAGATCCAAAGAGCTCAGGGGGGGGACCCCCCCCCGCCTGCCCCGAGTTCAAGCCGCAGCGGACCTCCACGCGCACGCGCGCGCGCACTCACACACACACACGTGTGCGCACACGCGCACAGCCTCGGCCCACCGTAGGGCAAGGGCAGGGAGGTGAGCGTGGAACCTAGGAGGGAAGCCGGGTCCCCACCCCCCCCCCCGGCCCTGGCGTCCGCGCACCCCGCACCCCCTCTTCGCCTCGGCCGCGGCAACCCCTCGCGGGTTCCTCCCGCGCGTCCCCCGCGCGCCGCGCTCCGGACGCTCCAGGCATCGCCGCCCCCAGCTTGAGTTCCCAAGCTCCGCCCCCCCCTCCTCCCCGGCGCATCACCCCTACATTTGCATCTCAGGACTTTTTTGTGTCCCCCCCCCCCACCCCAGCCCCGTCCCCACCAACTCCTCAGATCTTCGCCGAGTCCCGCCGCCCCCCTCCCCGCCATCTGCCCTCGGCTCGCCCCCGGGCCTCAGTTTATCCCCTCCCCCCCCCCCCCGGGCACCACGATCTAAAGAGGGGCGTCGTCCCCAGGCCGGCCGCGCCTCACCTGGCCGTCCGGGTCCCGCGGCTTGCAGGGCCCGGCAGGCGGCCGTCTGCGCAGCCAGGCTGGAGGCTGGGCGCGCGGGGCAGTAGGCGGCCGCCTGCACGGGGCCCCCGACCTGGCGGCCGAACACGGCGCGCAGCAGCGCCTCCAGCCGCCGCAGCCCCGCCGCCGCCGCCGCCGCCGCGTCCTCCAGCTCCGCGTCGGCCACCAGCACCCCGACCAGCGCCGCGCCGGCCCGCCGCCGGCCGCGCACGTCCCGCAGCATCTCCCGCACGCGGCGCCGCGGCTCCCGGGCGGCCAGCGACGCCGCGCGGCACAGCACGAACACCAGCGGCGAGCGGAGGGCGCGCGGCGCCGTCCCCGGGGCCCTGGGCGCCCCGCACGCCGCGCCCGGGCCCGAGTCCGCGCCCTCGGCTCCGGCCGCCGCCGCGCTTCCCCGGGGCCCCCCGGCGGGCTCGGGCGGGAACACGGCGCGGGCGAAGTCCCGCAGCAGGGCGCGGCTCTGCTCGCGCTCCCACAGCTCGCCCACCAGCAGCACCTGCCCGCGGCCCCCCGCCGCCTCCACCAGCGCCTGGAATCCAGGCGGCTCCGCCGGGGCCCCGGGCCGCGCCGCCGCCGCCGCCGCCGCCTGCTCGCGCTCCATGCTCGCCGCGGCCGCCCCGCGCGCCGCCGCCGCCGCCGCCGCCGCCCGCGCGCCCGCCTCCCACGCCCCGGGGCCCGAGGACACGCCCCCCCCCGGGGAGCCGAGCCGCCCGGACCCCCCGGGCCCGCGGACGGGGACGGGGATCCTCCCGCAGCTCCGGCGCTCAGCTCGGGAGACGGAATGCCCGTGGATCGCTCATTCATTCATTCATTCATTCATTCATTCGGCCGGTACTGACCGAGGCAGCCAAGAGTCGGGGAGTCAAAATGATCCTGCCCGCCGCCCCCCCCCCCCGCAGAAGTCTGAAATCGAGGATCGGGGTTCGAAGCCAGCCTGGACCCAAACAAACAAACCTCCCCGTGAGACTCTTCTCTCGAATTAACCACTCAAACACCAGAAGTGGCGCTGGGGCTCAGGGGCAGCACCCAGGTCCTGAGTTCAAGCCCCACAACCGACCCCCCCAAAAATGGGAAGGAATCCCCACATGGATAGGGCTAGAGCTTGGCGCTCTTCGGACCCCTGGGCTGTGGAGTGGGAGTGGAACAGATCAAGCCAGGTGGGGGGACTGGGGGTGGGGTGGGGGGAGGGCAGGGGATACTCCAGAGCTCTTCTTTCTGAAGCTTCAACGTTTGCCCCCAAATGGGTCCAAGATTACTTCCACAAATCCTTACGGAGAGCAGGAGATGGAGAGAAAGAGGGTGCACTGGTGACCCCCCATGGAGCAGAGGGGAGGGGGTCTGGCATGGACACTAATAGGGTGCTAGCTTGCCTGAGGGCGGGGAAGGGTGTCTGTTGGACAGTCAGAAGCAGAACACGCTTCCTCCCTTCTCCTTCACTTTTGCCCGACAGGACAGTGTGTGTGGTGCTAGAAATGAGCCGCTTAGAGGGAGGCTGGTGCTTCAGAGGGACCAACTTTTTATGCTATTTCATTTCAATTACATTCAAGTAGTTACTGTGGTGGGGACCTTAGGCCCATTACTTTCCCACCTGCTGTACAATAGTAGACCAAAAGGGCCTGGGTGTCAAAAACCTGTTTAGAGCAGGGAGCAGCTCAAGTGGTAGGCACTGAGATCAATCCCCATAACATGTTATTTAAGGCCAGCCTTGCCCTCAGGCTATAAATAAGCTCCAGCTCCTCTTCTGCTTGCCTTGATTCCTGTGTCCAGTCATTCTGCTAAATCGTCTCCTCCGAAGTGTATTATGGTGGGTAGGTGCCGGTAGCTCACGGTAATCCTAGCCACTCGGGAGGCTGAGATTTCAGGATCATGATTAGAAGCCAGTGTACATGCAGGGACATCCACGAGACTCTTATCTCCAATTAACAAGTAGAGCCTTGGCTCAAATGGTAGAGCTCCAGCCTTGAGTTCACACACGTGCACATACACACAGAGAAGTGTTTTCTGTGTCTGTGTAAAACGATGTTTCTTGAGCACCCACTGTGTGCCGGCAGTGGTGATTCACTGAAGATGCAGCCCTTCCCCAAGTGTCGTTATTCAGTAGCAGTTTGAGCCGGAACTTGGAGGAAGGACCTTGGCCCCGATCCATATTAGTGTGGCTTTTTGTCTTTACACACTGTCTTTTGGATTCCGCTGGGAGGGTGCCTCAGTTCTCCAAGCAGAGAGCAGAGTGCGGGTGGGAAGAGCACCAGATTGCGAGCAGGATCAGCACATGTCCAACGGGCACTGTGTGTGCCCAGTGCTGGGGAAAAAGCCATGAACAGAGGAGTTCACCTCCGTGGCTCAGGCATTCCAGCCAGGGCCGGGAGACAGAGACAATTTAGATGGAGATGGATGTTATGAAAAACAGTACCTGAAATCCCAGCTACTCGGGAACCTGAAATCTGAGGATTGTGGTTCAAGGCCAGCCAGGGCAGGAAAGTGCATGAGACTCTTATCTCCAGTTAACCACCAGAAAACTAGAAGTGGAGCTGTGGTTCGAAGTGGTAGAGTGCTAACCTTGAGCAAAAGAGCTCACTGGACAGCACCCAGGCCTTGAGTTCAAGCCCCACAACCAACAATAAAGGAAACAAAACAAAACACCCACCAAACAAATAAACCAAAAAACCTAATGCAAGTTGATGTGGTAATTGAGGCACTGGGCCTTTTCCTTTGCTTATCAGCTTGGCCACACCCACGGAGGCCACACCCACCAGAGGCAGGTGGGCCCTGAGAAACCAATGGAAAGACAGGAGAAGCCCTCAGGTGCCCTCCATCCCAGTGCCAAATGGGAGAGAGGGGAGGCTGGGGGAATACTGCCCCACCCCAGCCTGCCAATCAGAGATGGGAAACAACACAAGGCCTGGAGCCTTCTTCACTGGCAGGGATTTTATCCACAGGGCTCAGCTTATGGAAAGAACAGTGTCCAGGCCACAGTGTCACCAGATGTTGACAAAGAGGGTGTAGCCAGGTCCACGTTGTAAAACTGCTGCAATTCTCACCCCATGTCTCTTCCTTTTTTTTTTTTTTTTTTGGCCAGTCCTGGGGCTTGGGTTCAGGGCCTGAGCACTGTCCCTGGCTTCTTTTTGCTCAAGGCTAGCACTCTGCCACTTGAGCCACGGCACCACTTCTGGCAGTTTTCTGTATATGTGGTGCTGGGGAATTGAACCCAGGGCCTCATGTATACGAGGCAAGCACTCTTGCCACTAGGCCATATCCCCAGCCCCCCTTCCCCCATGTCTCTTCCTGAGCTCAGGAGAGACACAAGGTAGATTGTAGATTTTAGTCTCCTACAGAGGGGGCCTATTGCCAGCAGAGATAGCTGATATTTAGGAAAACATGAATTCATGGGCGGGGGGGGGGGCGGGGGGGGGGATAAAAATTAGATTTCCGAAAAGTATAAAACAGCAGATTTAAAGGACAAATTAATTTTCATTTCAGGTCTGATAACACTGAATAACAGTGGCATAAACACAATGAACATTGTCCACCGATCCAAGATTGCAGCTAATGTTCTAGCCATCACATGTGCATTCCAAGCGGTTGGGTAGTACAAGGACTGAAGAAGGAACAAAAGTTAGATTTGTTACCAGAATTGGACGATGATTCAGGGAGGAAGTCTCCAAAAGGGAAGAAGCCTCCACCTGGCCCTTGGGCACTGAGCCCTTGATATCGTTGCAAAAAAGAATTTTAGATCCCAGTGCCAGTGGCTTATGCCTGTAATCTTAGCTATTCAGGAGGCTGAGATCTGAGGATTACGGTTCAAAGCCAGCCTGGGAAGAAAAGTCCCCAAGAGACTCTTATCTCCAATTAACCACTCAAAAACTGGAAGTGGAGTTGTGGCTCAAAGTGGTAGAGTGCTAGCTTTGAGCTACCAAGAAAGAGCTGAAGGATAGTGCCCAGGCCCTGAGTCCAAGCCCCAGGACTGAGGGGAAAAAAAGAATTTTAGGGCACGTGGAATTAGAGAACAAGAAAGTTTATTAGGGCTGGGGATATGGCCTAGTGGCAAGAGTGCTTGCCTCGTGTACATGAGGCCCTGGGTTCAATTCCCCAGCACCACATATACAGAAAAGGCCGGAAGTGGCACTGTGGCTCAAGTGGCAGAGTGCTAGCCTTGAGCAAAAAAGAAGCCAGGGACAGTGCTCAGGCCCTGAGTCCAAGCCCCAGGACTGGCTAAAAAAAAAGAAAAAGAAAGTTTATTAACAGAGCAAAGATGGAAAGATAGTCCACAACCCAGACCTGCGTGAGGACACACTGTGTAACAGGTGTAATGAGTGCTCTAACATCACAGATCTCTATGGTGAGAAGGTGAGTTGGAGGCTTGGCTCAAATCTGCTCCAGGATAAGTGCTCTGTTTTTATCTGACACTTGTATATGTTGTCATTTTGCTGTTATGCTTTTACCAGTTAGGCCCAGCAATATAAAAACTGTTCTGCCCATTAAGTTTGGGTCATTTTGACATGTCTGAACAAGTGCACAAAATTGGGAGGTAGGAAAGACAGAGAGAGAGAGAGAGAGCTGCTCTTTTCCATTTATACTTTTCGCTTCCTTTTTTTGTTAAAGTTTGAAGCTTATGAGTGAGGGTCAGGCTTAAAGCCAAGAAAATAGTGCCTGTGTGCTTTTAAGCAAGCTGTTCATTAACAGAGTGTTTATCTCTGAATTCCCGGCAACTGTTTCCCGTGCCTCGTTTTCCTGGTCTATTCGCCTCAGATGGATTTCAGATTTCCTAATCCTGAATTTAAGAAAAATGTAAGATTTAAGAAAAAGTTGAAAAACAGTTTTAAAGTATTAAAGAAGAGCAACGTTGAGCCTAGATTTCGACTTCAGGTAAATAGTGAATCAGAAAGCCCCTCTCTGAATATATACTAAGGAAATACTCCATCAGGAAGCAAATAAGAGAACCCACTGTCAGCGATCATTCCTGTAATCCCAGCTGGTCAGGAGGCTGAGATCTAAGGAGGGAGATTTAAAGCCACCCCTGGTAGGAAAATCTGTGATACTCTTATTTTTCAGCTACCACCAAAAAAACTGGAAGTGGTGCTATGGCTCAAGTGGTAGAGCACTAGACTTGAGCAAAAAAGCTAAGGGACAGCACTCAGGTCCCGAGTTCAAGCTCCAGCACTGGCAACAAAACCAAACAAAAAAGCTAGGTGCTGGTGGCTCACGCCTGTAATCCTAGCTACTCAGGAAGCTGAGGTCTGAGAATCACAGTTCAAAGCCAGCTTGGGCAGGAAAGGCCATAAGACTCTTTATCTCCAATTAACCACCAAAAAAAAAAAAAACACAACAAAAAAACAAAAACGGAAGTGGCGCTGTGGCTCAAGTGATAGAGCACAACCCTTGAGCCAAAAAGCTCAGGGATGGAGCCCAGGCCCAGAGTTCAGGCCCCATGACCCATCCAAAAAAAAAAAAAAAGAAGAAAACAAAGCAAGAAGTTGCAGGGGAGTGAGAGAGAGAGAGAGAGAGAGAGAGAGAGAGAGAGAGAGAGAGAGAGAGAGAGAGAGAGAGAGAGATCTAGGAAGTGCTAACTAATGACAAGTAAAGGATTAAACCACTAGTTTACCTCAATGATGGTACAGTGCCAGCAAGGCACAGCCCCTTGGCACTGTCACCTGGCCACTGTTCTGTTCATGAAGTGAATCCTGTGGTTAAAGACGCTGGCCACAAAGAAGGGAAAAGAAGAGGACAGGTGCAGGTGTTGCATTTCCCTCCCCGCTGGCAGGCCTGGAGCTGCCTTTGGGGGCCTCAGTGGGGGCGTGGATGGGGCTGGGGCTGGGGTGGGCCGGGTTCTCTACCAGACTGCAAGAGATGGAGTGTAAGATTTTCTCTAGGCCTACCCTCCTCCTCCACTTGGTTTTTGTTGTTGGTGGTGGTGGTGGTGGCGGTGGTCTTGGGGTTTGAACTCAGGGCCTGTGTGCTGTCCCTTAGCTTTTTTTTGTTCAAGAATGTTTCTGAGTAGCTACTGGTGCCCAGCTACTTTTTCGGGGGTAGGGTGGTACTTCGTGTGTGTGTGTGTGTGTGTGTGTGTGTGTGTGTGTGGTGTGTGTGTGGTGTGTGTGTGGTGTGTGTGGTGTGTGTGTGGTGTGTGTGTGTGTGGTGTGTGTGTGTGTGTGTGTGTGTGTGTGTGTGTGCCTGTTCCGGTTGAACTCAAGGCCTTGCATGCTGGCTTAGTTTTATTCTACTCAAAGCTGGTGTTCTACCACTTGAGCCATCCCTCCACTGCTGGCTTTTTGCTGGCCAATCGTTGGTGAACTTTCCTGACAGGGCTGGATTTGCACTGTGATCCTGGGATCTCAGCCTCCTCAGATGTCAGTGACCTTATGATCCACGCACCCTCTGGCCTCTGTGGGGCCTGCTCAGGGCATAACTGCCTTCTCAGAAAGCCTGCACTACGTGGGTGGTAGAGCCGGGTGAGCCCCCAGTGAAGACGGATGGACGATGGATCCGGAAATGAGTGGACCCCCATCGAGTTCACATCTTTTTATGGGACAGAGGAAGGCCCAGCAGGGAACCAACAAGAACTTTTATTCCAAAGCTCATCTACCTCCTGAACTACTGATTCTCAGCCCCTCGACATCCAGGTAACAAATTCCAAACCTTCCGGAGGTAGCTAGAGGGCAGATCAGACAGATGGTGGAATATTTAACCAAGGTTGGAGTCCAGGGCCACTGGACTTTACCTTTATCTGTGTTATTTGCACAGTACAGCTTCTATTATGAAATTAGCAGGAAATTACAAAAAAAAAAAACCTTAGAAAAAACAAGGAAAGAAAAAAAGCCAGACCAGATGCCAAGAATGATCTCTGCCTCCTCCTCTCCACCACGCCCAAGGAAAATCCGAAAGCAAATGCATTTCTTCTTCTTGAGCTCAATGGAGGTGTAATGGGAGACTGAGATTTGTGAAAAACTTTGTCTCTTGATGGTTCACTTAAGCCCAGCTTGGTGGCAGATGTAATAAGGAAATGCTGGTTCAGAAAACAGAGAGCTCATCTTTCACTGTTGTTGTTGTTGTGTGTGTGTGTGTGTGTAAGAGACAGAGCGTGTGTACTGGGGCTTGAACTCAGGTTCTCATGCTCTGGCTTGGCTTTTTCCGCTCCAGCTTGCTGCTCTCCTGCTTGAGCCACACCTCTACTTCTGGCTTTTTGGTAGCTAGTTGGGAGATAGGAAGCACATGGACTTTCTGCATGGGCTGGCTTTGAACTTAGATCCTCAGATCTCAGCCTGCTGAGTAGCTAGGATTACAGGCGTGAGCTACCAGTGTTTTATCATCTGTCCTTTTGTTCTCTTGTCTTCCCTGCTACTCTGTTTTTTTTTTTTTTTTCCCCAAGACAGTTGTGCTGGGGGCTCTGAAGGTGGAGCTGGTGGCTTGTCAGGAGTGGAAATGGGGGACACCCCAAGGCCCACAGCGAATAAGGCTGTCATAGGAAGAAGAAGATGCTTTAAAACTGGGCCTTCCCGTGGCTGTGGGCCAGGCTGGCAAGCCGCCCGCGTGCGAGTTGTGTTCTGGCTGCTGGATGAGCAGACCTTATCTGCCTAACTGGGGTTGGCTCCAGTGAGGTACCAGAAATACAGCTCTGCATGTCAGCTACTGTCTAATCACCCCGGTGGCATTTCAACGGTAGGGATCTGGTGAAGGTGTGTTCACAGGGCCAGAGAAGAGAGGTATGCAAACCTGCCATTCAGTTACTCTGGCAGTAGGCAGAAGTAGGAGGATTGGAAGCCTTTGGGCAAGCCTGGGCAAAGTCAGTGACACCCTTCATCCAAAACGAAATAGAAACAAAAGGGTTTGGGGGGGGGGTCTTAACTCAAGAGGTGAGAGTGCTTGCAAGCAAGAGATGGGGGGGAAGGGAAGGGGAGAAGGGGGGCGGTCCTCAGGTGGGGCAGGGAGAGGAAATGCTGTAAGGTAGAAGTGTGGCTCGAAGAAACCCCTCTTACCCTCTCACAGGGCCCAGGACATCAGCCATGTCAGGACAAGGGACAGGAATCTTGCTGGGAAACACCTGAGCTGTCAAGGCGAAAGAGTAGATCAGGTAGAATCCAGGGTCGTGGATGCAAAATAGACAACGTTGGTTCCAGCAGGGAAAAAAAAAATATCCTACCTCTGCCCTTTCCTATCCCTTTTTAGTTCCTCAAGTTCTGACAGCTGTCTTATGACCCTGGATGGGTGGGTGGGGATTAGATTTGTGGAAGGAACCTGATTAGAAATTAACAACCATGTCAGGATGTCAGGATGCCACAGAAATCAGCCAAGAAAATGTCACCTTCCAGAACCTCGTTATAATAGGGGCAACCAATCAGAGCACAGTCCAGGTTATAAAAACCCTTGAACTCGGCTACTTAGAAAGAGAGCAGCAGAAGCCTTTTGGCGGAGGCACTTCTCTTCTGAATAAAGTTCTTCATGCTCACCCTTCAAGAATCTGGGAGGTCAACCGCCGCAACATGGAGGCATAACACCCTCAGGCACTGCCCACTGCCGGGCTGTAACATTAGGAGGTCTTGCCTGCTAGAACGCTGCAAGCCTAGACGTTTCTGCCAGTTTGGGAGCCAGAAGGGCCGTGACTCAAACGGCCTCTACCCGCTGTGGACCTCAGAGAACATCAAAGTGAACCGGAGAGGACAATACTGTGGGAACAGAAGCGTGGTGTCACAGCAAGGGTGAAATGCCCTGGAGGTCACAGCCTCAAGGTGACTTCAAGGGGATCTGTCAGCAGCTGAGGCTCCTGAAGAGGGGACAGGTACAATCGTGATCGATGGCTTCGAACTCATTCAACCTGGGCCTTCTTTAAAATCTACCTGGCCATATCAATTGGAACTTGAGTAGTCTACCACATCAACCTTTTGGGAAAAATGGTGCTTGCCAAAATGAATCAGGAGGTAGCCATGATCTTTATCATGTAATCTTTTTTTTTTTTTCTCTATATATGTGGTGCTGAGGAATCAAACCCAGGGCTTCATGAATACAAGGCAAGCACTCTACGGCTAGGCCATATTCCCAGCCCTAGACATAGTCTTTAAAAGCTGACAGGGTTGGATCCCATCAAGACCAGTCCTGCTGTGGTTTAGATATAGTTTAAGTGTGTCTCCCTCACCCCCACCCGCAGCCCCACCACGGACTTACGTGCTGGAACACACTACCCAGTATAATAATATTGTCATAAACCCTTGGGGGTTTTCTTGCTCTCTTCAGATGGCAATTGCAAATAGGCAGAGAACCTTGTTGTTGGCAGCCCTGAGCTTCTGAGTGCCAGAGGCCTATGAACTGAGCTTTCAAAACTAGAGGCTTACAGCGCTAAGTCTTGAGAATCAGAGACTTGGGCTCTAGGCTTCCAAAGCCAGACCCTATGGCTCTAGTCTCACAAAGCCGGGGGCTTACTGCTTTTGAGCCTTGAGTGCCAATATCCCAGTGTGCAGATACAGAGAGATACAGCTCAGCTTTGGTGCTGGGCCCCCAGCCGTTGGCAGCACTAATCACTCAAAGGCCTTCTGCGATTCTCCCAGTGGCCAGGATTTGAAGTGGCTCTGCAATCTCAGTCCTTGAGAGCCTCTTGCTTTCCACGGTGGCGCTCTCCACGCTTCGCTCCTGGCTACTCTCTGGAGTCGTCCGCCCACTGGCTGCTGCTGGGTGTTTGGGGCTGGTTGCTGTGGGAGCTGACTGTTCTTTGTGCAATCAGCTCATCATACTCTACCCGTGATAAAAGATTCCAAGTGTTGGACACTGGTGATGGACGCCTGGAATCCTAGCTATTCAGGAGGCTGAGATCTAAGGATCATGGTTTGAAGCCAGCCCAGGCAGGAAAGTCCATGAGACTCTATCTCCAATTATCCATTGAAAAGGCAGAAGTGGAGTTGTGGCTGAACTCTTAGAATGCCAGCCTTGAGGGACAAAGCTAAGGCACAGTGCCCAAGTCTTGAGTTCAAGCCCCAGTACATGCACAAACAAACGAAAGACATGATGAAGGGCAGAGAAAGGAGCTTTATTCCATGACAGCCACTGGAAGGTAGCATATCAGTACATCTTCAGCTAGGATACAAATACTGGCCTTAGGTTAAATTGGGAGACTTAGGGGCAGTGGGTGAGATAGATATTCATAATTAAAACAGTCCTAGCTCACGGGTTGGCTATTATCTCAGTTTTTGTGCTCTAAGAAGTTGTTATCACTTTGCTACAGACGCAGAGGAGCAGGAGCTAGTTGCCCGGGGGTGATCTCCTGCATTTTTGGCATTTCTCTGTAGATGATAGTAAAAGGCATTGCCTGGGAAAGGTCCAGTTTGGCTTTTGTCCCAAGATGCTTATTGATGAATCCTGTTCTTCCTGGAGCCCAAGGTGATTATATAATAGCAGCAAGGAATGCCCCAGTTCAAAGAGGGGGCACACTTCTAGTTCATTCACAGGCCCATCTCTTACATGACGGCTTCACACAAGGGGTCCTGGAAGGCTCAACTGAAGCTGGCATTGCCAAAGAGGTAAAGTCAAGGCAAAGTCACTATGGCCACCTTGGTGATAGTATAAGTGAAGTCTGTTCCGTGATAGCTGCAGCTGGCCCGAAGTTTCTCCAGGGCGCTGGTGACCACCAGGGTGGTTACCTTTGGGGTGGCAGCCACCAGATTTTAAAACAGCTTGGGTTGTCCGGATGGATAGCTCAAGTAACTGGAAACAGATCCTTGGTGGACAGCTTTCAAAGACTGCACTAGAGCTGTGCTTGCAGTCTCCCCAAACACCTTTCCTGGGCAGCAGACCATTCATAGTCAGCAGGGTCTGAACTGTGGAGGCAACAGTCTAGATACCTTTCTTCCCCCAGCAGCCCCTAGGAGGCTGCAAGCGAGGAAGATGTTTTCCTTGTATTTGCTATTTCGTTGTTGTAGCTTCAAGGGCTTACCTCCTGACCTTTCTGTGTCAGGACCTAAAAGAGGTGAGCTTGTTCCTCACCCCACTGTCAGGGGCATGACTGATAACCCTGGAACAAAAGATAGCTCACAGGGCTGTGGACTTCAGTCATGACCACAGAGCATCTGCTTCCCTGCTGAGCAAGTGGAAGGTCCTGAGTTCAAATCCTAGCACTGGCCAAAACAAACAAACAAAAAACAAAAAACACAGGAGCCTTCATAAAACAAAGACTTGGAGAACACTGTCTGTTTTTATTCGTAGGTTCAGTGAAGAATGGACAGCCACGGAGAAATGTAAGAATTCTCATGACAGTGTTGTGGCTCAGAAAATGATACTCAGTTTTATTCAAGAACCAACATCCTGGAAGGCAAGAGGAGCTGTTGTCTTCAAGGCTCCAAAGGGCTTTTAGAGGAAGGGAACAGTGGAATTGCGGGGAGGGGGTGGAGTTAGGGGGTGATTAGGGGCATGGTTTAAATGGTAGAACACCTGTCTAGAAAGTACAAGGCACTGAGTTCATACCCCAGGCCTCTAAAAACAGAAGGAAGAGGGGAAGGGAAGAAAGAAAAGAAGAAAAGCAAGCAAGCAAGCTGGGTGTTGGTGTGTTGACAGCTGTTATCCTAGCTACTCAGGAAGCTGAGATCTGAGGAATGTGGTTTTGTCAGCCAGAGCAGTAAAGTTGTGAGTAGACTCTATCGGAGTGGGGTTTCCTCCTTCCGGGCATGCATCTCCATTTTGCTTCTCTGGATGCACCATCGCCGCGGACTTTGACTTTCTGGAGCTAGCTGCTGCAGTTCTGTACACAAGCATCGCTTCTCACCTATCACCGCACTCTGCACGCTTTTTTGGTAGTTTGTTCGACAGACCGGGACAACAATCCAAGGGTTCACACGTTCTGGTGTTAATCTGAGGGCCCAGTCCGTGTTCTGCGGGCTGTGCTTCTAAAGGAAGACTGTTCAGCAGTTACCATGGTTATCACTTAGGTGGGGCTTCTTTTTAGAATTTAGGATGCCTAGCAAAGGTAGGGGATGGAGCCTTGCAAAGAACCAAGTGGTGAAGGATTGACTGCGGTTACTTCATGCCTAACACCACAGGGTCCTGAGCTGAGCCATTTGTCCCTATGGAGCATCTGGGGTGTCTTCAATTCAGAAGCTGTGGATCTTCTGTTGAGGACTTTGTTTTTGTGTGTTTTGTTTTGTTTTTTGGCCAGTCCTGGGCCTTGGACTCAGGGCCTGAGCACTGTCCCTGGCTTCTTTTTGCTCAAGGCTAGCACTCTGCCACTTGAGCCACAGCGCCACTTCTGGCCGTTTTCTGTATATGTGGTGCTGGGGAATCGAACCCAGGGCCTCATGTATACAAGGCAAGCACTCTTGCCACTAGGCCATATCCCCAGCCCCGAGGACTTTGTTTTTATGGATGCGATTGATTAAGTCTTTGGCCATTAGTGATGCGGTCACTC
Organism: Perognathus longimembris pacificus; assembly: GCF_023159225.1. NCBI lineage: Eukaryota > Metazoa > Chordata > Mammalia > Rodentia > Heteromyidae > Perognathus > Perognathus longimembris. Next base: position 6,482,764 of record NC_063164.1, read on the forward strand.
TCCAGCCCTCTCGCCTCCCGAAGATGGGTTAGGAGGGCGTTTAGCACTGGCAATCACACAGTTGGTTCCCTGGTGAACAGCTCTCTTCTCTACGAATAGCAACAACGTTAACATAGATGGCGGCATCGCTGGAAGTGGTTTACTGTACCTAGCGAAAACACACACTCTTTGCTGCCTCACGCCTGTATCCTAGCCACTTGGAAGGTTTGGAATGAGGTTCTAGGCCAATGGGGGCCGAAGGAGAGTTGGAAAAAGCTGGATGTAGTGGCTCCCACCTGTCATCCCAGCAACAGTGGGAAGGGTAAATAGGAGGGTTCATGGTTCAGGCTGAGCCTGGGGGAAAAAAATCGAGACCCCCCATCTCAAAAATCAGAAAGCTTGAAGCCTTGAGTTCAAACCCCAGGATGGCCAAAACAACCAAAGCCCCTTGCTTCTTATCATTCAGAGATTTGCACTCTGAACCTGAATGAAGAATAAATATATCTTCTTAGCACATCCTAAGAGAGAGATGCCACTTACTGGTACTTTAGAGCTCCAGTTCTCAGGGACATTTATTTTGAGGACTGAAGGCAGCATCCTTACCCCAGCCGCCCCCCGCCCCCCGCTTTCCACCTCCTCCACATGACAGCTTTATTTATACCTGCATGGGGGGACATTCACCAACTACCAAATCAGCCTCCAGCACTCATTAAGTTAGAATGAAGAGCCAGACTTTGAAGTCAGGCCCCACTTTACCATGCGAACCCCACTTTACCACGTGAACCTGAGATAAGCAGGCCCTGTGAGCAAACCCAGGACAAGCTTATTAGGGCCCAGCCGGTCAAGAACTCTAACCGCTGGGAATGCTTAACTCTAACCGCCCCTAGAACGCCTCGAGCCATGAGCCAATCAGATTTGTACCTGTGTCCTAATCTTGCTTGCTTGAACACCTGATTGCTGTAACTTTGTTTTTTGTCTTGCTTGAACACCGGATGGCTGTAACTTTGTTTTTTGCCTTTATAAGCCCTGTGTAATCGCAACTCAGGGCTGCCTTCTAACCTCCGCTGTGTCGGTGGGTAGGACAAGGCCCGAGTTGCAGCTCGCTTGAATAAAGTCTTGCCTTGCTTTTGCATTTTGGAACGTCTGAGTCTCGGTGGCCTTCTTGGTGGTCGTTTCACGACTTGGCATAACAAGAGCACTTACCCTAAGGATATATGTGTGTATGTGTTGGTACTGGGGCTTGAACTCAGGACCCTTGGCACTGTCCCTGGGCTTGAGCTCAGGCCTGAGCACTGTTCTGGAGCTTTTTCCCCCTCAAGGCTGGTACTTTACCACTTGAGCCACAGCTCTTCTTCTGGCTTTTTCTGATTACTTGGAGATGAGAGTCTCACTGCCCAGACTGGCTTTGATCTTCAGCTTTCTTAGTAGCTAGGTTTAAAGGTATGAGACACCAGTACCCACCTGTTTCATTTTTAAACAGCAACAAAAATTAGGAGGAGCTTGTTGAGATACGGGAGGAGGCAGAGACAAAAACATCTGAGGCTAGCTGGGCACCGGTGGCTCATGCTTGTAATTCTAGCTACTCAGGAGGCTGAGCTCTGAGGATCGCAGTTCAAAGCCAACTTGGGCAGAAAGGTCCCCCTGAGACTCTTATCTCCAATTAGCCACTCAAAAACAAAGTGGCACTGTGGCTCAAGTGGTAGAGTGCTCATCACCAGCACGAAGAGGCTCAGGGACAGAGCCCAGGCCCTGAGGTCAAGCCCCACAACCGACCAACGCCCCCCCCGTCCCCCCAATGTCTGATGCTTATTGACACATCCCAACCTGGTTCTGCTTCTGCAGGGAAGATCTGAGCCTGAGTGTCCTGGTTTTCTTGGGGGTGGAAGGACCAGGCAGTCACAGGCTCTACCCCCTCCCACCCCCAAAGCAGAGATGCTGGCTCATTTGGAGACTGTCCTTTTTAGCCCAGTCACCCATGTGACCGAATGTGGCAGAAGAATGAAAGACCAGAGGTGGCTAGGCCACCGGTGGGGACGGGGCAGGGTGGGGTCCACTTAGACAGGAGGCTTCAGATCTGCTCACCCCCAAAGGGATGAGCCTCTTGTCTTGAGTGCCCTGGCCTGGCTCCAAGTTCTGCTTCTGTTAAATGCCAGCAGTATTTCGTAAGGAGCCTCGGGGCCCTGGGAAACCCTGCTCTGCTTCCCAGCTTTCAGTGGGAACACACAACTTGCAAGTGTTTGGAGAGAGAATCCCCTTGTGGGCGATTTGCATTTTCAGAAAGCTTTCAATGGCTGGCGGGGTTGTGAATAAGGGCTTTCTGTATCTGGCACTCTTGTGAATAGTGTGTGTGTGTGGGGGGGGGGGGTATCAGGAGAGAAAGGAACCGCATTGCACCCTCGAGCAGCTGCAGGCTGGGAGGAAGGACACCACCTTTGCCAAGGACATGTTTTGCCAAGAGGATGCTGGGATATGTGTGTGATTTCTCCCTTGAGGTTTCCAGGGAGCTGCTTTGAGAGAGGCAAACTCGAAGCCTGGTCTCCACGGCCAAGGGCCGCTGTTTCCAGCTCTAGAACTACCCCTCCCCCCCACCCTATCCCCCCCCCCCCCGTCCCCCAGCTTTTTTCTTGGTGCTGGTAGTATGGCTTGAACTCAAGGGTTAGGCACTGTCCTTTAGCATTTTTGCTCAAGGCTAGTGCTCTACCACTTGAGCCATAGCTCCACTTTAAAAAAAAAAATTTGTTTTGGTTTTTGTTGCCAGTCCTGGGGCTTGAACTCAGGGCCTGAGCACTGTCCCTGGCTTCTTTTTTGCTCAAGGCTAGCACTCTACCTCTTGAGCCACAGCGCCACTTCTGGCTTTTTCTATATATGTGGTGGTGGGGAATCGAACCCAGGGCTTCAGGTATACGAGGCAAGCACTCTTGCCAGTAGGCCACATTCCCAGCCATAGCTCCACTTTTTTTTTTTTTTTTTTGGCCAGTCCTGGGGCTTGGACTCAGGGCCTGAGCACTGTCCCTGGCTTCTTTTTGCTCAAGGCTAGCACTCTACCACTTGAGCCACAGCGCCACTTCTGGCCGTTTTCTGTATATGTGGTGCTGGGGAATCGAACCCAGGGCCTCATGTATACGAGGCAAGCACTCTTGCCACTAGGCCATATCCCCAGCCCGATAGCTCCACTTTTGATGATTAACTGGAGATAAAGTCTCAGGGACTTTCCTGCCCAGTCTGCCTTTAAACCACCATCTTCAGATCGCAGCCTCCTGAGTAGCAAAGATTAGTGTCTTGAACATGTGCTTGGACTGGCCTTGAACAGTGATCCTCCGGTCTCCACTTCCACTTTAGTTGGGCTTGTCATTTGCAAGTGAGCAGAGCAAATCAAGCCTTTTCTCTGGCATGAGTCAAGTATAGTAAAAAATGAATGAGAAATTTGTTAGAAAATATGGCAGAGAAAGATCTTTATATGGCATGATGCCACAGGAAGCTGACACTTCACCTTCAGCCATCTTCAGAGCGCAGATCTGAGCATTCGGTTTAAGAGGAGGAATTAGAGGCAGGGAACAAAGGTGCGCACAGTTGACACATCTCAGTTATAGGTGTGGCCGGACTGGCATGATCTCAGTTCGGGGTCTCCTGGGTTCTGGGGGAGCTGTCATTACTGGAGGGGAGCAATCTGGTCATCAGGAGTTGGTTTCTCCAGCCCAGGGTGCAGACTGATCATGCTAGGTCGCTGTCGCATTCGGAGGTGACCGACCTGTTCCGCAAGGCTCTGCTGTCCTAAGGGGTTATTTCAGTCCTGGGTCACAAAGACATCCATCAGTTCTGTCTTTTCTGGTTTTCTAGGTGATTGCAAGGTGACAGTGGAGAAAATGGCTTAGGACAATGACACAGATGGAGGCAGAGCTGTCAGGCTTTTCTCCTGCTTTGAGCTCATTTGTGGCAGCAAACACAGACAGGTTCAGCACCCGCTACAGACACACTTTCTACAGACACACTTTCAATAGAGGAAACCTGGTCATCTCTAGGGTGAGCAGAGCAGCATTAGCCTTTGGGGCTTTAATATTTATTCAGCTTGCTGGTGAGGACCTTCAATCCCCAGGTCCAGAATACCAGGCCAAGGGCACCTTGAGCAGGGATGTCTTAATCAGTGTTTTCTCTTGGAGACCATGTGATCTCATTCTCCAGTTTAGGTTCCTTTGCCTTTCCCTGTGGCTCATGGTTACCTGCTACCTGTCAGGACTAAAGGAATGTACCTCCGTTCCCAGCTATGCTTAGGGTTATTTTGGTGTGTGTGTGTATGTATGTGTGTGTTGGTGAAGGGGCTTGAAATCAGAGTCTCATGCTCTCTGCTTGCTTGCTCGTGGATAATGCTCTACCACGTGAACCATGCTTCCAATCCAGCATTTTGCGTAATTGAAGATGAAGTCTCACAGACTTTTCTTTCCAGGCTAACTTCTAACCATGATCCTCCAGGTCTCAGCCTCCTGAGTGGCTAGGATTACAGGTACGAGCCCCCAGTGCCCGAGATTTACGCTGGGCTCTGCAGGGGGCCATGCAGCTCTGTGCCAGTGCCCTGCATTCCCTTGGGTAGAGCAATGGCGCCTAGGAGACAGGTAGGATGGAATCAACTGTAATGCCTTTTGCTATGAGGCAACAGCTAGAACTAGCTTACTTGTCCTGTTGAGACAGATCAGGAAGTAGGAGACTGGCCCCTTAGGCCAGCTTGGCTTAGGCTTTGCAAAAACTGAAAATTAGAAAAGGGGGTGGGACCTAATTAGTATGCTAGAAAAAGACAATACGTGTGTTTAGTCCCAAAAGCCAGGAGGTCCAGCAGTGCATCGGTGCCTGTCAGGGAAGGAAATCCTGGGTCTGTCTATGGCTCAAAAAAAATCCCCAAACACCGGGTGCTAGTGGCTCATGGCTGTTGTCCTAGCCACTCGGAAGACTAAGCCTGGGAGGACTGAGGTTCTAGGCCAACCTGGGCAGCAAAGTTCACATGATTCCATCTCAACAAAAGAAGAGGGCAGCACATACATGATCAAACCAGCAATATTAGGAAGCAAAAAAACAGAATTGCAGACCTGGGCAGGAAGTGAGATCCTATTGAAGTGCCAGACTTTGAAGTCAGACCCCACTTTACCACGCAAACCCCACTTTACCACGTGAACCTGAGATAAGCAGGCCCTGTGAGCAAACCCAGGACAAGCTTATTAGGGCCCAGTTGGTCAAGAACTCTAACGACTGGGAATGCTTAACTCTAACCGCCCCCAGAATGCCTTGAGCCCTGAGCCAATCAGATTTGTACCTGTGTCCTAATCTTGCTTGCTTGAACACCTGATTGTTGTAACTTTGTTTTTTGCCTTTATAAGCCCTGTGTAATCGCAGCTCGGGGCTTCCTCCTAACCTCCGCTGTGTCGGTGGGTAGGACGAGGCCTCGAGCCGCGGCCCGCTTGAATAAAGCCTTGCTTTTGCATTTCGGAACGTCTGGTTCTCGGTGGTCTTCTTGGTGGTCTTCTCGCGACTTGGGCATAACAGTTGGGGTTTTGTCCGGGATAGCCCCAGAGACCCCCGAGACCCCAGACTCCGAAGGTAAGAAAGCAGCGCTGTTGATTTGTTTTGTCCTGTCATTTGTCTGTCTGTTTTGTTTCCTTCTTGAGGACGGCCGTTCCGACTCATATTTCTTGAAGGGGTTGTTGAAGCAGACGCACTTGCACAGCAATCCTGGGGGGACTGGGGACTCCCCAGACTCTCCGCCCTTGAAGGGGGACCCATGGAACCCCACCTTGAACTTGGGCCCACTCCTTCTGCCCCCTTGCAGGAGGTTGTGGGCCAACTTGGGAGATCTCCAACTTGTAGCTTTTCTTTTTCTCAGGCCTGTGTGTTTTCCTCCTTCTGTATAATTGTTTTGTGTTTTGTAGCCTTTTGGACTAAACATCTGATCAGAGCTATGGGTAACGTTCTATCTTGGGGACCTCCATCTAGCCCCCTAGACTTGACCCTAGCTCACTGGAAGGAGGTTAAGGAGATAGCTCAGAACCTAGGTGTGGCCCTTAAGAAGGAAAAATGGATCACCCTGTGCAAGTCTGAATGGCCCACCCTTGAGAGAGCTAATTGGCCACCTGGGGGGAGCTTTGACATAGTTAAGGTCAGGACTTTACAAAGCCTAATCGATGCCCCTCGTTCAGGCTATCTAGACCAGATTCCTTATATAGACACCTGGAGGGAACTCGTTGACAGGGACGCTCCAGCTTGGGTTCGGCCTTTCTTACCGACTCCCTCCTCCACTCCTTCCCCTACCCCAATATTCGTTCCAAAGACACAGGGTGACAAGAGAGACCAATACTGGCCATTTTCTACTAGTGATCTTTACAATTGGCGTGCCCAAAATGCCCCCTTTTCTGAAAAACCCCAGGATTTAATTCGCTTGCTTGAAACCGTACTTTTCACTCACCAGCCCACTTGGGATGATTGTAGCCAGCTTTTACAGGTCCTTTTCACCACTGAGGAGAGAGATTGTATCCAAGAAGCGGCCCGGAGACTTATCCCCAGCCCCACCGGAGCGCCCATCACGAATCCTGCCTTGATTGACACCTATTTTCCCGAGACCCGACCAGCATGGGACTACAATTCGGCTGAAGGTAGGGAGCGACTCCTTGTCTATCGCCAGGCTCTGCTGGCAGGTCTCAAGGCGGCGGCTCGCCGACCTACCAATATGGCCAAAGTTTATGATGTTAGACAGGGAGGAAGTGAAAGTCCGGCAGCATACCTTGAGCGGCTCATGGAAGCCTTTAGTCAATACACCCCGTATGATCTTGAGACCCAAGAATCCGCTCAGATGATTATGTTTGCCTACGTAAATCAAGCCGCACCGGACATAAAGTGGAAATTGCAGGCTCTAGACAGGCTTGGTGAAAAATCTGTTAGGGATCTAGTAGCAGTGGCAGAAAAGGTTTATAATAAGAGAGAAACGGGAGAACAAAGATGGGAAAGGAGTTTGGCTAGAATTTTGGAGCAACAACAGGCACAATACAAGAAGGACCTCAGGGAAATCCTGACCTCTGTGCAGGCAGGAAACTTTAGACAGTCCTCATCTCCAAGTAAGGAGCAGGAGCCCAAACTCCAATCAAGAGTGGGGAAGAATCAATGTGCCTATTGCAAGAAGGAGGGGCATTGGATCAAAAACTGCCCAGAGCTAGCCAAGAAAAAAAAAGAAAAACAGAAAGTAGGATCAAGAGTGTTGGCAGCCTTAAAGTTGGCTGAGGACAGTGACTGAGGGAGTCGGGGTTCAGATCCCCTCCCTGAGCCCAGGATAACATTGAAAGTGGAGGGGAATCCAGTCATGTTCATGGTAGATACGGGAGCAGAAAATTCAGTATTACTAGCCCCGAGAGGGCCGATGTCCACTAAAACAACATGGGGCCAAGGTGCAACGGGCACTAAACCCTATCAATGGACTACTCGAAGAACAGTGGACTTGGGAGCGGGCCAGGTAACCCACTCGTTTTTAGTCATCCCTGACTGCCCCTATCCATTGCTTGGATGTGACCTCTTAACAAAAATGAAAGCTCAGATACAGTTCACAGGCAGTGGGGCTTCTGTGACGAACTCAAGAGAAAAGCCTGTTAGTATACTAATAACTGGCAAGTTAGAAGAGGAGTATAGGCTATACCAGCATCCCAAGCCTGATTCTCCGGAAAATGAGTGGCTACGAGCATTTCTCCAAGCATGGGCAGAAACTGGGGGAATGGGACTGGCAAAACATCGTGCTCCAATCTTTGTGGAACTCAAAGCCAGGGCTGACCCAGTTAAGAGTTCGCCAGTACCCTATGTCACTAGAAGCAAAGAAGGGGATCACTCCTCACATCAGAAAATTGCTAGATTTAGGAGTTCTGAAGCCCATCCAGTCAGCCTGGAATACTCCACTGTTGCCTGTAAAAAAGCCTAATTCCAATGATTATAGACCAGTGCAAGACTTGAGAGAAGTTAACAAGAGAGTAATGGACATTCATCCAACAGTCCCAAACCCATATACCCTGCTGAGCTCCCTGTCACCGAGCCATGTGTGGTATACTGTGTTGGATCTAAAGGATGCTTTCTTTAGCCTGCCCTTAGCCCCCCAGAGCCAAAGCTACTTTGCATTTACTTGGCACGATCCTGAAATTGGGATAAGCGGTCAATTGACCTGGACCAGGCTGCCTCAAGGATTCAAGAATTTGCCTACCATCTTTGATGAGGCATTACATGAAGACCTGAGTACCGCTCCAAAAATACTGGAATAAGTCTATTGCAATATGTAGATGATTTATTAATAGCCGCTCCAGACAAAAATAGCTGTCTAAAGGGAACAGCTAGGCTCTTAAAGACTCTTGGCAATTTGGGCTATAGGGCCTCTATTAAAAAGGCACAAATTTGTAAACCTGAAGTCACCTATCTGGGCTTCATATTAAAAGAGGGCAAGCGTTGGCTGTCAGATGCGCGTAAAGAGACTGTGCTGAAAATCCCTGTGCCTAAGTCAGCCAGACAAGTCAGAGAGTTCCTGGGAACAGTGGGCTTTAGCCGGCTGTGGATACCTGGGTTCGCTGAGATGGCCAAGTCTCTATATGAAGCCACCAAAAACCTCCCAGAATTTCATTGGACTGAGCAGATGCAAAAAGCCTATGAGACAATTAGGAAAAGCCTTCTGGAAGCCCCCGCCTTAGGCCTACCTAAACGTGAATAAACCATTCACATTGTTCGTGGCTGAAAAGAAAGGAATAGCAAAAGGGGTGCTCACCCAGCCAATTGGGCCCTGGAAACGACCAGTCGCCTACTTGTCAAAGAAATTGGATTCTGTCGCCACTGGGTGGCCTCCATGCTTAAGAATAATAGCTGCAGTAGCCCTCTTGGTAAAAGATGCAGATAAGTTGACTCTGGGACAGAACCTGACTGGCCACTCCACGCGCTCTAGAGGGGGTGCTAAAACAACCGCCCGACCGACGGATGAGCAATGCCCGCATGGTCCATTACCAGACCTTGTTACTTAACTCGGCACGTATCAGCTTCTGTGTACCTACAACATTAAACCCAGCAACTCTGCTGCCGGATCCGGATCTGGAAGCGCGCCTCTGCATGATTGTGAGCAGATCCTGGCCCAAACACATAGCCTCCGGCCAGACTTGCTGGATTCGCCGCTATCACAGGCCGAGCACACCTGGTTCACCGATGGCAGCAGCTTCATTTGGGATGGAAAAAGGTATGCGGGTGTGGCGGTTACTATGGACACTGAGATAGTGGGGGCGGAGGCACTCCCTCAGGGAACTTCTGCACAAAGAGCAGAACTAGTGGCATTCACAAAAGCCTTACAGATGGGAAAAGGAAAGAGACTAAACATCTATACGGACAGCCAGTATGCTTTTGCCACCGTACACGTCCATGAAGCCATCTACCAAGAGAGGGGGTTACTGACAGCCGAAGGAAAGGCCATTAGAAACAGGCAGGAGATTTTAAGCCTCATCCGGGCCCTATGGGAACCAGCAAAGATTGCCATTATGCATTGCCCGAATCATCAAAAGGGAGTTGATTTGGTGACTAGAGGGAATAATTTGGCTGACCAGGCAGCTAAGGAAGCAGCCCTCCAGCCCAGAGCAGAAGTATTGACTCTAGTAGACCCAGGACCACGAGCTTTGCCTCCTGTGCCCCAGTATTCCCAAGAAGACTTGGAGTGGATAAAGAAAATTCCCATGGCCCACAAAACCCCCGGACAGAGAAGGAAACAATGACTGGTGGAAAACTTGTGAAGGGAAACTTATCTTGCCACAAGGGCTGGGTAAGGGGATCCTTAAGAGAATCCACTGAGTTTCTCACATGGGAACCCGAAAAATGCAGGACTTGCTCCGACACTCCAAAGTAAAAATTAGACAAGGAGACCAACTTATTGAAGATATTGTTAAAAATTGCAAGGCCTGTCAGCTCACCAATGCCCCCAATCAACAAGTTACTAAAGGAACTCGCCTCCGTGGGGATAGGCCAGGCGTGTATTGGGAAGTAGATTTCACAGAAATTAAACCTGGAAAATTTGGATACAAATATTTGCTAGTTTTTGTAGACACCTTTTCAGGATGGGTTGAAGCCTATCCAACAAAGCATAAGACTGCGAATATAGTGGCTAAGAAGATCCTGGAAGAAATCCTACCCAGGTATGGCTTCTCATCCACCATTGGGTCGGACAACGGACCGGCCTTCGTCTCAAAAGTAAGTCAGGGAATAGCCGCTGCACTGGGGATGGATTGGAAATCGCATTGTGTTTATAGACCCCAGAGTTCAGGACAGGTAGAGAGAATGAATCGGACTCTAAAAGAGACCTTAACTAAATTGGCCTTAGAGACTGGCGCAGACTGGGTGTCACTCCTTCCTTTTGCTCTGCTTAGAGTGAGAAATTCTCCCTATCAGCCTGGCTTTACTCCTTTTGAAATAATGTACGGGTACCCCCCGCCCATTATCCCTAGCCTTCAGACTGAATTGCTTGCTGATCTGGATGATGCCAAATTTTTGTGTAAACTTGATTATTTGCAGCTCGTGCACAAGAATATGTGGCCCCAACTTAAGGCATTATATGATTCTGCTTCTGTCCCTACCCCCCCTTTATTCAGACCAGGGGACTGGGTGTTCGTCCGGAGGCATAACCCCAAATCCTTAGAACCACGGTGGAAGGGACCCTATGTGGTGCTACTGACTACTCCCACCGCCCTCAAGGTAGATGGCATCGCCACTTGGGTCCATTGCTCCCACGCCAGGCCAGCTGACCCCTTTGCCCTGGACGATGACTACCGTGGTGGAACATGGGAGGTCTCCAAGCACCCGACTCAGCCGCTTCACCTTCGCCTCAAGAAAAGAAAGTTAGACTGAATATTGTTATAATTTTCTTTTTGCCTTCTTTCCTTGCTACTCAGGCTAATGTTGATGCTATTTTGGCAGCTCTCTCCAAAGTGGAGTGACCCCTTATTTTGGCAACTAACAGGAGTCCTGTAAAGTCCCATGCAAGAAGGCATTGGTAGTTTTGGGCTTGCTCAGGAATACGGGTATAACCACCCGACCCTTAGAGCACAGCTGAGAAGTTCATGTATTATTTTGTTGCTGACATTCGTATCTTAAACACTATACAGCTAATGGTAAGCCTGTATAGCTGAAAGTTAATTTCCAGTTTGAAGTAATCTTGCAGTCCCTTGGTAAAGTAGACTAAGGCTATAGGTTTCTGGCCAGGTAAGGTCAACGCCCCTCAGTCAGCCTGAAGAAGCTACAGAAGATGGATGATCTTCACCCATCAGCCCCCCCTTTAAAACCAAGGGACCAGAGTTGTTTTCGGTTACTACTTTGGGCCCTATTGGCCCATGCCTTATCTCTATATCATCCCCTAGACAGGCAAGCCATTGAAATGGACAGAATGGAGCCATAATTGGCTCCCAAGGTACCAAAGAAAAAAGGGGGAAATGAAGTGCCAGACTTTGAAGTCAGACCCCACTTTACCACGCGAACCCCACTTTACCACGTGAACCTGAGATAAGCAGGCCCTGTGAGCAAACCCAGGACAAGCTTATTAGGGCCCAGTTGGTCAAGAACTTTAACCACTGGGAATGCTTAACTCTAACCGCCCCCAGAATGCCTTGAGCCCTGAGCCAATCAGATTTGTACCTGTGTCCTAATCTTGCTTGCTTGAACACCTGATTGTTGTAACTTTGTTTTTTGCCTTTATAAACCCTGTGTAATCGCAGCTCGGGGCTTCCTCCTAACCTCCGCTGTGTCGGTGGGTAGGACGAGGCCTCGAGCCGCGGCCCGCTTGAATAAAGCCTTGCTTTTGCATTTCGGAAGTCTGGCTCTCGGTGGTCTTCTTGGTGGTCTTCTCGCGACTTGGGCATAACACTATCTCAAAAATACCTAATGCACACTGGGCACTGGTGGCTCACACCTGTCATCCTAGCTACTTAGGAGGCTGAAGTCTGAGGATGGTGGTTCAAAGCCAGCCCAGGCAGGGAAGTTCATGAGACTCTTATCTCCAATTAACCACAGAAAAACTGGAAGTGGAGCTGTGGTTCAAAGTAGAGTGCTAGCCTTGAGCAAAAGAGCTCAGGGACAACACCCAGACCCTGAGTTTAGGCCCCATGACTGAAAAAAAAGAGGGTGCGGGGGGGGGAGAGTCAATGGGGTGGCTTGGTGGTAGATCTCCTGCCCACACACTCAAGGTCCTGAGTTCAAACCTCAGTCCTGCCCACTTCCCCAAAAAGTCCCTGAGATCACTGTATTTATTCCTTGCCTGTCAGACCCAACTATTGTGTTTCAGAGTAAAAGAGACTAAAGAAATGGGATCCTAGCTGGGCATGGTAGATCATGCCTATAATTCCAGCACCCTAGAGGCTCAGGCAGGATTGTGAGTTTGAGGACAGCCTGGGCTACATATCAAATCCTGTTTCACAAACGCTAACAAGCAAGCAATCAACAAAAAAGAAAGTTTTTTTTTTCTTTTTTTCCTTTGCTTTATTCTGGTGACAAGCGTGATCCTCAGATGGAAACTGGATCTGTTAAGAAAAAATAAGGACATGACCATTAGCTTAAACAGTTCCTGTGACCCAGAACTCCAGCAGCCTTCCAGTTCCACCCATGACTTAAGCAGCAGGGGGACATGGCAGGGCACTGAAAGTTGACAACGCATGAGCGTGAGAGTGGTCTCTGAGTCCTAAAGACCGAGTAGTCAATGGAATGACAGGGATGCCTAGCTGCTTCTCACGTCTGAAGCCTGCCTGCCCGGGTATAATATATATGGCAGTGTACCAGTGTACCCTTGGTCTCGGGGCTCAGCCTTTGCATTCGAATCTGCTGGCCCAGTGTTGGTAGGGAAATAAGCGCTGTTTCTCCAAAAGCCTTGGCATCCCGATGCTGTCTGTGTGTCTCACAGGATTTCTGGGGAGCTCGTCCAGCATTTGGAGACAAGTGTTTTCACCTCCTTGTCACCAGGACCTGGCCTCCCCAGAGGCTCATTGTCCCTTTTGTGCTTTGGGACAGAGTCACTGCCTATGTCCAATACCGACTAAATGATGGGCCCGCTAACCCCAAAACGTGAAATTCAAGCCCTTTTTGACTTTACCCAACAAAACTTATTGTCACAGCCCCTGTCACTGTCCCAATCTGTTTAGGAGTGAGGATTAAGGTTTCCCTCTTTTCCATTTCTGCAGGCTCCCTCCTCCCTCCCCCTCCCCCTCCCCTTCCCCTTCTCCTCCCCTCCCCCTCCCCCTCCCACCCTGGGAAGAGCTGCTTCACAGACTTAGGTGGGGCCATTTCTTCAGGGGATAGTTTTTGGGATTGAGGCTTATCTCAAACTGGAAACGTGCTAGATGATATACAAAGCCTAGATCAGGATCTTAAGGCCTTCCTCGTGACCCTAGCCCCACAGGTGGCCGCCAGAGGCAGAAAAGAGGGGAGAGGCAGCCTTCTTTCCGTGGGCTACTGTCTCAGGAGCCCCTGGAAATGATGGGGAGAGCCTAAATCTGAGCCTTTCTTTTATAGGTGTTTCTGGCTCCTAAAGCGCCAGAGGCATGTGCCCAAGCTTGGCCCCAATGCCCTGCCGGGAGGTGACAAATATGGCTTGAGGGGGGACACTACAAATTACAATCTTAGAGTAGACCTCTTCTGCAAATGGGAAGAAAGACCCCCCAGGTCTCCAAAGTCCAGGTGTTCCGGTATGGGGACCAGAATCCTTACAAGATCTACAAGATTGGAAGCAGATTAAAGCTCCTCTAGGAGTGCCCAAAGGTCAGGTGGTGTGCTAACGTAAAGCCACGCCCTCTAACAAGGTTGTTATGAAGGGATTCCACTCTTGGTCACCTAAGTGTGTTTTGAGAGGAGATGGATTCTGTGTGTGTTGCTGGTGAAGTTTTTCCCAGTCTTTGCTTTTCTAGCAGTGGCTGTCACGTGGTTTTATCCATCTTCAAGGACTGGCCTTGCTTGCTCCCAACAACAGACACGAAGACCTGTGCCATTTTGTCACCAACCTATGGGGGGGAAATCTACCTTAGAGTACTCTAGTGTCCTTGTTATATTGGTACATTGGTCTATCAAACATTTGGCAAGGACTTGTCATTTACCACCAGAATTCCAGAAAACAATTTACTGCCAGTTTTCATTTTTGAGCTCACTTTTTATGCACAGTTTACATATCTAAATTAAAGCTTATTGTGCACAGTGTATGAGCACATGTGATATATTTTTCATGCATAAAAACTATTATCACTGTACCTCAATTAGGTTTAATAAATTCAGGTATCCTAGCTAACTGGCTTAGCTGGCTGGAAAAGGTAGTTTCTTTTTTTATTTCTTTTTTTTTTTTTTTTTGCCAGTCCTGGGTCTTGGCCTCAGGGCCTGAGCACTGTCCCTGGCTTCTTCTTGCTCAAGGCTAGCACTTTGCCACTTGAGCCACAGCGCCACTTCTGGCCGTTTTCTGTATATGTGGTGCTGGGGAATGGAACCCAGAGCCTCATGTATACAAGGCAAGCACTCTTGCCACTAGGCCATATCCCCAGCCCCCTTTTTTTTCTTTTTTTGCCAGTCCTGGGGCTTGAACTCAGGGCCTGAGCACTGTCCTTGGCTTCTTTTTGCTCAAGGCTAGCACTCTACCACTTGAACCACAGTGCCACTTCTGGCCATTTTCTATATATGTGGTGCTGGGGAATGGAACCCAGGGCCTCATGTATACGAGGGAAGCTCTTTTGCCACTAGGCCATATTCCCAGCCCTGGGAAAAGGTAGTTTTAAACTTAAGAGGTCTTAAGATGTGGTGAGTGCTAATAAATGTATTTAATGATTACTTACATTAAATCTCTTAATTGCTTTTCTTCATAGATACAGAATATTTTCTTTAAAAACTGTTATTTGAATTCAAAGATTTTTACAAGAGTTATTTCAAAATACAAATTAAAGGGAAAATCAGTAAATAAGAGAAAAGGAAATGTAATGTATAAAAAGATGGGAGGAGTTTTAAAAAAAAGGCATTAAAAAGGAATTGAGGAAAAAATTGGTTTGGATAAGACAGGACTTAAAAAGTAAAGATTGTCTTAACTGGTTGTTCCAAAAATGGAGAAAGGAGACATTAAGACAAACCTTAAAAGGTTCAACCAAGTAGCAGTGGGTATGAAAATTTCATAAAGTACATGTGATAAAACTTCAAAGCATTTGTATGAGCCAGGTGCTGGCGGCTTGCGCCGGTAATCCTGACTACTCAGGAGGCTGAGATCTGAGGATTGGAGTTCCAGGAAAAGTCCGTGCAGCTCTTATTGACAATTTACCTCCAGAAAATTGGAAGTGGTACTGTGGCTCCAAGTGGTAAAGCACCAGCCTTGAGCAAAAATGCTTAAGAATCATGCCCAGGCCCTGAGCTCAAGCCCCATAACCAACCCCCACCCCCCCCCAAAAAAAAATTGCATGTAATTAGATTGCCTGTGATTTAAAAGCTACTCTAAAATGTCCCTCCCTGAGGTCAAGATTAATAAACTGACATAAAACTAGTGTTTCATTTTGCATGTCTAAGTAGTTAATTGTGTACTATTAAGCTTGTCAAGTTTTGTTTTTTTTTTTAAACACCAAACGGAGTAGTAACTAAGATAAGGATCATTGACATTTACCTCAGTGGCACCATTTAACTGCTTAAGTCGGTAGAACAGTAATACTAATGGTTGCTTATTGAATGTATTTCTTAATGTATTTCTGTTTCCCAAGTACGCAAGCCGCCTTGGGTGCCAAGCTGAGGAGGGCATCGCACCCATCAGGCACCCATCAGTGAGAACACCCCACGCAGAGGTGTCCATGTGCCCCTACTCAGTGAGAAAGGCTTGGTGACATCCATAACGTTGTCCACCTTAATGACTGTCCTAACTGCTGTATGCGATGAAGATAAGCTCGCTTGTTTAATCAGCTGATGTTCCAAACTTATACTAGGGCTGGGAATATGGCCTGGTGGCAAGAGTGCTCGCCTCGTATACATGAAGCCCTGGGTTCGATTCCCCAGCACCACATATATAGAAAACGGCCAGAAGTGGTGCTGTGGCTCAAGTGGTAGAGTGCTAGCCTTGAGCAAAAAGAAGCCAGGGACAGTGCTCAGGCCCTGAGTTCAAGGCCCAGGACTGGCAAAACAACAACAACAAAAACTTTTACTAGAACTACTCAAGATGTTTGCATTACAGATTTGATACTCATTGACATGAACTTAAATGAATCTTATCTTAATTACTACTCCCAACTGTGATCCTCGGATCTAAGCCCCCTGAGTAGCTGTAGGATTACAGGGGTGAGCCACCGGCACCCAGCGTCAGCTTTGTAACCTTAATACATTCTAGATAAGCCCAGCTTGGGAACTATTTCTACCCATCCTTTTGTGGTTTAAATTTATTTTAAAAAAAGGGGGAGAGGGAGGTAGTAGGACATCTTATTGGCACAGACTTTCAACTGTGGCATTGGACCTACTGGGACATCTTATCCCCAAACTGGAGCACCCCAGCAACGAGAAAGAGAGACTTTCCATTAGCCTGTCAACGCCCCCCCCCCCTGCCATTACAAAACAGGGGACACCATGTGGTAAAGAAATGGAATGTTCACTCACTAAAACCCCATTAGAGGAGCCTTTCTGTGGTTATTGTCTACCCCCACCACAGTAAAGCCAGCCCCATTAGACAGAAGAGGGACAAGCTGAGTCAGGTCCAAATCTTCAGGACCATGCTGCCTTTTGCAAAGATTTGTTTTAATTGTGACTAAAACGTCCAGCTTCTCAGAAGGGCTATTCTTTTTTTTTTTTTTTTTTTTTTTGCCAGTCCTGGAGCTTGGACTCAGGGCCTGAGCACTGTCTCTGGCTTCTTCCCGCTCAAGGCTAGCACTCTGCCACTTGAGCCACAGCGCCACCTCTGGCCATTTTCTATATATGTGGTGCTGGGGAATCAAACCCAGGACCTCATGTATATGAGGCAGGCACTCTTGCCACTAGGCCATATCCCCAGCCCAGAAGGGCTATTCTTGATGCTCAGGCCCACAGTGTCACTGAAGGACACGTGGAGGTGAGCCCTAGTGCGACGGGATGTGGAAGGCGCTATAACATATCTCAAGCTGGGTGTGGGTGGCTCATGCCTGGGATCCTAGCTACTCAAGAGGCTGAGACCTAAGGATTGAGGGCAGGGAAGCCTGTGAGACTCGTATCTTGCACGTCCCCCACCGAATCCCCACGACTGTTGCTCTTGGTGGGGTTTTCAGCCCCCAGACTCTAAAGATGATGCCGCTGTCACCGAAGTTAAGAACATATCCCTAATGGCCACTTAGAGACGGCACAGGCTACACTGGAACTTCCCACCTCCAACTCCAAGGCCAGTACCTTTCCAGCCACCACAGTGATAAGGGACAAGACCTGCTGGCCACCAGCTGTCCTAGAGTCCTTCACCACCCCGAGAGGCCCAAGAAGAAAGCGCCGTGGCTTTCCCTGTTTACAGATGGGGAAATGGAGGCTCTTCATTGCCGTGCTTCCTGAGGGCCAGGGAGCCCCAGCAGTCTAGTACGATCCCACAAATAGCCTTCGCACAGACAGTAAGACCCCGGAGAGGATGCTGAGCTCTCACTGGAGAGTTTTTCTGGATTTGGCTTTCGAGACATTTTACACATTGACTTCTGCCTAATGGCGACCATTTCCTGTCCAGTTCCGTGTGCCGTGGAGGGCTGTGGTGGGCTTATATTCCTCCTACACCCCCCCCCCCCCGCAGGCCCCATTGTCACTTCCTAAGCAGTCATTGAATTGAGCAGGGTCGTCGAAGTCGGGGTGACTATAGCCACCGCCCTTTCTGGGCCCCCGGGGGCCTTGGGCTCCTGTGAATTGTCTCTTCTGGCTTCTGACAGTCCAGAGCTGACCTCTTTCTCCAAGTACTTTTTCTTTCTACAAAGATGTCCATTCTCATCCTCCTCTCCTAGGCTCAGGATAGGCTCTGTACCGAGGCAGCCCAGCAGAGGCGGAGACGGATGGAAGACAGCCCTGCGAGGCGCGCTCCCCACCCCCTTGGGGTGCAGTTTCTACACCTACCAATGATCATCCGCAGCACAGCATGGAACAGACTGGAGAATGATGGAGAAGGTGGAAGACATCGCTGGAGCTGGGGTGGGGTGGGGGTAGGGGTGGACCATGCCATCGAGGACGGATGGGACTGAAATCGTAAAACATCGGGGTAAGCTTCCAGGCAGTTCTGAGATGGGGATGCTACCTCCCCTCTTCTCCTGGTCAGTGTGCATGCGCAGAGCGGCCAGGGAGCAGGGAGGGGCTTTGTTCTCCCGCACTTGGGAGAGTACCCAGGGCTATGCTAGCCCACCCTTAGCCAGGGATGAGGCCCTGGGTTCTGGAGCTCTCTCTGAGAGGTTCAAGTCCTGGCTCACCTGCAACGACGTCTCCATTCAGAGAGGGGTCAAGAGGCTGCCCATACCTGCCAGACCTGGGCCTGGGGTGTCCATTAGGATTCAGTGATGTAGTAGGCAGCTCCCAGGACCCCAAGTGCCACAGCAACAGTCCCAAGGGTTTGCAGCACGTGAGTTGCGTCCAGCGGATTTTCCTGAAGGTCTTCTGTAAGTCAAGGCAGGATGCGTGGATTGGGAAGTTTAACGTTCCCTCCATAGGCAGGAAGGAGCAGAACATACAGGGTTCCCCCCACCCACCCACCCACCCACAGAGGCTGGGTGGATGAGATCCCTTCGTGCCCTTTAAGAGAACACTTCCTGACTCCACCTCACCCCTGGAATCCTGACCAGAAGACGCCTGGGATGGGAGGATGAGGGGGTCTGGGACTCGGCAAGCCTAGAGGGGGACCCTGGGGTGGTCCTGGCACCCAGTCTTCTCCAGTCCTCACAACAGCCCTCTGAGGTGGGTCAGTGACTCCTTTTTGGAGGTTAGGAGCCTCCAGAAATGACATGCTAAAGACAGGAAAAGTACACCACTGCATTAAGAATCGCAAGGAAGGCGTTTGAAAAGTGCACCATCTGTTTAGCTAAAACGCTAAAAGGGGATTCTTCTTTAATGGGAATGCGTAAATGACACCCAAAGCCAGCATCACGACTGTGGAAGCAGGTCATTTATATTTGCACAGGATTCAGACTATAAAGGTGTGTGTGTGTGTGTGTGTGTGTGTGTGTGTGTGTTGGTACTGGGGTTTGAACTCAGGGCCAGGGTGCTTGAGCCATAGTTCCCACACCCAGCTTTTGGCTGGTTAATTAGAGATAGAGTTTCATGGACTTTCCTGCCTCGGCTAGCTTTGATCCTCAGACCTCAGCATCCTGAGTAGCAAGGATTACAGGTGTGAACCACTGGTGCCTGGACTCAGGCTAGGCCCCCATCTCTTCCACCCCCACACCCCTTTCCAAATTCTGAGTCTGGATTTTGTATTTTCATCCACCCATAATTCCTTTCCTTCTCATTGTAAGCTGTAGAAAATCTCAGGGACCTTTTATAGGGTCCTTTTCCTCAGCTCCTACACTAGGTACAATTCACTAGCCCCCTCCCCCCTCCCCTCTCCCCTGCCCGGCCCTAGACACCAATACAGATGCAGCACGGGGGCTGGGAATATGGCCTAGTGGTAGAGTGCTCGTCTCGTATCCATGAAGCCCTGGGTTCGATTCCTCAGCACCATATAAACAGAAAGAGCCAGAAGTGGCGCTGTGGCTCAAGTGGCAGAGTGCTAGCCTTGAGCAGAAAGAAGCCAGAGACAGTGCTCAGGCCCTGAGTCCAAGCCCCAGGACTGGCAAAAAAACAAACAAACAAAAAAACCCAAACCAAACAAACCCCAAATGCATCACCGTCCTGTTCTGAATGAAACTCTTGTAACCCTTTCTGGACACAGAGCTCTGGCCTCATCTCTAAATGCATGTGGCTTAGCTCATCAGGCAGACAGACGCATAGTAGGGGAAAGATCCTGCTCTGATTTCCTGCACAGCTTTCCACTGTCCTAGGCAGAATATGCTTCCCTGCTAGCACAGGTTGGGTTTTAGCTCATAGGGTACCATTTGGCTGCAGGTGGATAAACACAGGAAGGGCAGAGGTGTGTGGCCTTCTGGACGGGACTCTAGGTTGTCTAGGCCTCCGGTATGCCCAACTCCCACTTCCATATTGGTTTATCTCTCTGTCTCTCTTACTATTTGTCTCTCTTGAACTCAAGGCCTCACACTGTCCCTTGGCTTTTTTTTTTTTTTTGGCTCAAGGCTGGCCCTCTATACCACTTGAACCACACCTGCACTTCTGGCTTTTTGCTGGTTAAATTGGACATAAAAGTCTCACACATGTGACTGCCCGGGCTGGCGCTGATCTCAGCCTCCTGACTAGCTACGACTGAGGCAGGCGTGGGGGGAGATGAGTTTCTTAAGTAGGAGGGGGTGGGGGGAGAGGGGCTGGGTGGGGAAGGGGCTTGAGGAGGTTCAGGAGGAGACCGGGTGCTCCTGGGAGGGGGGGGCTCCTCCATAGAGATCTGCGGGGGCTGCCCCCTTGAGGGGTGGAGGACCTTCTCCCAGCCCATGCACCATGGGGGCGTCTTTACCTGCCTCCTACAGTGGCCGGGGTCCTCTCAGGAGGACACGCGTTTCTCCCGAGCAACGGCAGGGCATTGGATGTGAGCGAGGTGGGAGGGGCTGCTACTCACAGAGCAGCACCTGACCCTGCCAGGGCGCGCATTAACGGGGGACGGGTGGGGGGCGCAGGTCTTGCTATTACTGGAGGGAGACCTCGGGCTGTGATGACCCCACAGGCTTGACCTCAGGACCTTGTGCTCTCGTGTGGCTTTCTCAAAGCTCAAGGCTAGTGCTGTACCGCCTAGGCCATACTCCATTGCTGGCTTTTTTTTTTTTTTTTTTTTTGCTGGTTAATTGGTAATGAGAATCTCACAGACTTTTCTGCCTTGGGCTGTCTTTGAACTAGGATCCTCCCATCTCAGCCTCCTGAGCAGCTAGGATGACAGGCCCACCAGTGCCCAGCTACAGTGAATGTTCACCACTAAGTCCGGGGGAGCCATGTGCAGGTCAAGAAGCTGCGGCCCCCCCTGAGCCCCCGTGGGGTGACATTGAACTGACAGGGCTTCTCACTCTCAGGCAGAAAGGAAAGCCAGGATGGCAGGGGTTGGGACAGAAGGGCTTGGCCTCTCCCCCCCCACCCCACCCCCAGAAGTGACGGAGGCCTCTGGTGGCCTGTGATTCCTGCAGGGGTTACACCTGATTGCTACCAGGGCCTGGGGACGCGCGATTGGCCCCCGGGGGAACCGTCGTCTGCGCCTGCGCATCCCTCCCCGCCCTGGGAACCTGTAGAAGGTGAGCAGGTTTGGGAATCCGCTCTCTGACATGGCCTGGCAGTCCCGCGGCAGAAGGACATCGAAGATGCGGCTGTGGCACAGCCCCAGGCGACGCCAGCAAGCCGAGCTGCCCGGGCAGGCGGAGCAGGAGCACGAGCGCAGGCCCGTATAGGCCAGAGGTCCTGGTGGACAGAGAAGGAGAGAATTGACAGACGTCCCTGCCTGCTGAGGGCAGGGGGCAGCCTGGAGGAGTCTTCTAGAAGACTCCACCAACAGCCACGCTGCTCTCAGAAGGCAACGTCGGGTTTGCTTTCTTTGTTTCTTTTCTTTATTATTATTATTATTATTATTTTCTGGTACTGTGGATTGAACTCAAGATCTGGGTTCTGTCCCTTAGCTTTTTCACTCGAGGCTGATACTCTCCCACTGTGGTCTCAATAAGCCAAAGTTCTCTTTGGCGGCAATGAGGGATACGCAGTCATTAAAAAGCGTTGGGAACAAAGCTAGGTGCTGGGGGCTGGTGGCCCGTCATCCTAGCTACTCAGGAGGCTGAGATCTGAGGATCATGGTTTGCAGCCATCCCGGACTGGAAAGTCCGTAAGACTCATCTCCCATTAACCATTAAAAAAAATATAAAAATCCAGAATTAGTTGTGGCTCGGGTAGTAGGGCAGCAGCTTTGAATGGAAAAGGCCAAGTGAGATTGAGAGGCCCTGAGTTCAGGCCCCAGTCCTGGCTTGCACACTTGTGCATGCGCGTGCACATGCACACACACATGATTTGTGAAAGCCACAACCCAGACATGCTCACGTCCGTGGTTCCACACAACACACCACCAAACCAGTAGCACGTATCAAGGACCATGGGTCCCGGAGCCATGGAGATGCCTTCACAGCAGTTGCTTAGGTTTAGTGCCCACAGCGTCCCAGAGGGATTGCCGTGGTCCAGGGAGCCTAGTGCGCCCAGCGCCCCTGAGCCCATTATTGGCAGGTGCAGAAGCCCCGAGAACGTGGCTCTTCCTCTTGGGGAGACTGCTAGGCTCCCTGGAATGGGAAGGTTGGGCATGATTAAGAGGCCGGAATCCCCGGCAGTACTACCGGGCCCTGATCCTGAGCGAATCATCTGACTTCCATGGGCCTCGGTCTTCTCCAGACAGGAGAATGGTCCCTGCAGGGCTTTCCGATGAGGTGAGCTTAGATGGTTTGGCTGAGTACCGGGGATCCAGTACATGTACTCAGTGAGAAAGGTAAGTTGGTGATTACCAGCTCCTCCCCCTACTTGCTGAACACCACCCCAATTCCCTCATATAGCTAAACTTATTCAGTCTCTCTTGGGCTACCCATGGGGGTGACGCCACATTTCCTAGATAGCCATTGCATTTAGGATACAGTTACTGCTGCTGAGTAACGTTGAGCAGTTATTTGTCTACGTCTAGCTCTTCCATAGAAAAGGTTGACAATTTAACGAATAAAAACAGGGAGTGCCCATGCAATGGTCAGGATACATATGTGAAAAATTGTTTACGTAAAATTATAATGTAGCGGGGTGCTGGTGGCTCGTGTCTGTAATCGTCGTGATTCAGGAAGCTGCGATCTGAGGATCACAGTTCAAAGTCATCCAGGGCAGGAAAGTCTATGAGACTCTCAATAAATTACCAAAAAAAAAAAAAAAAAAAAAAAAAAAAAAAGCCAGCGGCGAAACTATGGCTAAAATGGTAGAGTGCTTGCTTTGAGCAAAAGAAACTCAGGGACAGTGCCCAGGCCCTGAGTTTGAGCCCCAGGACTGGCAAAATAATAAATAAATAAAAATATTTAGCTGGGATGTCAGGTGCTGTTGGCTCACACCTGTAATCTTAGCTACTTAAGATGCTGAGATCTGAGGACTGAGGTTTGAAACCAGCCCCAGACAGAAGAGTTCATGAGACTCTTCCATTAGCGACCAAAATGGCGGCCATGGAACTGTGGCTCAAGGAGTAGAACACTAGCCTTAGCAAAAAATCCAAGTGAGAGCTCGAGGCCCTGAATTCAAGCCTCAGTACTGCCACAATAATTAATTAAATGTTGCTGGGAATACTGTATCTTATCTGCATATTCTCTCCATGGGCTGTTTGTCAGACTTCTGGGACAAGATAGAAAAAATCTCTTCCCCCATCTCCACCTACAGACAGGCATCCTCCAGCCCGCTCAACAATCCATCTCATACCCAGTGATTCTTGCCCCTCCAGCCCCCTCTTCCTCTCCATCACCCCAGACTATCTTCTTAACCCAGCCATGACGATACAGGGTAAAACAATACAATCGCCTCCCTTCTAAACCAAATACACGCTTACGACACCTCCTTTGTTTTACGTTTGTAGCAGTCACACAACATTTCCTGTCTCCCACCAATGAAATGGTATCATTGGGAAGCCCAGTGAAAGCACAGATGTCTATCTTCCATAAAATTCAGGACTTCTAGTATCTTGAGTTAAAATTAAAAAATAACCTCGCCCCCCCCCGCCCCGCTCCAAAAGCAGAGCTCAATGCCCTCCTAATGGCAAGGAAGCCTAGAATAGCTTAAGCCCTAGAAGTCTGCCCACCTGCTTTCCAGAATGGTGGAACTGCTGAAGGATCGGCCTTTGAACTTAATAGGCACCGCGTAGAGAGACGGGGTTCAGGAGCTGGGAGAGCTTGGGGCGTGGGCTCTGGAGGGGGGGGCTCAGGTCTGGACATCTGAGGGCTGCCCTCGAGGTGAGACTGTTGTGGGCAGGGTTGCGGTAGGATGGGTTCAGGGCAAGGCTGGGCAGCTTCGGAGCTGGGCTGCTGCGAGGAGTCGGAGCTGGCTTGTGGAGAGGTGGAGTCTCGGCGCCGCCTGGCGGTGG
Source organism: Perognathus longimembris pacificus (assembly GCF_023159225.1). Classification (NCBI taxonomy): domain Eukaryota; kingdom Metazoa; phylum Chordata; class Mammalia; order Rodentia; family Heteromyidae; genus Perognathus; species Perognathus longimembris. The sequence continues at coordinate 6,506,903 of NC_063164.1, forward strand.
CCTTTTTCTTCTTGACCTTCTTCATGGTGGGTCTTCCCAGCCCGAACGTGAACCTACATGAGCCGTCTTATTTCCTGGCTCCCTCCTCGGGAGGCCGGGTGCCCTCTGTCCCAGGAGTATGAGCTCTGGGTCTTTAACTGGATCCAGGGCCTACAGAGAACAGTTAGCCACACCTCCTGTGAGGTCACAAAAGCCAGGTAGCCCCCCAGGGCCAGGGGCTCTGGGATAATCTTGGTGGGCATCGTCAAGCCTGGTGTCCTCCCTCCTCCTGAGGGTACTCAGCAAGGCCAGGGTGGATGGCCAGAGGGGCAGCGGCTACTGCTTGTGTGGAAGGCCTAGCTAAGCACGCCAGGGGCTTGTGACACCTGTATCCTGAGGCTTCTGTGACTAGAGCGCCACCTTCAGGCCCCTCTCGGCTGGTGCAGGCCCGGTTTGTGTGAGCTCCCTGTTTTATTCTAAGACCCTCGACTTCCCTGCCGACTTCCACGTACCCACAGATCGCTTCTCAGAGCACCTTTAGTAAGCTGCAGGTTAACTTTCCAGAAGACTTGGGGCTTCTTGGAGAGGTTTGCCTTCCCTGGCCTGCAGTGTTCCAGCAACTCGGAGCCTGCCTCCCCTACTGTGGGAGTGGGCACGGGAAAGGGGGGAATGTCCTGATTTCTCTCTCCTTTTTATTTGGGATATAATTCCCCCTGCAAAATACCAGCTGCAAACAGAAAGCAACGACTGACGACCTCCCGTAGCCCACATTTTGTGTGTGTGAATTTTTTCTCTAGTAAGTGAACGATGTGATTTTTCATTTTAGGACAGAAGAGGGGGAAGTACTTTGGAAAGACAGCTGGAACATTACCAATGTCAACAAAAAAGCATTGCCAGTAAAGACAGACCTTCTACCAGGAATGTGTGGCTGTGCAGGTGAGTGGACTACCCTCCCACGTGCCCGGAGGACTGCGGAGTTCACTCCTGCCCAGGAGAAGGCCCAGGGCTGAGCTAGCTGGCTAGGAAAGGCTCAGAGAAAGCCCTCCACCCCACCCCCCAACCCCAAGGCCTGGCTCAGTGTCAACTATGAAATGGCAGGATCTGTTTTCAGGCTTCTATAGCCTGCAAAGCCTTCAAGGATCAGATCATTCCTTTATAGAAGAAGATATGGAGAACCAGAGAAGTCCACTTTCCTGAGGTCACACAGCGAGCTGGAAGCACGGACAGGGCTGATTTCAGGTTAGGGCTCTCTCTCTCTTCATGAGCACCCCTCCCCCAGAAGACACGGTCCAGACTCAACCGGGGCAGCCAAGTCTATGAGATTCTCATCTCTAATTAACCAGCAAAAGAAAGCCAGAAGGGGAGGTGTGGGCCAAGCGGTAGAGCGTAGAGTGGGAGAGTGTGAGGCCCCGTGTTCAAGCCCCAGTACCAGCACCCCCCCTCCCCCAAAAAAGGCATGAGGGGGAGACTGTATTTGGTTCACACTTAAATCTACAAGACCTGTCCCTTCCGTCAATTCCCTGAAGCCCAGAGCAAGGGGTGGGGGCTCAACGAGTTGGCTATGGCCACTTAGAATGGGAGCGGCTGGGAACTCCAGCCAGTAGCTTCCCTGGGACTTCAGGGGTCAGAGGTGTTCCAGATCTGTCTGTAAGCAGACAGATCTGGAACACCTCTGACCCCTGACCTGTGGCCTCACACTGGTTCCTGTCAGGTTTCTTAGCCCTTGTGGCATTGTGGGCAGATAATGCCTCACTGTGGGAGGCCTGTCTGTGACTTCATAGGAAGTGTAGCAGCTTCTCTGGCCTCGACCCACAGAGCCTCTCCATTACAATCCAGAATGTCCCCAGGCGTGGCTAAGTACACCCTGGGAGGTGTAAGGGCTGCTAAAATCTCCTCGGTTGAGAATCACCGGCTTAAATGCATCAGGCATTCACAGGAAGAATTTCCTGGGAGTCCTGAGATTCCATTTCAACTGAGGGATGCATCAATCCTCTCAGGAGACAGGTGGAGGAAACTCAGAACTTTCTACAGAGATTTAAGTGGTGCCTTAGCCTGGATGGTTCCTGGAAACAGAGGGGCCTTCAAGGAACAAAAGCTTGTCCCAGAACGGCACTGGGGTTCTTGTCCAGAACTCTTCCGGGTCATCAAGCTGCTGCCTGTGGCCACTACGGGTCTGGTGGATACAACTCCATCTCCCCTCTGTGGCTAAGACCCCTCTCAAACAGATCCATCTCAAAAAACCTTTGAGAACCCCTGGGAGAAGCCATTCCTCGACACCACCGACCCAGTCTCCTGAATGCCTGGGCCACATTGATTACATTCTATCCAGACATAGAATGACTTTTAGCCTGTTTTCACTCTCATTTGCTAACCCCCAGATTGTGTGTGTGTGTGTGGTATCGAGGCGGGTGTAAGTGATCAGAGGGAGGACCGTGGATATTGTCCAGAAGAACCTGCTCCCTAAGACAGGGTAGGGTTTTCTGGAGTTGGCTGAGGAGCATGGGCCTGCCCACGGGGGGGGGGGGGGGCTCTCAGAGTAGGTGTGCCAGTGAGTTAGGAGACTGAAGCCTAGAGGATATGAACCTAGGATAGTGAGGGCTATCTGCCCCCCCCCCCCCAATCTTTCCTGGCATTGTCCCAGACACCCAGGACACACACATCCCCATTTGTCCCCAGGCTAGCCCTTCCTAGGTCACATGAGGGGTTCTGGCCTACGGGAGGGCACGAGGGGAGGGTGGCAGGGCCTCTGAAACCACAGACTGTGATCCCCTCATCTCTCCAGAGTACTCCCTCAGCCCCTGCTGCTGCCTTGGAGGCGTTTCTGGAAACAGAAGGTGCACAGAGCGGAGTGTGTGTGTATGTGTGTGTTGGGAGGGGGGGGTCCAAGGCCCCAAAACCTTTGGGGCTGGCCTGCTGCCCCGAGGGCGGCTGTGAGGACTGGAGGTGGAGGCCCCGTGGGCACAGTGCCTGGCTCACAATGGGCACGCCTGTGGCCACTGTAGTTCCCTGGGTAACACGACCGGGTACCGGACGGAGGGGCCACTGTGGGGTCCGTGGATTAGGGGTGGGTGGGGTGGGGCCCTGGGTCCTTTAAAATCACAGCCAGGACGGCACCAAAGCAGCGGGATTTTGAGCAGCTTGGAAACCGAGCTCCCAGCTGCGGGCTGCAGGTAGGGCCCGTGGGCGAGCGGGGCCCCGCCTCCCCGCCTCAACCCAGCTCGTTCATTGGAGGACGCGATCCACGAACGAACCAATCGGGTTGCTCCGAGGCTAGCTCCTCCCCCCAACGCCGACCGGTGCCCAACCCTCGGCCTCCCGGGCGGGTTGGAGGCCGGGACCCGGGTTCGCGCTCCACGCCCTCCTCCCCCGGCCCCGCGCCCGCGCCCGCGCCGCCACCCCCGGCCCCTCACCATCCGTCTGCGTCTGGCGGTCCACGCGGGAGCGGTGGGGCCCCTGCCGGGAGGCGCACCGCACGTCCAGGGCGCCCTGCGGCCGGCCGGGCCCGAAGACGGCCGTGTGCACCTCGCCGGGGCCGAAGACGTCGCAGAGCAGCTCCTCCAGGCGGCGGCGGGCCGCGGCCTCCTCCCCGGGCCGGGGCTGCACCAGCACGCCCAGCAGCGCGGCGGGCGGGCGCGGGTCCCGGGCGCGCAGCTGCCGCAGGAGCCGCCGGAGCCCCGAGCGCCGCGCGCGCAGGGTGGCGGCGCCGCACAGCACCAGCAGCAGCTGCGCGCCGGGCGGCGCGGGCTCCTCCGCCGTCGCCGCGGGGCCCGGGGACGCGGGCGGGGTCCAAGGGGCTTCCGACTCGTCCGAGTCCGCGGCCTCCGGCGACGAGCCCCGCGCCTTCTTGGCCGGGCACCGGCACCAGGCGACCGGGCTGTGGGCGCCCGAGCGCTTGAGCCTCCGGGAGCCGCACGCGCTGCCCGAGGCCCGGGCGGGCGGGGTCCCGGCGCGCCGTTCGCTGGGCACCCGCCGCGGCTCCCGCCGGGGGTCCCTCCCGAGCTCGTCGGGGCCCCGCCCGGGGTCCTCGGGCCCCTCCACGTCCCCATCTTCCCGCTTCCAGAACTCGTCGATGAGCAGCACCCGGCCGCGGCCCTGGAACCAGGGCGACAGGAGCGGCGGCGCCGCCGGCTGCCTCCCCCGCCGGGCCCGGGCAGACTCCAGCCCAGACCCCGGCTCCATGCTGGCCGGCTTGTCCCAGTGGCCGGGGCCCCGGCCGGCGCCGGGAAAAGCCTCCCGGATCATGTCACAATACCCCGGCGCCTCGCCGCCTCGGCGCCCCGGGCCGCGGCCCCGCGCTCCTGGAAAGCTAACGCGGGGGGGGGAGCCCGGTGGAACGCGCGCGTGGTCCCCCGCGTCGCCTGCACCTCCTAAGGGTGTGCTTTCCTCTGGACCGGGGGTGGGGGGGGTGGGGCCCGAGCCCTGAGGATCGTGGTTCGAAGCCAGCCCGGGCGGGAAAAGTCGCGAGACTCTGCTTTTACAGACTCACCGGATAACTAGCCAAAAGCCCGACGTGGAGCCGCCGCTGGAGCTGTAGAAAGCCAGCCTGGAACGGAAAAAGCCAAAGTGGGGAGTGGGGGTGGAGGAGGGGGGGTGTCAGCCACCACACCGGCACCGATCGCGGCCAGAACGGAGCGGAAAGCTAAAGCTCTCCATGGAGCCCGGAGAGGTGGAACCGAGGGACCCCGGGGCAGCCGCCGCCGAGACGGGGACCCCAAGGCTGGGACGCTCTTGGCCCTGGGCTTTCCTTGCCTGTGTGGACGCTGCCCCCTCGTGGTGAAGGGAGTGTCGGTAGCCGCCCTGGGATGGCAAACCCAAGCCACCACCCAGGAGGCTGGGCCAGGTGAGGTCCGGCTGCATTCAAGGAGCTGGTGAGTACAGGGGTGCAGCTGGGTGCAGCTGGAGCCCTCCGTGCCCGGGCTGGGTCCCCAACACCTCTCCGAGGAGAGCCCCACTGGGGCTCCCTGGTGGTGTAAGCACTGCCAACTGGGTCCCCCCTCCTCTCCCCCCCCCCCCCCCCCCACAGCTGCAAAGCACCAGCAGCATGGGAACTCCCTGGAGGCAGAGCCAGGAACAGGAAAGGGAGAGGGAGGAAGGCAATTTACCTTTAGGTAGATGTCTGCGTCTTTCTTTAGGTCAGCATGAGAAGCTAGACCTCTGGGTGGCTGGGCACCAGGGGCTCACGCCTGTAACCCCAGCTACAAGGAGACCACTGGGACCCAGGAGGATCACTGTTCCAAGACAGCCCTGGCAAAAGGTGGGCGTGGGTCAGCCCAAGGAAGCCGAGATGAGGAGCCTTGCTTTGAGGCAGGCCAGGCAAAGGGATTTGCAAGAGCCCCATCTCAACAGAAAAGGCTGTGGGCAGCCATAGGTCCCCGTCATCCCAGCCAAGCAGGAAGCATAGAGGATAGAAGGCTAGGCTTAAATGGGACCCTTGTCTCAAAAAATAACCACAGCAAAAGGGCCCAGAGGCATGGATCAAGTGGTAAATCTCCTGCCCTGTGTTCAAACCCTGTACTGAAAAAAAAGAAAGCATACTAAATAGTATAAAGGGGTTTACCCAGGGTAGGGCGCGGATTGTACATAAGAGACTGGGACTAAAGTGGTAGAGCACCTGTTTAGCAACATCTAGGCTCAGAGTTCAAATCCCAGTGTCACTCCATTTCTGCCCCCCCTCCCAATTACACTATAGATAAAGGGGAAAAGCTGTATGGACATGTTAACTAGGGTATAACTAGGTTAAGGATATAGAGCTGACACATTTAGCAAATATATAGATATAGATATAGATGAGTTTCAGTATATATTTGAGTTTAAGATCATTTTAGAATAATTATACCTTGTGCAATTAGTGATGAATCTGAAGTCTTTTTACTGAGATGCCCTATTTTATTTACCAATAGGACATGGGATTTTCTTTCTGCTTACCTGTATTTTAAAACAAATAAGTGGGGGCTGGGCATATGGCCTAGTGGCAAGTGTGCTCGCCTCATATACGTGAAGCCCTGGGCTCGATTCCTCAGCACCACATATATAGAAAAGACCAGAAGTAGCACTGTGGCTCAAGTGGCAGAGTGCTAGCCTTGAGCAAAAATGAAGCCAAGGACAGTGCTCAGGCCCTGAGTCCAAGCCGCAGGACTGGCAAAAAATATAAATAAATAAATTCATAATTAAAACTAATAAGTGCATATTTCTTTTTTTTTTTCAGTTTTTATTTCTATCACCCAGCCATTCCACTGCAGACTATCAGCCCAGAACATCACAAGCCAGGATACCGTAAAGACACCTCTGTGTCAATGTTCATTGCTGCAGTATTTGCAACAGACAAATTCTAGAAACAGTCTCAACGCCCCATCTTAGATGAGCAGGTCCAAACAATGTGGTTCCTATTCACAATGGGACCTTCACATTAGAAAGAATAGTATGTCATTTGCAGAGAAATGGACGAACCTAGAACAAGTCAGGCTACGTGAGATGAGCCAAGCTCAGAGATGCAAATGGAACATGTTTTTTTCTCCTGTGTGGAAGCTAGACCTGAAATACACCAGGACACGCTAAAATCTAGGCATCCACACACAGTGGGACCAAAGGAGGATACTTGTAGGAGGAAACACAAGGGCGCCATGCCTGTGTGCCTCTGAGCGTACAGAATTTCAGGAGATGGAAACGAGGTTTTTGTGTTTTTGTTTTTTAAACTCTTCTTTTTGCCTTGTTCATTTATCTTTCCTTCGGAGGGCAAGAGCAGCACAGAAATGGAGGGACAAAGGATGAATAAACAGCAGTGGAACTCACTAGACACTTATGTTGAAAATGAACTAAACAACTTATGGGTGGGGATGGGAGGGAAACTGGGAGAGAGCGAGGGAAGGGATGACTGTCCAAAAAGGATAAACAATTATTCTTACCCCAAATTTTTTAACGGATCCATCTACACATAAAGATCGTAACACTGATGGGACACCACCACGCAGTACTGCAGGACAATGCTTTTGAAATAGAAAAGGGAAAGAAATTGAAGTCCCACCTTGTGTGGGAGGCATGGATTCTCCAAGCCAAGTCGAAGAAAAGACAAACTCTATAGCCTCTCCCTTCGCTGCAAGAGGCCTGATTGCAATTCCCAACATTCATCACCGGGGGGCGCTGCGGGGCTGCAGGTCAGGAGACAGAAACCCATCACCACCAGAGGGTGCTGCAGGAACCAATCAACAGCTTCCTTGGGAATCCAGGGGGCCTTAAGGAGCCCCAGATGGAGAAGAGCTGGGGGCAAAGCTGAGACTGTTTCCAAAGTTCATTCTGCTCCCCTTCTGCAAAGCCTCAGAACAGATGCAACTGCGCCAGTGCCCCTGTGTGGGTCCCAACAGACCTGAGGCATCTCCTCCTGTTGGCCCAGGAGCCCAGGGGCCCTAGTCCCTGCCCTGGGGCATTGCTCTCCTAGTCCCTCTCTGGCCCCTGCATGCGGGAAGGATGAGTTCATCCTGGTAGGAGAGAGCTAGCTAACAGGTGGCCCCATAGTACAGTTTCCCATGCTACTGTCCTCTAGAAGAGAGAAAAACAAGGCAAGCCACCTGATCCGTAGCTGTTATCTGCCCCCCACACTCTGGAAGTGATGCAGGGGCCTAGCCAGGGCCGGGGAGGGAGATCTGTTCCCACACCCAAGGCACCGTCTGCAGTCTCCATTGCATCTTCGAGGGGCTTCTTGGGGAGGAGAAAAGCCCCTGGAGAATTCAAGAACCGGAACCCCTTTGGGTAGAACAGGTCAGGGAGGGGCCTCAGCCTGGAGGAATGGCTGGGGTCATGGGTCAATGAGGCTGGGCCATGGTTACTCGGATATTTGTTTAAATACTCTAGCTGTTTTTGTAAGCATATGGGGGTGAGATCAACATTGAATTAGAACGTTAAAGTTAACTTAGGGCTGGAGGCATGGCCCAAGTGGTAGAAAACACCTGCCTAGTAGGTGTGAGGCCCTGAGCTCAAATCCTAGTACAGCCTCTTCTTCCCAAAAGTTGAGTGAGTGAAGCAGATTTGCGTCCACAATGTGGGTGGGGCTTCCTCATCCAATCAGCTGTAGGCAGGTGTGTGTGTGTGTGTGTGTGTGTGTGTGTTTTGAACTTAGAGCCTCGCTCTCTGGTTCAACTTTGTCACTCATGGCTGGTGCTCTGTCACTTAAGCCATGCTTCTGGCTCCCAGTTGATGGTTTGGGGACTGATGTCCCTCTTCCCCGTCAACATCTCTCCCATCCCAGAGGGGATCAGAGTGGATCGGGGCTGCGGCGGTCAGCTCGGGGCCTCCAACCTGTTGATCTTCTCTACAGCTTTTGGATTTTGCAGCCTTGGCTCATGCCGAGACGTCTACAGCCCTGTCTGAGACGGGTGAACACTCAACTCCTCTAATACACCCACCCCTTCTGTGCTACGTCGTGGCGATCCCCAGGTCCCCGCAGTCACTGCAACCCAGGACTGAGTGCAGAGCAGTTGTCTGTCCCGGACGTGGCTTGGGCGGACATTTGTGCGGAGGGAAGGGGGCCGACCCAGGCGGTTGCTGGCAAAGCCTGGTAGTAACTGCCCACCAGAGTCCTGCTTCGCGGAAGAGGTCCCTGCGGGCTCCCTTGGAGCGGTGAGACCCCAGGTGAGACACTGGCACCCCTTCCTGCCTTCCCACAGAGCCTCTTCTCTGCCTCTGCCCGGGCTGTTCCCAGGCCCGCTCCAGGAGCCATTGGGCTCGCTTCTCCCTCCAAGGGCCTGGACTAGGGCGGCTCACCCAGGACGCTGTCCTGCTCAGAACGTGGGAAAAACCAGCTGGAGCGTCTAAAAGTAGAGGAGGAAAAGAGAAAAATAAAATCCACGAGCACATTTTCTTCTTGTTTTCTTCCCCAGAGGGAGGGAGCCCCCCCTCCTGGTGGGTTTTGCTCTGGAGTGGCCGGGCCTGGCTCCTGGATGGTTAAAGGCTGCTTTGCAGCTTTCTGTACTATGGCCTTCTAGCACCTCCCACAGGGATGGGAAAACAGGGCCGCCCTTTCCTGGTGGTTGGAGGGGAGGGGGGGGGGTTCAGGACTCATTTATCAATGAGATCTGAGCATTGTGGCTCAAAGTCAGTCGGGGAAACACTAATCTCCGGTTAACCTGCAAAAAAGCCAAAAAGGCAGATATAGCTTAAGTGGTAGAGTACCAACCTTTAGTGGAGAAAGCTGAGAAGTATTAGGCCCTGAATCCAAGCTTCAGCATACGCGCGGGCACACACACACACACACACACACACACACACGAGTGTGCTCATCAGCTTTAGGTCAGATTTTGGGTGGACTGCCAGTCAATACTTGTCCGGGGATTTGGGCATGTAAGACCAATGTTCAATGTTCTAAATCTGATGTGGGGGGGGGGCGGGCACTTGGGGTCTGAGATGACGGCAAGAGCCCTCGACAAAGGGGGCTTGAGAGACCGTCTGTAGAGCTGGGGCCTACTTGAATTTCCCAGAATGCCCTGTGTGTGCCTCAGTGGTGAGAGCCTGTGGGTTTGGTGGGGGCAGTTCCATTATGAGCGGCCCTGGCCACAAGGCCTCCCACCCGCAGATCTGTGACAGTCTCAGCTCACGGTGGCTAGAACGGCCCAGCATGTGAGTCCTGGGACTTGGGAACGTGACCTTATTTGGCAAAAGGATCTGTGCAGACATGGCTTAAGGATGGTGAGATACAATGACTCATGAAGCCATTATCTGATGGAGCCCCAATCTTAGGACACCCAGGGAGAGAGACACACAGGAAACCGGCATGCAGGCAGAAAGAGGCAGGGATTGGAGTGTGACAGCCACCATCCACGACCATTTGGAGCCACCAAGTGGAAGAGACAAGGAGCTGGCTGTCCCCCTCATCTCCAGACAGAGGGGGGCCCTGCGCATGCCTCGGTTCTGGGCTTCTGGAGCTGTGACAGCTGCTGCTGTTTTGAGACACCGAGCTGTGGTCAGAGCTGCGGGGAGCCCCAGGAAACGTGTATGCCTCCAGACTTATACTTCCTGGGGGTTTACACCCCCAGACTCCACATTCCAAATCTGTGTCCTCTTCAACCCCTGTTGGTGCATTTTTTTTTTTCATGTAAAATGGGGAGGGGGGGCTGGGATATGGCCTGGTGGCAAGAGCGCTTGCCTCGTATACATGAAGCCCTGGGTTCAATTCCCCAGCACCACATATACAGAAAATGGCCAGAAGTGGCGCTGTGGCTCAAGTGGCAGAGTGCTAGCCTTGAGAAAAAAGAAGCCAGGGACAGTGCTCAGGCCCTGAGTTCAAGGCCCAGGACTGGCAAAAAAAAAAAAAGTGTGTATGTGTGTGTACGTGTGCACACACATACGTGCACACGTAGGTTCTAGGGCTTGAACTCAGGGTCTGGCTGCCATCCCTTAGCTTTTCCCTTCTAGGCTGGGACTCTACCACTTGTGCTTCAGTGTCACTTCCAGCTTTTTGGATTAAATGGAGATAAGAGTCTCACACCCATTCCTGCCCAGGCTGGCTTCCAGCCCCCATCCTCCGATCTCAGTTTTCTGGATGGCTAGGATTATAGGTGTGAGCCATCTCAGCCAGGCTCACACCAAGAGTGTATCAGTTTTTGGAGTCTCTGGGTGATGGGAGGGGCTGCAGGAATGTCTCCATTCCCAGGGCTTTCCCTCACACAAAACAGATCACAGGCCCCAAAACCGCTCCAAAAGATTGCTCCAAGAGCACTCAAAAGTGCTGACAAAAGGTGCCTATTGCTGGGTGCTGGTGACAACTCATGCCTTCGATCCTAGCTACTCGGAAGGCTGAAATCTGAAGCTAACCAGGGGAGGAAAGGCCATTAGACTCTTTTTTTTTTTTTTTTTTTGGCCAGTCCTGGGGCTTGGACTCAGCGCCTGAGCACTGTCCCTGGCTTCTTTTTTGCTCAAGGCTAGCACTCTGCCAGTAGAGCCACAGCGCCCCTTCTGGCCGTTTTCTGTCTATGTGGTGCTGGGGAATCGAACCCAGGGCTTCCTGTATACGAGGCAAGCGCTCTTGCCACTAGGCCATATCCCCAGCTCTGGACTCTTAACTCCAATAAGCTACTCAGAAAAAGCTGGAAGTGGCACTGTGGCTCAAGCGGTAGAGTGCCAGCCAAAGAAGCAAAAGAAGTCAAGAAGCAAAACGTAGCAAAAGCAGCTCAGGGACAGTGCCTAGGCCCAGAGTTCAAGCTGGATGTCTATGAGGAGCTTGCTACACATCTCTCCCCTCAAATCCTGACAGATCTGGGTGTGTGCTAACATGTTGTATAGAAGCTCTACCTTTTAATCAACCTGTCTATCAGCATTCGTGCCAAACAAGGGCCTGGCCTGGCCTCACGCAATGACCCACCAGGCTTTCCTGGCCGCCCCCGTGAAGGCCTTGCGGCAGCAGCACTTCCTCTCCGCCTGTTCCTGCACAGTGGCAGAGCCCAGCCTGCGCATGCACTTTCCTGTACTTTCCTGGAGTGTTCTCCATGAGTCCATGTTTCACTGCACTTTGTCTGTCCTGCTCACTTTTTTTTGTTCAGGACACCAACGATCTAGAACCTAGATCTGGGTGAGGCGGAGAACCTCCGTGCTAGAGACGCAGTTTCTCAGATTGCTCAGGCAATCATCACAAGATGGGTTTGTACCTCACGTGGGTAAGGATTAATGAGAGGTTTCATTACAGCCGAAGGTGAGTCAGCACCTAGTTCCTTATACAATAGATCTTTAATTTAGCCATGCGGGCTGGTAAATGTCAAATGTAATTCAATAAGATGCCTCTAGCTTGGGACAGTGACTCCTACACTTCAATAAAACCTGTCCTAGGGTAAAAAAAAAAAGTGTATTCCTTTCTGAATAATCTTTCTTGTTATTTTCACTACAAAAAAAATAGTGGTCAAGCCAGGTGCCTGTAATCCTAGCTGCTCAGGAAGCCGAGATCTGAGGATCGAGGCTCAACGTCTTTATCTTTTGTGGGTTTCTTGTAGACCACATAGTTGGGTTTCATTTTTAAATCCAGCCTAAGTCTCTGGTTTTCTAAATTGGTTTACTTAGGCTATTTACATTTAAAGGATTTATTGACAAAGATGGACTAATACCTATTGCATTTGTAGCTTTTTTTTTTTTTGCCAGTCCTGGGCCTTGAACTCAGGGCCTGAGCACCGTCTCTGGCTTCTTTCTGCTAAAGGCTAGCACTCTGCCACTTGAGCCACAGTGCCACTTCTGGCCATTTTCCATATATGTGGTGCTGGGGACTCGAACCCAGGGCTTCATGTATACGAGGCAAGCTCTCTTGCCACTAGGCCATATTCCCAGCCCATTTGTAGCTTTTCTATCCATTGCACTTGTCCGTCCTTCCTTCCCTCTTTCCTTCAATCTCTTTTTTCCCCCTGTGGGTACTGGGATTTAAGCTCAGGGCTTATGCTTTCTAGGCAGGCACTTTACCATGTGAGCCATGTCCTCGTCTTTTGTTTTGTTTTGTTCCTAGTCCTAGTTGTTTCTCAAACAGGGTCTTGAACTTATACCTGGGTCAGCCTGGATCATAATCTTCCTATTTATGTTTCCCATATAGCTGAGCTGACAGACATGCACCTCCATGCTTAGTTGTTATTGGTTGGGGTAGCGTCTTATGAACTTTTTGGGCTGTCCTTGAATGTTAGGGAACAGCCAGCTGGGCGTGGTAGCATGCACTTGTGCTCTCGGGAACTTAGGAGGCAGAGATGATGAGGATTACAGTTTCAGGCCAGCCCTGTGTGTGTGTGTGTGTGTGTGTGTGTGTGTGTGTGTGTGTGTGTGTGTGTGTGTGTAAATAGGGACACCTTTATCTCAACCAACAAGCTTGGTGGGTATGGGGCATGCTGGGAATGGAGGTGGGTAGCTGCCTACCCGGCTACCAGGAGGCACAGATGGGAAGATCCCCATCTAGGGCCAGCCCTGGGCAAAAAGTGGAGCCTCTATCCAAAAAGAAACTAGGACAGAAAGAGCTGGAAGCGTGGCTCAGGTGGTACAGTGCCTGCTTAGCAAGGGTGAGTCCTCGATGTTTAGCCTCAATACCACCAACAAACAAACAAACAACAACAAAAACAGAAGAAGAACAGTTAAAGCAGAAAGACACCTGTACAATCTGGACAAACTCACTAATCTTAAACCAGTCTTATCTTCCTAGCCACGTTTCTATTCAATTAACCATCTTAGCCAAGCCCTCTTGCCTAATCTCACCTTCACAACTTAACTATCCAGCCCTGGATGTAAGAGTTTGCTTCCAGAAGCTTCGTTGGGTCTTTTATTCCTGCTGTGGCTTGGATGTGTCCCCCCCCAGAGTCAAGTACTGGAATGTTAACCTCCATATCAACAGTGTCCAGAGATGGGGACTCGTATTAGGTCATGTGGGCTGTATCCAGATGCATGGATCAATAATGGGATTTGGGGGCCATTCATCTTGTTTTGGCCACATAGCTTTCAGGACGCCATCTTAGACTCTCTCTAGATAGCAAATGTGAAGGCACCCCGACAACGGATTTCCTAGAACAGTTAGAAATGCCCTTTAGTTTTTTTTTTCAATGACCTCACCTCTCGTATCCTATCAGCACAGAATGTCCTCCTGGGTCACGTAGCATGTATGTGAGATACATCCAAACCAGGTGCTGTACACCTGTCACCAGAGCTACTCAGGAAGCTGAGATCTGGGGAGGGTGGTTCAAAGCCGGGGTGGGGGGGGAGGGAGGGCAGACCAACCAGAGAGACTCTTATCTCCAAGAAACCAGCAGAACCATGAGAGAATAAATCCCTGGTGTTCAAGCCCCTGAGGTCGCGGTCTCTGTAATGGCTGCACCAGGACACGGCAGTCTGGATGAAAAATCTCAGCGGACTCGTGTCCTTGGGCTGTGACCTTCAGCAGCAGCTCTCAGCCTCTTTTTTGCTGCCCCGATGCGGGACTTGAAGGCCTCAGGAGGAGCTGCCTCCTCGCCCTTCCCCTTGGGAAGATAAGGCGCTGGTCAAGCAGTGTCCCTTCCCAGCAGGCCTTGGGTAGGGAGAACAGAATGTTCTGGGCTTTCAAAATGGTTACTTTGTCCTGATCCTGTTGTGAAATAGTTACTTTTCTTCTCCCCCTTGCCTGAAGCCTGGGATTTTCTCTCCCATTTTTCAGGGTGAGGACGTGGAATAAATCTCAGGAAAGTGTATGCATCCTGAAGACTGGACCCCAGGGCTTTCTAGCTTTCAAGCTAGCCTACCCTCAGCTTCCAGAACTTTCTCTCACACACCACGCATGACCCAACGTGCTCCTCGGGCTCCAGCGCTGCCTTGGGCTCCAGGTAAGTGCGGTTCACCGCCTGTCTCTCCCGTTGGCAGGGTGCGGGATTCCCCCAGGAGCTTCTGAGCAATCTAAGACAAGTCTCTGCTTTTCTTTTCGGTGTGTTCAGCTTCTATTGTTTCTTCTTCAGAGGATGAAGGGTAGTGACTTTCCGGCTCTTACAGTGTCCTCATGGTGGCTTTTTGGCAATCAAAATTGCACACGGTTTTGTCATGGGGTTCAATCTTTCTGCTAATTCCTTTTTCTTCCTTTCAAATACATTCCGCCCCACCCCCCTCCATTGAAAGCTACAGAGAATGACATGGACTAACCCCAAAAAATAATAAGGAAAACAAGAAAGTTACAAAACCCCTAAATCTTCCCCACTTGGAATAATGACAGGTTGATCTGGGATTCTAGCCTTCTTTCTAGATGTTTCTTGAGTCCTTTTCTGTATCTGACCTTCTTGGTTAAAGGTTATTCCTCCTTTTCTGCCACAGACCACTGCTTATCTTGGCCTTGCCAACAGTCATTCCTTGTCTTGCTCATACTTTGCAAGTCGTTTGAGGCTCAAGACCCTGGGTCTCTCTCAGAGCCAGCTTGTTGTTAGAGAACCGAGAGACATTAGAGACTTTGCTGTAGTCATGTGTGTTTCTAAGTTGCTGCTTGCTAACGTACGATGGCAGGTACGATCCACCTGCTCTCCCCAGGATCGTGGGTCGGATGAGGAAATCCTTCTGAATCTGATGTCTGTAAGTTCTGCTCCCTGCCCGTTCTCCTTGGAAGCATTACGTGTCTGCCATAAAAGCAATGCGTGTTCCTTGTGGGAAAGATGAGGAATAGATAGGAATGCAGAGAAAGGTAAAATTGGCCCACATCCTGTAACAGGTTTCCTTTTTCTGTTTGTGCTAGTACTAGGGCTTGAACGCAAGGCCCGGATGCTGTCTCTTAGCTTTGTTGATCAAAGCTGGTGTTCTGCTGTGTGAGTCTCGGCTCCGCTTCTAGCTTTTTGGGGGATTCTTGGAATCTCATGGACTTGCCTGCCGTGGGGTGGGTTCAAACCGCAGTCCTTGGATCTCATCCTCCTGGATAGCAAGGAGTACAGGCATGGACCACCAATGGCTGGCTTTGGCTTTTTTGTGTGTGTGCTGGTACTGGGAGTTTATAAACTGAGGGCCCCGAACTCTCATTGATCTTTACGCATTCGTGGCTATTGATCTACTACTTGTGCCATTCTGGCTTTTTGCTGGTTAATTGGAGATAAGAGTCTTTCAAATTTGTCTGCCTAGGCTGACTTCAAATGGCGATTCTCTGATCTCAGTCTCTTGAGTAGTCTGACCTTTTAATTGTGCAATAAGACAAGAGGAGGAAGAAGATTTTTTTTTTAAAAAGCTATTAGTAAGGATTGCTATAGGGAACCTATATATCTACAAAATGATAATTCATTGAAGAATGTGACCTTTGTCACTGAGTGGTCGTGGTCCAAATCCTTGGTCTCCCTCTAGGTGAACGAGGGTGAGTTTCAATTCGGTCTGTGTTCTTCCTCACCTGGAAAGTGAGACCATTACCAGCCATTTCCTACAGGACATGAAACGTTGGTGCGCATAAAGCGCTGAATCCTGGGGTGACAGAATTCTCAATGAAAGGAGCAGTTGGAGGGGGAACTGGAGGAGGAGGAAGAGCCGTGGGGGGCCGTGGATACGCAACTTCCACCGTGGGAAGTGTGACTGTCCACCCCCAGTGCTGTCCTCCACAGGGCTCAGGCTTACTGCCCTACTTCCAGGGAAAGATTGGTTTTTCTGTTGTAAGTGTGACTTATGACATTTAAAACAAATCAGCTTTTCTTCGCAGAAGAATGCCAGTTAATAAATGAAGCAACTACTATATAAAAGTAGCAAGCCATTACAATCCCAATCCCGCCAGGTGAAAAGTGATTGGGAAGAGGATATTTATACGATATTGAAGAATTTGATTAATATAAAACTAATTTGGGAGACAACTGGTGGAAATCTGAGTAAGCACTGCCTGTTTATGTAATAATACACCCATATTCTATGCCTTGACTGTGATGATGGAACTGTAGTTGTGTAAGAGACTGTCCTTCCTTGAAGAGATGCAGGTAAAGTATTTAAGTGTGAAATGAACTTTTACCTGCAACTTACCTCAAATGACTTAGCAAAAAAAAAAAAAGTGCATTTTGTATACACATGCAATTGGAAAGGTAATTTGGTATCTGTTTTGTTTTTTACTTTTTCTGTAAGTTTCATGATTAAAGAATAAAAATTGGGGGTAAAAAAAAAGTCTTCCTTTTGGGCTGTGAATGTGGCTTTGTGGTAGAGTACTTGCCTTGCACGCAGGAAGCCCTGGGTTTGATTCCTTAGCACCACATAAACAAAAAAGCCGGAAGTAGCACTGTGGCTCAAGTGGTAGAGTGCTAGCCTTGAGCAAAAAGAAGCCAGGGACAGTGCTCAACCCCAAGTCCAAGCATCAGGATTGGCCAAAAAAAAAAAAATCTTCTTTTCAGTTAAGAATAGAACAAAAGTTCTCAGTGATCTTACCTCTAGCATTTTTTTATGGTCTCTGAGAAAATCGGATAGACATCTGGTCTACCTGGGCAAGCAGAATTTTCTCTAGGCTTGAATTACATTTCATTTTTCTGAGAAAAATGCCAGTGAATGGATGCTTAACAAGGTCCTGAATGCTGATACTACTAGTGTTCTACTAATTCTAGACACAAGAATTGTCTTGAACAGGATGAAGGTAATATGTAGTGAGAAAAGAACCCATGTTGAGGTTGTAAAAAGATGTTACAGTTATATAAGGAAAGCAAGAAGTTTATATGAAAGTTTCTTTGCTGAGATCTGCTCCACCATCACCACTGCCTCTAACAAAGACTTGGACCTGTTATGTGTTAAGGGACTGTGAGAGGCTGGAAGTCCAGACCCTTCTAGTTGGTGATCCCTGGTGCACAGAATCATCAGAGAACTAATGGGGTAGGGTTATTTATACTATCTTACACAATCCCAGCAGTATGCTGTGAACTATTATTTTCCTTTGCCACTGCAGTTTATTAGTTTAGATTTCAGATGCAGTTTATTGTTTCACAGAAAGGATTTATGTATGAAGTAGGATTCCAACTCCTGGTGACTCAGGAAATTTACTATAACAATAGTAGCAGGATAAAATTAATGGGAGGAATTCAAAAGATGACTCTGTTCCTATCCTGAGCCACCCAGGTTACAGGTATGAGCCACTGGTGCCAATTTCCTGTAATCTCTAAAATTCATTTCGGTGTTACTACGGATTCAACTCAGGACCATGTGCTTGCTCAATTTGTTTGCTCAATTGGTACTCTACCACTTGAGCCATGCTTCCATCTCAGCTTTTTGCTGGTTATTTTGAAGATGGAGATTCATGGGCTTTTCTGCTCAAACTGGCTTTGAACTTTAATCTCTTGGATCTCAGTCTCCTGAGCATCTGGGATTACAGACTGGAACCAGTAGAACTTTGCTTCCTTAAAATACTTTGATGAGATAAATACTATTATTGTCATCCCATGTTACAAATCAGGAAAGGAAGTCACTTTCTGCAGTGCAGGTGTGTACATGCCTTTGCAGTATGGCCTTCCCCGAGTATTGTATTTCAAATGATACCCTGCTCTGTTTCTCTCAATCCCCTTCCCGTGTGTGTGTGTGTGTGTGTGTGTGTGTGTGTGTGTGTGTGTGTGTGAGAGCGAGAGAGAGAGAGCGAGAGAGAGATAATAGTGGAGTTTGAACTCCCCTTGCTTTTATTTTGTCCTTGGCCCCTGTTTCTAGCTGACCTTCTGTTAGCCATTTGTTTGTTGTCTGTCTCCTCCCACTGGGTTGCCAGCATTCCAGGGCAGGGGTGTGCTTATCTTGTTTGCTACTGTGTCTCTAGCAGTTTGCCAGTCAGTTATTGCTTGATAAGTACTTCTTGAATAAAAAAAAAAAATAATAAAGCCCAGAGTCGTTTGCTGCCCTTAGCAAACGTGCTCCAGCGACTTTGTAATGACAGGTGGGAAGGGGTGCTCCAAGCTGTGTCATTAGGAAATTGACCGACTTCCCTTTAGGACGAGAAACGCAGACGCTTAAGAGAAAATGAAGTGTTTAACTTTTGAGAATAAAATAGACCGGGTGCCCAGGGCGCTTCTGGAATGATAACACGGGTTCCCCGTGGGTGTGAGACACTCCCGCCACTCGGGGATGAGATGAGGTGGGCCACGGGCCTGTGGGACAGGGAAAAGACCCAACCTCTGCTTCAGAGAGCCGCTGAGAGCCCACCGAGCCCAGGCCGCCGGCGGCACCGCCATCTCCTAGGAGGTTTTGGTTCCGAAATAAATATTAAGTTGAACAACATTGTCAGAACTCAGAAACTGCCTAGAAGCTTCGGCCGATGACGCAGAAAGAAAGGAAATAGGGTTGTGGTCTGAAAGCTAAGCATCACTATCAACAGGAAGTGGATCAGAAGAGGGCTGAGTCAAGTTCCCTGCAGGTGACAGAGTGGGTTTGTGGGTTGTCATCATGGAAACACTGAAAATTAACAATTAAGGGCTGGCCTTGGTAATGCAGGTGATACCTTGTCAAGGGGGTGGTGCTGGGGGGACCAGGCCCGGGATGTCTGGATGATGACAGGGTCAGCTACTTGGGCACGGCAGGGACGTGAGCAGCAGCAGCTGTGAAACACGAGATGTCCAGTTTGCTGAGAAGTCCCCTGGTTGTGATGGCTTCCTGGGCATTGTGGCTTCAGTGAGACATGGCCCTGTTTACCGGAATTCAGTGAGTTTTTGGGAAGCTGTGGTTCTCCGAATGAGCTCAGCTAATGTGACTTGTTCCCCAAGGCCTAAACAGACCCCAGAGCCTTTGCCACCGAGGACCTACCTGCCTCCACAGGGGAGGAAGCTTCCAGATGCCTTGGGAATTGCCAGCCCTCTCTTCCTGCGTGTGTTCAGGCTCATCCTCCAATAACACGCCGCCTTTTCTGTGGCTTAAAACAGCACGATGCATTCTCTTATGGTTCTGTAGGTCAGATGGACAGCACAAGCCTTGCTGGTGTGCGATCAAGGCGTGCGCACGTCTATTGACCTTCGGGAGGCGTTCGGGTGGCTGCTCCGCTTGTATCCTGGCATTCCTTGGCTTGTGGCCCCATCTTTCCTCTCCTAAGGAGTGGCTGAGTCCTTTGCATCTCCTGTCCCTGTGACTTTCTTCCAGCTCCATCTCTAGCTTTAAGAATGCTTACGATGATGTTGGGCTCACCCAGGTAATCTGGAGCAATTTCCCAGTTGTTAGGTCAGTGGGTTAGCAACTTGGATTCCATCAGCAACTTCACCCCCATGCGCCGTGGAATGGAACCTAACCACAGGTTCTGAGATTGCTGCAATGACCATTGGAGTGGAGAGGAATTATTCTCACCATCCCGGGTACCCCGAGGAATGCTCCTGAACCCCCACAAAACCTCCTTGGTGGCTGCTGGCCACTTCAGCCAGGCATCACTCTCCCTGCCTCTGGTCACTGGGGAGCAAGCTTTTTCTGGGGTGCCTGTGAGTCCAGGAATCACCCTAATTCACCAAATCCTAGTTGGAACGGAGTAAAAATATTATCAATGGACCAAAAGCATCAGGAATCGTGGTAGCCAGGGCACTCCCCGGCTAGTGGTAGGGAAGAGAGTGGCGCTGGAAGCATGGGAGGCTGTAGGAGCCTAGGCCACAGGTCAGAGCCTCCCAGTGCACAATGGAATGCTCCAGAAGGCAGTGGGTAAGTCAAGCCAGGTACAAGCTGACCAGCGGCGTCTGCTGGGGAGACGCCTGTCTGACCATCTGAAAGCTTCAGCTTTGGTGATGTGAGATCTCCATGATTCTGCAGCACCCCCCTCCCCCACCCCCCAAATACTTGAAAACCCCCCACGACCCTCCCAGCTGTCTGAGGACAAGGGTCTTGCTTGCAGGGACTCTGAGAAGCAACTGAAGAGCAGAGTGGCCAGAGGCACCATGGGAAAAGCAGAGGCCAGAGCTGGAGTCATCGGCAGACTCCAGCTGCCTTTGTCCAGGCGCTATGGCTAGGACCGGGCTGTGACTTCCACGCATGCATTCCTGGCACAAGGCTTGGAGATCCAGAAGGACATTTCCCCCTACTTGCAAGAGGCCACCAGGTGTGTGACTCCCAGTGTCCCAGCTGTACCCGCCACAGGGTCTTTCCAGTGTTTCCTGCCGTGGGTCATGCCAGCAGGTCCTGGGAACGGTTCCTTTGGGCCGGTGGTCTCGGCCTGACGTTCGAGAACCCTCTCTGTAAGAACCCAGACAATTCCAGGCTGCAACTGGTGCCAAGGGGAGCTGGTGGCTGTTTGTGCTCCTCTGGGTTAAAGGCTAGGCTACGTGTGTGTGTGTGTGTGTGTGTGTGTGTGTGTGTGTGTGTGTGTGTGTGTGTGTACCAGTCCCGGGGCTTAAATTGAGGGCCTGAATGCTGTCCTTCAGTTGTTTTTGTTTTTTTGTTTTTTGTCTAAGGCTATTGTTTTACCACCGGAGCCACAGCTCCACTTCCTGCTTTTTTTGGTGGTTAATTGGAGGTAAGTCTTACAGACTTTCCTGTTCAGGCTGCCTTTGAACTGCGATCGATTATAGGCATAGGCATAAGCCACGAGTGCCAGGCTAGAGCAGGTTAATTTTAAGAGTCCATGTTCCAGATTACCTTCTGTTTGATAAATCTCTGCCAACTTGATAGGAAAAAGCATCTCATGCGTGCGAAGATGCGTTTTCAAAATATGCACATTACTTACTTTGATTTGGGATTAGTAATAATGAAAAGTCTATTTCAAATGTCATTCAATCTCGACTGCGAAGTGAGAGAAAGCTTCAGGAAGAAGGGAAGGTTTCGTTATCTGTGTGGCTCTTGGTATGAGAGTTGGGACTAAGGGAGGGGAAAGCAAAGCAACGCGAGAGCAGCGCTAGGAAGAAGGGCCAGAGAAGAGGAGGAAGGCACAGAACGAAGAGATGGAAGCTCCCCCACAAGTTCCATTGCTTTGCATGGCGCCCAGGGAAGATGCATGGGGTGGGCTGATAGGCTCTGGCTCCCAGTAGCGCTGCTCCGGGCTCTTGCTCTGCCACATTGCATCCAAGCCAGGGAGTCTCACGCCCTGAGACCGCAGGACTCCTTTAGACTATTATATATCCTTAAAGGACCTCCAAAACTTTTTTTTTGGGGGGGGGTGGGTGCCAATCCTGGGGCTTGAACTCAGGGCTTGAGTGCTATCTCTGAGCTCTTTTACTCAAAGCTAGTGCTCTACCACTTGAGCCACAGCTCTACTTCTGGCTGTTTGGTGATTAATTGGAGATAAGCGTCTCACAGTCTTTCCTACCCCGGGTGACTCTGAACTGTGAATTCTTAGATCTCAGCCTCCGGAGTAGCTGGGATTATAGGTGTGAATCATTATTAGCACCTGACCAAGATTTTTTTTGGTAGTCTTGGAATTTGAGCTTGTACTTACAGGGCCTTGCACTTGCTAGGCAGGTGCTCTACGCCTTGAACCATGCCCTTAGTTCTCTCTCTCTCTTTCTCTCTCCCTAATCCTCTCATTCTTTCTATTTTTTTCATGCTAGTACTGGGGCTTGAACTCAGGGTCTGGAGGTCCTGCTTGGGTTTTTGGTTCATGGCTAGTGCCCTACCACTTGAGCCATGCCTCCACTTCTGGCGTTTTGCTAGTTAATTGGAGGCGAGTCTCTTGGATTTGTCTGCACTGAACCCTGGTTCTCAGCTCTCAGCCTCTGGAATAGCAAGGATTATAGGTTGTGAGCAACCAGTGCCCAGCCTAAGATTTTCACTATGGAGACCCTATCAATCAGTATTTCTACTTCGAAACAGTCTGGGGACTGTGACTCAGTAATAGAGCCTTTGCCTAGAATGCACACAGCCCCGAGTTCCATCCCTAGCACCACAAAACAATAAATAAATAAAAAGGAAAAATACTCAGTGGACATATTTAATGAGAATAGAGGCATTATTTTCAGTTTTCTCGGTCTCTTTGATGTCAGGCTTCATTAAAGATGAGGGGCCTCTCCTACTGTGTTTAATCTGTAGTGGTGCCACTTTTCTAGTAGCTTCCACAAAAGGTCTCTCAGAAGAGCAAGGAAAGCCTTACCAGCCCCAGCTGGTACTGGATGGAGGCTGGTGTGGTCTTTCAGGAAGGCTCACAGGTAGCCTGTGAGGACTAGTTAATGTTGACACCGTGTGTGTGTGTGTGTGTGTGTGTGTGTGTGTGTGTGTGTGTGCGTGCACCTGTGTGTGCATGTGCTGGTACTGAAGCTTGAACTCAGAGCCGGGTGCTGTCCTTTCACTTTTTGTTTTGCTGGTGCTCTACCACTGGAGCCACCACTCCACTTTTTGATAGTTAATTGGAGTCTCTTGGGGTTGTCTGCCCTAGCTGGCTTCGAATCATGATCCTCAGAACCAGCCTCTTGAGGAACTAGGATTACAGGCGTGACCCACCATGCTTGGCCTGAACACAGTACTTAAAGCAGGACACAAAATTAGCCAGCAAGTTCAGCAAAAGCTTCAGTGTTATTGGGAAAGGAGTGGGGAGTGTGGAATGAGTTTTATTCCCCTGAGTTAAGACTATAACTGAATCGCCAGTCACACTTGCTTCAATGCACTCTTCCTGATGGCAAACGTGCTTTTTAGTTACGCGTTGGCGCTTTGCACAGGGCTGGCGTGGGTCCGAGTGCTTCTGGCTGGCGTCAGCACATCCGCTGATCCCCGTCCTTGGCTCCCACTGCCAAGGTCATTTGCCATCACTTGTACCAGTGACTTCACCCCCCCCCCCCCCATTTTCTAGTCACATCCCTAAATCCGTAAGAACCCATTTTCCTGAGGATGGTGGTGCTAGCCCGGGGGATGCCGCACAACACTGAATTCCTGGCGAGCAGGCAGGGAGTGATTGAACAGATCAGGGTGAGAACTAGTGGATCTCCTGGACCAGCTCTGCAGAAGGATGGGGTCAGTCTGTGTCATGGCCAAGAGCAAGGAGCCGCTGGCAAGCTAAACACACATTAAACATGGAGAAGTATTCAGTGTGTGTGTGTGTGTGTGTGTGTGTGTGTGTGTGTGTGTGTGTGTGTAAGCCAGGACTGGGGCTTGAGAGCCACCGCTTCACTTCTGGCCTGCGTGTGTGTGTGTGTGTGTGTGTGTGTGTGTGTGTGTGTGTGTGTGTGTTGGTCATTTGGAGATAAGAGTCTCATAAACTTTCCTGCCTGGGCTGGCTTCAAACAGCGATCCTCAGATCTCAGCCTCCTGAGTAGCTAGGGTTACAGGGGTGACTCACTCGCGCTGGGCCTGGACTGCATTCTTAACACACAGCTCATCACTGAGATGCTCTGCCATTTTCTAAACACTGCTTGGTAAGTACTCTCCACAGGAGGTAGCTGCCTCTCCAGTCCTCTTGGCCTCTTCCTCTCAAATCCCAGTCTCACGATAACCCTCCCCCCCTGCACTGATCTGTGAATTTGCTTTTCCTCTCCCTACCCCTATTATTCTTTGCCTCTGGTTGCCTTAGCCTCCCTTGGTATTCTGTCTGTTCTGTCCATGACCATGAGATGGTACCCCTCCCCCCCATCCCCTCATTCTCACTCATTCCTCACCCCTGCCTCTTCCACAAGGCCTGAGCAGGCTAACACAACCTTCTTTCCCTTAGGGCCTGGCAGGTGGAGAGGCTCAGCTTCTGGCTGCGTCCCCACAGAGCCGGGTCACAAGGACACTGGCAGGACTTGGGTTCTTCACCAGGCAGGGACACGTGTGGCCGGGATTGTGTTTCGGTTCTCTGTCCCATCTGCACAGTGTAGGACCTGTTGCCTGAGGACCTCAAGAATGATTCTTGCCCTGCCTGCCGGTGGCTCACGCTTGTCATCCTGGCTGCTTGGGAGGCTAAGATCCGAGGATCACGACTCAAAGCCAGCCAAGACAGAAAGTACCCGACTGTGGTCCCTGGCCTCAGAGAACAGAGGTAGACTTGGGGACTCCTGTGCCCACCGCCGCCCCCCCCCCCAGGACAGACGCCATCTGGAGACTCTTGGTTCCCTAAGTCTTGCCTCTTCGCCAACACAGCCATTGTTGGCTTTCTGGCCTTCCATTCTCTCCACCACCCTGCCACAAAGATGCCCAAAGATAAACATGGTGCCTACCCTCGGTCACTCCAGAAAATTCCCAAGCCCAGACATCTCCCAGGAGCCCATCCCGTGGAGAGACCTCAGACAGCGCGGCGGAGGATGTGTTTGGCTGGGCTGCCCACTCCCGGGCAGTGTGGTAGTCGATGGGCAGAGCCCGGGGCCCAAATGAAGCCTAACATGAACAGACTCAGGCTGTAGGGGCTTTGCCCTGTTTCTGCCCATGGACTGATGCTGATGTGGCCGCTAGAGTCCTCGGCGTCCACATCTTCACAGTGGGCACAGCGGTGCTGCAAATAGAACTTTCCCGTCTGGAGCGCCCTTCTTTGTCCTTGTGTGAAATCACCAGGACACACCCACAAGAACAGAACCAAGATGCTCAAGTCAGAGGGCGGAGTCTCCTCCCCCTGGCTCTGCTCTGGCCTCTAGCTCCTCCCCCCCACCCCAGCCTGCCCAGCTGCCCTGCCCCCTTGCCTCCTCTCTGGGGCTTCCTGCCAGGGGGCACCTGGTCCTCCCCCGGGCGGTGGGAGTCAGGATCCTGCTGGCAGCAGGAGGCGGCTCCCCCAAACCAGCTCCCCAGGAGACAGGTGGGGGTTTCCTTGGCAGAGCAAAGGCTGCTGGATAAAGCCTTGCTACCAGACGTTAGGGCTGGAGTCTGGGGGCTGGGCCCCCCTTGGGGTGGTCTGGGAATTCTTCCTGTCCCTGACAGCCAGGAATTCTGCTCTGGCAGAGAGATCAATCCAAGGAGATTGGACATTTGGGGATCCAGAAGGGGTCATCAGCCCCCCCCCCCCCCCCGTAGCCTCCATACCTCCTAGGACAGAAGCGAGTGGAGATAGGACAGGCCAGATGGGACTCCCCCCCCCCCCCCCCCCCGCCACCTTCTATGCCTTCCTATTTGTCCCTGGGAGCCAGAGAGCTGAGCTGAGCTGAGTCACCACCAAGTAGCAGCCTGTCCTCCTAGGAAGGGGACCCCCTGGGAGGCAGATGCCCAAGGGGAATGGGAGAGAAGAGTCAAGCCAGGCCACCAGAGGGCTTCATGGGAGGCTCTGGGCTCCACAAGGCCTCTTCCGGGTTCCTGAGCCTCTTGTATTTTCCACAACTTCCCAAAGAAGTGTCTGGAACCTTCATTGACCTGCTGAATCGAGTGTATCCAGCACTTTCCCTGTCCTTCACGTGAAAACCCGCCAGGAGATGGTAGCAGTTCTCAAAGCACTACGAAGTATTTGTGTGTATCATTTTTCGGGAGAGTGGGGTGAAGGCCCAGGTTAGAGGTTGAGCTGACACGTTGCCTAGTGCTCTTGTTACAGGAAGAGAACGCTCGTGGTATGTTTTTATGTGTTTAAAGGGAGTAAAATGCATTGTGTGATTATTTTATTTATTTACCGTGGTGCTGGGGATAGAACTCAGGACTTCACACTTACTTAGCGGGTGCTCTACCACTTGCACCATAAACCCAGTCCTTACATAGTCTTTTCAAGAAAACGGATTCCGTGTGAAGCTCCAGTTCCCCGTGACTGCCCCAGAGGTGGGGTTGAGGTAGGGAGAGGGGCCAAAGGTCAGGCATCCACCTAACGACCAAGCCAGAGCCCCAGATGTCAGAAGACTTCCTGGGCTGAGAGGCCAGGGCAGGGGAAGGGCGGGCCGGTGAGGTGCGGGCCTGGCTGGGCTGGCTGGAGGGAGATGGGTCAGGGGAGATGGGCAAGCAGGAGGAGGGGGGCAGCTCACAGGGGGAGGAGCCCCAGGGAGAGTTAGGATGGCTACATGACAGCGGAGCTGTGGCTCCCTTGGCATTGTGAAAAGAGGGGGAGCTGGCCCCCAAGGCTCTGAAACCTGAGTTCTGTCTTGTGTGTCTGTTCCTGAAGAACTTGTTCTATGACCAAGTAGAAAGTGACAGAGACAGAGACAGAGAGAGACAGAGAGAATGAGAGCCACAGAGAGAGACCATGACAAGGATGGAGAAGGAGAAGGTCTTGTTGCAGTGTAACTGTGCCCACTGCCCAGGTGTGGAAACGGAGGCCCTGGAGCTGCTGGAGGCAGGGCTCGGGCTAGAGTTAGTGCAGGAGGCCAGGCAGGAAGAGGCCCAGAGTGGACCAGGACCAGGGTGGGAAACTGAGCAGGAAGTCAGGTTTCAAGCAGAGGCTGGGGACAGAGACAGGGCCTAGCCAGCATGGGAGGGGCGGGACCTCCTCCTCCTCCTCCTCCTCCTCCTCCTCCTCCTCCTCCTCCTCCTCCTCCTCCTCCTCCACCTCCTCTTCCTCCTCCTCCACCTCCTCCTCTTCTACCTCCAGTGTAGCTCTCTGGGGGTGTTTAGGCAAAAGGCCTCTGTGCTTTCATCTGATAAATATTCATGCCCGTGTTCTTTTCATTTAGAAGTGTAGATCCAATTATTTTAATGAACGCTGAGAACTTTCCCTTTCCATCACAGCCTTCCTTTCTTCTAACATCATGTGTTTTATATAACAGCATTCAGCGTGCCTTCCCAGCTGTTTCTGTACTTTAAGAGTTGCATAATACATCAACAAAGACTTCTGGTCACTTGAGATTGTGCAGCGGTACCCCTGGAGGTCAGGGCTTGTTTTCTACCTTCACGGGAAGCCGGGTTTTTGTTCCTGGGTCATCCTTTTCACATTTTCTCTTCCTCAAGGCATCCCAGCAGCAGAACAGCTGCTGAGCAGGTACCCAGGAGATGGCGGGGGGCTGTAGTGCGGAGGGTTTCTCTTCAGGAGGGTACCCTTGCCAGGTGCTGGGTGCGCTCAGACACTGGCTAGACTTTGACAACAGAGGCTAGAGCCTCCTCCTGGGCGGGCTTGTGGTCCTGCCTCCTTGGGCTTGCTGCCTGACCTAAGTCTAGACTCTTGGGTGCCTCCTCTGTCTTGAGGCTGTGTTTTGTACACCTCCTGGTGGTAACTGATTTATTTGGAAGTTGTAGCTCGCTGACGAATCCTTGGGACATGCAACATGTCCGGGAGGGGGCTGTCACCCCCATTAATGGCGTGCATCTAGAGATGGAGAAGAAACCTGAACTTAGTGTTGGAGAGGGGCATGATGGGAAAGTCCTTGACATCAAGGAGTAGAAGTAGAATCTATATCTGCTGGCACATGATACCAGGGCATGTCAGGGTTGGTCAAAGCCCCGACTATTGGGCTCTTGGTATTGGAGAAGAATATCCTTATCTTCACTCCAGGATTTATAACCAATAGAAATGAACTCAAAGCCAAACCTCAGCGGCTCACACCTGTAACCCTAGCAGCTCAGGAGACTAAGATCTGAGAACTTGCAGTTCAAAGCCAGCCAGTGCAGGAAAATCAGTGAGGCCATTCACCACCAAAAGAAGCGAAGCTGTGCTTCAAGTGAGGGAGCACCAGCCTTGAGCATAACAGCTAGGCTCTGGGTTCAAGCCCTAGTGCTGGCACACACACAGGCTTGCACACACACAGATACACACACGAACTCAAGGATTTCCAGGAAGGAAGTGAATACCACAGTTAGAGACAAACTCTGGAAGGTGTGCTTTGGTTTCAGCAGGAAGTGTCCCCCAGCACTTGGTCTCCAGCTGGTGGCACTATTTTGTGAGGTGACCGGAAGGAGGCGGGGCCTGGCTGGAGGAAGTCCTCCTGGGCTGATGTGTCTTTGAAGATCACCCCAGGTCCCCGGCCTTTCTCAACTCTCACTATGGCGAAGCTCTGCCTCACAGCAGGCCCGGAAAAAAAGGAGCCAAGTGATCCTAGCCAGAAGCTTCTGGAACCATAAGCCTGAGTGGTCCCTTCTTAAAGTACTTCTCTGAGTTAGGTGATTACGGCAATGTAAAGCAGAGTAACAGAGGCGAGTACTCTCATTATTAAAGACAACCCATGGGAGTAACCAGAATGAATCATCTGCTACAAGGCAATCCACCAGAACACACAGAATCAATCACCAGCAGGACTAACAACTTCCGTGCAGGGAAACAATGCTTAAAACATATTATGCTGGGGGGGGGGGGGCTGGGGGGGGAGGGGAGAGGAAGAGAAGAGAAAAAGTTCACAAAAGAGAGGACTAGAAATGTAACAGCTAAAGAGTAAATGCACACCAAGCCCCTGATAGAGGAAACAGGCCACGGCCACAGGAAACGGAAAATTCGTATTTCAAAAGGATTCATCACCTGCCCAGCCCCCCCTCCCTCCCGCCCCCGACACCCCCCAAGAAATCAGCAAGAACATTTCAGTGTCTATAACCTTCGGCAATGTCAAGGAAAGGCCAGAGGCGGCCTGGGCAGAGAGGCCTGGGCAGGGACCACGGGGGTCAGAGGTGACCCTCAGGAGATATACAATCGCCCTGGGTCTGGCTCTCCAGCCCCCAACCCCCCTCCCCGCCCCCAGCCCTGGGGACAGTGGAGGAGGAGGAAGCCACTGTTCACAGGCAAGTGACACCTTTGCTCTCCTAGATGGAACTTAGACCTAAAATACACATCTACACGAACACACACATACAGGTTTTGTGCATACATACACAGACACACTGACTGAAGGAGAGTCGATTCAGCAGGGGAGTCCAACGGGTGTAATGCCTCTGACCCTTTTAACAACATGAACACCAGGAGGTGGAGATGCACCATGTTGGAGCTGGGGAGGGGGAAGGGGAAGGGCGAGGAAATACAGTCATTAGATTATGTGAAAACTGAACCACTCGAGGATGTGGAGGGGCTGGGGAGAGACTGAGGAGAACGATGTCAGGGTTCACCTTGATCACGGTGAAGTGTACTTATGACCTGACTTGTGGAATCGAAACCACCACTACTTTGTACCACTACTTGATAAGGAAAAACTAAGAAGAAGAAAGAGGAAGCCAGTGGTTTGAAGGCTGAAGCATTTGTTCAGTGTTCCTAAGATGGGGAAGCCAGAGAACGAGGTAGATTTCCATCCAGGCGGCAGCCTCACGAACATAAAACACCAAGCTCAAGCTGGACCCCCGGCGCTCACGCCTGTAGTCCTAGCTACTCAGGAGACTGAGGTCTGAGGATCCAGGTTCCAAGCCAGCCTGGGTAGAAAAGGCTGTGAGACTCTTACCTCCACTCCAGCAAAAAGATGGAAGTGGAGCTGTGGTTCAAGTGGTAGAGTACCTGCTTTGAATGAACAAGCCAAGCTAAGGGACAGTGCCCTTGGCCCCGAGTTCAAGCCCTAGTCCAGGCACAGACACAGACACAGACACAGACACACACACACACACACACACACGCACACAGACACACAGACACCCCCCCCCCCCACTTTTTCTCTCCCTGAGTTCAGCAGGGGAGGGGGGGAGACACCTCGAACACCCATCTTTTCTAGACCCTTTGTGGCGAATGACGTTCCCTCTCCCAGGGGTGCCTTTACACTTCAAGTGCCAAGACAACCCTCGCGCACTGTGTCTCCTTTTTGCACATTCAGGGGGTTTCAGGGCGCCATCTTGTTAACCTTTGAGAGCAAAGACCTAAGAAGTAGCCGGAGTAGCCACAGGGAGAATGGCTTGCAGGGAGGACTCAGGAGGCTCTGAGAGGAGCACCCACCATGCCACATTCCCAGGAAGATGGCAGGCAGATCCCAGGGGTGGGGGCGCTGAGGGGGTGCTCTCACCAGCTGCTGGCTCCTGCCTGGATGTCAACCCTGGGACGTACGCTCAAGATGCCGAGACATCTTCAGCCTGGGTTGGTGGCTGGAGGAGGGGGGCGGGCAGCCCTCAGGACTTGGCCGAGATTCCAGCTAGTGCTCCCAGCTCACCCGTGGAAGTCACGTGACTTGGGGACAGAAAACCTGGGGGGTTTGGGTCTAGAAGACTGCTCTGTTCCCCCCCTCCCCCCCGCCTCCCCTTCCTCGGTTTCTCCTGCCTTCCCCTCTGTGGATGCTTGCTCTTCTGCTTGGGAACTCAGCTGCCTTCATTCAGGAGGGTCCCATTGTCAACATCACCCCTTCCCCACCCCCACCCTTGGTCCAAACACACTCTCTCAGGGTGACTGGGGTGGGGGGGTTGGGGGGGTGGAGGTGGGTTTGTGGGATGAGCTTGCGGAACCTTCCTGCTGGGACTCCTGTCTGTGGTTTTGGGGGCAGGTGCCGCAGCTGCTGGCTACCTAGCAGATGATCGCACGTTGGCTGATGGGGTGAACTTGTGACTCCGGGGAAGTTAGGCAATGGGCTCCAGGTCGCAGAGAGCTCCTTTGAGGGAGCGTGGTGGCTCCCAGGCCTGGTGGGACTATTTTAAGAATCCGATCGCCTCCACTGACCCGGGGACCTTCTCTCCCAAACTCCCTGACCTCACTTCCTGTCCCGATTCTTTTTTTTCTCTCTATGATTGTTGCCTCATTCCAAACTGCCCCCTGGCTGGGCTTGCCAGTGTCCAGTCCCCGAGAGGCCCCGTCCCACCCTAGCTGATCTCGACTTAGATAAGGGTCCGAAGAACGTCTGCGTTTCCTCTTTCAGGGGACCGCTTCCTGTATGACGTACCTGTTCTGCAGGTATGATCCGGTCACCCTTTCTCCTTTCTGGCTGGCCTCTGCTCTCTTGACGTGTCCTAGAACCCGGGTCCTTAGCCGCACGGGAGCCCCGGCCCCCCGGGATGAGCTTCTCCGGCGTCCTAGGACAGAACCAGGGCTGTTCTCTGTGCCTCCGGCCTCTCCCTCGCTCGCCTTGCCCTCCCCTGCTCCCTACCCGGCTCATTTCTGCACAAACGGACCCCTCCACGGGGGGCCTTCATGGAGGCGGCGCTGGGCCTTCGACGGCTGCAGGGGTGAGGGGAGGAGGGGGCACCTCTGGCTGAGCACTCCCGAAGAGCTTGCTCCCCGCCTTGGAAGGAGCCCGTTCCTGGATCCCCCTCCTCGCCGCTCTGCTGGGAACCGGAGGTACGTGCTCCAGCGTCACCCCGGTGTCACCTCCTGGGGTCTCCCTCTCCAAGGCGGCCGGATCTTGCCCCGGGACTCCCCAGCCTCTACGCTGTTCTGGGTGGTGAGAGGCCTGGACAGCAGTTCTTCTTGAAGGCTCTCTCCGGGGAGATTTAAAGACGTAGGGAGGACTAGACAGAGAAGGCTTGGCCAGGCCCCTGCCTGGCCACCCCCGCTGGGGCTCAACCCTTGGGGTATTAGGGGAATCTCTGGAGTGCATGGGGCAGGGGGCAAGTGTGTTTAGGGGAAGCAGATGGTGGTCTTTTAGGTAATTTACTAATCCTATTGACACACGTATGGGAATCAGGTGTCTGCATGCATTTATGATTTTTTTTCTTTTTGTGTGTATGCCTGTACTGGGGCTTGAACTCAGGGCCTCGGGCTCTTGCTTGGCGTTTTTTTTTTGGCTCAAGGCCGAGCCTCCACCTCCAGCGTGTTGGTGGTGAACTGGAGACAGGAGTGTCTTGGATTTGTCTTCCCTGAGACCCTCTGTGCTCCGTCTCCGGGGCCGCTGGGCCGGCAGGTGCGAGCGGTCAGCTCCCGGCCCGCGCTCTCAGACAGAAACAACGGCAAGGAGGACGTAGGGAAAGGAAAGATTTGCGAGAAGAAGCTACCCAGGGCAGCGGGTGGGGGAGGGCTTCTCTGAGGAGACACAGGGCCATGTGGCCCCTTCCCGGGCCCCCACAGGCAGGCTCTGGGCAGCAAGGTGGGCCCTGGACGCCTGTGTCTCTCTACCCTGCTGCTGCGGCCCAGGCTTCTCGCCCAGTGGGAGCCGGCCTCCGTCTCAGATGACTCGAATCCTGCCTCGGCACCCAGGCCAGCTTGGCCTCGGTGTCCTGGTTGGCTATGAAAGCCACAGGCAGAACAACATGTCAAGACAGCTGGAGCCTGGGTTCTCCGAGCAAGTCCGGCTCCTCCCTGGCCTGTGTTGGGCACCAGCTCCTACCGGGCCAGGCTGTCAGCCCTGACTTTACTGATTGCCTGGGCTCTTCGGGGCTCACCTGCTGGGAGGCTCTTAGTGCTCACCCCGAAAGATGGAAGTCCCCAGGAATACACACACGCGGGCCGAGCAAGGCACTCAGCGCCGCCTGCGTCTGTGGTCAGTAGTTCTCCATCCCACAGACACACACACGTCCACACAGACACACACGCGCACGCACGTACACACGGCCTCTTGGCCTCTCTCTTGAAGCGGGGTAGTGGTTTCGACCACCAAGAGGACGTAGGCATGCAAACCTTTCTAGAAACATGCTCTGGATACCCAATATTCTGGTTCTTTGAAGGGAGGGTCCCCCCCCGACCCCCCCACCATTCTCTCTAGGCACCTCGACCAGACAGCTGCCTTGGGAGTCACTTACGACCTCCTGGCTCCACCCCCACCCCCCACGGTACCCCGAGGAAGTTCAGACCCAGAGAAGGGAAGTGGCCCTGCCCAGCGGAGGCAGGAGGCCAGGCCTGCAGGAGAAGTGACACCTCTCCGCTCCCTTGGCTCTGCTGGACGCCCCCCCCCCACCCTCCCAACACAGGTAACAACCTCTGGGCCTTTCAGGAAACTGAGGCACAGGGCCTGTGACCCAGCCTGAGCTCAGCCAGGCTTTGTGGGGCTGGGCTCTGTCTACCCCTGGGGCTGCCCCAGGCTTTGGGGACAATGACAACCCCCGCGCGGTCTTTGGCAGCCACCGCCGCGGCTCCCTGCAGGCCCGGCTCGTTCCCGATCGCGGGTGACATTTCTCTGCGAGCCCTCGGCTTCCTCTTGGTCTGAGTCACGGTTGCGCTGTCTCGGCAGGGTGGGGCGGTCCCGGGCTCGCCTCACGTGCCAACACGGTCCACGGGCCCACGGCCTGCGGCTAGCCCACCATCGTGTCGGGGATTTACCAGAGGCTCACGATTACACGTTGTCACGAACTGTAACCTGCAGGCCCCAAGGAAGGAGGTCTGTGCCACGCCAAGGGCCAGCCACTTACCAGCTGCGCCTCGGTTTACCCGTCTGCGGCGGTCAGGTGCTTTCCTCCGCCTGGACTGTTCTTGAACTCTACTCCAGCGTCTCTGGGAGAGGCGTGAGGGACGATGCACCGGCATTTAGGATCCGGAAGCTTCTAGTTTCTTCTCCGGGAGTGAGCCCGCAGGCTAGGCAGTGTCTGTGGGACTGTCCTAGGCTGGGCGTTGCGCGACTCAGAGGCAACAGATACGGGGAGCGGAGGTGTGGGACCCGGGGCCGGCTTGGCCCGCCTTCCGTTCAGAGACGGCTGCTCTTGCTCCGGCCTTGGTGACAGGCCGTGGAAGAAGCCCGAGGGAGGGGGAACTCGGGATGCGTGATCCTTCCCCTCCCCCCTGCCTTTTTGAACGCACACACACTCCTTAGCGTCGCTGAGCCTCTCGCGCGTCATCTGGAAAGTGGGTATACGAGTCGCAACACCCCAGGAGTGTCCCCTACCCCCCCTTCTCTGTGGGGTACTTGCCACAGAGCCAGTCCCACCTCAAGTCCCTGGACTGGCTCCTCCCCTCCCCCAGCTCCACTCAGCCCCCCCAAACTCCACCAAACTCTTGTACCAGGGAGGGCATGTGCTATTCTCTTTATGCCTGTGCTTTCTTATATCCTGGCCCCTAGTTCTTCTCTCTCTCTCTCTCTCTCTCTCTCTCTCTCTCTCTCTCTCTCTCTCTCTCTCACTCACACACACACACACACACACACACACGAATGAACTATCCCTACCAGGGCCATAGTGATGGATAACTGCTTCCGGGTTAGTATTTGCATCCTGGCTGGGGTGCCCCATGCCACATCCCGAGGACACTGGGTTTTCGGGTGAGGATCCCCGAAGAGCTGCGATCAGCCCGGGAAAGGCCCCAGGCTGGCATCCCACAGCACCCCAATGGCGGTGCGGGGCTCTGCCCACCCACAATCTGGCCCTCGCGTCTGTGCCTTCGGCCGGAGGAAAGGCTCCTCGCAGAGCCGCCGGGACTGCAGACAGGTGCCCGCCGTGCCCTCCGTGTTCTCTGGATGACGGGGGGCTGGGGGGCTGGGGGGGAGGGTGGGGGGTGGGGTCCGGGTGGAGGCGCGCAGCTGAGTTTCGGGGCCTCAGCTGCGCACACAGCTCGCAGCTGCCCCAGGTGGAACTCTGAGTGCCGGAGGGTAGGGTGACCATAAGCCAAGGCGAGTTGGGGCTCGCTCTCGGTGCAGAGAGGGGGGGGGGGCTGGCACTAAGGGGGAGGGCAGCTCCCAGTGCTTGCTTGGTGCCTGGTACCGAGCAGGGCCTGGCCCGTGGGAGAACAGAGCCCCAGCCCCCCACGCCAGCCAGGAGGACGACGGAAGTGTGGCCAACGCCCTTCACACACAGG
Organism: Perognathus longimembris pacificus; assembly: GCF_023159225.1. Classification (NCBI taxonomy): domain Eukaryota; kingdom Metazoa; phylum Chordata; class Mammalia; order Rodentia; family Heteromyidae; genus Perognathus; species Perognathus longimembris. Next base: position 6,541,554 of record NC_063164.1, read on the forward strand.
AGCTTTTTGCCTCCTCTTCCTTAAACCTTCGAAAATCCCTTTGAAAGAAGAGTCCACTTCCCCATGACAAACAAACACACCAACTGGGCACCAATGGCTTAGGCCGGTCATCCGAGCTACTCAGGAGGCTGAGATCTGAGGATCCAGGTTCAAAGCCAGCCCTTGAAGGAAAGTTGGTGAGACTCTTTATCTCTAATGAACCACCCAAAATCCTGAAGGGGAGCCGTGAGTCACGCTCTCCACCCACTAGCCTTGAGCGAAAAAGCTCAGGGACAGTACCCAGGCCCTGAGTTCAAGCTCCAGGACTGGAGGACACCCCATACCCCACACCCCAAAATACCCTCCTGTGAGACCCCATTGTTTGTAAGTATTCTCTCTATCCTCCTCCTCCTCCTCCTCCTCCTCCTCCTCCTCCTCCTCCTCCTCCTCCTCCTCCTCCTCCTCCTCCTCCTCCTCTTCCTCTTCCTACTCCTCCTCCTTGGTAGGATCTCACTACCTAGCCGGGCCTGGAACTTTCCATCATCCTCAGACTTGCGTGGTGGGAATCCAGACCAGGTCACCAAGTCCAGCAAGCCCCACCTTGGCCGTGAGCCTATCCCCCCGCCTTTGGTAGCACACCCCACGCCCATGGCCCGGCTGCTTTGCCCGCTCGTCGACACTGAGCGGTGCCTCGCTCCTTCTGTGGCCCCGAGAAGCGGCACCCACGGAGCCCGTCCTGAGCCTGAGGCGAGGATGAAGAGCCTGGCCCGTCCTCCCTCCTCGCTCCTCCCCCTGCAGCCAAGGGGGGGGGGGGAGGGGACGGGGTCCCCTGCACCCCCCTCTTCCCCCACTGCCGTTCCTCTTCTGAATTCTCTCAGGGTAGGCGCGCTTCACGTTTCTTGCTTTCCTGTTTACAAGCACGAGAACAAATCCCCATTTTCATTTCATCTCTAACTGCACCCGCGCCTTGTGTGCCAACATCATTCCTTTCCGGTACCTCAGCCCTGCACGTCGGGTTTCCATCGCCCACTCGCGCGGTATTGAAGCAACTAGACCGTACAAGAGGACGCCTAGAAATAGCTCTCGTCGGCCTGGTGGAACCGAGATGCTGCAGATAAGAGGCTCGGCTCCGAGAATCACTCTGTCTGTTCTTTGTGGTCTGAGAAGTGGAGTCAGCCTTAGCCTGGAGCTCGGGGGGAATAAATGATGTGAGCGACCTTTCAGCACCGCAGAGAATATTCCCCTGATTTATGATGGCCCGCTCTTCCCCGATCTGCTAGCTCTCCTATTAACTGCGCCATCCAGGGTCCAATTTCTCTGTTTGATTGATGATGTTTTAAGAAGGCATCACGGAGGTCTCTAACTCCAATGACTCCCCTCCCCCGCCCCCCCCCCCCCAGCAATTTTGGCTTGCTTTCTGTTGCATTTCTGACATGTCTCCACCTTGTTCTTTTTGCTCTGTTCATTGGGATCTAAATGGAATGTGGTGTCTTTTCATTATTTACCGTTGTGGAGTTCCTGTTACTCTCTCAATCGTTTCGACTTGAAAAAAGAAATGTGCCGTTATAGCCTTCTCTTCTGCATCCCATCCTTTTTCATGTCCTCTGTGTTTCTTATCAACGAAAGATGTCTGGGTTTATTTGAATGGATGCTTCTTTTCAGAGGGCGTATTAGTTTTGTAATTATTATATTTGTTTAAGCCTCTGCGGGGTTGCCCCTTGCTTTCTATATTGAGATATTGCACGCTTTTTTTTTTTTCAATTTCAGTTTCTATTGTAAATGTTCTCTTCCTTTTGACCTTTAGAATAACGAAGATTATTTAATCGAAACCGCTAATTTGAAAAGGAACAGCATTTTAACTTCTACATTTATTTCAATTAATAGATCACCAAGCTTTGACAGAATTACATTTTGGGGAGCGTTATTTCTGGAAGAATTATTTTTAGATATCTTTCTTTACCCTCTTTAAAATTATATTTTAGATATCTTTCTTTACCTATGGAGCTGTGTAGCCCAGGCTGGCCTCAAACTCGTGAATCCTCCTGCCTTCGCCTCTTGATCGCTTACGGGGCTCACAGGTGTGTGCCACTGTCCCAGGCCGTGTTTTGTTTCGTTATTTTTCAAATAATGGATGGGTGTCTCGTTGGTGATCTCTTCCCCTCTTGGTGGAATCTGCTTTCTCAGGTAACATAGGGCTTCTCTCATTTACCCCCCTGTCCCACCAGATGCTACTACATCTTGAGGCGTTCATCTCTGACGAGGCGGTGTGCCGTTCTGTCCGCTGGGCACCGGTGAGCACGATGGCTTTCTTGGCCTCAGTATCATGCCCTGATGATGCTTTGTTTCTCTGACATTCAAGAGAAACCCAAAAGGGCTGGGGATATGGCCTAGTGGCAAGAGTGCTCGCCTGGTATACATGAAGCCCTGGGTTCGATTCCTCAGTACCACATATATAGAAAACAGCCAGAGGTGGCGCTGTGGCTCAGGTGGCAGAGTGCTAGCCTTGAGCAAAAAAGAAGCCAGGGACAGTGCTCAGGCCCTGAGTCCAAGCCCCAGGACTGGCCAAAAAAAAAAAAAAAGAGAGAAACCCAAAAGCGATTCTTCTATTCTCGGCTCCTCTCCCCGCCCCCTCCCCCACAGCATTTAGTATAAATCTGGAAGCCTCTTGAGTTGTTTTCCGAAAGTATGATGTCATTAGAAATATACACACAAATTAAGAGAAAAAGTAAATTATTTAGAAATCACTTTGCATCTAACTGGAAGAAAGCACAGGTGGAATTTTTTTTTCTAGGTTTTTTATTTTTTTCTCCTCGGGCGTGGGTTTTTTTAAATCATAGTTGCAATCATTCTGAATGTATAATGCTATAGTTTGTGGGTTTTTTACATAACCGAGTCAGCATAAACATAGCAGAGAAAAATTTTCCATTGAGTAGGTTGACCCTTGGGAAATGAACCTCTTCCTGGCATTGAAGTGTGTGTATGTATGTTTTGCTATTTACCAAAAAATGCCGAACGATCTGGGTGCAATCTTTCTTTCTTTTGCATAATTTACTTCGGGTAAAGTCTAAGAATTACTAGATGAAAGCCTCGTGATTTTTATGGTTGGCAGTGTAAGTTACTAAGTCCCAAATGCCCTGTAGAAATTTGCATGCATGATTTCGGGTTGAGTCTTGCTGGCCTGTTACATTGGACAAAAAACTTCAATCTTTCCGTGAACTCTCTCCTGAGAACTGCCCTTTGCCTGTCTGTGGTCTCTGTCTCCTTCTCTCTCCCCTCCTCTTCCTCTTTTATGTTTACATAGTTGGAAGAAGGGGTTTTACTTGGACGTGTTAGTTGAGCACAGTGCACCTTGACCCCTGCCACTCTTCCGTCATCCTCTTCCTATGTCTCCCTGTGTTCCGTCTCTTCCTAAAGGACACAGGTCATCGAACACACTGTGGCATGATGTGTCTTCCAATATATTCCTTAAAGTTATTCTCGATGGCAGTAGAGTTTGAACTCAGAGCCTTCCTCTTGCTGGGCAAGTGTTCTATTACTTTAGCTACTTTTCAGAACTTCTTTGTTTCAGTTGTTTTTCAGAGAGTGTTTCACGCCCTTGCCTGGGGCAGCCTCAAGACTCAGTCCTCCTAACTGTACCTCCGTCTTAGCTGGAATTAGGGGTGTGGGCCACCACCTCCATCTTGTGTGTTGAAATGCAGTCTCCCTAACGCTTTCCCCCCAGGCTGACTTCGAACCATCGGCTCCTGATCTCTACCCCCCAATAGCTGATTACAGGAACGAGCCGGCCCACTCGGTCTGAAGTTAAACTTAAAAAAAAATTTCATTAGCGTACATCACTTAATTATAGAGCATTTCCATCGTGACAGTGCCACACACGTGTACAATGTTGATCACACTCGTGGGACCAACTTTTCTCCCTTTACTCTTCCTTATCACACTCCCCTTCCCAAATTAGTTCCCAGAGATTTCGTTGTTCTGTGCTCATTTGGATATTAAAGTTTTTTTGTTTTTTTTTTTAATGAGAGAATTTTTCTATTTTTTTTTTTAATAGTCAGACTTGTGTTCATTTTCTGTTTCACTGGCTTTTCCCTCTGGTAATTTTTATAAACAGGTTGTTAGGTTTGCATCTAGATTTTTCTGTGGTTTGGTTTTGTTAAATGTCATTCGTTAATGAGTTTGGGATTTTGTGATTAGTTTTTTTGTTGTTGTTGTTTTGTTTCGGGTGGTGCTGGCCTGGGCTTGGGTTCGGGGCTGGGGGTACAGTCTCTGCACCTCTTGTGCTCAAGGCTCTCTATCATGCTGTCACTTGAGCCCCAGCTCTACTTCTGCCTTTTTGATGTTTAATAGGATATGAGTCTCACAGACTTTCCTGCCTAGTCTGCTTTCAAACTGAGATCCTCCAGTCTCAGCCTCCTGAGTAGCTGAGATTACAGGCGTGAGCCATGCCACCTCTCGCTGACTTACACTTCTTAACTGAACAGAGGCTGTTCTTAGTGAATTAGGAAAATCTGAATTTCTAATGACACGTCACTCTGAGATTCTCTTCCCATCGCATTTACGGTCCTGTGCTACATAGTTGGATGTTTTTGTTTCTTTTTTTCCTCTTCAGTGGTTTTTGAAGATGGGCATCCTATTTGAGTAGTCAATAGTTACTTTGGTGGTTTTTGTTTTTTAATCTTACACTTGCATTTTTGTAATTATGAAAGAAAAAGGAGTCCCGGGGTTCTGCAGTGTCGTGAGGCAACCGCTGCTCACATAACCTGGCTCGTCGCGCACGAAGACCTGCAGGAGAGACTCCAGGACTTCAACGTACAGATAAAAAGGGGAAGTGCTAATTACCCTGATACGATCTGCGCGCTCCTGTGCGTGTGTTGAAATATTACACTGTACCGCATAAATATGCGTAGCAATTTTATGCTCATAAACATTAAATACACATTCTAAAAAAGAAAAAAGAATCTGGAGCTCAAGCTGGGGGCTGGGGGCTCTGGCCTGTCATCCTAGCTACTCCAGAGACCCAGATCTGAGGATCGTGATTCAAAGCCAGCCCTGGCGGGAAAGTCTGTGAGACGCCAATCTTCAATGAACCGGCAAGAGGCTCAAAGTGGAGCTGTGGTTCAGGTGGTAGAGCGCTAGCCAGGAGTGAAAAATCTAGGTGAGGCCTTGAGTTCAAGCCCCAGTACCAGAAAAAAAAAATGAGGGAGGGGAGAGGGGCGATGACTTTGGATTTGCTTTTATGGAATGCTGGGGGGGGGGGGAAGCCACGTGCTTGTGTATGGTTCTAGCTCATTCCCCTCCCTTCCCACAACACAAGAGCTGCTTCCTTCTTTGTTAGTTTATCTGCAGTATCTCACTGGTCTCCGGACTCCGCCGGGGTGCGTTCCAGGACCCCAATGGGGTGTTTGCAACTGGATAAACAGAACTCTACAGAGACAATTTTGTGCACAAGGTTCCTCCCCTCCTTCCTTTCCTCTCCTCTCCTTCCCTCCTCTCCCCGCCCCTCCCTTCCTCTTCCTCTCACCCGCTCCTCCCAATTTCTTGGATGGAACCCAAAGCCTCTTGCCTGCTAGGCAAGTGCTCTGCCCCTGAGCTCTACCCCCAGCCTCACGCCAGATCCCAGCTTTCCCTCTTTTCCCGTGTCGTCGTAGATTTGGGAGCACGTCCACCCTACTGTGGATACTAGTCGAAGGTGCCCGCCTCAGCGTCGGCATCGGGCTCTCTTGTGGTTATCTCCTGGAAGTCGAAAACTCTGAGGAAATTGCTTGCCGGCGGCCACACCTGCCTGAGTGTGCACCTTGCTCTCTAGCAACCAGCCAGTGGGTTATAAAAGGCTTGCCAACAAACGTCCTCGGAAGTGGAGCTGTGGCTCAGGTGGCAGAGTGTACAGCCAAGTGCAAAGCCCTGAGTTCAAGCCCTAGTACCAACACACACACGCACACACGCACACTTGTGTGAACATGCACATAGCTCTCCCAAACCGCTTTGTGTGTGCGCGCGCGTGTATGTGTGTGTGTGTGCGTGTGCGTGCTGGTACTGTGGCTTGCTCTCCGGGTCTGAGCACGATCGCTGAGCTTTTTCGCTCATCTACCACTGGGTTACACCTCTACTTCTGGCTTATGGGTTGTTAGTTGGAGATACGTTTCATAGAGTTTCCTGCCCAGGCTGGCTTTGAACCATCATCCTTAGGTCTTTAGTCTTCCGAATAGCTGGGATTACACGCATAAGCCATGGGCGCTCTGCTCCCTGTTCAATTCTTTATCTTTCCTTGTAAGAGGCTGGGACCAGGCCCACTGAAATCCTTGAAGAAAAAGAGCTCACTGGTTCTTGCTGAAGGATGACAGCGGGGCACCATCACATTAGCAGAAGCGTCGGGGTCGCCCCCTGGTGGCTGTACAGGTGTATTGCTTAGACCTTGACATCGACGACGAGGCCTTGTGCTGTCGCTCAGCTTGCTTGCTCATGGCTGGTCCTCTGCCACTTGAACCGTGCCTCCAGGATGGCATTTTGCTGGTGAGCTGGAGGTGAAATCTCTTGGATTTTTTTTCTGCCCCGCTTCACTTCTACCAGCAATCCTCTAAGTCTCCGCCTCCCAAGACCCGGAGATTACAGACCGACCTTTATCCCAAGCAGCATGTCTTCGAGAAGGACGATTGATTGCTAACGCTTGGCACGCGCGTGTGCCTTCTTATCTTGTTTCAGAAGTCCTGGAATCTTTTTAAAGCTTCTTTTAAGAGGTGGTTTCCCTCAGTCTTCAGAGGAATTCGGAGGATTAATATTTCAGTCTCTCTGTTGGCTCTGCTTTGCTCTGGGAGGATTTTTCTCCCACCCCCCAACCTAATTTCTCTCTGTCCACGGCCTGCACGACTTCTCTGGCTTCAAAGATTCGCATCTGAGAAATCTCCACGTGAAGCCCAGCAGTGATTCAGAGGTGACCTTTAACGTAGGCCCCCCCGGGGAGCGCTGTAGCTGATCCATGCCTACCCTGCCACCCCCATACCCGTTACACTCAGCCGAGACACCCCCAGCATGCTGGACCCCGTGGGGAGCCGCTGCCTTTCTCTGTCTTTGAGATGGGGTCTCCCTACGGGACTCAGGCTCATGGCGGACTTCCGTGCCGAAAGAACCCTTCCGCTGTGTCCTTCCGAGAGCGAGGCTGACACACACGCACCACCGTGTCTGCCTGGGCTTTCTTCCTTGGTTAGCCATGTGTGGATTTGGGGTTGGCTGTGTGTGTGTGTGTGTGTGTGTGTGTGTGTGTGTGTGTGTGTGTGCGCGCGCGTTGTTGTCATTACTGGGGTTTGAATCCAGGCTCTTGGTGCTCTATCACTTGAACCATGTCTCCAGCCCTTGGGTTGGCTTTTGAACATCACTGTTTTTTTTCTCCTGCCCACTTTAGTTCTTATATTCAAACGACCCCGCTGGTAGGATGGGCTTACCGTGGAGTTTGCCTGAGCATTTGGCCCTATTCCAAACAAATGCCTTTTCTGCAGCTTGGCTGGACATCTTTTTTTTTTTTTTATGATTGAATTGTTTCTACCCCTTCTTTCGCCCTCTCCTAATAAATTTATTCCTGTAACCAACTCTTTTTTTAAATTAAATTTTGTTGACAAGGTGTTGTGCAAAAGGGGTACAGTTACATAATAAGGCAGTGAGGGGCTGGGGATATGGCCTAGTGGCAAGAGAGCTTGCCTCATATACATGAGGCCCTGGGTTCGATTCCCCAGCACCACATATACAGAAAATGGCCAGAAGTGGCGCTGTGGCTCAAGTGGCAGAGTGCTAGCCTTGAGCGGGAAGAAGCCAGGACAGTGCTCAGGCCCTGAGTCCAAGCCCAGGACTGGCCAAAAAAAAAAAAAAAAGGCAGTGAGTACATTTCTTATGATATCTTACACCCTCGTTTTTCTTTCCCTTCCCTAGATCAGGTAGGCATATATACAATACCCAGTGTACCAAAAACATATACAGTAGCCACGTGGCCTACGCCAAAGGAAATTCACCTAGAACTTTAAATATAACGTCAACAATAGAGTTTGCTCATCCTTGTCTTATATGATCATGCATACATAGCTGTTGAACTATTGTGATCCACTGAGAGGTCAATTTTTGACCTTTATATGTTGAGTAGTTGTTTGGTTTTAGTTACATAATGTAGGGTCGCTGACCCAAACCTGTGGGAAATACCATTTGACAAGAAGTTTTTTGTTTCGCAGACCTGGTCTCTACTGTCTCCCCCCTCCCCCCACCTTAACAGTCATATATCAAGGAGATCATGCCCCTTTGTTTTCTGTGTTCTAGACTTGTCTCACTCAACATTATTTGTTCAACTTCTGACCATTTCCCTGCGAATACCAATATTTCATCATTTCTTTTTTTTTGGGGGGGGGGCAGTCCTGGGGCTTGGACTCAGGGCCTGAGCACTGTCCCTGGCTTCTTTTTGCTCAAGTCTAGCACTCTGCCTCTTGAGCCACAGCGCCACTTCTGGCCATTTTCTGTATATGTGGTGCTGGGGAATCGAACCCAGGGCCTCATGTATATGAGGCAGGCACTCTTGCCACTAGGCCATATCCCCAGCCCCATTTCATCATTTCTAATCGCTATGTAGTATTCCATTGTGTACAGGTACCACATTTTTTGGATCCATTTGTCTGTGGAGGGGCATCTGGGTTGTTTCCATATTTTGGCTATTGTGAGTTGTGCCGCGATAAACATGGATGTGCAGATGTCTTTTTGATATCCTGAGAACTGTTGTCCAGGATAGATGCCTAGGAGTGGTATGGCTGGGTCATAGGGTAGGTCTGTGTTGGCTGGCCATCTTTACGCATAAACTTGTGTTCACTCGGGGTTCTTAGTTTTCTTCTGTGTTCCGAAGGTGATGGCTCTAAGCTTGTTGCTCTTCTATGGTGCAGCATTGTTTACTGAAATCTGTAGTGGGTTTAGGCCTTATTTTCTCTCCTGCCTATAAAATGTGTCTGGAGGGTTACAGGTTATGCTGGCTGTTATCTGAGAGAGGCCTGTGGCTGTTCTGAAAGAAGCTGCCTGACAGTTAACATTCGTTCATTTCATGTCTTTATTTGTGTGTGTGTGTGTGTGTGCGCGCGTGCGCGCGCGCGCGTCTGTGCTGGTACTGGGGCTTGGACTCAGAGACTCATGCTCTTGTTTGGCTTTTTTCTTCCCAAGGGTGGCACTCTTCCACTTGAGCCACAGCTCCTCTTTAGGCTATTTTCTGGTTGATTGGACATAAAAGTCTCATGGACTTTTCTGTCTGGGCTAGCATCCAGCCATAATCCTGAGGTCGCCTCCTCCTCCTGAGTAGCTGGGATTGCAGGTGTGAGCCACCGGTGCTGGTCTAGCTTACATGGATTCTAAGCCTCCACCAGCTGGACCAGATATGTGGAGGAGCTGAATTTGGGATCTATCTGCCAGATGTTCTAGTGCAAACACTAGCTTCCACATATTACAAGGGCCTGAAGCCGTGAGCACGAGGAGATTAGCTGTCCTAGATCTCATGTGACATGAAGCTTAAGAAGGTTGGCACCTAGGATGGCGTAGACTCTTTGGAAAGCCACCAAATCAAGTAGCATCCATTGAATAGTTTTTGTTTAAGGTACGTTAAAAAACTTCAAACAATCAGAATCTCCTCACAGGGGCCTATGGGGTCTTATTTCAATTGTCTACTGCCGTGTGTGTGCGTGTGCGTGTGCGTGTGCGTGTGTGTGTGTGTGTGTGTGTGTGTGCTGGTCCTGGGGCTTGAACTCAGAGCCTGGGCATTGTCACTAAGCTTCTTTGCTCAAGGCTAGTACTCAGCCACTTTGAGCCACCGCTCCACTTCTGGCTTTGTTGGGAGTTAAGTGGAGATAAGAGTCTCACGGACTTTCCTTCCCCAGGGCTTTGAACTGCAATCCTCAGATCTCATCCTCCTGAGTAGCTTGGATTACATGTGTGAACCACTGGTCGCTGGCTATACTGTCTATTTTCTTGATGGTGTCAACTTCCAGAGACTTCCCTTGGCTTTACCCTGTGCTTGTGAGCCAGGCAGTTCACTATGACGCTTGAACATCTATTTTCATTAACTTCAGTGGTTGAGAGTTAGGCCCATGTCTTCTGTGGTGACAGTGACAGGGCCTCAGGGTGCAAACATTCGATCTCCTTTTACAGGTCCACAGAATCTGATGACACCTTGTTAGCTCTGTTCACAGTCCCTGTCCTAGTAAGTCTATACAGAATCAAATCCACAGAGGAGACGCTAGGAATGAAGCCACAGGGAGGAATGGAGGTCAGCCGGGCCAAGAGTGGGTTGTAAGCACCAGAACAGGTGTGACTATCAGATAAAGCTACTGGGTCTGTGAGAGGCTGGGAAAACCACCACAGTATGGAGCCTCTTATTACTTATAAGTTTCTTATACTTGCTTGTCATTTCTTCCTTGTCATGTCATGGGATATTTTATTAAAATCAGTGGAATAGCCACACATCTTGGATTCTAAAATGGAATTAATAAACTTGAAAGAAAAAAAAAAAGAAGGAAAACGTTGACTCCAACATAGCGATACAGGCTGACTTCCAAGAAACAGTCTTCACCGGAAAAGCAAGGGACAGAATAATATATAGTATTATGTAATATTGTCAAACTTTGAGAGATGCCCGAATAGAATTAATACACTCGAAGAAACAAAAGAAGGAAAAAAGTTGGCTCCAATGTCATGATATGGAACATCTTCCAAGAAATATTATTCACTGGAAAAGCACGGGCCGGAATTATAGGTATAATAATACTCTCAAAACTTTAGAGATATCCTCCATATTCATATACATACTGCAGGAAGGCACCTGCGTGGAAAAGATTCGAGGAAATGTTAAGCGTGACTGCTTCTGGAAGAGTCCATTGGAACCTGCTGGCGAATTAGAGACTGGCTTTCCTTGGCACACTCTTTTGTGCTGGCTGATTAATAGCCTGAGCTAACAACAGTAGCTGCCCAGCCCCCCTCCCCCCTCCCCCCCTAGCCAGCCCTGGGGTGGGGGAGGGAGGCTGGGGAGGGCCTAGGCCTTCGCTGAGCTGTGTCCTAGCTCCTGCTGGGGGAGGAGGGGGGCGTGGATGATGGAAGTGGCCAGTTGTGACCAACTTTTCAACCAAGGGACCCTGAGCACCTGCAAACAAGAACACACCTTGCCTCCGCTCTGGCTCTCCCGTGGGGGAGGGGGAGAGGGAGGAGGGGCTGGGCAGAGGGCGGATGGGTGGGGTGGAGGGGAGATGGCAGTTGGGTCCTACTGGAATTAGGTTTCCAGCCAGGTGGCCGCTGGAGGCCTGGGTTGAGCATCTTCTCCGGGGCACCTGTCTTGACCCTGAGCCCCATCGTCTACCCGGAGTGCTCAGACTCCGTGCGGTGCACCTGCAGCCTCCACCCTTGTGCTTGTCTGCCTACCTGTCTTCGGGCCTTTCTTCGCCCTGCGGAGATCTCAGGTCCACATTCCTGGGGCTACCGTCCTTTCTTTGATGACTCTATTTTCTGGGGTCTGGATTTCTCTTCCGGGGTAGCAGAGACTGCAGCGGTCCCAGACCTGACATCTTTCCAACTGCAGACACTACAGAAAGAAACCCGGGCAAGGGGGTTACTTGAGTTCCCTTGCCTTTGCCTGTGTCGAGTGTCTGTGACTGGCCCAATGAACAGACCCAGTCCTGTGGGGAGAGGGGGGATGCGGTTCACAGACTGTAACTGTCCTTACAGTGAGGGCCCGAGTCAGCGCTGGTCACCCATGGGGAAAGTGAGGTACGGTAGAGGGGACAGTGTGAAAGAGGCCCTTGCACCCTGAACCAGCACGTGAATCCTTGATCAAGTTGGACCTGAATACAACTTTACCCTAGTTTTCTACTGTGAAATTCTCTCCCTGCTTAAACCAGTTTGGGCAGGGTTTGGGCTGTTACTCCTTTAAACTGGAGTTCTGACTGAAAAAAAGATATTTTGTGCAGAGAGACAGAGAGAAAGAGAGAGTGAGAGAGAGAGAGAGAGAGAGAGAGAGAGAGAGAGAATGTTTGGATTGATATACAGACGATCTGCAATTCACCACGGCTCGACCTTGGATATTTTCCCTTTATGACGGTACGGAGCCTACCCTTACAACATTCTGTCTTCCACTTTCAGTCCAGTGGTCAATACGTTGCATGAAATATTCAACACCTTATTACAGAATAGGCTTTGTGTTAGATGATTTCACCCAGGCTCGGGCTGCTGGAAGTGTTCCGAGCCAACCTTTATGACGGGCTAAGCCGGACGAGGCCATTTGATAGATGGGGTGGGGAGGGGGTGGGGAGGGGCAGGAAGGGCGTCGATGACTTAGCGTCTCTTTCGGCTTGCGGTGGGCTGATCGGGGTGTGATCCCACAGTCGGTGGAGGGGCAGCTCTATGGAAGCGGCAAGGGTGGGGTGGGTCCCCTGGGGTGGCAGGGTCCCCAGGGAGAAAGAGAGAGAGAGAGACTCTAACCCATGACTGCCGTTGCAGGCAAGAACATGAGCCAGCCCCCTGAAGGCAGCAACTGCTCGTTCAGCGACGTGGACGAGCTCACCAGGACCCTCCAGCTGGCCGTCCACATCCCCACCTTCCTCCTGGGCCTGCTCCTCAACCTGCTGGCCATCCGCGGCTTCAGCTCCTTCCTGCGGCGGCGGCGGGACTACGCCGCCACCTCCATCTACATGATCAACCTGGCCGTCTTCGACCTGCTGCTGGTGCTGTCCCTCCCGTTCAAGATGGCCCTGTCCCGCGGGCGGCCGCCCTCCCCGGCCGTCTGCACGCTCGTCGAGTGCCTCTACTTCGTCAGCATGTACGGAAGCGTCTTCACCATCTCCGTCATCAGCCTGGACAGGTTCCTGGCCATCCAGTACCCGCTGCTGGTCAGCCACCTGCGGTCCCCCCGCAAGACCTTGGGGATCTGCTTCGCCATCTGGCTCCTGGTGTGGACGGGGAGCGTGCCCATCTACAGCTTCCACGGGCAGGTGGAGACCTACACGTGCTTCCACAACATGTCGGACGGCACGTGGAGCGCGCGGGTCTTCTTCCCCCTCGAGGTGTTCGGCTTCCTGCTCCCCACGGCCGTCGTGAGCTTCTGCTCGTACGGGAGCATGCGCACGCTCGCGGGCCGCCGGGGCCGCACGCAGGACTGGGCGCAGCAGCGGGCGTGCGTGCGCACCATCGGCGCCAGCCTGGCCGTGTTCGTGGCGTCCTTCCTCCCCGTGCACCTGGCCTTCTTGCTGCAGTTCCTGGTGCGGAACGGCTTCATCGCCGCCTGCGCGGCCCGGCGCGCCATCAGCCTGTTCCTGCAGCTGGCGCTGTGCGTCTCCAACGTCAACTGCTGCCTCGACGTCTTCTGCTACTACTTCGTCGTCAAGGAGTTCCGCGCGGGCATCATGGCCCACCGGCCTTCCCGGGTGCGGCTGGTCCTGCAGGACACGGTGACCAGCAGGGGGTTAAGCCACAGTGGCCTCGCTGGCGTGATGCCATCTTGACCATGGACACCATGTTGGCTCTCCATGCCGCGGACATCTTTCCACAGCACCCTTGATGTGCAGGAGCCCCGGGGCTGGGATTTGTGGGTGAACCTAAGACCCAGGTGAACGCTTCATTTCGACGTCCCAAGAAGTCTGAGGCCGATGATTCAAAATACATCGGGGTGAACAACAACACAAAAGGAGGGGGGGGGGCTGTTAGTCAGCTTTCCCCTCCATCTGTTTCACAGGAAGGTTCTAGAAAGGAGGAGAGGGCTTGGGGGAGGGGATGCATGGAGTCAGCTGCGGTGGGGTGTCTTGGGCGGAGATCCAGCCCTGTCTCAGTGTGGGGGTCCCAGCATGGACCAGGCCCGCGCCCTTCCGCCCTGTGCCGGGCCCCCTCGGTGGCAATGTCCTAGCGACGCCAGGAGGACTGTCGAGGGGCGAGAAGACATGGGGGCAGTCCCACTCCCTTCGGCCCTCCCCAGCACAGGAGGCCAGCGAACCCTTCCCGGGCCGGGCCGTCGGCAGGAGCGAGGGGGGCTGTGTGGCCCAGGCCTTGGGGACACTGCCGGGTAGGGCGGTGAGGACCCCGGAGCGGCCCGAGCCATCAGGACGCACCCGGAGCAGGAAGGAGCCGGGCCCGGGGTGGCGAGCGGACGGCCCTCCCTCTCCCACGAGCCCAGCCGTCCAGCTCCTCAGACCCACGGTGCGGATGAGCGGCGACCCCCGTCCTGATGGCACCCCGAGGCGGCAGGGTGAAGGGCTGCGATCACCGGGGGACGTCGCCCAGGGGGCTCAGGGCCCCTCTCCGGTGCCCGGCAGGGGGGAAGGGGGGAGCAGCGGAGGCAGCAGCGGGCTCTGAACCCTCGAATGCGCTCCGGCTGCGTCGTCGGTTGGCTTCCGGTGCTCTGGAGAAGGAAGGAGCAGGCGGTGACCCAGCTGTTCCCCCAGAGAAAAGCCTGGAAGGGTACATGGCGGGGCGGTTCTGCAAGGCGGGAGGAGTGGGACGCCGGGGGGAGGAGCCGCATCTGAGCACGGAGAGCAGCTTCAGTGAGCCTGCCTGGAGGAGGAGGAGCAGAGGCTCCGGCGGAGCAGGGGGGAGGACGGCCGGGGGCGGGGGCTGTAAGGGTGGCTACATGGGAGGGAGGACAGAGATTTAGGTAAAACCTGGGACCTGCCTACAGAGGAGAAGAGGAGGAGGTGGAGGAAGAGGGAGAGAGAGGAGGAGGAAGGGGGAGGAGGAAGGGGGAGGAGGAGGAAGAGGAAGGGGAGGAGGAGGGAGAGGAGGAGGAAGAGGGGGAGGAGGAAGAGGAGGAAGAGGAGGGGGAGGAGGAAGAGGAAGAGGAAGAGGGGGGAGGAGGAAGAGGAAGAAGAGGGGAAGGAGGAGGAGGAGAAGGGAGAAGAGGAAGGGGGAGGAGGAGAGAGAGGAGGAGGAAGAGGAAGAGGAGGGGGAGGAGAAAGAGGAAGAGGAAGGGGAGGAGGAGGGAGAGGAGGAGGAAGAGAAGGAGGGGAGGAGGAAAAGGGGAGGAGGGGGAGGAGGAGAAGGGGAAAAGGAAGGGGGAGGAGGAGGAAGAGGAGGAGGAGGAAGAGGAGGAAGAGGGGGAGGAGGAAGAAGAGGGGGAGGAGGAGGGGAGGAAGAGGGGAGGAAGAGGGGGAGGAGGGAGAGGGGAGGAAGAGGAGGAGGAGGAGGGGGAGGAGGAGGGAGAGGAGGAGGAAGAGAAGGAGGCAGAGGGGGAGGAGGGGGAGGAGGAAGCAGAGGAGGAGGCGGTGAAGAAAGAGGAGGGGGAGGAGTGTCCTGCAGCCGTGGGGGAGGGGGGAGGGGATGGGGAGGGCAGAGCCACTTCCTGGGGAGCCCCTGTGTCCTCTGGGCCACAGAGTCCGGGGAGGGCAGGGCCCCTGTCAGCCTCAGCGGTGGCCGTGTACAGGTGACATTCTGTAGATGCTTCTTCCAGGTGCGGGGTGGGGGGGGAACATGTCAAGCAGTGATGGCGATGGGTGAGCAAGTGGGGTGACCCCCCCCCTCCAGCCTGGGCCTCCAGGAGCCGCCGGGCAGAGTCAGGACCCTGTGGACGGAGCTGAGGCCATGGCCGCCCACGGGCCTGGGCTGCAGGGCTGCGCCCCATCCTCTCCCTGCCCCACAGCCATCTTACACAGAAGCCCCCCCCCCCCGTGATACCCAGCCGGGCATGGGGGGTGGGGCGCTGGGCTGGGTCAGAGTCCCTGGGTGACTGCTGTGTGGGGGCCACGTAGCCCCCAGGTTGGGGGGGGGCGGAGCTAGGAGACAGTCCAGTCGAGTCGAGGGGTGTCTGCCACGGACATTCTAGTCTGCCCCTGTGGTTAGGGCCGGATGGGCCACCGGGACCAAGGGCTCAGAGGACCGGACCCCCTGTCACCCCCGGGGGAGGGTCTCAACTGAAGTCTCGGCCGTGGGGAGCAGCCAAGGGGAAGGGAGGAGGTCCGATTAACTGGAAAAGTAATTTGATGCATTGGCCTTGACAAATAAACAAGTTCACCCAGTGCGTGATGACCTGGTCTCCGACGACCCTTGCTTTCCTGCTCCTAGCCGGAGCCTCCCCCCCCCCCCCCCCCCCCGGGCAGTGATCCTGACGCACAGCCGTGTCGCCCTCAGTGCCTTGGAGTCTGGAGGAGGCAGAATCAGAAGCCCTGTCCCTTCAAGGTGGGCTGGGGGGGGCGGGGCAGGCGGGCGGGCGAAGCTTATCATCTTCCAGGCCCCAGACAGCACCTGTGTTCCGGGGCTGCCCCTTGAGCAAGCCCAACCGAAACATGTCTCTGTAAGGTGCGGTGCAGCCACACAAAGACACGTCGGGGGGATCTGCCCAGCAGATCCGAGGAGCTTCTCCCTGCTAGGAATTGCTCTGGAGGGGGCATCTGTGCACACACGTGTTGGTGTGTGTTTCTGGTTCAGGTGGTGTGTCGGGGAGGGGGAGAGAAGAGGAGGAGGAGGAGAGAGGACAAAGAACTTCAGGAATGGCTCTCCTGGCTACCCTGGGATATTCAGATCGCTGACGCTGGCAGGCCATGCACTGCCCAGCCTGACCTTGGCTTAGAGAAGATGCGATGTCCAGTTTGGAGACTGTGCTGCGGGCCCCGAATAAAAGTGGGAAGACTTTGGAGGGCCTAGATTGGTTAAGGAAGATTCCAGAGGTCTGGCTTCAGGCCTGAGTGGGCTGTGGGGAGGCCACGCCTGCCCCAGGGTGGGCGGAATGTTGCTGAGCACCGAGGCTGGGGAAAGGCCACTTCCACTCTCCTGGCTGTACTTGAGCTTCCTGACTTTGAGCTCCAGCTGGGCCTCGGTTGGCACTTCCGGAGGTCAGGCATGTGCTGTGCAGTGGGATGCAGTGCAAATGCCAAGCCAAAGGCACCTGGGGGACTTCATGTAGCGCCTAGGTCAGGGAATCCTAGAAACACTTGGGGTGGGGTGGGGGGGAAGAACTGGGTGGACAAATGGACTTCCTGAATTAGAGACGTTTGGGCAGCTCGTCATCATGCCTGTGACTGCCTCGATTCTTCAGGGACATTTAGAGGTCAAAGTCACCTAGACAAAATAGAGATGCAGGCGGTAAGGACTTTCTTTTCTGCGATCTGTAGCAGGCAGAGCTTTTTGGGCTCTGTGTCTGGCAAGACTGAAGACAGCTCAGCAGCAGGCAATGCCTGCCAGTGCTTCAGCTTTACTGATGGCCGCTACCCCTGTTGTCTTTTCAGGATTTATTTATTTATCTTGGTCAGTTGTGGGGCTTGAACTCAGGGCCCAGGTTCTCTCCTTAAGCTCATTTGCTCTACCACTTTGAGCCACACCATCCCTTCTGGTTTTCTGTTGGTTATTGTGTAGAGAAGCATCTCACAGACTTCCCTGCCCAGGCTGACTTTGAACTGTGATCCTCACATCTCAGCCTCCCGAGTAGGTAGGATTGCAGGTGCGAGCTACCAGCACCGAGCTCCAGAGACTTGGATGTAGAAGTAGGTATGGGTATGTATCAGACTTTTTGTCACTGTGACCAAGGGAAGAAGGGTTCCCTTTGGCTCACGTTTCCCAGGGTTCAGTGCGCGGCTGGTTGTCCCCGCGTGACTGGGCCCATATGGAGGCATGGTGGCAGGAACATGTAGGAGAGGAGGAGGCTGCTCACCTCCGGGCAGCCAGGAAGCAGAGTGTGAGGAAGAGACCCAGAGCATACTTCCTCCCACCGGGCCCTACCTCCTCAAGTTTCTAGAAACTCTCCAAATAGCGGCACCAGCTTGGGACCAAATGTCCTACCGCAGGACCTGCAGGGGACATTGGATACTCAAACCGTGACCTGGTGGCCTGTTCAGGTGGCAGAGGTCTGCGGGCCAATGGCCCTGCTCCCTGCCAGCCATCCAAGGGCCCGAGGCGACGGATCCTTGCACCCATATTCTGCAAGGCGCTTTCTTTCTGCCAGAAGGGAAGTGGAGGGAGGGGGGCCCCAGGCGACGAGAGGCAGCAGCCGGTTGCCCAGCAACGGCTCTGCACTGGCAAGTTGCTCCTGGGCCCGGCGAGGAGTCTCTGTTTACTTGAACAAGCTCCAGTGGGGTTCTCTTGCAGAACACAAAGCTCCCCACTGTTAGTGCAGGGACAAAATGGCATTTCTAGAATGAGAAGGGGGAGAAGGCAAAGGGGACGGCAGCAGAGACTACTCTGGTGTGTGGGTGAGACTTGGAGATTCACGTGTGTGTGTGTGTGTGTGTGTGTGTGTGTGTGTGACAGGAAGGGGAGTGGGCAGTGGTAATGGCCAGGCTTTCCCCGGAAGCCTCAGGATGACAGGTCAGACCTGTGTGACAGTCTCATCTCAAGTCCTTGGAAACCCCAAGGGAGGACTTCCCTTGGAGGAAAGCTCTGGGGTGGTGCAGGTGGCAGAGTGGAAAGTCGCTGCCCTAAGGGGGACAGGGGACGGTGCCCAAGCAAGGGGGGGCCAAGGAGACCAGACGCCATGGAGGAAACGGAGACGTGACATGACGCTTGCTGGCAAAGACGGGTGGGAGGGGGTGGATAAAGCGTCCTGCCTCGCCCAGGTCTGTGGCAAAAGACAGCTGGACCAGCTGTGGTCACCTGACAGCGGTCATTTAAGGGGTGCCTCCCCCCACATCTCATAGGGAGTCCTCCCTCCTCCTCCTCCTCCTCCCCTCTCTGGGAAGAGCTCTTCTTAGGGGTCTCCTCTGCGTCCTGACGCAGTCTGTCTTCCTGAAGAGGATTGGAGGTTGAGGATCGTGCGCTGGTAGGAAACTCATGCAGGCTCCTTCGAGAGCAGGTTCGTTGGAAGTGGAGGTGTGGCTCAAGTAGTAGAGTGCTGGCCTTGAGCAGAAAAGCACGCAGGGCTCTGAGTTCAAGCTCCAGTACCAACACACATGCACACACACACACACACACACACACACACACATGAGTTTCTTGCAGAGGTGAATATAGGTGTACAACTTTAGACATTTACTAAATGCTGAGTAAAATCAGAAAGGAAAGAAAGGTTTGATCCTGGGGCTCGAGTACAGGGTCCGGGTGTTGACCCTGAGTTTTGTTCAAGGCTAGTGCTCTACCTCTTGAGCCAGAGCTCTGTTATGCCCAGATTTCGGGTCCCCAAAGACCACCAAGGAGCCGATTCCGATGCAAACGCACCAGAGTCTTTATTGCAAGCTCGAGCCTGGACTCTTAACCGTCACTGACACAGCGGATCTGGATTGAGAGTCCCGACCCTCAGATAGGCAGGGTTTTGATTGTGGTTACAACAGGGGCAGGGTATTTCCAACTTGGCAGATACTTGATTGGATGGCATTTAGCAAGCAAGTCTTGTCCTCCTTCTACTGGCTGTCTACCCTTTCAGTTATCTATTTTGGCTTTGCTATCGGGAACTGGCCTCAATATCAGGAATTGACAACAGGTGGTCACGTAGCACTGATGCAGGGGGTTCGTGCAGGGGGTAGAGCAAGTCACAAATGGGTTAAGCAAGCTGTTTACAGAAGCAGAATTCTGTGGTCAGGCTGACCTAGCACCAACTTTAGTTTAACAATTGCAACCATGTTTTCCCATTACCACCAAGCAAGCTTGAGCGGGCTAAAACAATCCAGTACGCAATCATAAGTAAACCAACCCGACAGTTACCATGGCGTTTCTACTACTATTATGGTTATTTCTATAGTCTGTGACTATGATCATTTTTTACTGTCCATTACCTTGGTTGCTACCCAGGTACAGAGGGGAACAAGGGCTCCCTACATTTTAAATGTCAAACTATAAGAACGTAGTCTCCTGGGCGGGGGTGCAGCCCTCTAGCATGGAGTCATCACCAGGGTTTCGAAGCTGATATCATTTCAACACTAGAACTTAATGTTTCGTCACTCAGGTTCTCAGGCTAGCCTTTACAGCTCTACCTCCAGGTGTGTGTGTGTGTGTGTGTGTGTGTGTGTGTGTGTGTGTGTGTGTGTGTGTGCGTGTGCTTAATTAGAAATAAGACTCTCATGGTCTTTGCTGCCTGGGCTGGATCTGACTTGTAGCCCTCATGTCTCAGCTGGGATTACAGGGCGGAGTCACCGGCACCAGGGCAAGCAAGTTTCCTTCTGTGAAGATGATGTGCAGTGATAATCCCAGCATGCCAGGGGAGTTGAGGCTGCACTGTGTAGGGAGGGAATGATAGCAAGGAGAAAGGCTGTATGTTTTCTGTCTAGAAGCATCCCATGACCACCTAGGCAATGCTGTAATTTGAACTCAGGACCTTGCGCTTGCTACCGCTTGAGCCTTGCCCTCAGCCCCAATGCTCTCAGCTATTTTTCAGGTGCTCCTATTTACACCGCCGGAACAGCTGAGATTGGGTATACGTCACCACACCCAGATTATATGTTGAGACGGAGGTCTCACTCACGGGCTGGCCTCGAACTGCGATCTTTCTTCCCTCTGTCTCCCAAGAGATTGGGATTACAGTCATGCCTCACCCCAGAAATCTTCACTGCCGTGTGCTCATGCCTGGCCGTGTTGTCTGGGGTGCTTTTTGGGGGAACAATGGCAGAGTTCAGTTATTACAGCAATGTGTACTGCCCCCCCCTCCCCAAATCTCTAATATTTCTATTCCCTGCCCATCGCTTTGAATGGTAAGCCCTAGAGGGCAGAGACGATGTCTTCTCCATCCCTGGTTCCTCCAAAACGTTCAGAGTGCCCGGCACACAGTAGGAGCTCAATGAATTGTGTTACCTAGATTGCTGGTGTGGGTATACCACCTGTGGCTCTCCCTGTGGATGGGGGCGGGGCGCTCCTCCCAGACGGCACACCTTGCGTGTTCCTGCCTCTTGAATGCAGCGGCCACCGTGCCACTTCTTCTCGGGACACAGGCCAGACAGGGCCAGCTCTTGGACAATCCCCAGCAAATGAGGACTATGTGATCGTTTTATGTCTATGAAGAAGCCCTTGCCTGCCTATCTGGCCCATTAACTTACCCTGATTGCCTGGCAGAACAGTGCCAGGTACAAACAGGTACACACACCCCTGGCTATGCGTGACAGTGGCAGCCTTAAGCACTGCCCGGGACTGCAAGGCCGGGCTTGTGCACCCGGCACCCGGGTCCTAGCAGACAAGCCCACGAGGCTGCTCTCGGCTGGGAACACTCAGATTTGGCTGCCTTCCTTTTGTTTCCTTCCTCCCTCCCTCCCTCCCTCCCTCCTCTCTCTTACTTTTTCTGTCAGTTGTGGGGCTTGAACTCAGTGCTACTTCTGGTTTTCTGGTGGTTAAGTGGACATGAGGGTCTCATGGGCTTTGCTTCCCTGGCTGGCTTTGAACCCCTGTCCTCAGATCACAGCCTCCCGAGTAGCCGGGATCGCAGGGCGAGCCACCGGCACTGGCTGCATTCTCTCCGAGCGGCGGCGGCTGCCCAGACTGCGTCCCTCGCCGCCTCAAAGGGGGCCGGGGGCGGCCGATCAGTGGCTGGGAGAGCAGCCGGGAAGGAGCTGGCGGCTCAGACGGAGCTCCTGGGGAGCTGAGCTAGCCACGGCTTGCTGACCTTCACAAGGCCAGGCGATACGTCCTGGGTGTGGGCGAAGGGGAAGAATCTGCCCACCGGCGCCCATCTCCCTTCCCCTCACCAGAGCGTGTTGATTCTCGGCACTGGCTGGTCCTGCCAGGACAGATGCAGGGCCTCCGACCCAAATGGCCGGGGAAGCCCCAAAGGTCAGAGGTCGCCAGCCAGAGCCCAGCCCGAGAGGCGAAGCTGCTCCCCGAGTCCCCGTACCTCCCCCTATGGGGGAGATGACAAACAGCCTGAGGATAAGCCAGAGGCGAGGGTGGCTGGCGGAGGGGCAGCTGGAGAGCTGGAGACAGCCAGGGTCCTTCCCCGAGCCCGCTGCAGAAGGAAGGCCGGGCCCCCAGGCCACGCTACCAGAAGTCTGCTCGAGCCAGCACTGGGGGCTCACGCAAGAGGCTGCGATCTCACGATCACGGTTCAGAGCCAGCCAGGCAGGAAAGTCCACCAGACTCTGATCTCCAAGGAACCACCAGACAAGCAGATCCAGGAGAGCTGGGGCTCAAAGTGACAGAGCGCTCGCCTTGAGGGAGAGAGTTCACGGACAATGCTCAGGACCTGAGCTCAAGCCCCACAACCACACACACACACACACACACACACACACACACACTTTCTCTCTCTCTGCTCAGCTTATGGCCCCAGCCCATCCCTTGGCCTCGGGGTCAGGAGACAGGCCAGTTGCCATCCACCTGTGCGGGTCCAGTCAAGCCTTCTGTAGTAGGGTGGAAACGTTGCCAAGGTCACCAAGAAACATGAAAAGAATCGCACAAGGTCCTCCCAAGCCTATGGAAACGCTTGGCCTTGGATGACACAGGAGGATGTTTGACATGAAGCAAACACATAGATACCCTGTTCCTTGCTTGCTTGGCCTAGATATCCCTTCCCCAACCTCTTCCGGTTCATTCCTCAGTACCCTCTAGCCTGGATCTCTAGTGCTCTAGGCGCAGGGAGGCCTGGCTTGGGCTAGATTGTGGGTTGGTTGCTTTTTTTTGATAATGGTCCTAAGGCTTGAACTCATGGCCTGGGTGCTGTCCCTGAGCTGCTTTTGCCCAAGGCCAGCACTCTACCACTTGAGCCATAGCACCCCTTCTGGCTTTTTTCTGAGCAGTTTTTTGGAGATGAGCGTCTCATGGACTTTCCTGCCTGGGCTAACTTTGACTCGAGAGCCTCAGATCTCAGCCTCCCGAGTATCTAGGGTTGCAGGCCGTGAACCACTGGCGCCCGGCTTAGATTATGTTTCACAAGGAAGAGAGGCCGGCGAGTACAAGGCCCCATTGAGTAGCACTGAGTAGGACCCCCAGCATATAGTGGGGCTCAGGAACATGTGCCGGCCGCTCCTTCCTCGCTTCCTTTGGGGGGGCTCCATCTGGGTTTGCGACCTGGCTGAGCTGAATGACCCAGGAAAGGAATCTCTTCACAGCTCAGGTATGGTGGGTAGGAGATGGGATGGGTGGGGGGGGTGGGAGATGGGAAGGAGTGTCCTCATATCCCGGCCTTTCGGGGCACCCTGGGTGGGGCGTTTTCACTTGTACTTCCATCCAGTTCCCCAAGCAGGCCAGCAACGTGCCTGCCATGCAGAACACGGCCCTCGTGAGCCAGCCTATCCAATTCTTGGGCTCTGGCTACCCGAGTGGGGCCACCGGAGCCCCGGGACTTGGCACAAGCCACTGAAATGCTGTTCTTTCCACCCTGTGTTTGGCCCAATTCTGGTAAATTCGAGTTTTACGACTAGCAACAACAGCAACACGAAGACCGCGTCCCGGAGGCAATCCAACTGGAAAGCTTCCCGCTCTGCTCTGTCCAGCCTGCCCCGGGAGCCCCGGGGACTGTGGTTTCCTTGGAAACCATGGACCAGCCTTGGGAGCTGGAGCCCTGCAGGGGGGTGGGGGGGGTGGGGGATGGGGGAGGGGATCTTTGGAAAGGCTTTGTGGGGCAGCTCTGCTGGCCACGGTGCCATCCAGAGCAGACACACAGCCTGGGAGGTGAGTGCCCGGGGTGCGTAGTGGCCAGCATGCCGTCCACGACACCCCCCCCTCCGGGAGAAAGGAGCTCCCGAGACGGGGTGAGTCTTGCCACCTCTCTCTCCATTAGGCAACACCCCCCCCACCCCCACCCAGGCCCCTCCGTGCTTCAGGCAGGTGTTTCTGATCACCTAGAAGATCAGGAGTTTTACTGTCCGGACCAGTAAGGGCTGCCCCATCTCGCATGTTATACACGGTACCCCATGAGACTGCTCCAGACCCGGCTAATGCCTGAATGCCGTGCGGAAGGGGCCCCAGGCCTGACAGAGAGGCCGTGGTACGCTAATGAACCTACTACCTCAGTCTGCCAGGCTGGGGCTGAGGCTGGGATGGGCAGGGTAGGCTCTCTCCCTAAAATCTCTGTAGTCTCCTCCTTCCTCTTCCACTTTCCTATTCAGCTAGTTTCTTTGTTTTGTTTTTTGCCAGTCCTGGGGCTTGAACTCAGGGCCCGAGCACCGTCCCTGGCTTCTTTTTGCTCAAGGCTAGCACTCTGCCACTTGAGCCACAGCGCCACTTCTGGCTGTTTTCTATCAATGGGGTGCTGAGGAATCGAACCCAGGGCTTCATGTATACAAGGCGAGCAGTCTACCACTAGGCCACATTCCCAGCCCCTCAGCTAGTTTCTTCCTGGGAAGAGACGCCCGTTGGAGGCACCCTGGAGGTTATCCATCCGTGTATCACAGTAACTAGCTGCTAGTTAGTGGGAACCAGTGGGAAGGGCAATGTCCCCAGTTACCTGGGAAGCCGACAGCCCCCAAACTCCTCCAGGATTGGCGTCCAGAGCCTGGATCTGGCAGCCAGATCTGACTTGGGACTCCTGGACGTTGAGCTTGGGGTCTAAAACCCTGGTTTCGACCCCCACTCTAATACAAGAGGTAGGCAAAAGAGAGCAGTGGGAGCCAGGGGCGTGATGCTTCGACAGGATCCCTGGCTGAGTGGGGTGAGGGAGGATATTGCTGGTCAGAGCCCCTGCCCCCGCTTCTCCCTACCCCCCCGCCCCGGCCTCTCACAGTGACCCCTTTTCTGGTTCTCATCAGCCCTGTTAGGGGCAGAGCCACAACTCCCAAGGAAGCCGCTGGTGATGTCAAGGCGTTTTGTTCCTGGGCTGCTCCCTCCATGCTGCGGTAGCTGGCGTGTATGCAGCCCCTGCACGGATGACAAGATGCTTGGTGTGGGGGGGGGGACAGACAGGGCGGCGCAGGCCTCCGGGGACAGCACTGCCTCCCTAGCCGATCGCCCTGGATTGAGTCTCCATTCTAGTCCTCAAGCCCACCCTCAGCGGGCCCCAACCTTGGGGTCTCCGCAGCCCTGACGCGCTAGCCGCACCCCTGCGCGTGTTCCCATTTCCTGCTTTGCCTCCTCCTCCCGCCCGCAAAGCTCAGGACTCCGGGAAGCCTGCCGGGGCTGCCAGCTCATCCCTTCTTCCAGTGAGCCCTGTGTGGAGACCGCGCTATTAGTGCTGGAGAAGAGCTGCAGCATGAGTCTCCAGACTCCCCGCTCTACAGAAGGCGAGGTGGGAGCCCAGAGACAGTGTTTGCCCAGCCTGGTCTCCAGGGCAGAGCGTAGACCCCTGGATCTCCAGGTGCCGACCCCTCCTCACCCCAGGGCCGGTGCACACACTCCCTTGGTGGTCTCTGCTTCCTACGCGTCACACACACCCCCCCGTAGCAGGCAGGGCTGCTTCTCCTTCGTGGGCAGGAGGTAGCCGGTGCCCAGGTCCCTGGGCAGGCACTGCCGGGATGTCAGGGACATCCACTGTCATCCCCTAAGCAGGCAAGGAAGATCCAAGTCCCCTCCTCATAAGAAAGACTCCAAGCATCAGTGGGCGGCGACGCCTTCAAGCAAACGGCTGAGAATGGTTTCTATGGAAACTGCCCAGGCTCTGGTTTCCAAGGCAACGGCTGCACGAGGGTTACGCTTCCTATTTATGTCAACTTAGCATTTCCAACTGCTCTATTCTCCTAGCCAAACCCAGGCTTAATGCAGTTACCTGAAAGGGAGGAAGTCCCAGACCCGGGTAGGTGCACAAGGACCAGGACATGCTCACACATGCACACACACACACACACACACACACACACACACACACGTCTAAGAAGCCATGGAAAGACACTGCTTTGCTGAGGCCCCTGGTGCTGTGGAGCTTGGAGTATCCTTCCGGAAGGAGTAAATGAATGTCCATACCTTAACCTTTTTAAAGTTGACAAATGGGTTGTACGTGCACACACACAACACACACACACACACACGCCACTCAAATATGCACATACATCTGCATCTGCTAATTTTAAATTTTGGAGAACTTTACATATTGGTACAAATAACTTTACATGCTTCTTTGTAGCAGAAATAAAATATTGTACCTTTAACAAAACAAAAACTAAGTCTCCAGTCAAGGGGCTTTCCAATTCTGTTTTCAACTTCTTGCCAGTACCACAAAAAAAATATCCTTCTTGTATGTATATTTTATGTGCTTGTTTGGACACACCCATAAGGTAAATTCTAAGCATTGACATCTCTAGGTCAAGCAAAAGGCTTTATATTTTAGAATTCACTATTTAGTGCTATTTCTGGCTCAAGCATGTTTGAACATATATGAGATCAAATATTATTAAACTTTTTTTTTTTAAAAAAAGCAAAACTGCAAACCCAACTTCTCTAATTCAGTCCAGGAGACTGACACCAAATCCCCTCAAAATAGTATGAGAATAGAAAGTTCTGTGTCAGCACCAGTCATAGATGAGAAGTAGTAGTCAGCTATGAGCCATGGAAAGGCAAAGGAACCTAAGCTGGAGAATGAAATCACACGGTCTCCAAGAGAAAATACCGTGATTAAGACATCCCAGCTCAAGGTGACCTTGGCCCGGTAGACTGGACCTAGGGATTGAAGTTCCTCACCAATCATCTCAATAAATACTCAGGCCCCAAAGGCTAATGCTGCTCTGTTCACCCTAGAGATGACCAGTTTCGTCTATTGAAAGTGTGTCTGTAGCGGGTGCTGAACCTGTCTGTGTTTGCTGCCACAAATGAGCTCAAAGCAGGAGAAAAGCCTGACAGCTCTGCCTCCATCTGTGTCATTGTCCTAAGCCGTTCTCTCCACTGTCACCTTGCAATCACCTTCAGTTCCAGGAAAGACAGAACTGATGGATGTCTTTGTGACCCAGGACTGAAATAACCCTTAAAACAGCAGAGCCTTGCGGGACAGGTCGGTCACCTCCTAATGCGACAGCGACCTAGCATGATCAGTCTGCACCCTGGGCTGGAGAAACCAACTCCTGTTGACCAGATTGCTCCCCTCAAATGATGACAGCTCCCCCAGAACCCAGGAGACCCCGAACTGAGATCATGCCAGCCCAGCCACACCTATAACTAGGACTCAAACTAGTCATACCTTTCTCCTCTGTCCCTAATTTTTTGTATTAAACCTAACACTCATGTCTGTACCCCCAAAATGTCTGGGAATAAAGTGCCATCTTTCTGTGGCATCATGTCACATAAAAATCTTTCTTAGCTGGGTGCTGGCAGCTCATGCCTGTCATCCTAACTATTCAGGAGGCCGAGATCTGAGGATCACAGTTTGAAGCCAACACAGGCAGGAAAGTCTGTGAGACTCTTATCTCCAATATACCAGCAAAAGGAGGAAAGGAGAGGTGTGGTTCAAATGGCAGAGCACCAGCCTTGAGTAGAAAAAGCTAAGGAAAAACACCCAGGCTCTAGTTGAAGCTCAGTATACAGAAGTAGGTACACACACACACACACACACACACACACTACTGCCATTTCCTTTCCTTGTATATGTTTCTCATTTTACCAGAATTCTTCTCTCGTTGAACAGCAGCTGACTCACTCTCCGGTAACAATGCACACATACCTAAGACTAACAAAACATTGGCATTTGGAATCCGTAGTGCCGAAATAAGGAAACTATATAATAGCCAAAAATCAGGTATAAATATCCCTTGTCACATTAATAGATTAAGTCATACGAATTGGTGCAAGAGAAATCCTAAGGGAATAATTTATCATCAAGCCCCGATTAAAACCTCTTTAAAAAGCAGAAATTGAGGAGAGTGCCTTTAATCTTAAAAATCTATAGCTAGTCCATCGTCCAGGTGAATATCTTTAAAATCAAGCACAAAACTGCACGGTGCCTGTCATCATGGTGCCCCACTTCCTTGCGTGTGAGGTCAGAGAAGAAAATCCCAGCGCCGGGCCGGCTGTGGCTCGGAACTGTCTCCCCTCTCCGTCTCTCCCTACTTTCCCTCGACTATACGAAAATAAATTCCTGCCAAAGCCTTCGCTTTGCGCGACTCTGCTGTTTGGGAGGCAACTTGAAATGCTTCGCACGAGTGGATCTCAAGGACCCGTGATTCTGCGTAGGAGCCGGGATGCTGCGGGGGGGGGACCTCATCTGCCCTCTGGTGACCCTGCCCTGCCCAGCGCATTGACTGAGACGGGGTCTCACCGTCTGCCCGAGCTGAACCGCGGGGATCGCAGGCGTGAGGCACCCATCCTTTGAGAAGAAGAAAGACAGCTTTGTAAATCTGCTGGGTCGAAACTCATGACACAAATTACATCTCGACACACTAGCAACCAAGAGCTATGTGCTAATTTCGATGGTAATAAATATAAGGAACTTAGGGAATCCACTTAAGGAGAAAAAAGAAAAGGACAAGATTATTAGAAAATATTAAAGGTCTAAATAAAAATGTCAATACCATGTTTACCAGCCTGCGGTACACAGTAACATGATTTTCTCAGGTAGATCTGCAGGTTCAATCAGGACCAGTAAAAAAACTTCAACAGATTTGAATGAAACGTAAATCATCATTTCTAAAATATATAGAGAGAGCACAAAAGGGCCATGAACAGACATGGCCCTGCTAGAGACAGCGAGGTAGAAAAAAACATGCACCGGCAGGGAGCCAGACTTCTTTTCAATGTGGTAATAAGTCAGTGCTTGACACTGTAGGGCAGAGTGGAGAATCCAGAGGTGGACTCTCCGCTGTGGAAACTTGATCCCAGCAGAAGTGCTCTGTAGTCCAGTGGAGAAAGGACAAAGGAAACACCCAACCACAGGGGAAAAAGTCCTACCTCATACCACTCAAGGAATAAACTCTGTGGGTTGAGTGCTTCCCTTGTATACATGAAGCCCTGGGTTCGATTTCCCCAGCACCACATATACAGAAAACGGCCAGAAATGGCGCTGTGGCTCAAGTGGCAGAGTGCTAGCCTTGAGCAAAAAGAAGCTCAGGGACAGTGCTCAGGTGCTGAGTTCAAGCCCCAGAACTGGCAAATAAATAAAGGAATAAAGGAATAAACTCTGGGGGGGGGGGGGTTGAACGTAAAACAGAAAACTCTGAAATGCATAAAACTGTAAAATGATGTCTCTTCCATGTTGGAACAGGATTCCTGAACCAAGACATATAGGGTCTGCAATTTCTTTCCTTACTTTGTTCTTGAGTCACGTGTCAGCACTGCTTTTTGCTGGTTAATTGGAGACAATCCTGCGAAATTTTCTGTCCGGGCTAGAATTACAGGGGTGAAACACAGATGTCTGGCTGGGGTCACTAATTTCCATGTATCCAAAAGATCACAAAAGAAGTGAGAAGACCAATCACACACTGAGGAGTTGTGAATGGCTACCTGTCAATGACAAAATGTAATATTGTTTCCCTCCCTCCCTCCTCCTTCCCTCCCTCCCTTCCTTCCTCTTGCTTCGACCGACTCAGGGCCTTACTCACTATGTAGCTCAGGAAGACCTCAAATTCCTACCTTCACAGGCTTCCCTGGGCTGGGATTACAGGCTGGTACCGCCATGCCCAGCTTGGTTTTTTCTTATCATTTTTGGTGCCAGTATTGTGGATTGAACTCAGGGCCCTGTCTTCTCTCTTGGCCTTTTTGCCCAAGGCTGGGACACTACCATGTGTGGCACACCTCCATTTCCAGCTTTTTGATGATTAACTGGAGATGACTTTTTCCGATTTGTATGCATGCCCACGCTGGCTTTGAACCTGGATCTTCAGCTCTCAGCCTCCAGAGTGGTTAGAATGACAGGCAACCGCCACCAGCCTCTGGGGATTTATTTTATCACTGTAATTATCGATCCATTTACATTTCTCATCGAGTAAACTGTCTGTTTAAATTCTTTGCTCTTTCTTATAACTCATTTCTTGTGATTTATAACTTTGCATATTTAGGAAAATTACCCTTTTTATGTCCTACGGGCCAGTGGTAGTCGTTCAATTTTTGCTAATCAATTCTCAATTGGGGCTATCAGGCTTGGGAAGCCTTTCCTCTCCTAAGATTATGTAAATCCTCTTCAAATAATGTAATGGTTCTATTTCATATTTACAAGTTGATTTGCTGAGAATTCATAGCGCCGAGGGAAGTAGGATCGGGGCTTATCGAAGTGGCTGCCCAATGATCTCATTAAAAACAGTCCACAAGTCACGGCTAACCGGAGGCTAACCGGAACTGCCGCTGCCACCGCGGATTACAGCTCTCTGTAATTTAAGTCAACTGCTGGGCTCCTCGCTGTGTCCCGTTGACCTCTTAATGATTGTAGTTTACAATGCTGAGTCTGCGAAGGCAGCGTCTCCCCTTCTGCTGGAGTTATCTGCTTTTCTCTACAGAACTCATTGTCAAGGTCAAAAACAAACCTGATGGGCATTTATTTTTTATTTTATTTTATTATTTTTTTTGTTTTTGTTTTTGGCCAGTCCTGGGCCTTGGACTCAGGGCCTGAGCACTGTCCCTGGCTTCTTCCCGCTCAAGGCTAGCACTCTGCCACTTGAGCCACAGCGCCGCTTCTGGCCGTTTTCTGTATATGTGGTGCTGGGGAATCGAACCTAGGGCCTCGTGTATCCGAGGCAGGCACTCTTGCCACTAGGCTATATCCCCAGCCCTGGGCATTTATTTTTTTGTTTTTTTGGTGCCAGTACAGGAGCTTCAACTCAGAACCTGGGTGCTATTCCTTAAGCTTTTTTTTTTTTTTTTTTTGCTCAAGGCTGGTGCTCTACTGCTTGAGCCACAGCTCCACCTCCAACTTCTTGCTGATCATTTGGAGATACGAGTCTCATCCTTTCCCGGCCCGGCTGGCTTTGAACCATAATCCTCAGATCTCAGCCGTGCGAGTAGCCCAGGATTCACAGGTGGGAGGCCTGGGGGGCCGGCGGTTTAACTAACGGCATTCAGATGCGCGTGTGAGCAGAACCTCGCGTGGCACGCTGCCTTTGGATCCAACCGGGGTGTGTGCTCCCTGGAGTCTTTGTGGCCCCCGAAAGGCAGCGAGACGGCGAGCCCCACCGGGTACGGTGCCCACCCACCCCACCCCGGGGCAGGATGGAGGTCCAGCCGCCTGAGCCACCTAACCGAGGCTCTGGCCAGCTCCCCACACTCTGCTATGAGAACGCAAGCCGGTGGCTACCATAGATCCGCCAGGAAGGTTAGTAATTGGCCCGACATGGTGGAGAATATGATAGCGTCCTTGTGCTTAGCTTAAGGACGTGGAATGATGTCATCCGCTGGGCAGAACAGGGCAGGGTTTAGGGCAGTGTGACCTTGTGCAGTTTCAGAAAGAAGCTATCCTTAGGGCACAAAATGGGGGCGGGGGTCCTTTGCTCCCGCTCCCTGGCTCTCGCAGTGGGTCTGAAGGTCAAGGGACACAAGGAGGGGGCACTCTTCACTGAACTGGGGAGCCGGTCTAACCTGTTCAGGAAGCCACAAACCAAGGCTTGCTGGCTGCTCTCTGTCCATTGTCCCTGGCCCATCTGCCCCCGACCCCGCCTCCTCCAGAACAGCACCCCCCCCCCAACCCCAGGCGGTGCCCCTGTCCATCCACCACACTGGACCCCAAGTCAGAAGAAGTAAAAGATCGTTTCGGTTTTGTGTTGTTTTTTTAATTTTCTACAGACACTTCTGAAAAGAGATCTAATAGAGAAAATATACAAAGCCTTTAAGAGTTTCATCTCCAGAGCGCGCCCCAGTCTGACTGGAGGCGTCGGGGCCGAGGACAGTTAGCCTATCAGACAGCAATAAAAACATGCAAAAAGGGAGAAGGTCAAGGAAATCACCCCCCCACTCCTGGCCTGGGGCAGGAGGGACGGTCAGAAAAAGGGGGCAGGATGCACAAGTACCCCACGGCCCTCCCTTCTCCCCTCCCCATCTTTCCCATCAGCACCGTCCACTGCCCAGAGCTAGCCGCTGGTCTGCCCCCCTCTTCTGTGTGCACCCCCTGCTGCTCCCGGCTCCCCTGTGTGTGTGTGGGGGGGGACCTGCCTGTGCTACTGGGTGCCTGGCCGGGGGCCTGGGCTCCTCCACTCTTTGGTTCCGCTCAGAGAACAGTTGTGCTTGATAGACTCACCCCCCTCCCAAGCTCCTGGCCCCTGCTCGTGGGCTGAAGGCACTGACAGCGCCAGGGCGGCCGCCCGGCTTTGTCCCTGGCCACAGTCCCCTGCCCCCCGGGACTCTGGACAGTGGGAGATGTGTGCTTGCAAGGCAAAGGCATCTCTGGGCCTTCCCACCTATGCAGAACCCCACGGCCACCCCCCGCCTCTCCCCCCTGCCCAGGGCCTCCCGTGCCTGGCTCTGCCCTCTACCTCTCCCCCCCCCCCACCCCACCTGGACCCTGGGGACCCGACTTTGGGATGATGGGTCACAGAAAACCATTTTAGCTGTTCCCCCTGCCCCCGCACCTGGGAGGCCGGGCCTCCGCGGGCCCTGGCGCGGGGAGGCATGCGGGGCTGGGAGGAAGGGCGGGGCGTGTGGGTCTATGCCGAGGTGCCCGAGGTACAAGCTAAGCGAAGGGAGAGGGGAGGACCAGAGGGCGGTCAGAGGGAGAGAGAAGGGGGCAGGGGCGGGCCCGGCAGGAGGGGGCCTCACACCACCCCACAGATGAGCGTCTCCACCACGAAGGTGTTCTCGAAGTGGCGGATGGCGTTGCAGTTCTTGGCCCCGCGCTTGTTGATCCCTGGGAGGAAAGAGAAAGCCCAGTGAGGCCTGTGTCCATCAACACCCAGCACACGGACAACGCTTGCGGATGACCCCGCGCGAGCCCCCCGGCGGGGTGAGGCACAGCTGCAGCCTGGGTGGGGTGCGGGGCCGGGGGCCGGGGCCGGGGCTGGGCACTCACGCCTGCGGGAGGCCCGGCGGCGCAGCCGGTAGGTGTCCTTCCCACTGCACAGGTGGAAGATGAAGGAGCCCAGGGCCTCCTTGTCGCTGACGTGCTCTGTCACCACCATCTCCTCCTGGATGATGTACGTCTGCGGGAGGTAGGTCCCCCTCTGCGGAGGGGGCGGGGTCAGGGCCCAGGAAGCCCCTCCCCCGGCTCCCACACAGGCCTTGCTGCCACGCACGAGACCCCCCCCAATGTGCACACTCACACGCGCGCACACACATGCACACACGCACACACGTGTGTCGGCAAAGGCCTTGTGCTGGCCCTGCTGATGTCTGCAGGCCAGTCTCCATTGTTCACTGTTGTGACTGTTCACGCGTGTGCAAGGCTGGCCCCCCATCTGAAGGGGAAGGGCTCTCGGGACAGCCCGGTCCTCTCTGGAACTGCCGCCCCAGGACATGAACTTGCAGGCCAAGGAGGCTGATGGGGTGGGGGTGGGGGTGGGGAGGAGGAGGAGGAAAGTGACAAGGGCACGAGGGAAGCCTGATCAACCTACCTGGGCCGTCCACCCTCCTCCCAGCGCCCAGTGCCCTCCGTGACTCGGGGCCTGGCCCCCACAGAGGAGGGAGGAGGGGACACGAGAGGAGAGGATGTGGCAGGACCCTGCTCACCTTCACATTCATGAGCAGCTCCCAGAAGTTCCGGGGGGGCAGCACGATGGAGGTGTTGAGCTCGATGACGTAGCACTTGTCCAGGGAGATGTCGTGGTAGGCGGTGAGGCCCTGGGCGGGGGAGGGGACTCGTCAGTCTGTGTGTGTGTGTGGGTGGGGGGAAGGCCTCAGTTCCCCCACCCCCACCCCCAGGGCCAGGCGAGCCCTTGGCTTCCAGGGCGAAGGCTTGGCGAGGAGTTCCGAGCGCAGCGCTCTCTCCGGGCTCCTAGGCCTCCTCTGCCGGACCCCAGGGAGGGCCGAGGGGGTTGGCACAGAAACCCTGCAAGGCTTTGGCCGGTGGCTCACGCCTGTCATCCTAGCTACTCAGGAGGCTGAGATCTGAGGACGGAGGTTTGAAGCCAGCCCAGGCAGCCAAGTCCGGGAGGCTCTTCTCTCCAAATCATCACCCAAAGAGTGGGCAGTAGTGCCGTGGTTCAAGTGCCAACCTTGAGCAAGAAAAGCAGATGGAGCCGGGGTGGTGGGGGGGTGGTGGTGGTGGACGGGAACGACGGAGCCTGCCTGGACCTCACTGGCTGACTTCACAAACAGCCACAGAAGATGCTCACTTAACAAGGAAGGGCATGAGGAAACTTTCTAGAATGCTGGCATCCGCCCCTGGTGGTGTGCAAATGGGAGCAGACACGACAGCCAGTGTCTGCAGGTGTCGGGTGGCCGGGACAGGGCACCAGGCAACTTCGCTAAGCAAGAAGGGGCAGCCCGGCCCCGGTGCTGTACGGTCTGCAAGTCTGGATCCCGGGGTGCTCCTCCATTGTGCACCCCAGGTCCTGGCCGGCCACCGGCTCCCCTCGAGAGCCAGCCTCACCCGCTGGAAGTCGTGGATGATGTCTGCCGGGTCGCCCCCACCAAACTGGGGCACAGGGACATTGATGCGCTCGTAGTTCTCCTCCAGGTAGATCTTCACGTCCTCCTCCAGCTCCCTGCGCGTCCGGATCTGGGCGGACAGCGAGTCCTCGTACAGCACGCCGCAGTGGAAGAAGTTGTCTCGGGCCAGCTGCGGGGGCGGGGACAGAGGTCGGGGGTCACGACGCGCGGACACTGGAGGGAAGGCGTCCGGGCTGCCAGCTCCAAGCTGCAAGGCCTCAGTGCCTCGGTCTCCCTGACTGTGAAGTATGGTGGTCGCTCTGGCCCGTGAAGCCGCAGGAGGCGTCCACCCTCCCAGTCGCTTGGGTTGGCCAGGCTGGGTGGGGCTGGGTTGTGGGGGGGACCTGCGGGATATTCCAGCGCCACCTCCACGCCTCTGAGATCTCTCCTGGCCCAGGGGCCCTGAGATCCTTCGCCATCCTTCGCCACGCGCCCAGGGGGTGCGCCGTGACTTCTCTGTCTTGGTGTAAGCTCCCCCTGTGGCCGCGCGCGGTGTGGGGGGGCCCCCGGGGGCTGTGTGGAGAGCCAGGGGAGGCGAGGGGACAGGGCTGGTCCGCTGCTCTGAGATGCCATGCTGCCGTGCAATTGCAGCGAGGAACCCCAGGACTGTGTGAAGGAGGACGAGGGCACACGGGAACTGAGGAGTCAGGATGGGGGTGGGGGGGGTACCACGGGAAAGGCTGCGAGAGGAGAGGGAACACCCCAAAGGTGGAAGTCGTGGGGCCGCTGAGCTTTCTGGGGGAGTTTCCGCAGGACACAAACCCTCCAGTGATTTCCACTGTGGCAAAGCCGAGTGACAAGAAAATCACAGGCCTAGGGGCCAGAGGTCACCTGAACCCTCCCCCGCCCCCCCCCCCCCACTTGTACTTGTGTCTGCTTTGGAGCAACTTTGGACTTCGCCGCTTCCGGCTCCCACGTGTGGTGACGCTGACATCCCTTCCTGCCCAGATTGGGCGACACAGCCTCAGGGGTGTGGCTGAGGGGTCGGGTGGGGCTCTCTGTGGAACACCTCCCTCCCAGGCCCCCCGAAAAGCCTTCTCCCTCACCCATCCCCCATCTAGAACCCGAATCTCCATGCCCGGAGTCAAACGAGGCTGTCCTTACTACAGCATGGGGGCTGAGCTCCGGAGGGGACCTCAGACTTCCCCTCTGCTGGACTCTAGGACCCGGGGCCACACTGTCAGGGGGCCCCCGCTGCAGTGTCTGGCTCCCCAGGACAAGGGGCTCTGGTTGGGGTTGGCAAAGGCACAATCCAGGAAGTGCCAGGCGGGGGGGGGGGACGGACCTGGGCACTGTCTCTCCCCTGGGCACACATCCGGGCTTCCGGTCACCTCAGCTCCGGGCTCCCCCCACCCCCCCGAGGCCCCCCCGTCCCCCCACCGCCCTCCCCCCCAGCCTGGGGCTGCCCTGGCTCTAGCGCCACCGGCTCCTCACCTGGGCAAGGAAGAAGTATCTGTAGATGTAGACGGAGGCGAAGACGAGGCCCATGAGCAGCACGACCATGCCCATGGACAGGTAGCACACGCCGCCCACCGAGCCCCCCTTCTTGGGACGGGGGTGAGAAGGCCGCTCCTCCTGCCAATACCAGGGCCGGGTCAGAGGTCAGTCAGGCTAGGTCTAGACCGTCCCCCTGGCCAGCCCCCCGAGACCTGGGGGACAGGAGAGGATGGCACACGTCTGCAAGGGTGGGGTCCGCACTGGGGTTGCTGGGTCTCCTCCCAGCTAGAGAAACTGAGACCTACCTGGCATCACCTGAGCACCGAGCCCCCTTCATTGTACTGGGGGAAGGGGGGGAGGCGCGACCACCACCCAGTCTTTCAACCATAAATTGGGGGTGCACTGGCTGTCAGAAGTACAGTCTACCAGGGGAAGTTTGGAAGCATCTAGAAGCCGGGGGGGGGGGGGGGGGCAGGGGCTCCAGCCAAGTGGGAACTGTTGGGAAGGCCAGGCCAGGAGTCTCTAGGGAAAAGTCCTGCTCAGGGAGCCGCCCTTGGGCTCAGGAGGGTGGCTGCGGTGTTACCCCAACTCCAGGCCACAGGGGTCTGGGCAGGAACATGAGGTGTGTGAATAGAAAACTCAGTGATAACTGCTTTGTTGTCTGGAGCACGGGACTGAGAGCCAGCTGGACCAGCCTTGGTCAAGTCTTTCTGTCCTCTGTGCCTCCCACACTAACCGTGGGGTGGGGGGGGTCCTCATATCCCCAAGGCCCACGCCAGCCCCTCCCCCACGCCGCGCATGGCCCAGGGTGAGGCACCCTGAGGGGAACCCAAGGGGGGTCCGGCCCACAAGCCTGCAGTCCCCCCCCCCCCAACTTTGGCTCTGCCAACAGCTGCTGCTCAGGGCTCTCCTGGCCTCAGTTTCCCCACCTGCAAAATGAGCAAGGCAGACCCCGCCTGTTTTCTCCTGCCCCTTCTTCTGGAGAAGGCTGTGGCGGGGACGTGGCTCCTTCCTGAGGTTACTCAGGATGCGACCTTATCTCTCAGGGCAGCACGGAGGTCCTGGGCCTGGACAGCAAGCAGGGTGTACCTTGCTGCTCGGTACCCCCACTGCTCCCGCCACTAGGAAAGAGCCAGCAGGTGTCTGAGAGCCCCCTTGAGGTGCGTCCCTCAGTGGGGCAGCCAGCTGCCAGTCACACACCAGCCCCTCCCACCCTGCGCGTGGCTGAGCTGAGCCCCGCCCTCCGGGGCGGGGTTGGCTGAGTTTCCAGTGGGCAGGCGTGGGTGGGCCTCTCCACCCACCCAGGGGTGCTGCACACGAGGTAGCCTTCAGCTGTCGTTTTTTGTCGTTCTTTGGTGTCCGTAGGAGGACTTGAACTCAGGACCTGGTGCTGCCCCTTAGCTTTTTCACTCAAGGCTGGCGCTCTACCCCCTGAGCCACAGCTCCACTTCCTTCCCACGCGTGGAATGGCCAGCAGCGGTCCTAGGAAAGGACGCTGCACGCGGGACACGGGCCGGGCTGCCGGCGGCATCTGTGACTCCTGCCTCGGGCACAATGTCCTGAAGAGCCAGATTGTCTCAGAGGGCTGGTGGGCTTGGGGCTAGTGGGGACCAGCGTCAGGAAGGGTTGTGAGCCCCCACCCCCACGAAGCGGCACAGCCTCCCCGACTCACGTCCCCCTGTGTAAAAGGTGACACGGGCCTTGCTGGGAGGAAAAGAGACAAAGAGCCCCAAAGCCCTCGGTAGGTAGAGGATAAAGACCCAGGTAAAAATAGCAGATCTGCCGGGCGAGACCTTCTTTTTTGGTACCGGGCTGCAGACAGCTGTCGAGGCTGCACCTTGGCTACGCTTTCTGCTTCAGAGTTCTGAAGAATCAAAGAAGCTAGTGGAGGAGAGTTGCCCTAAAAAGACACACTATCCTCACTGGATTACAAGCAAGAGCCCCAGGGCCTGCTCTGTGAATCAGTCACCTGCGCTGATAAGGCCTTCCGCTGCTCTGGCCGGGACAATGTCCAGGTAGGAGGCCAAGGGCTTGACCCCACGGGGTGGGGGGGGGGGGGAGGGAGATCAGGGAGGGAGCACAGGGCAGGGAGCAGGCCGAGGGAGGGTGACCAGATGTGGCCCAGGAGAGACCTGCAGCCAGGACCAGTCCCTGGGGATTCTTCACCTTACCCACCTTGGGTGGTGACCAAATCCATCTTGTAGCCAGACAAATAAAGCAGACCAAAGCCCAGCATTCGTGGCTCACTGCTGTCATCTAGCTACTCAGGAGACTGAGATCTGAGGATCAAGGTTCAAAGCCAGCCTGAGCAGGAAAGTGTGTGAGACTCTTACCTTCAATTCACTAGAAAAATAAATAAATAAATAAAAAGCAAAGCTGGAAATGAAGCTCTGACTCAAGTGGTTAAGAGTGTCAGCCTTGAGCCAAAAAAAAAAAAAAAAAAAAGTCAAGTGGGAGCCCTCAGGCCCAGAGTTCAAGCCCTGGGACCAACACACACAAAAAGATCAAGGTATTCCTATTCCCAATACATTTTGGGGGCACACTTTCCGGAGCCCACCACAGGGAGAGGGGTAGGGGAGACTGTCTCTGCAGGAGAAGACACCCCCCCCCCGCAGCTTTTGAGGCAGCCTTCCACCCCCACCCCCCAACAGCCTAGAGCCCCTACTTCTTTCTGTAGCTCATAATACTTGGTAAACATCCATTATCTAGTCTTAGACTTTGTAT
The DNA here is from genome assembly GCF_023159225.1 of Perognathus longimembris pacificus. Lineage (NCBI taxonomy): Eukaryota > Metazoa > Chordata > Mammalia > Rodentia > Heteromyidae > Perognathus > Perognathus longimembris. Next base: position 6,579,933 of record NC_063164.1, read on the forward strand.
GTGGTTCCCAGGTCTGGGTATAGGGTGAGTTTTGTTTGTTTTCCTATCTACTCTGTCAGTTCATTTCATAAGACTAAAATAATCAGATCCTTGGGAGGTTAGAAAGAAAACAGAACCTTCCTCCCCTACCCCAGCCCCATCCCCTGCTGAAACCTTGGCTTCCTTGTTTGCCTCTACGGACACCTCCTATACACACACGGGTCTCAGCTACTCTGCCACCTCCTGAGGACAGGAGGGCGGATACGAGCAGGCCAGACTGGAATTCTACCGTGTTCCTGCTGATGGACACAAGTGCCAGAGCTGCCTTTGCTAGCAGGAAACCACGAAGGCCAAGGTCAAACCCCCCGAAGCCTGGAACCAGGCCCTGCTCCCCCCCCCCCCATGCCCTTGCCCAGGCCGGTGACCTCGGGTCTGAGGAAGATACGGGGTCAGGGAAGGTGCTGGGGTGACCCGTCTTCCTGCTTCACCTGTCAGGCTGGAGAGCTAGACCCTGGCATGGGGGGGTTGGGGGGCTTCTGTTTAGCAGGGGGAAAACACTGCATATGGTTTCCAAGACGTTGCTCTGCCAGCAACGTGTAAACAGCCACTTGTGAGTGGGCACCGCCGGCTCACACCCGTCACCTTAGCGACTCAGGAGGCTGAGACCTCAGGATCACGCCGTCAAGCCAGCCTGGGTAGCAAAGTCCATGGGGGACTCTTACTTCCACTTAACTGACAAAGAGCCGGAAGCGGAGCTGTGGCTCCAGCGGTCGAGTGCCAGGCTTGAGTGAGAAAGCTAAAAGACAACACGGCAGACCCCGAGTACTGACAGACAGACACAGACAGACAGACAGTGATTAACCCACAAGCAGAGGAACTTACAATTGCCTTCTGCTGGGGGAGGGAGGGGCGGAAGGAAGGACAGCCAGACCCACAGACCTTGGCAGGCTGGGGGTTGGAGATGACCACCTCTCACATCTCCCAGTATTCCCCACCCCCGCCCCCCAGGCCGCAGACGCACAGAGGCAAGTATGGGAAAGGCTTTGTGGGGGGGGAGGGAGGAGGGGGGGTGGCCTAATTGGGAGCAGGGGGTGGGCCGATGCCCACAGCTCAGTGGCCCAGGACTCCCTTGGGTACGCGCACGGGCTCTCAGGGCTCAGGGATTCCCGGCCAGTGGACCCCACTCCCGTTCCCCTCCAGCCTCGGTTGCACATCAGGCTCTGCTTGGCTGGGCCGTCAGGGCATCTTCCGAGAACAAAGGCTCAGGGAGGCCACGGAGCAGAGCAAACTCCCTGGGGGGGGGGGGGGGAAGCCAGGGAGCCCGGAGAGGGAAGTGGGGGTAACCAGGCTGTGTAATGGAGATTTTGATCAGATCCTTTTTTTTTTTTTTTCTCCTCACAAGAAGAAACTCATTCTCATTGGAGGTTGACTGACGGCCTGGAATCACGCAAGGGTGGGAAAGAGAACCGCTGAGAGAGGCAAGTGGGAAGGGAAGCAAAGCAGAAAAGCCAGCGCATCCGCCCATCCGCCAACGCTCCCTGGGCAGGAACATCCAGAAATCGACAAGTCCCAGGGAGGGGCTGCCCTTTCTCCAACCATCTTCTGGACTGGCCCAACCAGAGGACCCTCCTCCCACATCTTCTCCTGCCAAGGGCCTGCGGCCAGCCAGCCACCAGCACAGGGAAAGGACAATCTGGTCCTCGGGTCTAGGCAGCCTGGGGGAGGGGCGACACAGGGCCTCCAATCAAAGGCCAAGGTCAAGGGGAAAAGGACAGCGCTGAGAAAATGGCTGAATCGGGCCTACTTTGACATTCCTCTCCCCTTGAAGTACCCCAGCCTGGGAGCCTCTCTACGCGTGCCCATTCGAGAGTGCACGTATGCAAGTGTGCACACACAGCAGCTGCGGCAGACTGTGGGAAGAGCTGCGCGGGGGAAGGTGGTCTCTGTCTCTTAGGGCAGCTGGGGGACCAGCGGGCCCTCGCTCAGCGTCAGGGCTGGGGACAAAATCCTCCTTTGTTTCCACGGTTCTTTTTGCTCAGAAAAGCAAGGCGGTCCTTCCTGGGACAGGACAGTGCCATAGCCATCCCCGATTACTGTCCCCACCCTCTCTGTCCAGCCCAGGCTGGATAGGTCAATGATAGGCCCAAAGCCCCCTGGCTCTCCAATCTGCTCATTGTGTGTTCCTTGACTGCCTGTTGAATCCTTCCTCACGAGTCCAATTCAGACACCAAGGAGGGTTCTGGGATCACCTCCAGCCCTAAAGAGCTAATAAGCTGCTGTGTGCATGGGACAAACTCCTGGTGCCCTGCCCTGATAAAGCAGCTTCCAGTCTTTTCACCTTCCTTTTAGCTTCTTGGCCCATCTCACAGAGCTTTGACAATGGATGATAGTCCCTGAGCTACAGCTTTGAAATGAGCCCCTTGCCTGCTCTCTCTGGGGGGCCAGGCAGTGGACAAGGGGGAATGCACCTGTTGGCTAGGTGGAGCAAGAAGAGGCCTGCAGGAGTAAAAGCTCCTGATCCAACCATGATGGGCATAGCCAGCACACAACCCCCCAACGGCTCGCTGCACCAGCTCACGGCCTGGAAGATCACCAATAGGCAGCTCTGTCCTCAAAGTGCCAGGATTGTAATTCTTCCTCCTGACTGCCAGTGTCTCAAGCCTCCTCATGCCAAGAGAGCGGGGGAAGGGGGGGGGGGAGAGGGGGCATTCAGCAGGATCCAGGCCATGACTAAAAGCCAGCAGGACAGGACAAGACTGGTATCTCCATTTCATGCTGGTAACAGAGGGAAAGAGGGGGGCCATTCAATCTCAGAGCCTGGTCAAAACCAGAAGCTTGATGTCCGTTACTGCCCAAGCCCTGCTGGTAGGGGTGGCCAAACTAAGCCACCCCAAAATGTGCTGCTTGAGCTTATTTGGAAATGGCTATTCAGAGGGGCTGCAGACTGGGGGAGAGCTCTGAAAAGCTGCTCTTTTGTCACAGAGATTTGAGCCCATAGAGAAAATTAAATGAACAGCTGATGCGTGATGCAAACGGGCTGGCTATCTCTGGGGCCCGCTTCTTATCTGTCTAGGTAAGATCTTTTCACAGCAAAAAGAGATCCTGGGTCTAAGGCCTGGCCCACACCAATGACCACAGGTGGCCCTCGGAAAGCGGTCACCGGGAAGCTCAAGGCCAAGTCTGTTCTCTCTCCCATCCCCGTCTTCAAGCGTCTGTTCCTTGGTACTATATAGTTTGTGCAGGGCTTCCATGCTTACACGCCAGCTTGTTTCTTAGAAAAATTACCGAGTCTTCCTAGGTTCACAAGAGACTCTGAAACTTCCCACACTGCCATGCACCATCAGCAGCAGGCTGCCATCCCAAAATGTGCCACTCCTGCAAAATTCAGGGGACCTTTTGATGGAGTTAGAATTACATCCTCCCACCTCTGGGCGAGATCCACGTCTCCCCCTCCCCACCCCCCAAACCTTGTGGCTCCCCGCAGCCAGCCGGGTCCTGGTTTTTAGCTGGGCTGCCTACCCCTGCCTACCCCTGGGGGAAGCAGCTGGGAGTAAGACAAGCAGCTTCCCGCCCCCACCCGGCTCTCCCCCACCCTCCCAGAGAAGGGAGGAGGCTCAATCATAGGGCTAAAGAGAGTCTCTGGCACACTTTTTAAGCCGCACACCAAAATCGAACATGAGATGTCTCTGGTCCACCTACACTTCAGATGCAGGTGGAGCTCTTCTCGTGGTGGCACTGAATCCTGGTCACCGTGGGCCGCTGGATGGTGCACCGACCACGGCACCAGGGCGAGGGGCTGCCTAGGTTCCTGGCATCCCTGGCTCTGGGTCTCTAATCAGGCTGACACCCACCAGAAGTCCCTCTCCAGAGACCCCTCTCCTAGGGCCCCATCCTCCTCCACGGGCCCCTCATACCCAGGGTCAGTCAGGCTCAATCAAAGCCACAAACTTGACTTGGGGAGGAGGGTGTGGACTGGCCCTTATGATGGGAGGGGTGGGGGCTCGGTGCGCCCCCAGATCGCTGGGAGGGGGGCGGAATGCAAGCGGCCTGCCCTCCCCCCTCATGAGGCTGGCCACGACACCGGGGTGCCCAGGGCACTGGTGGTAGTGGGTGTGTGTGGGTAGGGGGGCAGAGCCTCGGGAGGGCCCGGAGCGGAGGGCGCAGGGGTGGGGAGGAGAAGGTGGCTGGGGTGGGGGGCGTCGGGCCCCGCACCACAGACCCCCGGCCCACCGGCTCTGGTTGATTTCCCTTTAATCACTAAGTCCACAGCGCGGACTGGCGGGGGCGCGGGGGGGGGGAGCTCCGTCCTCCCTGCCCCCCTCAGAGCGTCATTTCCTCGGCACGAGACCCCCCCCCGCCGCCCCCTCACCTCCCTCCCCCGGCTGGGACCAGGTGCCCCCCGCCCAGCACCCCGCATTTTCCAGCTCCCCCTCCTCCCGCACTCTGGGGTGAGAGCTTGAGCGCGTTCCCAGGTGGAGACCCGGCCTCGTGCCCCGGCCCGGCTCTGGGCTCCCGGGTCTCCGTGCGCCCCGCGCCGCGGCTCCTCGCCCGCCCCCCGCTCCCACCCCCCCCACCCCCCCACCCCCCCGCTTACCCTGGCGGGCGTCAGCAGGATCTCGGCGGCCGAAGCCGGCGCCGGGGCCGCCGCCGCGGCCGACGCCTTGTCGGCCTTGATGCCAGCCACGGCCGGCTGGAAGCTGATCTTCACCATGGCTGCCGCGCGAGCCGCGCTCTGCCCCGCAGCCCCGGCCCTCGCCGCGCTCCGCGCTCCGCGCCGCGCCGCCCCGCCGAGAGCTGCACGCACCGGAAGTCTGGACCGCTCTCGGCTCCGCCCCGACGCCGACAGGCCCCGCCCCCATGACAGGCCACGCCCCCGCACAGCTCCGCCCGCGCGAGGCCCCGCCCCCTGCCAGCCCCGCCCTCAAAAACGCCACGCCCCCTTGCTTCCCGACCGCTTTGGGCCCGTGGGGGGCCTTGGGGTGCGCAGCCAAGCCCGCGGGAGAAGCAGGGGCAGCCCGTGTCCTTTGGCTCCCGGCTAGCATCCACCTGCTGTAGGGACCGGCTCTGCCCCGCCCGGGCAGTACACAGCACCCAGCAACCCACAGTCCGCCTTGCTTCTGCTGTTGGGCTGGTGGTGGGAGGAAGCAGCGTCTGCTGCATGACTGAGGACCGTCCACTCCTCCTCTCCTCCTGCCTCTCAGGTCCTGGGCAGCTGCCTGGGTCCTAGATCTGCACATACTGGCCCGGAGCTTGAATGTGGCCAGCAGCTTGGAGGATGGAAGAGGAAGAAAAATCTCATTGACGCTAAAGCCACCACTGTCCTGGGGGAACTGAAGGGAAGGGGGAGGTGGGAGGGGATGGTTTGAGAACGATGGAGAGTTTGGAGAGGAAGGAGGCATGACTACCATTAATCAGGAACTGGAGACTCAAAGGGACCTGGGGTCTGGCATACCCAAGCTCCCGGGCCTTGTTTGGCTCATCAGCACCCCTCAGCGCTCATTCCTCCACCTACTGTTTTCCCAAGACCCCAGGTTACTGAGCATTGTTTTAAGTTCTGCAACAGAAGAACAGAAATGCCCAAGATACAACCAGCAGCCGAGATCTGGTCCTGTGAAGCCTTCTGTCCGCTCAATTCATTCAGGTCTTCAGTCACGTGGTCTTCACCACAGCTCCTGTGACCTTAGCTAACCTTAACCTCAGGTGATAGGAACTAACTTGACTCAATGTAGGGTCCCTGAGCTAGCAGAGGGGCAGACCCCTAATCAGCCAGTCAGGAACATGTGGCTGCGTCCTCCCGTGGCCTGAGGACCTGTAGGTATGCACCCCACTTCCCTTTGCCTATGAGCTCTCGGCTTTCTTGGCCTCCCCTTTCTGCCTCTCCTTACTTTTGACATTCTAATAAACCACTGCTTAGCTGTAGAATTCCTGGTAAAACAGTTTTCCAGGTAAAGAATGAGTTCATATCCATGAACATGGTATACATCTCCATTCCTTTAATTCCTCTGTGTGGAGATCTTACACATCTTGTCTGAAGTGCATGCCTGAATATATCATCTTTTTTTTTTTAACATTCTCATTCTTATTTATTTCTCACTTTTCACCTCTTTTCTGGTACTAGATGGACACACGATGGAGTCTGGACAATTGGCCTTGGGTATTCGTTCGCTTTCTATTTGCTGTATCAGAATGCCTGAGCCAGGTAGGATCCACCAGCAGGGACAAAACGCAGGCAAAGCTTGGGTCCGTAGCCATCACCCTGTGAGAACAGGACGTGTTCATCCTTGGCTTCCACCTTAGGATTCTCTCAATGGCTCCTCATGAATTGCCAGGTGTTTATAAAGTAGGAGCCCTTAGGACTAGACCTGCTAAGACTGCTGGGGTTCAAGATGGACATAAAAATGGCTCCTGCTAAACCCAAATCCCTCCAGATGAAGGAGCAAAACAAAACCAAGAGGAACATTATAAGAAGTCATGAAGCTATCAGGATGAAGAGAAGGCAGAAAGCAAACTCAACAGACATTTTTTTTTCCAGGTAAAAGCCTGAGAGGGATACCACAGTCTTCTAGCCAGACTGAGGGACAATGACATGCTCCCTTACAACTGCCTTATGTTAGGTTTTTTAAAGTAGGTAGCCGGTAAAGGAGAACGCCACGCGGTATTCAGGCAGGAGAGAAAGTTTATTACCGAACTGCTGGCCTGTGGCCGAGATGATCCATGGCCGGAGAGAAGGGAGAGAAGGAGCGACCCCCACCCAGCCCTGCTTTATCTAGGGCAGGGGCAAGGGGTGTGGCCAGGTGGATTAGGATGTGACCTCAGGGAAAGGGGAGGTAACTGCCTCCAGGTCTGCAGGTTACCCAGGTAACTGGGTGGAGACTTAATGAGGTGGGGGCATCTGCATGGAGCCCTCAGGGAGAGGACCTAACACCTTACAACTCAGTTTCCTACAAAAATCGTTCCCAAGGCAAAATTGCATCCCACAGAATATGTTCAGTAAGCCTCAGAGTCAAGTCAGATGTCCACAGCCCGTGTGAATCATGCACTCGAGGTGACGTACAACTGATGAATTTTGGAGGTCCAGCTAGCTATACGTTATTGCTGCAGGTGACACTCTGACAATCAGCATTGTTTCTTTGCAGAAACCTGAAGGCCTCTTTTGCCAAAACACTGACACTTCATCGAGGCACGCATGCGCGCGCGCACACACACACACCCACACCCACCCCTCTACATTTTATTGTCTCCATTGTCACCTTTGGATCAGATTTTATTCAACACTACAGGTAGACACATTGTGTACTTGAAAAAAACACTTGCCCAAGCCTCTCTATACTCCAGGGCTCACTAGGCCTCTGGCCCGAGGCAGCTGGCACACGCAGCTTCTTCTACCACTCCCTCGTGCTTTTGGCCAGCAGCTCCAGCACTGACAGTCCCTCAGCCTTATCATGAGGGCAGGCCACTTATCAAGACCATGGGCGTCAGCCGCAGAAGGTTTCCAGTGGTTTCTGGATTAAGTTGTTCACCACATTAGCCCTGAAACCTCGAGATCGAGGTCAAAATGGTTTGGTGGTGTTTTTTTTTTTTTTTTAAAGCTTTGAAACGGAGTCCATGACCCATAGACAGTTACAGACCACCCATCCCAACCCATCGGTGAAAGTTGTCCTCTGCAGCTGAGGGCGGGGGGCAGCCCTCCTACCTCTTTGATGGGACCCAGCTCCTTTCTGTACTCACTCTGAAATCTCGAAACAGCCTCACCTGCCTCGCTCTCCACCTGTGGCCCAATCTCATTTCAGACACGGACAGGGTCTGTAGAAAGGAGCGAGGTCCGGGTGTTGGAAAGCAGGGGTGGACATGCGCTCAGCCCTGAGGGGGCATCGCATCCCGGCCGTGGAAGCCACCGAGTGAGGCCAGGCGTCCCCGACAGGGAGTGGCCGGGCTGGACCTTTGAAGGCCACCCTGCCCCTTCCATTTCTGAAAGGTTCTATCACGTTGGCATGGGAACAGATCACTTCTCACCCAGGGTACCTGGCATCCTGGAACCTGAACGTATCATTTACTTAGTCATGTTTTGGAAAATAGATTTCTTTAGGTTTTCTGCATACCTACTCTTGTCATCTGAGAGTAAAGACTCTGTGTGTGTGCGTGTGTGTGTGTGTGTTTGTGTGCATGCACACGCGTGCTGGGGGTTGGACTCAGGAACTCTTGCTTTTTCTTGGAGTTTTTCACTCAATGCTGATGCTCTATCACTTGAGCCACAACTCCACTTCCGGCTTTTGGGTGGTTCATTGGTGCTAAGAGTCCAAGGACTTTTCTGCCTGGGCTGGCTTTGAACTGTGATTCTCAGATCTCAGCCTCCTGAGTAGCTAGGGTTACAGGTGTGAGACACAGCTCTATTTCTGGTTTTTGAGCGGTTTATTGGAGATAAGGGTCTCATGGAGACTTTTCTGCCCAGGTTGGCTTCAAACTGCAATCCTCAGATCTCAAGCTCCTGAGTCACCAGGATTACAGGCATGAGCCACCAGGGCCCAGCTTCTTTTCTTAGTCCTTATGCCTTTTATTTAATTATTCTTGCTCACTGGCTACTGTTCCAGTGTGATGCTGACCAGAGGCGTTCATGTTGACCTTGTTTGAGGTCTACAAGAAAGAGTATAATCTCCATCCTAATGGACATAACCTTTTCTTTTTTTTTTTTTTTTGGTTGGTCTCAGGGTTTGAACACTGGGCCTGGGCGCTGTCCCTGAGCTCTTCAGTTCAACACTAGTGCTCTACCACTTGAGCCACAGCACCACGTCTGGTTTTCTGGTGGTTGATTGAAGAGTCATGGACGTTCCAGCACAGGTGGGCTTTGAACCGTGATCCTCAGACCTCAGCCTCCTGGGTAGCTAGGATTACAGGCGTGAGCCACCGGCGCCTGGTTCTGTTGTAGACATTTTTGCAGATGCCTTTTACACAGTCACGTGCCATGTGACATCACTTCAGTCAACGACAGACCAAAGATGATATGACCTAGTGATGTTATAACTGCCTGGGTTTGATCCAGGACACACTACGACGCTTAATCACAGGTGAAGCATCGGTATGGTGATGTGTTTTACAGACTGTGGAACATGATTGCACATGTTTTCTACAGCCGACACGACAAAGCTCATGGATCAACAGAAAGAACGGGTGGGCACCAGTGGCTCCCACCTGAAATCCTAGCTACTCGGGAGGCCGAGATCCGAGGATCACGGTTCAAAGCCACCATGGGCAGGAAAAATCCTTGAGACTCTTATCTCCAATGAACCACCCAAAAGCCAGAAGTGAAGTTGTCCTTAAAGTGGTAGAGTGCTTGCCTTGAGCAAAAGAACTCAGGGACAGCGCCCAGGCCCTGAGTTCAAGCCCCAGGACCACCACTACCAACGACAAAAGAACGTGAACAGATCCGTGGCGGTCCCTCGTTTCTCTTCCAGTCATCAGTTCCGCCCCCAGAGTAGCCACTACGCTCCTTTCTTCCACGTGGATGAGTGGTTTTGTACACACGGAGGAACGCAGGGCTGGAAGCTTGCCAGGCGGGTGCTCTTCCTCCTGAGCATGGTTTGTGCTGTCTTCCGTCTGGAGTCGCCCCTGTGGTGTGATTGGCAGTTGGTCAGTTCTCACGATCGTGTGCCATTCTATTGGGCACCACTGGCCCTCTGGTAGATACTTGAATTGTTCTGAGTTTGGATTTGTGAGGATGATGTCACCACGTGCATCCTCCCCAGTGTCTTGGGTGAATGCCTGTACCTGGGCCCAGTTGGGGTCACTCCCTACCTAGGAAAGGAATCTGATTTTGCACCGTGACCGTGGGGAGGTGGTTCTCCCGGGAGTTGTCCTGGGCGCTAAGGGGCGGGCAGGTGGGGAGGGGTGAGGCATTATTAACTCAGAACCTTCTTCCAGACCTTCCCCTGATCACCGCGCGTGGTCTCGGGTGTGAAGTACAGAGCTGGGCTGCCGTCTGCCATGCGTGGTGAAGTGCCCGGTGGGGGGGGGCATGCAGGATGGTAATGGGTGGTGATCGCTCTGGAGCTGTGCCCCCTTGGGATTAATCCCGCACCCCCTTCTGCTTCCTAACCCAGGGCTCTCTCCAAACAGCCTTCTCGCTCTCTCTAGGCACTGGATTGCAGGAGGAGGGGGGCTGGCCTGCAGCCTTGGCTACCAAGAAGTCCCCTGGGTGCCTTCACCCCAACTCCAACTCCTCCGACGGATGCCATCCGCACGCGGGACCGGCTGCCTTTGCCATGGCAGACACAGCGTGAGGGTCCCCGGAATCCATTTCCTAACCGAGGAGGAGAAAGGCACGCCCCTCCTCAGGGCTCAGAGCAAACGCGGATCCAGAGACAAGTGGCATTCCTGGAAGGGAAGACCGTGTAAATGTCAATTCTCTCCCGAATGAAAGCACAGCCAATTCAAACCCAAATTGGGGTTTCGTAGATGAGTAGGAGAAGAAAAAAAACATGGTGAGATTTGTCTGGAAATGCCACCATTGTGATTGCCAAGAACTCTGAAAGGAAAGCCACTAAAGAAGAAAACAAGAAGGATGCCGGGGACAGGTGGCGAGATGTCTTCCAGGAGAGTCCAGCCTGGCCTCGAGTTCACGATCCTCCGGCCTCTGCCTCCCCTGGGCTGGGATGAAAGGCATGCACCACCACCCATGGGAGAATCTGTAATGAGTTTTCAAAATAGGGACTTACAAGTTTGTTTGTTTTTCAAACTTATATTTTTGTTATCGTTAAGAAGTTGTGCAAAGGAGTTACCACTCAACGAGTCAGTGTATAAGTACTGTGCCTCTTGATCAATGTGACCCCTTTCATCATTTCTCTCAGGAATTACAGTTTTTCGTACATGCTATTCCTTCTGTTTCGTTTTTATATATGTTTATATTTTACATCTTACCTTCACAGGAGAGAGAAAACATTAACCCTGTGTATCTCTGAGCCTGGCTTATTTCAATCAGGGTGATTGCCATAATATTGTTCTCCTGATGGATGGCTATCCAGATTTGAAGACAGCCTGGACGGACAAATCCAAAAGACTTATCTCCAACGAACCAACAAAGATCCAGAAGTGGAGCTATGGCTCAAGCGGACGAGCACCCGTCAAAACGAGAGATCTGACTTTGGTTTTCGTCATGGAGCGAGATCTGCTTTGTAAAAGTGACCACACGGACTGCGCCTCCTCCATTGTTTGGTGGTACTTAGAGCACTAGATAATTTCTTGGGATATCCACTTACTTGATATTTACCTTAAGAAAACCAACTTCTCTTCTCCATTTTCTCACACTTTCAGTGTTTCATCCCCTGGTCCCTTGGCTCCATTCTTCTGGACTTGTATATGGCGAGGAGGAACACTGTGATAGTGAGGAAGTGGTGGAGGAAAAATGCTCTCCTCAGGAAGGAGGAGGCGGAGACAAGAACGTATAATTTTTTTTTTAATGAATTAATTCTGACACCAAGAATGGGTCGACAGAACAACAGAACAAATCTAGAAGAAAACAGAAGAAAGGAAATAAACGAATGAGAACAATGGATCTGATTGCTTGGAGATGACTTAAGTGTCTGTCCCCACCCCCAAATTCTCATGTACTGGAATTCTGGTCCCCAGTATGGAAACATTGGGAGGTGTGTCCTTTAGGAGGTGGGGCCTAGGGGGAGGTCTTTAGGTCATTGGGAGGTGTGTCTTTTAAGAGGTGGGGCCTAGGGAGAGGTCTTTAGGTCACTGGGACTCTGCCCTTAGAAGTAATGAAGGTGTTACTCACAGGATGCTGGTTGGCCTAAGAAAGATGTTATAAACCTTCTCCCCTAGACTCTCTGGCTTCTGGTTTGTTTGTTTTAGTAGCTGATTTGGGGGTGAAAGTCTCAGAGACTTTCCTGCCCAGACTGGCTTCCAACCATGATCTTCAGATCTCAGCCTTCTAAGTAGCTAAGATGACAGTGGTGAGCCACTGGTGTCTGGTTGGCTTTGGTCTTTATAAGGTGATGATATGAGCAGAGCCAAGGTCAGTGCCAAACCCTTAAGCTTCCAAAACTGGGCGCTGAATCAGCCTCTTTCTTTTTAAAGTTAGCCTGCCTCAGAGATTTCGTTATAGTAATTAAAAACTCCAGACTAGCCAGGCGCCTGTGGCTCGCGCCTGTAATCTTATCTACTCAGGAGGCTGAGATCTGAAGGATTGCGGTTTGAAGCCAGTCTTGGTAAGAAAGTCTGTGAAACTCTCTATTTTCAATTAACCACCAGGAAATCAGAAGTGGCCCTGTGGCTCAAAATGGTAAAGTACTAGCCTTGAGTGGAAAAGCTCAGGGACAGCACCCTACGCCCTGAGTTCAAGACCCGTGACTGCGAAAAAAATCAACAAACAAACAAAAAACCCAGACTAACTCAATTGAAAGTCAGAAAAATGGACAAGTGTATTGAAGATATAAAAAGAGACAATCTCTGCAAAATATAATCAATAAATAAGGTGGGAAATATCAGTATAATGAGAAAGATTATGATACTATAGACATAATGGATGGAACAGATTATAAAATGTGTGTACCCACAATCCTACCTAAAGAATATAAGTATTTTGCAGTGGATGATTTTCCAAGATAGATCAGAGAGAAAAGAGAAAAAAATCACGGTGGCCTATAATCAAGGAAACTATTGAAGAACGTTCTCAGGCAATTATCCCCCCCAAAACATCTATGAGTAGCCACACATTTCACTGGGTAGTTCTTGTGAGATGAAAGACACAGCTAATTGTGTTGATGCTTCAATTAATATTAGGTGAGGATGACATATTCTGACACCGAAGTGACAAATAAAAGAGAAAAACATCATTTTAGCTGTGAATAGAGCCACAGAAATTGCACAGCCGCTCTGAAGAGCAGTGAAGTCTCTTCTAGCACACATCTCAGAAAGCACGCATCTCATGCCTGAACATCTATTTGGGGAGAAATGGCTTTGTGAAATAATGCTTAAAAAGTAATAGCTGTTCAACTTGAAAGGTACAAGAGCGTATAAAGAAAAAAGCAACTTAGCTTAAAGAAAGTTAAGAACTCCTTTGTAGATAACCTTTAGACTAACCATCAAAATTAAATTAAAATAATATATTTTTTTAAAGTAAGAGCCACTAGGACCTGAATTCACTAGGTCCTTAGAACTGTATTCGTGTTCTTCCAATGTTTTTACTCCACGTATACATAACCATTTGCGCTGCTGTGCATTTTGCACAAGTGTGTGTGTGTGCGTGTGTGTGTGCGTGTGTGATCACAGGAGACGTTCTTGCTCAGGAGCTGTGTGTTGTGGTTACTGGGGCGGGAGTGGGGTTCCTTCAGGGCACCGGAGTGCATCTGCGGGGGGTGGGGGTGGGGGCGTTGTGGACTTCCAGTGACAGTGGGCAGCTCGGGTGGAGCCCTTGGGTCTCCGGACTACAACCCGCGGGAGCTGATGGTGGCGTCCCCTGGTGGTGCCACTGGGTAGCACTTCTGCTCAACTTGAGTTGTTCATCTCTCTGCTCTGAGTTCTCCTTCCCCTGCTAGACATTCCGAGTCATCTTCTACGAACCACATGAAGTATTTTAGATTCAGAACAAGGCAAATCCAGTAGCTGGCATTCTACCATTTGATCCACGCCTCCAGTTCAAGAAGGATGAATATTTGAAAGAGTCACTTTCCAGCCAAATCTATTTTTAAAAAGGTAGCAGCTTTTGGTTCATTCATTCAGCACCCACGGGGGGTTGAGGGTGGGCGGGGCTGTGGGTTTCGGGACTGAGACAGACAAGGGCCTTCAGGGCCTCAGTGCTTAAACAAGTCCACACCCCGCATTCTTCCCCAGTGGTGAGGCCCTGAAACAGAGGCAGGCATGGGGTGGGGGGGGGGGTGGGCTGACGGCTCACGGGGCAGCTCTGGGAGGCACTGAGGGGGAATCTGAGCCAGAAGTCAGAGTGGGAGAGCATTCCACACACGTGCTGAGCTTGTCAAACACAGCTGCGCCATTCCGCAGCAGTGAAACTCAGCAGGGCCCCGTCGATTCCGTCCCACGGGGCTTTCACAATACAGGGTTTGCCCACACATTCAGATTGGAGTTCAGATTCACCCTCAGAGAGGAGGGTCTGCAGGCCACCCCACAGCTACACTTGTTCATCCGGCAGTGGGAGGCTGGACTTGACTTGGTGCTGATACTGGGACTTGAACTCAGGGGCCGGTGGCTGTCTCTTAGCTTTTTGTGCTCAAAGCTAGCGCTCTACTACTTAAGCCACGGCTCCACTTCTGGCTTTTTGGTGGTTCATTGGAGATAAGAGTCTAATGGACTTTTCCTGCCCGGGCTGGCTTCAAATTGTGATGCTCAGATCTCAGCTTCCTGAGCAGCTAGGATGACAGGCGTGGGCCATGGGTGTCTGGCGGCTTCGGGTTTCATCACAGTTTCAACAGACCTCTCAGCCCATTATTAGTTTTTGTCACGCGGCAAACAAGCAGTCTTGGCAGTGGCTTGGTTCTTTTTGCCTTTTCCTGACAGAATGTTGTTCGCCGTAAGTGCCCAACGCAGCTCATCTTGCCATCTGCGTTGGGAACTTCTCTTCTCGTGAAAGAGTAAACTGTCTCTCGATTGGATGTTTGGGGAACATTCCCGTCCTTTTCTTGTTCTTCTAGGACGTGGTGTTCTTGGTGGAGCGCTCACTACTTCCAGCCCTTTTCTGGGCTTGGCGGGCCCATGTGTGGGAAGGCACAGGTTATTTCTTCTTCAGCTGATTTCTCCTGCATTTGGTTTCTTTTAAACGGCTTCAGAGGATCTCTTTCAGTGGCATGTTGTATCAAAACTCCCTTTGAGCCGGCCTTCTGTGGCTTGCACCTGTAACCTTCGCGACTCAGAGGGTTGAGTTCTGAGGACTGTGGTTCCAAACCAGTCTGGGAAGAGAACTCTGAGAAACTCTTTATCACCAACGAACCGCCAAAAAAGTGGAGGTGTGACTCAAGTGGCAGAGCACCGGGCTTGACTGAAAAAGCAAAATGACAGTGCCTAGACCCCGAGTTCCAGTCCCAGTGCAAAAACCAAACCAGATCCAAACGACACCTCCCTTTGGTTTCTCCCTGACACACGGGCTCTGGACTTCTTGCTCATCTCAGGTGCCACCATCCGTGCAGCTCCTCCCAGGAAAGCCACCCCGACCTCCCCTTCCTGCCGGCCTTCCCCGGCCTCCCCTGGCTTTCCAGAGCAGCTCTCCAGGCATCCTGGTGTTGGGAAGCCCCCCGCCCCCCAGGCCTTCATTACACCCGGGGCCTTCTTCCTGCCCGAGCCCCAGGCTCCGGCCTGTAGCGGCTCTGAACGCCGCCCGGGCCTCCATCAACCTTCTAAAGATGGTTTCTCAGTGCCAGCCACAGCTCAACTAATTCAGAATGCCATTTGTTTGTTTGTTCACTGTGCTGGCACTGGGGCTTGAACTCGGGACCCAGGCACTGTCCTTGAGCTTTTTTTGCTCAAGGCTAGTGCTCTGCCACTTGCACCCCCACTCTGCCTTCCGGCTTTGGGATAGTTACTTGGAGACAAGAGTCTCGCTGGCTTTCCCATCGGGGCTGGCTTTGAACCGTGACCCTCAGATCTCAGCCCCCTGAGATGACAGGTGTGAGCCACTGGCTCACTTCCAGATCGCATTTCCTTTCATGTGTCTCCCCAAAGCTTCTATCCGGGTGTCCCTCTGGTGACTGGCAGCTCTTTAGTCATGATCTCCAGTTTTGGCATTTCCAGTGGTTTCCTTGCACCGTGTGCGGGCCGAGCATGCTCTGTGCCCCAAGCCCCAGCCAGCCCTGCCATCGTGGGTGGTGAGAGAGGGGTGCCCCCCTGCCCCCCTCCAGGGCCCTGGTCATTTTCCGTGAGCTTGACGTCTCCAAACCTTGATGTCCTTTTCCCCAAAGGGCAGAAATTGCCGTGGCCGGTCGGTCTCACTTTGCCTAGAATAGAGTCCCCAGAACACGAAGAGAGTCCCCAGAACACGAAGAGAGTCCCCAGAACACGAAGAGAGTCCCCAGAACACGGAGAGAGTCCCCAGAACACGGAGAGAGTCCCCAGAACACGGAGAGAGTCCCCAGAACATGGAGAGAGTCCCCAGAACACGACCCTCAGCGGGGCCTGGGAGGCACACTTGCGGGGGGCGGAGCCTACACAAGGCTTCTGCGGACCCCGCCCGGCCCTGGGGTAGCATGGAATGTGGGGTGGCCCCCGTTGGCACCGCCAGGTCCTACCCCTTTTTGTGCTTATTTTTTCCTTGAATCTTCCCCCCCACCCCGGAATCTTCCCCTCCCCTCCCCCCCCCCCCCCCGTGCCTCTGCCCTGGGTCTGACATTGGACTGTGACCCCTAGGGTGACAGGTGCGCAGGTCGCCGCTGGCTGGCTGAGATGAGGTCTCACTACTAACGTTTGCCCAGGTTGGTCTCACACTGAAATCCCCCCGATCTCTGTCTCCTGGGGAGCCGGGTTGACAGGCAGAACCGCCAGGCCCCGCTCTCCGTGCGTTTTGTCAGTGGAGTGAGTCTTCACCCTGTTCACCTATGGTGTCAGTGTTGGATCGGTGGAGTGAGAGTCCAGCCGGTCGTCTTGTTTTTCTAGCTCTTTGGCCATGGTCTGTCCTTTCTGTCTTTCTTGGGATTAATCAGGTATGCGGTAGTCTTTGATTTTATATCCCCTGATGAGTTTTCAGCTATGTATTACATCTTTGCATTCTTTTCTTTGCTTCTCTTTTCTCTTTTTGAGTGACTCTTGGTTAGTTCAGTAAAGCAAGCATTCTCTCTCTTGTTAAGTGGCAAAAGCAAGGAAAGAGGGAGAGAGGAGGGAGGGAGGGAGTGGAGGAAGGAGGAGAGGAGAGAGAGAGAGAGAGAGAGAGAGAGGAAACAGGAGTTGAAGACTTGAAAGCAAGTTTGTGCAATTTACTTAGTTTCCACTAAATCAGTATGACACAACTTCTGAATAACCAGGACTTGTGCAGTGTGTGTGTGTGTGTGTGTGTGTGTGTGTGTGTGTGTGTGTGTGTCTGTTCTGTCCTCTCTCATCTTTGCTCTGACCCTTGTAAATGTTGTGTCCTCACAACTCAGATCCCTTCACCGGATGCTGATTAGTCTTGCTCCGCACAATTGATTTCCTGCTAAAATCACAGCTCCGGATTTTCTCAGCAGTAACTGGTGCAGAAATACCATTCTCATCTTCATTAACACATTGGTATGATGGAAATTAAAGCCATCTTGCATTGCAAGGATGTTTTATCACCACTCTATGCTGGAAAAAACAAACACATGACCTTACTTCTGCATGGATTATGTTTCCTCAAGGGGGGGAATCCACTTAGTTTTTTTTTTGCCAGTCCTGGGTTTGGACTCAGGGCCTGAGCACTGTCCCTGGCTTCTTTCTGCTCAAGGCTAGCACTCTACCACTTGAGCCACAGCGCCACTTCCGGCTTTTTCTACATACGTGGTGCTGGGGAATCGAACCCAGGGCTTCATGTATACAAGGCAAGCACTCTACCACTAGGCCATATTCCCAGCCCTCCATTTTTTTTTTTTTTACATTAAAGTGTCACATGTTATGACACGTGGGTAGGAGCAAGCGCTTTTGTGGAAGATTATTGGTAGATGACGGGGCGGGTTTTCCATTCAGTGCACTCAGTGTGTAGGAATGCACCGCCATGTTCACAGCTCAGCCCAAGTGTTGGCTCAGGCCGTCCTTCCCCCACTCCATGCTCGGCTCCGAGGGCTCCTCCGCTGCGGCTCCCAAGACGCTGATGAGACCTGGGAGCTCAGTGCTCTGAGACAATGTCCCAGTTCCTCCCCCCCCTTCCCCCCCCCCACCCGGTTGTACAGCTTTCCTTCCCTCGTGGGAGCACTGAGGCTTGAACTCTGGGCCCGGGCACCGTTTCTCAGCTTTCTCACGCATGGCTGCAGCTCTGGCCCGCGAGCCACCATGGCCCCCCCTCCCACACCAGGGGCCCCCGCCTCTGACTGGACCTCACCTTCCAGAGCTCCCCAACCTCCCCAAAGGGTGCGGCCAGCATTCAGCACCCGAGCCCTGAGTGGAGAGAGGAGGAGGAAACCCACAGAATGGGTGGGCAGACAATTATGCAGCGCTCGCTTTCCTGACTGCTCGCTGTGTGTCAGGCTCAGGGCCGGCGTCAGCGGGGCCCCGCGTGGAGGCCGCATGCCCGGCCAGGCCGTGAGGGCAAAGGCGCCAGAGCTGCCCCGCTTCCGCACCTGTCACCGCGTCCTCCTCATGAGAAAACCAGACCCCCAGCAAGGCAGAGTCTACAAAGCACCCAGCCCACCCCCGTCAAAACTGCCATAAAGAATCAGCAAAGTTGGCCCGGGAGTGTGGCTTAGCGGTAGATGCTTGCCTAGCATGCACAAAGCCCTGGGTTCGATTCCTCAGCACCACATACACAGAAAAAGCCGGAAGTGGCGCTGTGGCTCAAGTGGCAGAGTGCTAGCCTTGAGCAAAAGAAGCCAGGGACGGTGCTCAGGCCCTGAGTTCAAGTCTCAGGACTGGCCAAAATAAATAAAAAATCAGGAAAGTGCAGGGCAGCTGCTTGGGGAGACTGATCGGCATAGAACGTGCACTTGCTAGTGCCTGTGCGGCGACACTGGTCCACCGAGTGCCCTGCACGAGGCACCCAGGTTCACATCAGAGCAGGCTGGGTGGAGTCTGGGGGAGCACTCTCTGCCAACTAGCTCATTAGCCACCCCCCCACACCCCATTAAATTCTCCTCCCATGCTACCTACGGTCCCTACCTCTTTTTATAACTGACACCCCACCCCTCCTTTGGGCTGCAAACCCCCTCAGAGCTTGGTGACAGCACAGGACAAGACACCTGCTTCCCCTGCCTCAGGCCCCGGATCGCGGGATTCCCCGCAGGCGGCAGGCAGGAGCTGCCCCCTCGTGGAGAAGCAGGGGCGCCGCAGGGAGGCCGGTGGGGACCCTGGGCCTCCACCCCTCCTTGGACATTTCTCACTTTGGCTTCAGTCTCTCCACTGTGCATGTCACGGGGCTTAGCCCGCTCTTCCAAAAGTCCCTTTTGCGAGGGAGCAGTTCGCTCCTCGATTCTAGGACGGGGGGGACAGGAGAGGTTCGTGCACGGGGCTAACGCCGTGCGCACCGGTGCTGGTCCCAACTCAGCCCTGGGAGCGCTGGGCGCTAGCGACGGCACTCCGCGGGCAGCTGGCAGATGGCGGAGGGCGCGGCAGTCCTGGGTCAATCCCACTCATCCGTTCCCACCTCCCCGGATGGCGTGGACCTGAACCACGTGGCTGGGGACTTTAGAAGATGGGGGACGCGCTGGGATGTCAGCGGAGAGGTGGAGGTGAACACACGGCTGCTCGTGGTGGCGCCCGCTCCAGCGGGACCCAGCCGAGAGAACCAGGCAACTGCATTGCATGCTACTAGAAGCTTCTCTCTGCCCGAAGCCTCCCCCGCTGGCCTGCCACTCCTCCCCAGGCCACCGTCCCCGTGCGCATTTCAGCCAAACGGGGCCCCAGGTGCTGGAATCGAGAGTCAGGTGTGATACACATTTATTGCCCGGGATCCAGGACTCTGCAGAGCTAAATCTCACCAGTGTGCCTTGCACAACACACAGGCAACACACCCACAGCTCCCCTGGAAGACTGCATTGAGCTGGCTGCAGGAGAAAGTATTTAAGAGACCGGGGGGGGGTGGGGGGGGAAGGGGGCACGGCCCAAGCCCCAGGACGACAGGGGGGAAAAAACCCCTGCAAATGGAATACACGGCACAGGATGAAATGTCTTGCGTAGAAACCCGCTGGCCATTGTCCTTGGAGACTTACCTCCTAAGGGACTGGGTCTCCGGGGTACTAAGCTCCACCCTCCAGTCCTTTGGGAGTGGCACAGTCTTGTGGAAGCGTCGGGCAGATGCATGCCGGGAGGAAGCTCCCTGGAGGACCCACGGGAACGCTTGGCGGAACTGCTGGGAGTTAACGCAGGAAGTGGGACTGAGCCACTAGGCTGTGAGTTCCTCCCGTAAGCTTGGACTCGGGGCTGGCAGGCTTCTCACGTCTTGTGGGACCAACCTTCTGGCTTCCTGCTGACCTTCTGGAAACGAGGGAGGTCGAGGGCATCGGGCTCCGAGACGCTGCAGCTAGACACACCAAGAGTCCAGGACACACACGACCAGTGCGGAACCCAGGCTGGCCTTCTCTTGCAAGGGGCCTCGATGGCATTTGTGGGATTTCTCGTGACCCGAGATGGCTCCCCTCACACCCAGAAAGAACACGGTCGTGGAGTGGCCCGTGCCCTCAGTCAGTCGCCTGTGACCCTTGCAAGCTAGGAGGGCAGGGAGCAAATCACACAAGCCCTGTGCGGCCTGGGGCGCAAGATTGTGGGGCTCGGTAGCAAGGAGAAGAGGGCACACCCACTGGCGACTGTGGACGTGACCCGTGCCCAGCTCCCCCGTGGGCACGGTCAGCTTGGAATCAGCCAAGGCAGAAGGGAAGCCACAGGAAGAGGCCGTCGCTCACGTGATGTCTTCGGGCACAGCACGCCTCCCGGCCTGGGCTGCACAACGGAGGACCAGGTGAGTGTGACAAGGGCCGTGCACACGTGCGGTGTTCTGTGGCCTCCGGGGATGAGCTCAGCTCTCAGGTGCCCCCGGCAGCCTGCCATCCACACCCAGGCCTCTGCCCAACTTGAGACCCCAAACACAGCCACAGGGCACGGGGGAAGCACTGTCCCGGCAGGGCCTCTAATCCCGACCGGGAAGGGGGCGATGGCCGCCAGGCCTCCCACAGAGGCACCAAGGCCGCCGTCCACGCGACAAACACGAACGAGGCTGTTTCTCCAAAATTTTATTTTAATTTAAATTACAGGGCCAGCCAGATATTCGGATAAGAAATCCACTTTCCTCAGGAGAAGGGAAACGCCTCCACGGCGCGGTTAACAAGTGTGTACATCTCCACTGTTTCTTAAAGGGTTAAAAAAAAATCACATTAAGTAACTGACTTAAGTAAAATGAAAGCTTTAGAACACAGAGAAGCCACTCCCGGCATCATTATGCTTTTGGTGATAGGAACCTAGGAAGCGATCCTAACTTCAAATGCCGCTGTTCACATTGTTTTGTTTAGAAACAAGAAGCAGGGATCCCAAGGGTAACACAAGGATGATTTCTCGGGGACCCTGACGCCCACCACCCCCAGGAAGAGCCCGGCACTGCCCGCGTGGGGGCTGGTGTGGGCGGGGCGTGCCTCCCCCCTCCCCCCTCACTCCCCGTCTGCGCCTCCTTCTGGTGTTGTGTTAAGGACTCCTGGACCAGGGCTCTCGGGGTGGCTGTCTGTCTGTCTGCCTCCCCACGTGGTGCAGGGACTCATCCCCAGAGACCGGAAGCTCTTCCTACGTCCAGTAGAGCACGTGAGTCATTTCGCGGCGTTTCTTAGGAAGGCAGTCTTGAGAAAGCCCACGACTGCAGGCTGCATTCAGATTGGGGAGAATCGGGGGTGTGTGTGTGTGTATTTTCTGGAGTGGTGTTTCCAACTCACGTTCCTCCGAGGAGACCTTTAAAACCTGCTACAACAACCACCGGGAGGCTCGTTTTACTGGCCAATAAAGAATGCAGTTAGGAGGAGAGACTAGCAAGAGAATGATGGCGGAAGGTTCTTCCCCAGCTAGAGCCATGCTGAATTGGACCTGGCGGACTCTGATTGCTAAGTCGTTCGGTGTGACCCACTTGCCGCTGAGGTGAACCGGTGCTATTCTAGGAGACAGAATAAGAGTCTAGGGAACATTGTTCTGCTGTGGTTACAGTCACAAAAACGTGGTGCAAAATCAGTTACTTTATAAATACTGATAATTTGCAGCATTAGGATTAGGACATTAAAAAAAATAAATTTCCCCATAGGACACCTATGTCTAGGAAACTCTTCTTTTCCTAAGAGAAACCAAAGGTTTAATGATTCAGTTTCACAACTATTGTATTGGATTACTTACTCTAAGAAAGTCAGGGTGCTCTGCAGAGGTCCCCCCACCCCCCCCCCCCACAGATAATCAGCATGAATTTAGCATAATCCGTATCATTCCTAGATCTGGCAAACTTATGACGAAACAAATAAGGCCAGTATTAGGCAGGAAGGTGGAGCGAACTGAGTTCCTGCTTGCCGATGGCACCGCATTGGTAACTGAATACAAAGGATTGCTTTACTTTTTCTCTTTTAATGCTGTTGATCCTTAACTGTTAAATCAGCATTTTCATGTGATCTGAAGTATTTCAATTACATATGAGCATTCATTTTTTTTTTTGCAAAACCTCAGTATTAGGTAATAGTTACATACTACTACAATAACATTCCTCTGCTGTACAAATTAAACCATTTTAAAAGGAGCATTCTAAGAATTATATACAAAAGAAACCTGTAAGCAGTATTGAAATGAAATGCAAAGTGTCGTTGCTAGTTCTACTGTTTTAAAATACCTTCAAAAAAGTAAAATTAACAAATACTCTTCAACATATCCAGGTTTACAAGTCTCAAGAAAATCAAATGTCGGAAAGTCCTAGAAAGCTGTGAAAAGCATATATACATTTTTTTTTCCTTATGACCTTAGGAAGCTTCACACTTTGGAGCAGTTGCTGCTTCAGTATCGATTTATTTGCACGTCAACTTTATCCTCCCCAAGGCTCACGCCGTGGACACGGGTCCCTCCGAGCTCTTCCCTCAGCGAAGGCCGATGACGGGCGGTGGCGAGGGCGTGGGGCGGATGCCCCACCGAGCGCCCATCTTCTCCGAGGAGCAGCGGCCGGTCATGGCGATGCCTTCTTCCCTACGCCGTTCCCATCCACACACCTGCCCTCGTGAACACAGCCACGTTCACAACTCCTACAGCAAACAAGAGTCTTTGAATCCCGAATGACACAAAGATCAAGGGAAAAAAAAAGCCCACGTGCGTGCTAGTGTGCAGGCGGCAGCAGCTACGTTCTCCAACCTGGACTGAAAAACAAAAAGGTAAAATGAAAACCGTTCACTTAACAGCAGATTAGCAGTAAAGTTCCTCATGAATCGGTAAGAGTGCCTGATGCCGAGTAGCTAACAGCAAATGCTGAATTTGGATTTAATATTGGAGGTGTTTATAGGAAATTAAGCTTCTTGCTGTGCTGGTCTCTTCAAATCCCTGATCTGTTTAACTAAGTAGGTCTTCTCGTCGTTGAACTGCTCGTCCTCGGTCCGGTCGTTCTGGAACTTGCTGAGGAACTCGATGAGCTTGGTCTGGTTCTTGAGCAGGATGTCGAGGATGGGCTGCGTCTTGTTGGGATTGGCCACGAACACCTGCGCGAGAGGAACCCACGTCAGGCAGAGGGCAGGACGGGCACCCCCTCCCCCGCTGCCCTCCCCCCCGGAGGTGAAGGCAGGAGCATCAGTTTTTGCTTTAGAAGACCTTATTTTACACAACATGGTGCGTACGTGCGTGCGCACGTGTGTGTGTGTGTGTGTGTGTGTGTGTACAATTCGGTGTTTTAAATGAAGAGAAGTGCCAAACACATTCTGTCAGCCCCGAAACAGAGTTTGGTATTAGAACAAAATGAGCAGAAATTTTTTCTGGGCATAGGAGGTAGATTCTATTTTAAGAATAAAAACTGGGCTGGGGATATAGCCTAGTGGCAAGAGTGCCTGCCTCGGATACACGAGGCCCTAGGTTCGATTCCCCAGCACCACATATAAAGAAAACGGCCAGAAGCGGCGCTGTGGCTCAAGTGGCAGAGTGCTAGCCTTGAGCGGGAAGAAGCCAGGGACAGTGCTCAGGCCCTGAGTCCAAGGCCCAGGACTGGCCAAAAAAAAAAAAAAGAATAAAAACTTCTTGGGAGACAGCGAGGGAAGGGGTGACACTGTCCAATAAGAAATGTACCCTTTACCTGACTCATGTAACTGTAACCCCTCTGTACATCACCTTTAGAATCAAGATTTTTAAAAATTAGTGAAAAACAACAACAAAAGGATAAAAACTTCTAGGCAGGTACTGGGGGCTCACTCCAGTAAGTCTAGATACTCAGAAGGCTGAGATCCTGAGGACTGTGGTTCGAAGTCAGCCTAGGCATGAGACTTTTATCTCTAACCACCAAAAAGCTGGAAGGGGAGTTATGGCTCAAGTGGTAGCGTGCTAGCCTTCAGCAAAAAAAGCTGCCAGGCCCTGAGTTCAAGCCCCAGGACCAAAATAACAACAGAATAAAAACTCCCCTGGGAAGCATTACAAGATGCTGTTTAGCCAGGAATGGTTGTGCATATCTACAGTCCGGCACGCAGGAGGCTCACGAGTTCAAGGCTAGCCTGGGCTATGTAGTAAGACCCTGTCATAAAAAAATAAGACCTAAAAGAAAAAACAAAGTGTTTGCTGTGATGAGTAATCGTTGGTGCTGCACACATGACAGCGCCCACCCACCCCCGCACCCCGACACCGTCTCATTTCCAAACAGCATGCCCTCAGTTCCACGCCTGTCTGGAATGTTCCACACAAGTAAGAAGATGGAATTAGATCACTTTAGATTTCAAAACAAGGCTGACAACGATTCAATACTTTGTAGATGAATGAGAAGAGAGGAGAACAATTTGCATACTCTACCTTGAAAACGTGAAAGGCCTCAAACTGGATGTTACGACTTTTGTCTCGGAGGAGGTTCATCATTAATTTGAGGTTCTCAGGTTTACTGATGTACTTTGTCATAATCGTGAAGTTGTGCCTGTCTAACAGTAGTTCACCAAGAAGCTGGGGAAACATTTCAACAGTTACAATGACATCACTATGAAGACTTGAAGCAGATCTGTAATTTACAGAATAACTGTCAGTAGGCACTGGAACAACCGAGGAACGGAAGAAGGGATGCCAAACGGGCCGCCACCCCGTGCACCACACAGCGGCGGTGGGAGGGAGAGGCCGTTTTCTGGAAGCAGGCACCCACGCCACCCAGGCCTGGATGGGAGGCGGTGAGAGCCTCCTCTTTTAAGTGTGCATCCATGTTAACTCTGAAAAGCAACTGCAGAGCAGGGGGCAGTGCTGAGAGCCTGTAATCCACCTACTTCAGAGGCTGGGGAAGGACAATCTTGAGCTCAGTGCCAGCCTGGGCAACTCAGATCCTGTCTCAAAACAACAACAAGAAACTACCTAAGAAAACCAAAGAAAAGTTACTGGTAATTCCTGTCCACTTGTCTCAGCCTGAATTAAAGAACTGGGCCAGCCAAGACTGTCAGTAGTGACCCACAACTGATGTGGACTCCTGCCTGCTGACTCCTCAGGGCAAGCGGGGAGCTGCTCAGATGGGAAGGGCTTGCTGGGAATCTGCAGGGTGAAAGCATTCTCACTAATGGATTACCTAGGCTGCTAATGTCTTTAGTGTCTTTCTAAGGAATGGAGTCCTGACTGGTATGAGTCCGGGCATTTCTGAGGGCATAACTCTGGGCAGAGTAGTACTTAAAATGGATCTGGCAGAGCTTAACTGGAGTTAGGATATTTCTCCTAAATCCTTGTCATCCCATCTATGGTTCCTCTCAGGACAACTTGGGAGGATGGGGCGATGGCGGTTAGTTACGCATGTATGTATGGGCCACCATACGAGTTTTCTACGCAGGGCTCAGTAAACCTTTTCTGCAAAGGGTGACAGTAAGTCTGTTAGACTTTGCAGGCCACGTGGTTTTCAGGACCACCGTGCCCATATTTATGCTGCTGCAGCCTGGAAGAGCCAAGGCAATATGTCAATCAATGAACATGTCTGTGTTCTAGAAAACTTCCAAACCCTGCTCTCTTCTGGGAGAGGCCTGACCATAGGCAAAAATGTATTCCGCCACCCCCCCCCCCCAAAGTCTGTAATCCGCACCAGCACATCTTCCTTTCCCCAAGCCCAGTGAAGAGAAATAAATGAACAAAGGAAATAATCTGGCATACCTTCAGTGACTGTCTCTTTGTCACATAATTTTCTGAATGAAGTAGCTTCTCATATTCACTGAAAAACTAAGAGACAACAAGAGAACACATGTCAGGGGTTACCCACAAAGGAAGATCGGCACGTGACACTGCAGCTGCCCCGCTCTCCTGCCTCTAGCTCCACACCTCCCTCAGTGCCCTCTGAGGCCGGGGTGGGGTGGGGGGTGATCTGGTCACCTCTATCCGGAGGCCTCCTGGGGCCGGACCCCGCCAGGTTCCAGCCAGGCCGGGAGGGAGATGGCTGTACCTTGCCTCTGTCACCCCTACCTCCACACACATAAAACACGATCCCCTCTCCACCGCTGTTTCCCCACAGTCGGGGCACAGCATTGCTTGGTGTTAAGGTGGAAAGATCCCGCCCCCCCCCCGCCCAGTGACCAGAGAATTGATTTATTCACAGCATAACTACAAAGACAAAAGTTAGCCTGTTTTTCACAATGTACCTAGCAAGCAAAGAGAATAGAGAAGCAATCCAGTGATGTGGTAAGTAGGCAGAGGTCCTGGAGAAGGTGAGACTTGGAGGAGGACTGGTCCCTTCAGGAGAGGGAGAGAGGGGAAGGCAGAGCCTGAGAGGAGGCCTGGGGAAGGCGCAGTGCTCCGAGGAGTACCCAGTGGCTCTCTCAAGCATCCGTCTGCGGGTGCAGACCTTCCTCGGAAGCGGGGATGGGGATGGTGGGCCAGCAGGGCCCATGGCTGCCCTCCTAACACTCAGAGAAGGCCAGTGGGATTTACAGTTTGGTGTGTCTGTGTCTTTTCTTCTGCCCTTGTTTATTAACTCTGGACAGGCTTGAAATGTCCCCGACGTTCACAGAACCCGTGTGGCACTAGATTCTGGCCCTTTATCGAGACTGCAGTGGCCGTGGTGGGAGGTAGAGGGCCTTTCGTGCCACCTGCCTGTGAAAAACCACCTGTGCCTGGGCTCTAGGACAAGCCCCCTCACCCCTGCCCCCCCGCCACTCGCTGGTTTAGGGCAGCCCACTGTGTTTATTATAAATGCCATGATCATTTGTTTATTGTGAATGCTCATCATGCTCACAGATATTCATCTGGGCCCTTATGGAGTATGTACGGGGACTTTCACAGGGCCTACAAAGCCCCAGGCGCTCACTACTTCCTCCTGGCCCTTCTTTCTCATAGGCACTTCAGACAGACATTGCCTATCTGCCTACTTCCTTTGCTGACTTTAAGACAGAGGCGGGGCTGTCCATCTACATGTTAGGACTGCTCTTTTCAGAAAAGTCTGTTGGCCCTTCTTTCTCTTTAAATAATCATCACACTGATGATCAAAGCAGCTGGATCTGCCTTTCATCAGTAACATAAAACATGTACATAAAATTCTCAATAGAAAATTCGGGTTTTCTGTAGCATAACTTTTTAGGATAAACTTGGCTCCAAGAAATGATTTCCACGAGGAACTGCTTAAGCGAATGTGTTCAGTCCTGTTTTGCCAAGGTAGGCCGGGTGCACTTGTCCTCTCCCCACTACCTGGGCCCTTTCTCAGTCACCCTCACGGAGAGATGCGGGTCAGGCTGACTCCTTTCCAAAATGGCAACAGGACCAGCACGTTTTAGGTCCCTGTGCTAAAAATACTATGCTCCTTCTCAGCAACAGCATACATTTTAATTTACAAGACTTTTCGTCTTTTAATTAATACCATCCATCCATCCATCCATCCGTGTGCTGCTACTGGAGCTTGAACTCAGGGCCTTGCAGTTCCACTTGGCTTTTTCATGGGAAGCTAGGACTCCACCACATGAGCTACAGCTCCGCTTCTGGCTCTTTGATGGTTAACTGGAGATAAAAGACTTTCGTGCTTAAAATGGCTTCAAACCGCTGTCCTCAGATCTCAGCCTCTCGAGTAGCTAGGATTACGGGCCTGAGCCACTGGCGCCTGGCTTTCCCTTTTATCAGAAAACTCTGAATTCTAGAGTATGTGTTTTTGGTCTTTGTTTTCACACATTCCTCCTTTCCTCTTCCCTCAGCTATGACTGTGCGGTGTATACATTTTTCTAAAGTCTCATTAGCTGATATCATCCTAATAATAGTATGTAGGAAACTATTTTTACTGGGACATTCAACTGATTTCACTGCCTATAGTAAACTTAGAAATGAGCTAGACTATATCTTTGGTAGTTGTTAAATGAAGACACGCTAGCCTGTTTTAAAAAAAAAAGTTTGAGGCTGGGAAAGTGGCTTAGTGGTTGAGTGTTTGCCTAGCATGCATGAAGTCCTGGGTTCGATTCCTCAGTACCACAAAGAAAAAGCCAGAAGTGGTGCTGTGGCTCAAGTGGTAGAGTGCTAGCCTTGAGCAAAAAAAGCTTAGTCAGGGACATTGCTCAGGCCCTGAGTTCAAGCCCCAGGACTAGCAAAAAAACAAAACAAAACAAGACTTAGATAGGGCAATTGTTATTAATCTTCATTGAGGACCTAGTATGCGCTCAGCACTGACTATGAGGACCTAGTGTGTATGCACTCAGCACTGAGCATGAGGACCTAGTGTGCACTCAGCACTTTCTATGAGGACCTAGTATGTGCCCAGCATTGACTATGAGGACCTAGTGTGTGCTCAGTACTTTCCATGAGGACCTAGTGTGTATGCACTCAGCACTGTGTTATGATGCAGCTGAGAGTGGGATCCTGAGTGGACCAGGAGGAAAAACACAAAAGAACAAGGAAGCAGAAACGTTTGCCTCCAAGAATCTTACAATTTAGTTGGACAGAAGAGCAAACAATGAAATATTAACAGTATTTAAGATTTCAAACTACTAGCAGAAGATGAGGGGAAGAGTGATGCGTAAGCCATAGCCAGCGGGGTGTTTGGGAATCCGGGCTGATGTCGGTCTGTCTCTAAGAGCAGCTACTGGATCCTGGACGGAGGCAGTGTGAGCGCCGAGGGGGCGGGGACTGCGGAAGCCTCCGGAGGGAGGAAAGAGAGCGGAGACACTGCGGCCCAGGCGTGTCGGTGCGGCTCACGGGGAACCAGGGCATCAGAGCACTCAGAACCATTTACAGTGTCCCGGGGCACCATGACCAGGGACCTGGGGCATCGGCTCGGAACTCGAAGGGACCGTACCAATGGGCTAGTCCAATGTCCACATTTTACAAATAGGGGAGCCCTTCTAAGTCCCTGGGGGTGGCCAGTAAGGAGTTAGCGGTGCTGGGGCGGGTACTGTTCCCCGCCCCGCTGCATTCTATCAGCAGAGCAGAGCTTTGCTTCCTATCTGTTGCTGCTTCCCCTTCTCTCTATTTGAATGCAGCAACTGATGGAAAAGGAAGGAAAAGTTAAAAAGTCAGATAATAGTTATTTTTATCTTAACTGAATTATCTATTCAGCAGCAAAATGTCCTCTATTAGAGAAAAAGGCATTGGGCAGTATGTCAACCAAAAAGATCAAATTCTGCTTCTGAGCAAGTCACACTCCCGAGTGCGGTAGCCACGTGGTTACAGTATCACTTATAAACGGAGTCAGGGTAACACATGCTGTGCAAGACCTATGTTAAGATCTTCATTTCTGGTGTCAATAGTTACAATCTGTTATTTAAAGTATTATTTCATATACTTACTCTATCATAATGCTGCTCCAGAAATTCTGCACTGAGCAATTTATGTCTTGTAAGTAAATCCTAGAAGAAAAAATAGATAAAATTCATTTTTACAGTTGTTCATCAGTATTTAGAGAATAGAATCCTAAACCATTCCATGCACTGTGCCCCGATAAAACGACTGTTAAACTTGACTACTCAGTGCCTGACATTGTACTAAGATTGTTCAGTTTCTATAAATAGCACATAGTATCAGTAATTTGAAATAACAACTTTAATGATCATGACTGGGCACAGATTTTTAATTCTTAGGGGGAGAAATAAAAACACAAATAGAAAAGGCAATGGAGATATTCACTAAAACAGAGAACAGAGAACACCAAGAGGAGAACCATAGGTAACTGCTGCCCTGAATATGCAAACACAAAGCTGTGCCCATTCAGTGCAACTTCTTTTACTCTTCTTCCCAGAGTCAATGATAGTCACTTCAAAATCTACCACTGTCTACTTTCAGAGATAAGTTTTGTTTAAAAGCCTCATTATGCTATATTACAAAAATCAGCTTCTGCGAAGCAAAACAATATTGCAAAAAACATGGCATTAACAATGAGTGTCAAATTCTGCAATAGCATGAAACAAGTGAGTCACCCTGGAAACAACTTAGGGCTTGTTTATTCACCCATGTCTACTGGGTGCCAGGGAAAATGCGAGGTGCTGGGGCCCTCAAAGACAAGGCTTCCCACGTCTGCCCTGGGGTCCTACAAGTTAGCCAGGGGCCGGCCTTAGTCCTGCCAGGTGAGAATGCGAAAGGAACATGTGCCAGCCGGAATGCCCAGTCAACCTTCAGTGAGTCCCGGAAGCTTCTTCAGCACCAGTTACTTAGAGAGGTTCGTGCCAGCAGTCCCTTTCTCTGAACCACCTTTCCTGAGCTTGTTTTCCTTGCTTTTTACACCTGAGAGTTGCCTAGGCCACAAGCTAGCGATGCCTCAAGTCCACTCAACTGTGAAATACTCTAGGAAATGTTCCATGGAGCTGGGGTTCTCTGTGGAGATGTGTTAGGTCTTGGGCAGTGTGCGGGGGAGGGGGGGGTGTTACCACCCCTCCCTCTGCCTGGGTACCTGCTCCCAGCCTCACACCTCCACTTTGCACCACAACACCCTCCCTGACGGCCATTAGGTGACTTTACATCTGCATGGGACTGGGTTCCTTAGAAAAAGGGTCTGTGTTTAGTTTAGACCCTGTACCTGTGCAGCAGGCAGCACACAGTGCAGGCCAAGTATTTAATACACGGATGAATGGGCCAGGAAAATCAGCAACAGGTCTGGAAAAACACCCCATTAAGCAAACTTGAAAGTATGCTTTTAAGAAGGCGTCTAACCTCACCTCGAAGATTACAGCTGTTCACCTGTGGAGAGGATTGTGTCCGTCCTTTTGCTAGGGATGGCCAGGATGAGCCTACTTAATTTTTTCTAAATCCCCCTAGAGGATTCAACAGGCAGAATGGAAAACCTGGAGTTTAGTTTGAAGGGCAAGAGCCCCTTCACTCAAGCCTTCAATAGAAATCTGCTGCCAAAGGTGGGGTACACCTCAAGGCCCTCACTTGGCAGAGTGGCCCAAGGTTTCTGGACATGGAGGAAGATGGAGGTGGCAGAATCTCTTCTACCTCAGAACACGGGCCCACGGGTGCAAAGAGGAGCACAGGACTTTACGAGGAATGATGTGCAGAAAAGGCATCTACTGTGCACCTGCGGAAGAGCCCTCACTACCCTTGAACTTCTGTGCTTGGTGTATGGCCCATGTCCCCTGTGTGGGTACCACAGAGCAGGCGTGCACATATGGATCACTGAGAAATCCCCAGCACCTCAGGTAATACTTGCAAGCTGGAAAAGATGAGGTCTGGGGCAGCGCTGAAATGAGAAGGAACTACTAACAAAAGCTTTGGAGAAGGGCTTAGCTGTGGAGTGCTTGCTTAGCATGCATGAAGCCCTGGGTTCGATTCCTCAGCACCACATATACAGAAAAAGCTGGAAGCAGCGCTGAGGCTCAAGTGGTAGAGTGCCAGCCTTGAGCAAAAGTAGCCAGGGACAGTGCTCAGGCCCAGTTCAAGCCCCCAGACATGCAACAACAACCACAAAAAAAAAAAAATGCATTAGAGTGCAAAACCACTGCAGGAGGTGGGGGAGGGAAGGGTGTTTAAACCCTAACAGAGTAGAACACGAAGGTCAGATCTGGTTAGCAGCTTGCAAAATTTACAGGGTACATGTGATCCCACAAGTGAGGTCAGTTCGCTTAGGGGACAACAAAAGATTTCTGATCTCCCATGTATCTGAATTCCAGTGTACTGAAGGCCGCAGGATGACCTGGAGAAAAGTCAGGGATCACATGTGAAGTGCAGCAGATGGAACAGCCAACTTTTAGGATAGGCTGAATTACAAAGTTTGAGGAGACCCCCCCCCCCCCCCGCCCTGAATCCTTGAAGAACTACTTCTTCCCGGGAAGGGGTGGCCTGACTTATTTCCCAGGGCCCTGGTGAATTATTTGGTCCATTTCCTCCTGGATACCCGACTATGTCCATGGACAAAGAACTCAACTTTTCTACCTGGGTAGTTTACCTCTGCAGTTCTTACCACAGAAAGTTCTTTCTGTGCTAGAGTCAAACCCTATCCCCAAGTTACTTCCAGAGAAGGCCAGAGCTGACAGGATAGATGGTCCCACTCAAATACAAATAGTGACTCATGGCAAGTCCTGACAGTATTCTCTTCTCTATGCTAAATACATCCAGGCCTAGAATGACAGGCCTCAGCTACTTCAAAGGCATCTATTTGTCTAGATGTTGGCCCGCAGTGGAACACATCTGTGTGCTGCTACCTGAGAAGCTCACAATGGAGCGAGACCGTGGATTTGCTCCTTTTTACACACTTTGGTCTCATGGAGCTTTGAGGACAGAAGCAGCACCCTGCTTAGTTTTACTGGACATCTACACGCTTTGTTTACTCAGAGTGAACTTTGTAGTCAGTCTTCTTGGGTTTGAATTCTCCCTTTCCAACTTACTGACTGCTCCACGTCCCTAGGTTTAGTTTCCATGCCTAGAAAGGAGATGATTGTATCTCCCCCACTGGGTTAAGTATGATATTAATCTATGAAAGGAGATAGCAGTAGCTCTCCCACTGGGTTGCTCTATTCCAGTAGTGATTACATTTAATAGTTATATCATTTAGTACTTATTATTATTATGCCTCATTCCCCAACCCTGTATTTATACAGGTTGTTCCTCAGGTGGAAAGACCTCAGGTTTCTGCACTCATGTTCATCCTCTACATCTTCTCTGGGCCATCTTAATTTGAGAGCCCACTGTTAACACTCATCTTTCCCTTCATACTAGTGGTTATACCTTTGTTAAATATGCCTTGTCACTCTCATTAATAACAATGTTCAGGTGGACTAGGAGAATCCTGTGGAGATTGCTAGAAATTCTCTCCAGGGCAACGGAAATCTATTTGCTAACAATGTGTGGATTAATTCAACTAGTTGTGAGTCACTATGCTGCAATTTCATCTAGCTCATTGTTTACTCTCTCCAAGAGAACAGATTTGTGGAGAATTAATTATTCACAACCTACCATATCCTCAACTGTCATAAACAGCAACTTGTTACTGCACAAGACTGTGAAAGGTATGAAACTCCTCATAATCATGTACACCTACCTACATTTTAACCGATGGAGAGATGCAAGTTAAATCCATAGCAGAGCTTGTCTGAAACAGGCAGCCACGTCCTTCAACCCCCTGACCTACCGGCATCTATGAGTATGACTGAACTCACTCTCAGTGAATTCACAGGCTCCTTTCCAAAATTCTCAAGTCATCTCTTTAGAGATACCTTGTAGACTCTTACACAGATATAACAACATCATGTTCTGGGGAATCTATCGTCCTTTATTTTGGAAAACTGAAAATGTTATTTGTTGGCCTTTTAATACCCTTCCCACTTTCTAATTCTTTAAAACAACAACAGGGATTCATACTTAGATAATGGATAACAAATTATAGAACAAGAAGTATACTAGTATTTATTTATATTATAAATTGTCTTCATACTGTTAGTCACAGCTCTTTATTACAGCTTGTGTCATCTTACTAAAAACAAACAAACCAGGATTCATTGACAAATACTTGGCTGTTTGGTTTACTACTCCAGTATCCATCCATTCAAGCTGCAAGTCTTGGACATAGTCTGGGGGAGAAGGGACCATTCTCAAAGGAGACTATAGGACAGATTTGTTCTGCTCCAGAAGAAAAGCAGGATAATAAGACAGGAGGCGTGGCTCTCCCTTCCTTCCTCACTGTGTCTTTGCTGTGTGCAGCCGCTGAGCCTGCTGGGGGTTCTCCCTGCAGTTAAGAGCTTCTTAGTGGGGAGGGAGCTCCGTCTAGTACTTAGCCACCTGAGGTCAGGTGGTAGACCCATGCCTCTCCCTTACTTGCTTGCTTACTTGCTATGATCCTGCAGCACTATGTTTCTTGGGGTGGCCTCTGATCAAGGGCCTCTCACGAGCTCCTCCCGTTCTCGCGATCAGGAGCACCGGAGATACAGAAGCCAGGTCAGCCTCCCCAACTCTCTTCCAGAGCTTCCTTGGGCCACCTGCCTGGCCTAACCCAGTCCCTTCACTCTCTGGCCACAAGACTTGCCAGGACTGTGTTGCCCACAGTGAGCTCATCACCATCATGTTTTCCTTGGTGAGAAAGAACTGAAACAAGTAATCCTACTTGAAAAGAAATGATCTGCAAGACTGGTCAAGACTGTCAGGTATCACATTTCCGGCATGTAGCCAGCACATCTCTCTCACCTTGGAGCCAATTAGACCACCTGTGCCAGGAATAGGCCATCCGTGTCCTCCACGCGGTCAGGGGTCTGGCTGCATTCTCCCACACCACTGCTGCTCCTCAATCCTCTTCCCTCACCCTCACGCGCCCACAGTGCTGCCACTCTTGGGATCCTGGCTGTCCTTCCACACAGGGGACTTTCTCCTGGACACAGGGCGCTACTACACCTCCCTTCATGCCGGGCTGCTGCTCCTGAACGGGCACTCCCTTCCATCGATGCATTCTAATCATCAGTCCTAGCCCACCAGTGCTGTGACACCTAAGACATCATAGTGACCACTCTAGATTATAATCTTAAATTAATTTCATTTTGCTTTGTACAATGACATTGATAAGTGTTTCTGACATCTGACAAGGCTTCTGACACCTTCTTTTAATGGTTTTGGGGAATAAATCCATGGCACCCCTCACATTAGGACCTTATTCTCATTCAAGATGATACCCTGATGAGCAGTCCCTAATCCTTCATCTTAACCTCAGTGTTCAATAAATGTGGTGTATATTTTATGAGGGCATAAGCTCATTCTTTTGTGGGCTCTGCATAGCCATAAAACTGAACTCTCACAAGAAAACTGGCCATTTCTTATTGCAATAGTTTTCTTGGTGTTTGGGCAAAGTAGTATATAAATATTTGCTTTCACTGGAAGGGGGTAGATACAAGACTAAGGAGTTACTTATATGCTACCCTTAGCACAGTCTTGCATCTCAAAAAAAAACCAACAATCCATGTTGTACAGTGGTGTCCTTTCATGTGAGTATTTAAGTATTTAGTTTCTAAAAAAATCCAGGCAGACAGGCAGGTGGAACACCTGGAATGCTGGAGGTGACTGACTGTCCCCATCTCCTCCCGCTGCTGGAGGACGGGCTCTGGCGCAGGCCGGACGTAGAAGGGGCAGCTCACTGCTCCCTCCGGCCTGTCAATACTGTGGCTATCTCTCTCATAAATATGGTTCTGGTATTTAATGACATGTATATTCCAACTTAATATGGCTCCTAAACAAAGCCAGCTAAAGAAATCTGCTACACAGTGCACCAACACAAAAGAAAACCTGGCTGTTGGGTGACTGTATACCTGTACACCACACACTTAGTGGGTAATTGAACAGAGAAGTCTAATTTTTCCCAGATAGGACTCTTGCCCATTTCTGGACAGACTTTAAAACCTAATTCCATATTTTAAAAGTTGTGACTTTACTGAAAACATCTACTCATACCAACGCATGTGAACTACAGCTTCTCTCTTCCCACTAGAGGGCAGTCATGTCTAGGGAGACAGATTAGGAACCCTCACATTTGCTCTGACATTTCCAATTCCAATCTTGGTTACCTTGAATGTAGCAAATGCATCTGAAGCTATGTCAAATGTTGACATTTCCACATATCTGAAGAAATCATAAAACTGTTCCGACCACAAGATGATTTTCGCAAGCGGTTCGTGTCTGATGCATTCTCTTAACATTATTCCACAATTTAGAGCTATTTCTGGAGACTCATACCTGTAAAAACAAAATGAGAACAAAATGCCAAACGTGATTGCTTTCTCAAAAACTCTACAGGTGAATATTTCAAACGTGCCTAAACCAAGTGACCACACACACGCAAAATTACAAAAGGTGTTTTTCTGAGTACAGCCTGGGCTCGAAGGAGCTTTGTTTAGAGACTGAGTGAGACACAGTGGGTATGGGTGGTACCTTCACCAAGGAAAAACAGCCACAACAGTGCCAGGTGAAAAGAAGTTCACTGTCCAAGCTAGAATATCTTATCAGCTAGAATAAGCTTATCAGAAAATTAGGTATATCAAAAACTTATACTTTGGGCTGGGGATATAGCCTAGTGGCAAGAGTGCCTGCCTCGGATACACGAGGCCCTAGGTTCGATTCCCCAGCACCACATATGCAGAAAACGGCCAGAAGCGGCGCTGTGGCTCAAGTGGCAGAGTGCTAGCCTTGAGCGGGAAGAAGCCAGGGACAGTGCTCAGGCCCTGAGTCCAAGGCCCAGGACTGGCCAAAAACAAAAACAAAAACAAAAACAAAAAAAAACTTATACTTTATGTGATTTCAAGTTAGTATTACAAACAGTCGTTCAAGGCTCTTGACAACATGTGAAACTGAAAGTCTTATCCTGGGGGCTTCACAAAGCACCTCCATCGTCCAGAATCCGGGGAACCCTGGACCCCAGCTCCTGACCAGCTTGGCAATACAACCTCCCTATGCTGCCAGCCTGGTATGTCAGCTCTCTTCCCTGAGGTCAGAAATGGAAACCTCCAGTGAAGCCAGGCCTCTCTTCTCTGGTGCACCAAGCCCTCTCGCTGGACTCAGGTTGCTTTCTTTCTACCCACTTCCTTTCATGCTGCACATGTTGCCTTCATTTCTTTCCCAACTCACTCCTGTAGTTTCTTGCAGTCAAATTCCATTTCCCCATACGCTAGTGAAATAGCTATCTGGCCAGCAAAGACTTCCTCTTGGCTAAGACAAGCCATCTTTTCTCATAACAAAGATCCTTCTACTTCGTGTTCTAACAAGGCAAATGTTTCCCCCTCCTTCTGTCCCCTCCCCGCAGAGCTGAGTATTGAATCCAGGCCTCAAGAATGCTGAGCAAGCATTCTACCACTGAGCCACAATCCCAGCTCTGCACCTATGCCTCGTTAAGCCTCACTTTGTAGGACTGGGATTTGAACTCAGGATTTCATACTTGTTAGGCAAGCACTCTATGGCTTGAGCCATGCCTCCAGCCCCCCCCTGCACATCCCTCTTAAGAGAAGTAAAAATTTCTCCCACTTCTTCTTCCCATCTCTCCAGTGGTTCCTATTACTTGCCTGACTGAGGTCTTTATAGCTGCCTGTGACCTGCTATGGAAAGACCCGATGACCTCAGGCCTCTCACCAGAATTTCTGAACTTCCCCCTCTCCAGTATACTCCTGGATGCAACTGGGCTCTTTCTGCTATCTCTGGACATCTTCAGTTAGAAGTCACCGTGTCTAACATGAAGTCTCGATTTCTTCCACCAAGTACCCAGCTTCCCTGCATTATGGTTTGGCATCATGGCTTTGTTTCAGATACTGAGATCTAAACCCGGTCTGACAGAACTTCCTGTGACAGCAGCAGTGCCCCAAGGCTGTGATGTTCACTTTGGTAGTCACTAGGTTCATGAGGCTACTGAGCACTGGAATTCTGGCTACTAAGACAGGGGCTGAACTGTCGATGTTATTTAATAATTACATCACTATATATTGTAGCAACTCTACGGGAAAGCATCATTGTAAACCTCCCCTTCTTTGCTCCACTCTTCCATCTGCAGTGTCTGTAGGCCTCTTAGGTTCATTTCCTTCTATCCAGCCCCACTGCTGCATTAACTCAAACCATGAACAAGGACTGAGAGTCTTCCTAAGCAGTGTCTTTGCTCAAATTCTGTCTTAGCCAGTCAACCTAACACACATGCTTACCCGAACTTTATTATTTCCTACCAATCTAATAAATCCAAACTTCTGGGCCTGATCGCCATTCTTCCCTTTACTGGGTCTGCTTACCACTCTAGTACAATGCCATCTCATACCTGGCCATAAAGCATTCATGCTTTACAGCTCACTTAGTGCTGCCAATCACGTGGTATCCATTCTTGCCCTTGGACATATGCCAATAGAATACTTCCTTTTCTTCCAGTCTATGTAAATCCTAAATCACTGGTAACTCCAATCTTAAGTCCCTTTCTATTCTTTTTTTTTTTTTTAACAAGCTCTGACCTTCTAACCCAAGCCCACATTTACCCTCTGAAATTCTGAAGCACTAATTATCAAACTAACTGGTAGTATTTATTACTCTTACCCTTTTGCCATTATCTATGGTCACCACAAATCCTCTACAAGGGCCAAACTATATCCACTGGCAATTAGCATGTCGAATGGCTCTTATTAAATGTGATTAAAATATCTGCTCACAAAATGTCTGCTTATCTTTGCTTATCTTTAATAAGCAGGAGAGACTAGAGGGACAAGGGTAGGATAGTTTAGTGCAACAAGTTGGGCAGGTTTTGGTGGGAGTTTGTCAGGCTTGTTTAAATGATTAAACCATAAGCCAATAAAGTACAAGGCAAACAGTTAAACCACACAACCTGCTAGCACCAGAATGGAGAGCACATTAACATTTAAATTGCCAGGAAAAAAACAACAACCCCACTTTTCTCCAAATGCAGTACAATGCTAGCAGTAAGACGTCAAGTGAACACTGCTCTTAGCATAAGAGGCCACCAAAATATCTAACACCAAAGAGAGTCCTATAGCCTAAGAAGGCAATCAACATTGTACATAAGCAGCCTACTAATATACAAACATCTTAAAAGGTAGTTCACAGGAATCCTTAAAGAAATGACTATTTACAGGCCTGGCAGAAACCATACAAATGAGCTAAGTGATCATCTGTGCCAGAAAGCAAGGAAGCCATCACAGACTGAGGCTTTGCTGCAAGAACACAGGAGCCAACTTGAAGGAACTTCCAGCAGCCTAAGATGGGACAAAGTGGTTATAAAACAATGCCTGTCTGTGTGTGTATATGTATATTTTTCCCTGTGCTAGTACTAGATCTTGCACTCAGAGCCTTACACTTTTTGTTTGGCTTTTTAACTCAAAGCTGGCACCCTACTACTTGAGCCACACCACCACTTCAACCTTTTTGTTGGTTAATTGGAGATAAGTGTTGTCTCATGGACTTTCTGTCCATCCTGACTCTGAGCCACGATCCTCTGATCTCAGCCTCCTGAGTAGCTAGGATTACAGGTGTGAGCCACCAGCACCAGGCTTCAGTACATTTTTTAAAATAACAAAAGCCTTGAGTTAGTAACAATGCTTAAATAGCAAACGTACTCAATGGGAAGTGGCCAGGATACCAACTAATACCACTGAAACAAGGACATCAGTCTTTCCCATATAGATTTTGAAGCTAAGTAATGAATGAGAAGTTCTTTACTTCTAGAAGAAACATATATTTAATTATAAGAGAAGTAGTAGAACAGTAATGGTAGCCAACTGTCATTTTGAAATAGACAAGATCCTCAGTGGATACTGAAAGCATTAGATTGATAAGAGAGGGCCATCTGAACAGATTACAGTCTGATGACACCTGTATCCAATGGTCAATCTAAATTTTACCATGTGGGACAACTGCCCCCTAAGAGGAAGCACACTGGCGCCCCTCTAAGCGAATCCACGTCTAACCTCCAACTTAAAGGAATAGGAGTAGTGGAAAATGTTGAATGAGACCACAGGAATATAAATCCAAATTGCATCATTTCTGTTTTGTATCGCTGGTTGCTGTTCTGTGTATTGAACCCTGGGAATTATGCAAAGACTATCACCGAGCCATATCCCTACCCCTTGGTGTTTTGAGTTTGTCTCTTACTATGCAGCCCAAGCTGGCCTGGAACTTGTGGTCTTCTTGCCACTGCTTCCTGGGTGTTGAGAGTATAGGTGTGTGCCACTGCACCTGCCTAAACTACGTAATTTTTCTACTAAACAAATGATTCAGTTGCTTCAACAAATGGCATAGGGTAAAGGATACAGTAACTATTACAGAGCAGCAGAGAGCCAAAGTTGTATCAATCAAACTCAGTTTTCAGATGTTGTTTAGCATCTGACTTAAGTATTATCTTTGTGACAGTCACAGGAACAGGACACGGGCTGGGTGCTGGATACTGTTGGGTGACTATATGATGCTGAGCTGTCTGAGGCACTGTGCTGTACATTCTGGTCCAGGGATGCACCCTGAAGTCAAGTCCTCTGTGAGGAGGAAATGATGGAGGCGACTGGAGCAAGCACAAATGGCAGTATGCTAATGAAAGGGGGTTGTGGGCACGGAAGGGTTTGCTGCGTTTCTCCCTATAGCAGTACAACAGTTCCCAGAATGAAAGTGAGAGGTGGATAGCAGGGGTGACATCCAAGCCTAGCTCCATTTTTCATGCTTTTCATCCTCCATATCTGGCTGAGGCTACAGGTCTGGCCAGCAGATGAGAGGCTGAAAGCTTAAACTGCATCCTCAAATCCACTTGACACAATGTCTAGCAGTATTTATAGCCCAGCCTGGTCTAAGATAAAGTGAAATCATAGGAAGGGTTAACTAATTTATGTATTTTAATAATCACTGGTTTCTGTGCCAAAGGAAAACAATGGCTTAAAAAAATACGTAAAGAGATGGGAGCTGTGGCTCACACCTGTAGTCTGACCTACTTGGGAGACTGATCGGAAGGATCAGTTTGCGGCCAGCCTGGGCAGAAAAGTTCATGAGGCACAAACCTGTTATTCTAGCTATGACAGGAGGGCCTAAAATAGGTGGGATGTGGCCCAAGTAGGAAGTAAGACCTTATCTCAACAATAATGAGGGCAAATAAAGGGCTGGAAGCATAGCTCAGCAGAAGAGCATTTTGCCTACCAAGTACAAACCTTGAACTCAAACCCCAGAACTGCCCAAAACAAAAAAACAAAACCTGAAGCTACTGTATGGCCACTAAAATTTTATACTCACTGCAGGCTTACACAGCAACATTGAATTGAAACAAAATTAGATGCCCCAAATTCTGTATGGCCCCGTCTGAAGGAGGACTGATTGGACGGTGAGCAGAAGAAAGGAGGAAACAGAATGCTGGCATGCACACTCACTGACTCATGCTTTGACTAAACAAGCTTGAACGTGGGGGAAGTGTTAAACCACAGAGATAGGAATCGGAATGAAGCAAGCTGCAAAGCCAGGGCTGGGAGAGCAAGCTGATTCATGACACCATTCGTGTCAGTAACATGCCCACCAGTTTCCTAGAGCACTGCCAATGTCTGGACAGACAGAAGCATGGCATCATTATAGCTGGCAGACAACTGGCAGAGACCAACAGGAGGTGATATGGCCGGTCAGTGCAGAGGAAGAGGAGGGGTTGTTTTCTATCATTGTTATATTTCTGTTCTTACAGTTTTAAGTAGATAAGACTATCCAGTCAGAAATGCTTGCCTACTCCAACAGCAATTCCAAGGAGATGCAGTGTGAGTTACCAAACTAAGATCACACAGGAGAAACTCACACAAAACCATGCTGACTGGACATAGTGGAGCTGCGCAGAACTACAGATGCTGTGGCTGTGTTCATGTGAGCGTGTGTACGCACCAGTAATGGGGCTTGAACTTACAGCCCGAGCTTCTTTTGCTCAAAGCAGGCACTACCACTTGAGACAGAGCTCCACTTCTGGCTTTCTGGTGGATGACTGGGTATAAGACTCTCTTGGATTGGTCTGCCTGTATTTTGTTCAAATGATCCTCAGATCTCAGTCTCCTGAGCAGGTTGGATTCCAGGTGTGAGCCATTGATACACAGCTTATGGGAGGTTTTCGCTGTCTTTATAGAGTACAGATGGGGTGCAAAGATGTCTTAAAGTAAGTATTTGGGGGCTGGGAATATGGCCTAGTGGCAAGAGTGCTTGCCTCGTATACATGAAGCCCAGCACCACATATATAGAAAAGGCCAGAAATGGCGCTGTGGCTCAAGTGGTAGACTGCTAGCCTTGAGCAAAAAGAAGCCAGGGACGGTGCTCAGGCAGAGTCCAAGCTCCAGGACTGGCCAATAATAAAAAAAAAAGTATTCTGATAAAACTCAACCTTTTGAATCCTAGTGAACAGAAATAAGGCCATGAAAGACTTTTTTTTCCCTTTCCTTTAGCTATATTGATTTGTGAATTTAAAGGCTCACAATTCACCAAATTTTAAATTTAGATCGATAGGGCATTTTTAACCTTAATGTAGCCCATAGGTTGAATTTGAAGGAGAGGAAATGCATTTATGATCTATGGAAAAAGGATCTTACTAAATCACAGAGAAAATGCCTCCCACGTTCATCATCTCGCTTTTACCCCAAGGCAATCTTTCCTTTTTATTTTTAACTAAGAACATAAATTTTATTACATTGTACATACCCTTTCAATAACATGAACAAAATATTCTGTTGGGTGCAGATGTATTCAACAGTAGGAGTTCTTGTACCAATTTGTCTTCTGAGAATATTGTTGAAAATTTGAGCCACGTCTTTTTTGCCCTATTAGGAATACAATCATTAAAATATTTACCTGACTAAACATGAAAATGCCCACCCACCCTCCAAAATAAAGTCAAAGAGAGCCATTGTATACTTATAGTTATGATTGAATATTGTCTTTACAACATTCCTAGACATTTGCATTTTAATTTATAACTCTGAAGCTTTAATAGTGTCCTATTTTTAGCACAAAGTGTAACCTTACTACATTTCACAAGTAATTTCAACCATTTCTAACTCTCAGAATCGTGCTGACCCAGGTATGAAAACCAGAATGTTCTCCGTGCTTACAATCTACAGGGATGTGAACCCCACCATGTGGAGCCTACAGTGTCACAAGGGATGCTTGTGCTAGGAATGAAACATAAGCTTTTCTTCCAGGGTGGTGGGGAAGGAAGCGGGGGGGGGGGGTACACATTATACTCTGCTACAACAAAGTAAAAAAAATAAGAAATAGAGCTTTAATGGCAAGCAGGCAAATCTCCCTCTTCAACTAAGTCACTCAGGAAAGAGTTGAAATAGATTATTAACAAAGGCACTCAAATATCACATGATGCAGTAGACCAGAACTTTCTAACATCGCTGTATCAAACAGATACCATGTAGAAAGACTTGTAACTGGAAAACTAGGAAATTAACAAATGGACAACCAGACCCCAAGTGATACTTCAGAATGCGCCCCCCCCCCCTAATTTTTATGCCAGTAGTAGGGCTTGAACTCAGGGCCTGAGCCCTGAGCTTTTTTGCTTAAGGCTAGTGTTCCACCACTTGAGCCATACCTCAACTTCTGCTTTTTGGTGGGCAACTGAAGGTAAGAGTCTCAAGGACTTTCCTGCCTGGACTGGCTTCACACTGATCCTCAGATCTCAGCCTCCTGAGTAGCTACAATAACAGGTGTGAGCCACTGGTGCCTAGGCTGGTGACAAGCCCATAAAAAAGCCTGTGAAATGCTAGCCTTTCAGGACCCAACTTAAAACAACAGAGAGATCACTCTGGGGCCTGTGTTGACTCAATGCAGTAATGATGTCTCTGTGCCCCAGTCCCAAGGGCACACACATTTTTCTTTAAATTTGTGCCTGATGCCAAATGAACATTCAATTGGGAGTTCAGCTTGGGGAGGAAGATAGTAGAGGTAGACAAAGGACAGGCTCTCATCAGAGAAAATAGAAATTGTTGGTAAAATTGGATAAACTATTAAAAATACATGAGATCAGCTTTATACACAGAAATATCCTAGTTCTAGCTGCTCTTCAGTAGGACCAATGTAAATTTCTACTTTCCTTTACTATCAATATTATTCAAGCAAACTATAAACCCCACCCCTTCCTCTTTCCCCCCAATTTAATCGGGGTGCCTGTCATGTTTTCCCCTGGAGCACACATCTATCTTTTAAGTATCTGCACAGACATCTAATCACTGAGGATGATAACAAGGTGCACTCAGGAAACCTGGCGTTAGGAAGCTGCAAGAGGGCTTTATGACCATACATGCTTTTTATGCAGACTAGGGTCAAGGACTGCTAAATTCACAGAGTATCTATTCATTATCCAAGTGTATAA
The DNA here is from genome assembly GCF_023159225.1 of Perognathus longimembris pacificus. Classification (NCBI taxonomy): domain Eukaryota; kingdom Metazoa; phylum Chordata; class Mammalia; order Rodentia; family Heteromyidae; genus Perognathus; species Perognathus longimembris. Next base: position 6,623,887 of record NC_063164.1, read on the forward strand.
GCTGGGCAACTTGGTTAAATGCCTACTGGGTCTGGGCAGGAGATGCAAATAAATTAAATGGGCCCAGAGATAAAGAGTAAGGCCAGCTGTCTACAGCAAACCCAAGTGCGAATGCCCTGGGCTATAGTTCCATTCCAGTTTAAGAGGCCCAATAATGCCAGAGTCAAAGTTTCCAAGAAGCCAGAAATTCAGACTTGTGAGTAAAATCTACTATTTAATCATTATCCTAATTTAAAATCTGAACATAGTGCCAATTAAAATCATGTATGATCTCCATTGTAATTGTCTTTTTCTAAGATCCCTAGCTCTAAAATTCTAATATCCTATCATCTTTAGACTGCTTTATACTTGGGAGAGCAGAAGTCTAGTGAATGATGTAATCTCACTCGAAGGAGCAACTACATCCTAAATACATCCTAACTGAAAGGCCACAGTGAACACCTTGGGAACTCTACATTCAATATGAGGAAAGTGAAGGAAAACCGTGGTCAGGCCTGAGACACTCATGAAAATCTGCCCTGGTTACACCAATGAGGTAGGCAGCCCTATGCTTACAGGTCAGGAAGCCCTGAGCCAACAGAGATCTTACGATGTTCTAAAGGAGAGAATATTTAGAAAAGCACCATGAAGAGGGTACTGTTTTTGGAAATTAAGAAACTGATTTCTTACCTCAAAGTCAATGAGCTGTAAATCAGCTACCAGGGTGCTTAGGAGCCCACTATTATACAATTCTTGAGCAAGTTGAGCTACTGCTTCTGTTTGTGGCTCTTTCTCATTTGTGCCATACAGAATCTCTTTCATGGCAACCAGATTTTTGGAAACCTCTTCTGTAGCCTGATTTGGAGGAAAGGTTGGGGAAGAAGAGAAAAACAATTTATTTGAACAGACATATAACATGCATATTGTTGTATGCTTTGTCACCATATCATCTCCCCTCAGGCCTATGTACCAGCTCCATCTCTGACCCTCAAAGCCGAACACTACGGTGTGTACATGGCGGCAGCATGCACACTCCACAGGAAGGCCAGCTTGTGCACGGACTATACGATTCAACATTACAAGCCTGGCAGAAATGTAACAGGGAGAAAGGAAAAGAGTCAGTTCCTCCTTTAAAAGCGGGAAGAGGACATCAGGGACATGGCACCTGAGCTTGACCCCAGGAAAAAAAGAGACTGTGACAAGCAACAGGAAACAGAGTGGCACATGTATCAAGGATGAGGGAGGGAGAAGTATAGATCTGTGCTATGGTTTGGAAGAACATCTCCAAAAAGGCTCATGTGCTTGAGGCCCAGTGGCCAGTTGATGAGTGTTTAGGGAATGATTGGATAATAAGGGCTCTAACCCCATCAGTAGATTGCTTCATTAATAGATTAAAAACCTGGGGGCATTTAGGAAGAAAGAAATTATGTCATTTCCAGGGAAATGGATAATGAATGGGAGCGGGGGGCGGGGCGGGGAAGGAATCACACTGAGTGAAGCCAGGCCCAGAAAGACAAAGGGACAAAGGGCACAGGTTTTCTCTCCACACTACATCCCATGGAAACACACACAGAGGCACATGCTGATATACACGATTAAGCTGACTAAAGTATAGTGTATGTAAAACTTCATGGAAGAAACTGAACAATGAACAGCTTAACAAAATGAGTATCAGGAAGCTGAACCATATTTGAAGGGAAAAGGGAACAGGAGGATAAATACAGTTATAATACTCAGTGTACATATGTGGAAAAGGAAACTTGAGAGGGAAGAGTAGAAGGGATGGAGGAGCATGATGGAAGGAGTAACTGATCAAGATGTACTACTCACATAAGTGGACAGATAAAGTGATAATCCCTTAAATACAAGTATTTAAAGAGTTAAAAAAATTCATCACCAAGAGAAAGTAAATCATCATCATCATTATCTGATGGCATTCTGGGAGGCAGGAACAGGGCCTAGTTGTAGAAGTAGAGCCACTGGGAATGTGCCTTTGAAGGATATAGCCCTCAGACCCTTCCTGGATTGCTATGAGGTTAGCAGCTTTCCTCTGGCCTGCCTTCCACCATGATGTTTCTATGCTGCTAGAGTCTTAAGTATCTTGGAGCCAAGTCATGGTCTGAAACCTCATAAACTGAGCAAAAAACCAAAAAATCTTTCCGTCTTTCAGTAGTTTATCTTGGGTGCTTTGTCACAGTGACAAAAATCTAATGCACATAGTCTACCAGAAAAGCGGTATCGGAAGTGGAGCTGTGGCACAAGTGGTAAAGTGTTAGCTTTGAGCAAAAGGAAGCCAGTGCTCAGGCCCTAAGTTCAAGCCCCAAGACTGGCAGCAAGAACAACAAAAAGACTCATGAAATTCTTGCCTGGACCTTGATCCTCAGAAAAGAGGTATGGAGAATCCTTGGGCACTGGAGAGAAAGCCCAAAATAAAGCTAGTAAGAGTTTCAAATGCAAAGCTAAGGTGTTAGAGGCAAACAAACAAAAAAATCACCCAAGAGCCAGGTGCTGGTGGCTCACAACTGTAACCCTGGCTGCTCAGGAGGCTGAGATCTGAGGATCGCAGTTCAAGGTAAGTTTGGGCAGGAAAATCCTTGAGATGTTTATCTCCAATTAAATACCCAAAAGCCGGAAGTGGAGTGGCTCAAGTGGTTGAGCACTAGCCTTGAGCACAAAATGTCAGGGAAGCACCCAGACCCTAAGTTCAAGCCCCAGGACTAACACAAAAAGCAAAAACGAAAAAAAAATCCCAAAGTCCCTAAAGTGGTTTAATTCTGGCCCTGACAGAGATTGGAGATATAGGGTCAGATTTACCTTTGCCTATGAGAAAGACTAGCAAATATCCTAAGACATATAAAACAATGACTCTCAAACACTAAACATAAGCAGCAAAGGACAGTGATCCTTGAGAGAAGGGACAAATGCAGGAGAGCCCTAGCTTCTGTCCTTGCCCTTGCTTATGGACAGGCCACAGCACAGGGAGGAGGAGCCTCAGAACAGGTACTCTCCACGAGCTGAGGCAAGGTTGGGAAAAGCAGAAGCCAAGGAATCCCGAAGGGTGAGGAGGAGAGTGCTGCACAGAGTGCATCAGATACCGGCTGAGTGATCTCACAGTGACCCGAGAGCACATCCCCAGGGCTGAGGAGCACAGGTGTGTGAGGACAGTTGCCAAGGCCAGGCGCCAGAGCCACCGAGCTCACACAAGGCTGGAAGGAGCTCGTGTTCCCTGTCTCACCAAGCTGAAAGGAAAACGTCATAGTTACAAGGAATAGAGCAGAACGTGCAGATGTTTTTGTGTTTTTTTTTTCATTAAGTAGTTACACAAAATGATCCCTAAACTAGACTCTACCCTGGCTTCACCCAACAAAGCTTAAGCCCAAGTTTGAAGAACACGGAAACAATCAATGAGAAGACAAACCAGAAAAAAACAGCCCTGGGAATGCCAGATAGCAGAATATATAAGAACATGAAAGCAAATACCACAACAATCTTCATTATAGTCAAGAAAAATCAAGCATTTTAAGTAGTTAGGAGACATAAAAAGACTTAAAAATAATAATGTCTGAGATAAAAATTACACTAGATGAGATACTGCAGTAGAAGGGGTTAAAGAAGTAACAGTTACCCCAAAATGAAACACCGAGGTGGGGTCATACCAGTGAGCAACTAGAATCCTCAAAGCAGGACAAAAGACAGGTGAAATATCTGAAGCATAATGATTGAAAAAATTCTACATTTCATTTAAAACAGATAAAATATTGAAAAAATATTGAAAAAATATTGAAAAAATTCCCAAGCATGAGAAACAGGAAGACTACCAAAGTACAGACTAATCAGATTCAGTGAAAATGAGAAAATCTTAAAAGCAACCAGAAGGAGGTAAACATGGACAAAGAATCAAAGAACGGCATCGTTTCTGGACAGAAATGATGAAAGTCAAAATAATATGGAAGAACACTTAAAAACTGCTGAAAATAAAACAAAACATACAACAAACACAACCAAAGCTATCATCATGGAATTCTATTCTCAGTGAAATATTAGTTCAAAAACAAAGGTGAAATAAAGTATGTACAAATGAAAAAAGAACACTGGAGATAGCAATGTGAGTAAATACAAGATTCCCTTAATCATTATATTAAAAAAAAATCTTGAGGGCTGGGAATAGTGGTAAAGTGCTCACCTGGTATATATGAAACCCTGGGTTCGATTCCTCAGCACCACATATATAGAAAAAAAAGCCGGAAGTGGTGCTGTGGCTCAAGAGGTAGAGTGCTAGCCTTGAACAAAAAGAAGCCAGGGACAGTGCTCAGGCCCTGAGTCCACGCCCCAGGACTGGCAACAAAAACAAATTAAAAAATCTTGAATGAAAACTGACTTTACACACACACACACACACACACACACACACACACACACACACACACACACACACACGGCGGTAATAGCTTAAGAACAGGTATAGTTGTAAGGTCCTTGTAATAACTAAAGCAGTATATTTTCTGAAGATAGACTATGGTGTGTTAAAGGTATATATTATAAACAACCATTAAGACAACCATTAAAACACAACAAAACAATAAGACCTCCATAGCCAAATGGAGTGGGAAGCTGAGGTAGGAGGATTTTGAGTTTGAGGGCAGCTACACAGTAAAATGCTGTCTCAGAAAACCTGAAAAAAAAAAATCAAACACAAGAACTCATAAAGTTATAGCTAATAAACCAACAAAGACTTGAGTGGAATATTAAATACATCTGAAGTATGTAAAAGCTGGCAGAAAAAAATTAAGCTATTTGAAATGAAGCATTCCCAACAAGAAATAAATTTCAGGGAGATGACAGTATAAATTAACAAAATATAAGCCGATGATAGAGCTGAAATGATCGCGTTGATTCAACTTGAATATTTCCAGCATCCAGTAAGGCAGTATCAGCAGATGGCAGCATCAGGACAGCTTTGTAAGGAGACAAACACGGCCTCACCACACTGTGCTTGCTGGCCCCGGGTCTGCCCTGCAGCGCAGGCTGGATTCTAACTTCTCTTCCACACAAACACTCTCATTTGAAGGTAGCTTTCCCATCTTGTTAAATTCTCAGAAAATCTCATCTTAGCTTCTTAAATTATCCTTCCAAGAAAGGGAGAGCTACAGTTCCAACCCCATCCCAAACAGAGGAAGATGATAGAGGAGATACCAGACCACACTTCCCATTGCAATGGTAATGTAGCCCAAGGGGTACCCTTAAGAATTTTGGCTACTGTAACATATAATTAACTCAGAGAGAGCTTAGAGTAAACTAAATATTTTCTGCCTTCACAGGCATTACTTGTTAAAGCCAAATCTTCCTAAATGTTGTTCTTAAACTGAGTGACCCTGCAATGCTGGCTGTATTTGATATAATCTCAAGATGGGGGGGGGGGGATATTTCTATATTCAGAAAGACACCCAAATGTATCAGCTGAGTTTCAGCTGTGTCAGTTACTAAAATACTAAACAGGAAAAACAAACAAAACCACAACAGAAGCCCACCATGATGCCTTTAAATTACCACATTCTTTTCAATTATAACTTAATAATTTGGAATGTGGTTACTTATATATGTGCACCTATTGCCAAATCAAATTTAAAAAGCTTTTTGTTAAATACTTTGGTAAATAAAAGCATGTCGTTTCTTTCATATTTCCTGACTAAAAGGAAATTAAATAAAATGCATTTAATATGATGTTTTCACTAAACTTGTGCTGACTCCTAAGACTTTCTTTTCTAAATCCTTATAAATCATCCCAGCAATCCTATTATGAGCCTTCTTGGTATCAACGTTAGCACTCCCAGCCTACTGTACAACCTATTCTTCATAATACCGTAGCTATTTCTAAAAGTAGTTTATCATCCGACATTCAATTTTAGTCTCAAATAGGCTTTGAACCATGTTCGTCCAGATCTCAGCCTCCTGAGTAGCTGAGATTACAAGTAAAGCCATCAGCACCTGGTGTTAAGCCAAAACTTTAAAGCTTGCGGGGCACAGGTGTCTCATGCCTATCCTAACTACTCAGAAAGCTGAGATCTGAGGATTGCAGTTCAAATCAGCCCAGGCAGAAAAGTCCATGAGACTCATCTCCAGTTAACTCAGCCAAAAAGCCAGAAGTAGAGCTGTGGCTCAAGTGGTAGAGCGGTAGAGCACTAGCCATGAGCAAAAAAGCTCAGAGACAGCGACAAGGCCCAAGCCACAGGACTGGCACAAAACAAAACAAAAACTACTTAGTAACTCTTTCGTTTATACTGTCTTTGAAATCACATGATTTTACATTTGAGTGCAGATGCATTCCATGCGCTGAGCAAAGATGATCAAGAAAGGAGAGTGACAGCGAAAGGGCATAGGTTTCTTATTGTTTTGTTGGGGTTTTTTGTTTTTTTGCCAGTCCTGGGGCTTGAACTCAGGGCCTAAGCACTCTGTCCCTGGCTTCGTTTTGCTCAAGGCTAGCACTCTACCACTTGAGCCACAGCGCCACTTCTGGCTTTTTCTTTATATCTGGTGCTGAGGAATGGAACCCACCAGGGCTTCATGTATACGAGGCAAGCACTCTACCACTGGACCATATTCCCAGCCCCCATAGTTCTTTTTGATGAAGAAATGTTCTAAAACTGACTGTGGTTATGGTTGCACAGTAGCTGCGAATAAACTAAAAACCACTGAATTATACACCTTAAGTTGGGAGTGAACTGTATGGAATGTAAATTTTTTCCTCAGTAAGGCTGTTCTTAAATAGGGAGGACACACGAGGGGCACAATTAGAAACCTATTAATTGCACTGGGTTGAATGACAAGCAGGGCCACCAATAAAATAAAGCCCCTTCCCTAGCAGAAGAGGGTACTTCCTACCACCCTGGGGGTGAGAAGGGAACGCCAATGGAATCATGCTGTCTGCCTGCACTCATGCTCACCCGCCATCCTTGCTTCCTCTCCTCACACAGCCAGTCCCCTGGGCTGTTTCCCGATCAGCTACCTTACATCACCCCCTAGCAGAACCATAACTATACCTCCCAGAAGCTTGCCTGTGCTTGCCACAGTCCACACTTTTTCCTTATTCTCTCATCAGTCCATCTCCATGTGGTTTCTGTGCCCAGTATTTCAAAGCTTTAGCTAGTCACCATGACTTGCATGGTACTAAATACAATTTTCTGGCTTCATTATACCTGGGTTTCCAGCAATCTGGACCAGTTGTTGCTCATACCCTTTTCTTTCTTTTTTTTGTGCTTGTACTGGAGCTTGAATTCAGGGACTGAATGGTATCCCTTACTTTTTATTTAGCTCAAGGCTGAAACTCTTTCTATTTGGGCTATGCATACCTCTATTTCTGGCTTTTTTGTTTATTTATTATTTTAAAATGCTAAGAACAAGGGGGTTACAGTTACACAGTCAGGCAAAAAGTATATTTCCTTTTGGATGTCACCCCATTCCTCATTCTCTCAGTTTTCCCCCTGGCGCTCTGCTGGTTAATTAAAGAGTCTCATAGACTTTTCTGCCTGGGCTAGCTTGGAGGCAGGATCTAGAGACCTCAGCCTCCTCAGGATTATATCCTAGCCAGGATTACAGCAGCCAGCCACCAGTACCTAGCCACACCTTTTAAAACCATTCCTCCCTAATCAATTGTGACTTATCACCACCGCCTCAATTTTTACCCTTGCTACTCTCAGTCTGCCTTTTCTTGGTCTCCTTTTTGGTTTATCCTAGTCAAGGCCATTCAGATATACAGCATTTCTCAAAGCAGGGTACGAAGCCTTCTTTCCCTCATTCTTATTCTGTAGTTTTTCTTTAAGTGATCTCATCTACACCCACTGCTTAATTAACTCCTAAAGGCAGAAGCCTCACAGATTTTTATCTCTAATCATTTCTCTCTCCCAGGCCTCACCATTCAGTAGTCTACAAAAAAAGTTTTCACTTAGATGTTTCTTGGTGCCTCAAACCTAACCCATCGAAAAAAAGAACTCTTGCCCTAATACAAGAGTTCTTACATTCTTCCCCCATTACCTATTTCAGGTAAATATTACTGATGCTGTTATGTATGTCAGAAATGTAGAGGTCATTCTCAACTCTTAGCCAGCCTCAATAATTAAGTCACTACCAATTTCCTTCAACCTAGCCATCTATGCTCCCTTCCTAAATGAAAATCTAGCCTATAAATCTTGCCTAAACTAGTTAATAGCCTACTGACTGACACCTGCTAGGCCCTCCACACTCCCCTTCCCATATCACATCTACAACGTAGTGATCTTTTCATGACACAAACAATGATTAAGACATTTTCTCCATTGAAAGTACTTGAATGGAAGGGATAATGGTGGCTCCAGCTTGTAATCCTAGCTACTCAGGAGGCTGAGCTCTGAGGATAGTGGTTTGAAGCCAGCCGGGGCAGAGTCGTACCTCCAGTTAGCCAGCAAAAAGCAGATGTGGAGGTGTGGCAAGTGGTCAAGCATCAGCCTTGAGAAAAAAAACCAAGGGACAGCGCGTCTGGGCTTTGAGTTCAAGTCTCAGTACTGGCACAAAAATAAAATAAAATAAAAAACAAATAAATAAACAAAGTGCTCCAATGATTACCTGTTTTTCTTAAGAGTAGATCAAATTCTTTCTTCACACAGTTTATAAAAGCATGTAAGGCCTGGCCCTATTGTGTAACTCACCTGTATTTAGAATCTTCCCCCTGTATCTATTCACCAATGCATGGCCACGGTGATCTTTTCTGAGTCTTGGCATTGCCTGAAGTATCCTTTCCCAGTCTTCCTTCACTGCTCAGCTCAATAATCGCTTTCTTAAAGACTTTCTAGGTAAATTCTACCACGAACACTCTTTCTACCACACACTTCATGTTGTTTCTCATTCAAGCTGTAGCAATTCCACTTTTCCCTGTGGCTTCTAAACTACTGTCTCCTTCTGCTCCATTGGCAGCTACTTGGTGGCTGCAGGTGCTCCATATATGCAGGTCCAAGACAGGCGCTACAAGGGTGGACAACCTTGCAACATCTCACCAAAAAAGCAACGGGGAAAGTTCTTAAGAGAACCTAGACATCAAGGGACTGTGTAAAGCAGTCAATTTTAGCCAGAAAAAGAATATGGTAGGGCTCTCATGGTTTATTCCTTGAAATCATCTAATGTGTAGATGCTGGCCTCTTAACTTGCCTCAGGGCTGCTGCATCATTGAATAAGCAAAGCAAGGCAACAACTGAGTCATTTTTACAAAACTACTAAAAAAGAGGGAAATAGCAGCATTAGAAATCAAAAGCTCTGTCCAGCCAGAGGTTCATGCTTGTAATCCTAGCGACTCAGGAAGCTGAGATCTGAGGATCACAGTTCAAAACTAGCCTTGGTAGAACTAGGCTGTGACACTCATCTCCAATTAATCAGCAAAACAAAACAGGAATGGAGCTGTGGCTTAACTCGTAGAGAGCCAGGCTTGGGCGAAAATGCTAAAGGACAGCACCCCATGGACCTGAGTTCCAGCCCCAGGACTGGCAAAAAAAGAAAAACAAAAAACTCTGTCTAGTATTGAACAAAAATAGACTTTAGGTACCACCAGTTTCTGAGCCCAGCTGCTCACTCTTCGTGGGCAGCCTTTACTTCCTCTTTGTTAATTTTTTTTTTCCTTAAAAAAAAAATGAAAAAGAAAAAAGAATAGACTATACCCTAAGGATGAACAGAGAAACAAATCACCTCAGATATATATATATATATATGTATAAAATAAAACAAAGGAAGAGAAGAAATGAATGAGACAACAGCATCTACCTGCTGCTAAATTTCCTTAACAATCAAGCCCCCGAGTTTGGGGCTCTGTGCACATACACTGCACTGTGTGGACATCTCTGGCAGCTAAGCTTAATGAAAGTCAATTCCTACATCTGGACCTCAACTGAAAAAAGAGAAGTCTGTTTCAATGCCGGAGGAAACCTTGAGTCACAGCACACCCACTCTGTATATTGTCCTATGTGGGCAACTGGTAAGCTCAAAGATAAATTGGCATATTCTCAATTTACAGCCTAATGACTGTGATCTCATAGGCAAAAGTCTGAGAGAGCAAACAACTTGGGTACAGTCTATCCATGGGGAGTGGGACAGGAACATTTTCACTTTTTACTTACTCTCCTTCAGACTTGCTTGACTGCTTTACAAGTCACATGTTTTTTGTTTTGTCTTGTTAAAAGCACAAGATAAAGGACATAAGTTAAAGATCAAAATGTTCACAGTCAGTACTGGCTCACGACTGTAATCCTAACCACCAGGAGACTGAGATCTGAGGACAGAGGTGGAAGCCAGCTTACGAAGAAAAGTCAGAGAGAATTTTATCTCCAAAAAGCCCCAAAGTGAAGTATGGTCCAAGTGTTAGAGCTCAGTATTGACTAAAAAAGTTCAAAACTTTGGTATTGATTGGTTTATCTTTTTAATTCTTCAATTTCTTTTTCATCCTTCCTCACATGATATTTCCTCCAATTTTTAAAAATTATCTTTAAGTAGTTGTACAAAGAAAGGAGTTGCCATTTTCCAAAGGAGTATATAAATACAATGCAAGATGATCAAGGGGTACAGTTGAGCAAAGTAGCTGAGCAAGAGCACAAGGTCAAGTTCAAGCCCCAGTACTGACACTGAGTAAGAATGTTGAAAAAGTTGACATATTTCCCCAAATTTTAAAGATTTCTTAAAAAAAAAAAGCCAAGTAGCCATACAAATATGTTTGTGTGTACAGGTCTATCTACCTATTTTGAAAAATAGGTGAACAAACAATGGCAAAAACTTGAAGACTGGGATGTGGGCGTAACAGACAAAGTGCTCAGTTCTTCAGAAGCAGACTACTGAGATTTCTAGAAGTTGGCATTTCTACAGCTAGCTACCATACAAAGGCTAATCAGCAGAAAGGCATGAAAGAAAAACTAACCAGCCATACCTACACAGCAGTCCTGATAAACATGAGAGATCTGTTCACATTTCAATTGGTGACTTTTAATTATATGTCCATTCCAAGTACTGGTGTGATTTCTGATCCCTATTGCACAGAGGATTTACTAGATTAAACACCCACTTAAGGACAGAGATAACATTTAATATGACAAAAAATGAGAAAAGTTTAACAAGTTATTTCACAAGAAAAGACAATTCAGCATCTGCTTACTGACTGAAGATGTCACAAAAAGAACAAACTGGTCCTTCCTGTTCAGAATTAACTTGGTTTCCTCCCTTCAAGCCCAGCCCCCCAGTTTGGGCCTGTCTGCATTACGTCAATATGTTCTCTGCTTCTCTGACCACATCCTCCTTATCTGCACCTCCCTGTCTGTCTCCTCACACCTACTGAGTAAGCTATTCACACAGCTTCTACAAACATCTGCATCCTTTGGAAGCTGCTGAAATGACCAAACGTCACTAATCCAATCTACTGGCCGCCAAGAGCTCAGTCTCACACCCATAAGGGAGTACTAGTACATATAAATAGTCTTGGACAGCTTCACTGAACATTTCTCTATTCCAGAGCTTGAAGTTCTGAACGCTGCAGAAAAGTGATGAGATCCATGTACATTTGGTTTGTGTCCTGTAGATCTAGTCTGGATGGATCCATAGGTTGATTTCCAACCAGTAACTCCTGGCAGCATGTATCTTAATGGTCCTACTTTCACCTAGAGACTTAAGTTATTAGATTATCTTTACTGCTTTTCTATGATTAAGACTCTCTAGCTAAAATCTACATTCTCATTGGACATGGTGGTATGTGCCTATGACCTCAGCACGCAGGGGGCTCGGTTCCAAGGCTGATGGCTCTCTGGTTTGGAAAAGCCTACACACAAGAAGAAGGCTGGCCTTTATTCATGTCCTCCCTGTGTAACTTTCCAGGGTATTTGTCATGAACATCCCTGGGTCTTTCTGGATCATCTCATACCTGAGGGGGCAGGGCCAAAAGACCTCTGAGGTACTTTCAATTTCTTACCATCTCAAATTCCAAATGAACATCTTCAATTCTTTGACCTTGCCATCATTTTCACCCTCTCATCTTGGGTACCTTTGTGTCTGATTCAAGCTAAAAGCTTGAATGTTTACAATCTTCCTCCACTGCAGCCCCCGAACCCTTTCCTCCCTCACAGGGTTCTCTCTTCTCTACCAGCTAATGGTGGCCGGGCCCTTCTTCCAGTCGCTGTGCTGTCTCAGCTGCACCTCTCAGTTCCCTGACAGTCAAGAGCTTTGGAAAGGGTTTGCTTACAAATCCTGTAATGCTCCATCCTCACTCCAAGGCGTAAGAATGAGCACATGACTTGAATTGACTGAACTGTCTCTGTAAGTGATCATCAGCTGCACACGGTGTTCCAAGACACAGATGCTACTCTCCTAGGGGCCAGGAAGCCTCATGTTACGTCCACAGGTGCACTGCTTTATTAACAGCAGCCAGTGTTTTATAAATACATAATCAAGAGGAGAAACATGTGAGAACTGCCCCCTGTGACAAGCCCCCTTGCCTGACTGGAAAATGATGTGGCTCATCCTTGGCCGTTTACTCTTCTAGATGAGTGGGATGGAATTTTATTTAAGATCTTGTTTTCTTGGGGCCTTTAAGAAGGGATATACAAAGCAGCCACACATAGGGAAGTCTGGAGATGACCCAGCTGAGAAAAGAGCCTGGGGCTTGGCAGACTTTCTCCAAAAAAAAAAAAAAAGGCTCCAAGTTGAGAAGTATCATGTTTTTAAGTACCCTGGGGACCGGATGTGAATCTTCAACTACGAAAGCTCTTTGGTTCCACAGACAACCAACTAATAACAACTTCATTTTTACTTCTCCTTAGGAAATATTTCAAAATTGAAGCATGTACGTTATAGGATTAACTCCAGCATTACTCATTATCTCAAAGTTCACATTCAAATGCTCATCACAAACAGTAACAGAACTAAACGTCTTTCCCACCCAAGTCATATCACTAGTGTCTGTCATAACTTCCCCAAGTAGCACTGCAGCTGTGAGACTTTCCACTGACAGCTTTCTCATTAGAGAAAGAGAGAGAGAGAGAGAGAGAGAGAGAGAGAGAGAGAGAGAGAGAGAGAGAGAGAGAGAGAGAGAGAGAGAGAGAGAGAGAGAGAGAAAGGTATGTGCACGCAGTCTCAGCCACATAGGAGGCTGAGGAAGAGCAATCACTTGAGCCCAGGAGTTCAAGGCCAGTCTGTGCAACACAGTGAGACATCCCTTGCAACCAAAGAAAAACAGATGAGGAGGGGGAAAAAAAACAATCCAAGGTAGGCACTGGTGGCTCACACCTATAAGCCTAGCTACTCAGGAGGCTGAGATCTGAGGACCGTGGTTTGAAGCCAGCCTGGGCAGGAAGTCCATGAGACTCTTATCTCCAATTAACCACCAGAAACTCAGAAGTGGTGCTGTCGCTTAGGGACAGCACCCAGGACCAGAGTTCAAGCACCAGGACCGCCCCCCCCCCCAAAAAAAAAGCAATACAAATATTGGTATAACTGTCCTGTCTCAAGACTTCCTTCCCCTTTGCCTCCAATTTTCAGTAAATAATTACTAGACAAATACACAAAACTATAAATACAAGTAGTATTATTTACAACAGCAAGGGATTAGAAATAATCCACAGCATGGAAAACATGATAAGCTTTAAAAATAATTGAGGTCCAATGCTGACATGAAGGATGTTGATATTAAAATAAAGGAATAAATTGGACTATAGAAGTGCGTGGCTTATCTGAGACAGAAAGAGAAGGGAGAGAAAGTGAATGCTAGAGTATAAATAAGAACTGGTGATGATGCCTCTGGGTTAATAAGTGCTCTTTTCACATAGTAGTGAATTTAGGCTAAGCTTTATATTTTCTTTAGACTCAGGTATTTTCTGAAAAAATTTTAAATTAACATATCAGAATGTCTTATTCTGTACAGACAGATCATATAAACACAGACACAAATTATTTAATAAAGGAAACATCCTTTTTCTCATGCATTTTCACATATAAGACTTATGAAAAGAAAAATACTTTAATGATTTTAAGCGAGTAAAACCTTGGCAAACAGATTTTAAGTAAGGAGAAAGGATCTGACATCCCTGACGTTTGGGGTTTGGGGTGCAGAGGCCACATTTCTCAAGGTGTTAATCAGGAAGCCAGCCCCTTGAACTTCCCATAGGGAAGGGAATATGTTCAAGTGAGCAGATGTTATAGTAAGAAATGACAGCAATTGAGTGTTTAGAGATGTCACAAGTCATCTTGATCAGCGAGTTTCAGATCTCTTCAGGGCTACTGATAACCTAACTCTTCGGCTTACTGCCATTCTTCGAAATGACCTTGATAGGACCCCAATATACAAAACAGAAGACACTGAAAGGAAAACAGAGCATAGGAAGCTACAGCTGACCCACTTCTGGAGTTTAAAAGAAAAAACACATGAAACACAAATTCCCCTTGCCTCCTCCCCCAATTCTACGAAAATAAGATTTCTTGCTATACATAAGCTAGCTCATCAGAAGTGTATTAAGTTTCTCTAGATAAGTATGTGGCAAACATTTTTTCAGGTCTTGTGGTTTCTGTCAAAACTACTCAAGTCTGCTCTAGCAGGACAGTAGCCACAGACCACACATGGATGAATGGCCCTGGCTGGATGCCAACACAGCTTGACTTAGAAATCCGGGCAAAAAGGATGGCAGCTTGTTGATCAGAACTCTGGAAAATATTTGATGAGAGGATGGGCATAGGGCACATAAACCTGAAATATATATAGCCATTAATTAAGGGTATATGAACTAGGAATGTATTTAACCATTAAATTATCTCTTAAAAATGTCGTTTTAGCTGGGTGCAGTCACTTGTGCCTTTAATTCCAGCTACTGGGGATGCGGAGATTGGAAGGATCAAGGTTCCCAGGCTAGTCTGCGCAGAAAGTCAGCAAAAGCTCAACCAATAATCTTGGTGTGCGGCTGTGATTCTAGGTATGCAGGAGGCCAAAGGTAGAAGGACCACGGACGGTCTAAAGCCAGCCCAGACAAAAAAATGAGAGATCCCCATCTGAAAAACACCCAGCACAAAACTGGCTGTTGCTGTGGATAAGTGACAGAACACTTCCCTAGCAAACCCCAGTACTGCAAAAACAAAAAAAGAAAGTTATGCCTAAGTTTGCCTTGTTATCAGAAATCACTTATCAAGTTCATCAGCAATTATATGTACCTTCCCAAGCACCTCAGCTCTGGAAGGTTTGTTAGATTCTTAGAAAGCTAAGTATGTACTTAACACAAGATTTGAGAATTGTACTCCTGAGGGTTTATCCTAGAGGAATGAAAACATACATTCACATAAGAACCTGTACAGAAATTTGTACAGCAGGCTTATTTTTGATAAAAGCTGGAAGTAGCCCAGATGTCCTCTAACAGACCAATGGTTAAATGAAGGACGGTATATCCACAGAATGGGATATTACTTACTTTCAAAAGCAAAGAGCAGCCAATACCGTTCATACAGTTATTGACATGGGTCTCATGTGAGTAAGAATACTGAATAATAATAGTAATAATAAGGCTGGGGTCATGGCCTAGTGGCAAGAGTGCTTGCCTTGTATACATGAGGCCCTGGGTTCGATTCCCCAGCACCACATATACAGAAAACGGCCAGAAGTGGCGCTGTGGCTCAAGTGGCAGAGTGCTAGCCTTGAGCAAGAAGAAGCCAGGGACAGTGCTCAGGCCCTGAGTCCAAGGCCCAGGACTGGCCAAAAAAATAAAAATAAAATAAGTAATAATAAGCCAATCTCAGCGAGGTGCTGATTGGTCACACCTATAATCCTAGCTACTCAGGACACTAAGATCTGAGATTTGTGGTTTAAAGCCAGTTGGGGTAGAAAAGTTGGTAAGACCTTTATTTCCAATAAACTACCACGAAGTCAGAAGTAGAGCTATGGCTCAAGTGGGAGAGCACTCGCCTTGAGCAAAAAAGCTCAGGGACAGTGCCCAGACCCTGAATTCAAGTCTTAGGACCAAGACAGATTGAGACCAAATCAATTATTTTTTTCTCCTCTCTCTCTCCTCTCTCCCTCCCTTTTTTCCTCTTCCTCCCCCCCCTCCTAAAAGGCTATGTAAGTTACTAATCCTCCTCTCCTCCTCTTTGCCCCTCCTCTTCCTACTCCTACTCCTACTCCTACTCCTACTTCCTACTCCTTCTCTCCCCCTCCCCCTTTCTCATCTCTTCTTTTGGAGGTACTGGGATTGAACTCAGGCCACATCCTGTCCTTTTGCTTTGTTTTTTTAGATAGGGTCCTGCCGTTTTGCCTGTGTCCACCTTTGGCCTTGGTTCTCCTATTTCTACCTCCTGCTATTTATATAACATTCTTTAGGTTTAAAAAAAATCATATAGATTTTCAGAAGAGATTACTGATTGCTGGAAGGAATTAGGGATGGGGGAATAGATGTGTGGCTATACTAGGGTAGCAGCAGCTGAGCGCTGTCATGATGGACAGGTCCATATTATGAAAATAATCACATGGCTGCACATGAGCTACACCTACACCCACACAAACTATAAAACTCGTGGAATCTGAGTAAGGCCCGCAGACTGTACCCATGTTAATTTCCTGGTTTTGACAATGCATCTGTCGTGTGATATTCTCTAAAGGAGGGGCGGGAGAGTGGGGACAGGGTTTGTGGGATCTCTCCAGATTCATTTTTTAACTTTCTGTGAATAATTTCAGAATTAAGTATTTTAAATAAAACAAAATGACACAGGGCTTCTCAAGCACTCTCAAAATATCCTTAGGTTGTATACAGGGAGCTTTTCAATCTACTAGAATTCAGACCAACGTTACCTCCTACCTGTTCTCCATTACCATTCCCATGAAGTTACACTGAACTTATTGCTGCTCTTGTCTCACATTTTTCTTTTTTGTTTCTTCAAATCCCCTCTTAAAAAAAACAAAACAAAACAAAAAAGCATTTTAGCCAGGCACTGGTGGCTCACCTCTCTAATCCTGGCTACTCAGGAGGCTGAGATCTGAGGATCTCAGTGGGAAGCCAGCCAGGGCAGGAAAGTCCATGAGACTTTTATCTCTAATTAACCTCCAAAAAACCTCAGGGTAAATGCCAAGGCCTGGAGTTCACACACACACACACACACACACACACACACACACCATTTTAAGTCCTAGTCTTCTAAAAATACACCAACCCATACTTACTTAAATATCAATTCATTCTCAAAACTGGAAGATACTATTGGTGCCAAATATATGATGAGAAAAATATATTATCCTATTAATTCCTGTGCAAATGCTTTTCAAATCCTGCTTTCCCAGTCTTGAAAATTCTAAGCCAAAAGATCAGGGACTAAGAAAAACCTATTAGTAACTTCTAGTGTCAAGGATTATTCTAAACAAGTTTAGTAACCATGAGTCACTGTTAAATAGCCATGCCATGAAAAGGCAATTCCCTTCTCCCTCCTATATGCCAGCCAGCCTACTTCTCTCTGGAGTGAGTGAATAAAGCTATTCAAGCCAGTGAACACATGTATTCATGATGGTGAAGGAAACCAAGTGTAGACTGAACAAGGAAGCCATACCTTCTTTATATAGTACACAGTGGGTCATGAGTGTAAATAGTCATTGCATACATCTCATCTATCTGACTCTTAGTTTGAAAAAACAAGTTCCCTTTCCCCAACCGCTAGTTACCTAAAATAAGGATAGTAAGATTAACTGGCTCTTTTTTTTTTTTTGTAAAGTGTAAGAAAATTCCTTTTGTACAAATTCTTTAAAAAGCTGTAACAAAGTTCCCCGAGGAACAAATTATAACCTACAATTCTTAATATGGCAACGATGTGCCATGTAACACTAAAAATGTCAGGTTATAAAATAAAACAACCACTCAAATACTGTAATCATCACTTTGTCTAAGGGATCACACAAGCCACACAGCCCATGTACTTAGTGAATGAAGTAGAATGGGTGGAACTTCGGCACTGGTTTGGAAGAGCTTGGTGTGAATTCCAATTATAACTCTAATGAGTTGCCTAGGAAACAATAGTTTTCTTCATCTGGATCATGAAAATAGTAACAGGAAGCTACTGTGCCTCAAAATAAGACAGAGGTGTCTCTCTGAAGCACCTAACCAAAGATGGTGCTGTGTCCACGACTGAGTGCGCCAAGGACACAAAACTAGAATTCCTTCTACAGCACTAAGCTTGATGGTCGCCTAGCATGTGCCAGTCTATCTCCAGAAACAAGGAAGCCAGCTTCCACCTCTTATTTTTCTTGGTGTCAAGACAAAACTGGATTCACTGTTACCCTTTCATTCGCTCAGGCCTCACTCAGAAGACACTCGGGTCTCAGTTCTATCTCTTGCCACCATCCATAATAGACAATCCCCTAAAAACAATTCCCTGGGCGCTACAGTGATTCCCTCCATCCTTCAAAGGCACTCTGCTTGAGTCTCATTCATCATGCCCGAGGCCTCCCATCCCCAGCTCATTCAATCCATTGCTCCACAAAGCAATTGTGCATTTCCACGCCAGCCTGGTTACTCCTCTCTCTACATCCTCAACCAAGGACTTGCCCACACAGAGCAGAATTTAAACGATGTATTTCTATTTTTGCAACCTAGTTTTTAATAGCCTTTTGCGACTAAACAGCTCCTCTCTCCCTGCAGAACTGCATTGAATGCCTTTGTCCAAATTAACTTTCCATCCTGTGTAGGTTTATTTCTGGACTCCTTCAACTGCCCTACCGATCTATCTTTACATGGAGACTGCAGTGCTTTAATTATTATAGTTTCATAATTCTTCAAATCAGGCACTGTGAGCCCTGACTATTTTTGTGCAGTTATTTTGGTTACTGTAGGTTTTCTGCATTTCCATACCAATTTCAGAACAAGTTTTACTATTTTACAAAGCCGGCTCTACACTGGCTCCATCGGTAGGTGTGAGGACGACCATTTTCACAATTCTGATGTGCATCTCCTATTCCTTCAGTTCTTTGCTTTCTCTTAGAAATATTTTGTAATGTTAAGCCTCACTTCTTTTGTCAGATTTACCCCTATTTCAAAATTTTCAAAGCTATTCTAAATGGTACTTAAAATTTTTAACCTCAGATTGAGCACTGTGACTATAAAGAAATTACAACTAATTTTTGTAATATTCACCCTGTTACCTGTGACTTTGACCAAACTCATTAGTTCTATTAGTTTTCTGTAGATTCCTTCAGCTTTTCTTTGTAAGTGATCCTATCATCTACAAATAAAAGGCTTGACTTCTTTGCAATTTGGATGCCTTCCATTCCTTTTTTTTTTTTTTTGTCAGATTGCACAAGCATTCTAGGAATCCCACTTGGTCACAATGTCTTTCAGATTCAATCTGCTAAAGGATAGTTTTTACTTTTGCTTCCATCATTATGACTGATGTTATTCTGCTGTTTTCTTTTCCTATGCTATCTTTATTTTGTTTTGTTGTTGTCCTGGGTCATGAACTCAGCCTGGATGCTGTCCTGAGTTTCTCCCCTCAAGGCTGGTGCTCTACCACTAGAGCCACATCTCCACTTATGGCTTTTTGATGGCTAATTAAGAGTCTCATGGACTTTCCTGCCCTGGTTGGCTTTGAACCACGATCCTCAGATCTCAGCCTCCTGAATAGGATTACAAGTATGAGCCACTGACACCTGGTTCTGTCCGTTTTTGGCATCAGGACAATGGTGAGTTAGTAGAATAAAGTAAGAACTATTCCTTCCTCTTACATTTTCTGGAAGAGTTTGCCTAGCAACTCTATTGTTTTGTCCTTAAACAGCTGGTGGAAGCTTGACATGTGAACATTTGGTAGAAACCTGGTGTGGTGGCATACATCTATAATCCTTGTGCTTGGGATGCTGAAGCAGGAGGATCATGAGTTTGAGGCCAGCCAGGGATATAGAAAGTTTACTATCAGCTTGGACTACTTAGTAAGACATTGTCTCCAAAAAATTAAACAGGAAAAAGGAGTGAACAACATTTGGTAGGACTAGCAAAGTCCTCTAGACTCAGTCTTTGATGGTAAGGGTTCATAGCTAAATCATCCATCACTTTAGCATAAGGTTACTCAAATTCAAATTACCTACTTTTCCTTAAGTGATCTTGATGTCTTTAAAAGAATGTATCCTTTTAGCTCGAAGTGTCAAATTTATTGGCATAAAACTGCTACCCTTTCAGTATCTGTAGTACTGGTACCTCTCCTCCTATGTTAGCAGTTTCTGTCTTTTCCCCTTGATTATTCTAGGCCACAGTTTATCAGTTTGATAGATCTTTCCTTTTATTTTTCTGTTGTTTTATAATTGATTTCTGCATAAATAGTGGTTTCTTTTCTTGTTTTCAGTTTTGCGTTTGCTGCCAGTAATGGGGCTTGAACTCAGGGTCTTGTACTCTCGGCTTCTTTTTGTTCAAAGGTGGTGCTCTACCATTTGAGCCATACCTCCCAGCCCAGCTTCTTTGCTGGTTAACTGGAGACAGTTTCTTGATCTTTTTTGCCTGTACTGGCTTCAGATTGTGTTTCTCAAACCTCAGCCTCCAAAATAGCCAGGATTATAATAGGTGTGAGCCTCTAGCACCCAGATCTTTCTGATCTTTTTCTAGTTTCTTAAAGTGAGTGTGCAGGACTTTCTTGTTTTCTAATATGGACATTGAATGATAGAAGTTTCTTTAATGTTTTATATAGCAGTATCCCACTATTTGTGAAATAGGTGGAATATTCTACAACTGTGAATCAGGTCAGGTCAGGTATTATCCTGGTGTTGAACAAAATCTTGCTAAGCCGGGTGTGGTGGTACACACCTGTAATCCCAACACCTGGCAGGCTAAGGCAGAAGGAACAGAGTTTACCAGCTGGCCTACATAGTGAGTTTGAGGCCAACCTGGTAAACATAGGGAAACTATCTCAACAAAACAATGAACAGAAAAAGAAAATATTTCTTTTCTCCCTACTTAATCTTTCAATTACTGAAAGTGGGATACTCAAACTATTTCCTCTTATAGTTCTATTGGTTTTTGGCTATTGTATTTTACTTTATTTTGGAGTTCTGTTTTAGGTGCATTAATGTTTAAGAATTCTGTAATGGCCACTTAATTAAGCTCTACTTTACCATGAAATGGCTTTCTTTATACCTGGCAATACTGTTGGCTCTGAAACCTCTTTTAATAGAGGCACTTAACTTTCTTTTGACAAATGTCAACAAAAAGTGCATATTTCTTCATTCTCTTAATTAAATCCATTTGTTAAGTACAAATGTACCTGTTAAATACCTTTCTTACATGCATACAGTTGGGACTTTTCATCTAATTTTATAATCTCTGCTTTTTAAGTACAGTGCTCAGGACATTTATATTAAACATGGTTACTAATACAAACTGGAATCTATCCTATAATTTGTTTTGTTGTTGTTGATGTTGTTGCATCTGTTATTTAACCCTTTTCCCTGCATTCTTTTGGATTTATCAAGCACTCTAATGATTCTATCTTATTTTCTTCACTACACTGACTCTTTTTTTTCTGGATTAAGTACAGAGTCATTACTTTTTATGTGTATTATATTTATAGTTAAGCTTATACATCCCCTTCAACCTCAGCCGCCAGGTCCTCCAGCAACTGACCCTTCTTTGGTGTCTGATTTAGTCATCCATTTTTTTGTCCTTTCTTTTTACCCACTATCTTTTTCCTTACTAATCAGAAGCTGCTAATTAAAACCTTTAAGTTTCTGCAGATAAATTAATCACAATAAAAGTTTAAAGAATTGAGGACTGTATTTTGCACAGATTAATGGAACTCTATCACCAAACCCTATTGATTCAAACATTAGACCCATTAGGTAAAAATATTTATCTAATCACTAAAAACGCCCTGTGATCCTCCTTAACCATGAGGAAATATGAATAAATACTGAATAAATAATAAATAAATACTATTTGGTGGCCATCTAGGACAAAGCTCTTGAAAAAAGTCATTTATCTTACTCCTTCTGTGGGCAGAAACACTGAAAAAGGAACATATGTGGATACCACTGTAGAATTCATAGAAGATATTCTCTTGTCAGTTACTAACTCAACCTACAAGTTGTTCCAATATGGTTTTATTTCATTTAGCAGTCATTAAGAGTTTAGACGAGAAGGTCACAGTGCTTCATGTTAACTCTGCTTTCTATTCCATTTTTCATAAATACAAGTATTTGGCAGGCTGATAGTCCAATGGGGAAGAAAACCGTTTGTCTCATGTATGTCTTTAACCATTCTCGTGAGCTTTATGAAAACAGTCCTAGGCAAGATTTAGCTGTAGAATGTACTTTAGCCTCATGCAAGGACTTTCAACTTTTTGTTTTTGGAGAAGTGTTTTGAAAGGATTGCAGTGGTTATAAGAAAAATGAAGACACTGCAGCAATCTAAAGCAGATACAATGATGGCTCAAGACCAGTATGATAAAAAGGAGTGCTGAGTTTCTAGATTGACTTAATTTTCTTTTCTAATGAAGTAGATGGCTTTGGGAAATGAGAAAGCAATCAAAGATGTCTTTTTAGTCTGTAAAACTAGATGTCATTTTGGAGACTATGATTGTGAAGACTGTCAGTAAAACAGATTTTGGAGTGTGTTTTAAACCAATATAAAGCAAAATTTCTGTCAAGTTCCAAAAAGGTCTTGCTATGATCTGAATGGACTGCTTTAGTTCTATCAACTGATTTAAGAAGAAATGGAATATTGAGTAAGACTCTTATTTTTCCATCTGGAAACATGAATCAAGTATTCTTTTGTGTCTCTGAATAAGGTTATATAGGTTTTATTTTTTTCCCAAGCAGGTTCAACATACTTTCTGAAAGTATTCCTGGATATCTTCCTTTTTTGTTGCTGTTGTAGTAAAAAGACTTTATTTCATTCTTTGACTGTCTTAAGGCTTTAACTCAGGGCCTGGGTACTATCCCTGATCATTTTTGCTGAGGGCTAGTGCCCTACCACTTGAGCCACTGCTCCACTTCCAGCTTTTTTGGTAGGTAACTGGGGGCAACAGTCTCACGGACTTTCCTGCCCAGGTTGGCTTTTAATTGCCAATTGCAGATCTCAGCCTCCTAAATAGTTAGGGATTACAGGCTTGAGCCACTGGCACCTGGCTCTAGCTTACAATTAAAAAACTTTTTGGTTCTAGATAGTTACAGATGAATTTATGGAATATTGACAAATGTTCCATTTGCTTATAAGTTCTCCTTTGCCCACTGGTTTGTTTACATCTTGTAAACATTTACGAATACTAAATTTGAATACATCCTAACAGAAATAGCGTGACCACCTGACCACCTCTCAGTACAAAAGACTAGTCTACTGTAACTGAAAAATAAAAAAAACAAATGGATCCTTATGTATTGTGTAATATGTCAACACTGTAAAGATCTGTATGTCACTAACCTAAATTTTTCTAAATGATCAGTATATGCCATAAAATCATGCTCTGGTTAGTATACAATATGTGTACATGTAATATAGGAAGCTCATTCATATAGTTTCATACTCTATATTACCACCAAAAAAACTACAACTGTCAAATTCTGGTTTAACATCAAACATTCAAAATTGTCTGAGATGCATCTCTTAGTATCTCTCTTTCTCTTTCTCACCTTCCTTCCAAACTTCCAATCTGCAGTTTCCCAGTCTGAAGTGGACTAAAAGTGGGTTGAATAGAATGGGAAAATAAAAAGAAGCTGGAAAAGGGTAAGATCAGCCAGCCAACACACAATAAAGCAACAGTGGAAAATACAGTAGAAACAACAGCTCACAGCTAAAGAAACTAGGACAATTAGAATAGAGATAGAGACGTATACTCCTCAACCCTACCCAAAGGCTTCTACATTACACTGCAGTATAACAACATTTAGGGGAAAGAATCTCAAATCAATCATTATAACAATCCACTGAAAAATAAAGGTAAACTATAGTAGCTAAGAAGCCTAGCTCCAGCTCAATAAAGAAAACAATCTCTTAAAGATGGGATAAAAGAGGGCCGGGGATATGGCCTAGTGGAAAGAGTGCTCGCCTCCTATACGTGAAGCCCTGGGTTCAATTCCTCAGCACCACATAGATAGAAAAGGCTAGAAGTGGCACTGTGGCTCAAGTGGTAGAGTGCTAGCCTTGAGCAAAAAGAAGCCAGGGATAGTGCTCAGGCCCTGAGTTCAAGCCCCACAACTGGCAACAAAACAAATAAAAAACTAGCATTAGGCTGGGAATATGGCCTAGTGGCAAGAGCGCTTGCCTCCTACACATGAAGCTCTTGGTTCGATTCCCCAGCACCACATATATGGAAAACGGCCAGAAGGGGCGCTGTGGCTCAGGTGGCAGAGTGCTAGCCTTGAGCAGGAAGAAGCCAGGGACAGTGCTCAGGGCCCTGAGTCCAAGGCCCAGGATTGGCAAAAAAAAAAAAGATGGGATAAAAGATTTTATCAGTAAGTATCAACTCATTCATAAGTAGCAGACATCCAGCTCGTGGGAACTAGGTACCTGAAGAGCACAGAGGGGCCAGAAATGACCCATAACACTCAAAGAGCTCTAGTCAATAAGGAAGGCAAGACACAACAAAAACAGCCAGAATGAAGATAGTGGTTCTGACATTTCCAAGAGAGGTATCCAAATGACAGACATTTATTTGACTAGGCATGGACAGGAGAGGAGAGGAAGTACGCTAGGAAGCCATCTAGGTAAAGGAAATGTATGTGGTTGTTGGTGGAAATGGGGTAGGAGAAAAAAGACTCCAGGGAGAAGAGTTCAGAAAGGTGTATGATGATCTGACTCGGTGCAGTCTGCCAGAGCAACTGCTAAGGTGCCTGAGAATGACTGAGGATCTTCGAGAAGGAACAGAACTCGGTTCTATTCATAAGCCCTTTGGAGGCAGAACACACAATAGTGAAAATGGTGTTTCAGGGGAGATGGGCACAGCTGGATGAAAGTCAGGCTCTGAACTGTAATGACTGGCCACAACGAGGGAGCAGGGAGGGGTAGAGACTACAGGAGAAAATCAGCAGTGTAGGACAAGCTATGGTTCCACACTTTCCTAGCGTGCACCAAGCCCTAGGTTCCATCCCCAGGACACACACAAAGAAAGAGTTGGCAGAGACAGTAATTTCAAGAACCAAAGACACGGGGCTGGGGAAATGGCCTAGTGGCAAGAGAGCTTGCCTCGTATACATGAGGCCCTGGGTTCAATTCCCCAGCACCACATATACAGAAAATGGCCAGAAGTGGCGCTGTGGCTCAAGTGGCAGAGTACTAGCCTTGAGCAAAAGGAAGCCAGGGACAGTGCTCAGGCCCTGAGTCCAAGGCCCAGGACTGGCCAAAAAGAAAAAAAAAAAAAAAAAGAACCAAAGACAGAAATGAAATAAACAGACTGCAGACTTATAAACTACAACAGAAAAATGTAGAAATAGCTTTAGGAGGGCAAAGTAAAGGAGCAGCAGCAAATACCACTTTGCGATTACATTATCATATATTTGCTCCTAATTCCAAGAATTTAAACTGCCGGTAGAGCTGAATGCATACCTTTTCTGCCTTTTTGTCAGAAATGTCCTGCTTTTCCAGAACAGCCATGCTCTCCTTCAGGTTCTTCACGATGTCCGCTGGAGATTTGTGAGACTTGCCAAATGGGAACGGCATGACGGCAGTGACAGAGGCCTCTGCTGAGCTCTGCCTGCTTGACCTGCAATGCAGAACAGGCTCCAGTGAGAGCGGGCCGAGAGAGTACACACCTTCCCAATCCCAATCTGGGAAGAAAAGCGGTGCTAAAGATAGCCACCGTACATACGACTTTCAGCAGCAGCAGCAGTTATTGGGAAACTCACTGATACTTGTAATTTTCTTATTTCCTTTTTTTTAAATGCCAGTACTGAGACTTGAACTCAGGGCCTGGGTACGGTTTACAGTTTTCTTTCTTTCTTTCTTTTTTTTTTTCCTCAAGGCTAGTACTCTGCTACTTGAACCACAGCTCCACTTCCAGATTTTGGTAATTAATTAAAGAGTCCCCTAGACTTTTCTGCCTGGGCTGGCTTTGAACCATGATCATGATCCTCAGGTCTCAGCCTCCTGAGTAGTGAGGATTATAGGCATGAGCCACTGACAACCAATCATACTTTTCAAAATGCTATTTTTCTTTTCAAAGTCTCTGCTCTCCTGACCACCATCTGAGGAAGAATGTGCTGCTGGTGCAGGTAGAGTAGCCACCACTCACAGGGCAAGAATTCATGTCTAAAGGCTTTCCAACAAGCCCCCGAGGGACAGCTGCTCCTGTTTCAGGTGAGAATCTGGCTCAAGTTGTGGCATGGAGAGAAAAACAAGTTCAGGTCTGTCTCAATCTCAATCCTAAATGTCCTTATAATCACCATGGTGTACCTCCAAGTTATAGGTGCCTCTTTCTACAGTTGAGTGAAGCAAAGAGGCAGGGAAGGAGCTCAGCCAAACAGCACCAGCAGCAAGGGGTGCCAGTGAGCATGTGCACACCTCCTCAGTGCAAACCCCCTCCTATTTGTCCCCCACTCGTCCGTGCTCCAGAGCTGCAGAGGGGCCAGCACCCCAGGCAGGCACCTTGGACAGATCAACAGATCCTCAAGGCTGTTCTGTCAGCCTGGATAGGATCATCTCCTACAAAAGAACTCACTGGATAAATCCTTACTACCAGAAACTTCCAAACACAGAAAAGTTTTTTTTTTTTTTCTGGTAATAGAAAACACCACTTCTACAACAACGTTAAATTTTTCCACAGGAGAAACCTACAGCTATTCTGAGAAGTCACAATGAACAAATGAAATTAACAGGACAAATGATGGGGAAAATGTATTGGGAACATGTTGGAAGAGTTACAGTTCCTTTTAGTAAACCGAGTAAAAGAAGTTAGTCATAGAGATGAAAAACTTCATATCAAATAAAAAAAAAAAGACAGATGCTGCTGGCTTAGGCTTGTAATTTAGCTACTCAGGAGGCTGAGGTCTAAGGGTGGCTTCCCAAAGCAAGCCCTGGCAGGAATGTCTGTGCAGAGTCTCATCTCCAATTAACCACCAAGGTGAGAGAGAAAGAGAGAGCGCGTGCATTTACAGAAGAACCTAACAGATCACTAAATGGTTTCAAGCCAAACTCCAAGTACATTTTTACTGTACCAGGTGCCTCCCACCCCTGCACCAAAGTAGGGAGGGGCAGGTGTCAGCTACTCCAATCCTACTTTGACTTTCCCCAGTGTCGACATAAGTATCTCCACTGCGTATCGTTTTAACTTTGCCTAAAATTTCATGTGAAGAACTTGGATATTTTCCCCCGAAGTCTGAGAGGAAAATTTATGTTTATAAAGAACCAAAGCTTAAGGGAAACAAGCATGAAAACACAAATGTTATGTTTATACTGGAAATCTTAAGTACGTTACTTTCAACATGTTTTCATATAATTTGTTATGATCAGTCTCTATCCCCAAATATCACCCACTTCAGTTCTGTCAAGTTATAAATCCTTTTCTCCTCAAACTAAAACCATGTCTTCATTGGCCACAAAAAAAAAAAAAAAATTAGCTTAACACATGTCCTTCTCAAAATTCAAAGATGCTTTAAGTTCACTGACAAATAAACTTCCATGACAAGAGATTTGGCTAGCAAAGTTTCCCAAAGTTGCCATTACATTATCTGATTATCTGGCTTGATGGCGCATAAATCCTGAATCATTCTTTTTCATTTTTTTTTAACCTGATTTTGGGTGGGGGAAGAGCAGGTAACTTTCACACCAGCACCAAAGGCCACACTCACAGTCAGTTCCCTGAAGACTTTGCCGTTCCTATCAGTAACTTTACAAATAACAGCAGTGGCACTGTGTATGTCAGTGCTGGGTGGAGGGCGGGAATGTTTAATGGTATTTTGCAGGATGTGTTATGGTGCTATGCAACAGAGATATTTTCAGCTCTGGCTCCATGGTGGAAGAGGTGACTTTCCAAGGGAAAGGAGGTTTAAAATGTCCTGCCACTCATCAAATGTTGGTCATAGTAGAAAGAGAATATAATATGGATATATAAAGGCTTCTGTGAGGACAAGGTGTGATACAGCTATTTCCCTTAACATATAAACTAGTAACATGTACCCCAAACAAGTGGGCAGTCCTCAGCAAGATCTAATCACATTGTGAAAGTATTCACCACAGATTCATATTCTGCATCCTATACTTTGTATATCCTTTAATGACAATGTTTTATATATATATATGTGTGTGTGCATATATATAGTTGAAGAAGTAAAAGCATACATACAGCTTATTTTTAAAGCATAGTAATTTCTCTAAAAATTCTTTCATTTCATTTATATTCTCAGATTCACCTTCTAACACAATGCAGTATCCAAGATTGGAGGTGGGCAGGGCAATCAAGGAATTAACAACCTCCAAAAACATGTTCCATAAGTGTCACCGTATTTAGAATTAGAAATACAGAAATGCTTAAAATTCAAGAATGCTCCTAAATGATGACCAGACAGACAGACATATTGGAAGAGAGTAATAAATACAATGCTTTAAGAACTCAAGTTCTTTTTGTGGTATTGGGGCTTAACCTCACGGGCCACCCTTGCTTACTTTGCTTGCACAGTAGGTACTCTTCCGCTTGAGTGCCCCGACCTGTGCCCTCCCCAGCCCTGGTTTGAAGGTCTCACAAACTGTCTTGCTGGTCTCACCTGTGACCATCCTGCTCTTGGCCTCCTGGGTAGCTAGGATTAGGATTGTTAGCCACGGGTACCGTCAAGAAATAAAGTTCCTGGGCTGGGAATATGGCCTAGTGGTAAAGTGCTCGCCTCGTATACATGAAGCCCTGGGTTCGATTCCTCAGCACCACATATATAGAAAAAAGCCAGAAGCGGTGCTGTGGCTCAAGTGGTAGAGTGCTAGCCTTGAGCAAAAAGAAGCCAGGGACAGTGCTCAGGCCCTGAGTCCAAGGCCCAGGACTGGCAACAAAAACAAAACAAATAAGCAAAGAAATAAAGTTCCTAAACATGTTAGAATAATGTGCAAAGAATTGCTAAGCACTGATCCTGTGTTGCTGAATTTCTAGAGCACAAAAAAGAAAACTAGAGCAGCTACTGAGTTGTAGAAACATTTGTGCCATTCTACTTTATCATTTGTACCATTATACTTTATCTCACAAGCACTATTGTGAAATCGTGTGTCATCTGAGCATGTTCATTAAAGATGAGGGGATGCATGCTGAAACGATTAGTCCAAGAGCTTGCTGCACACTGGTGGCTTACGCCTATAGTTCTAGCTACTCAGAAGGCTGAGATCTGAGGCTCGAGGTTCAAAGCCAGCCTGGGCAGGAAAGTCTGTGAGATTTTTATTTCAAATTAACCACCCAACTGCTAGAAGTGGAGCTGGGGCTCAAGTGGCAGAGTGCTGGACTTCAGCAAAAAAGTTCAGGGACAGTGAGTATCCAGGCCCTGAGTTCAAGCCCCCAAACTGGCACACACTTACAAAAAGCCAAATAAAAATAGGAAGCACTGAGTTCAAGACCGGCACACACATACAAAAAGCCAAGTGAGAGTAGGAGGTGCTGAGTTCAAGCCTCAGTTCTGATGTGCGAGTGCTCGTTCATGTGCTCACGCATGTGCACATACCCACCCACGCCACGGTGACTAAACAGATTTAGTTTTAGTGATGATAAAGATCAACAGGAAGATTGGGAGAAAAATTACTTAGAAGAGTTGTGCTTCCTGCTTCAGTTCTCACCTCCATCTCCTTATTTTGTATTCACACAAAATAGGAGAGAATTCCTAACAACACACTACCTTCAGACAATGCTCAAATGGAGTGGACACTGTGCTGGTTCTTTTTCTCTGGAACGGAGACAATGCCTTCCAACAAGCCCATCTATCATGCAAGCAGTGTCATCTACAATGTTCTGTAACTTTGAAGGGTATGAAACAGAGGCACAAGTCAGTGTTTTGGCACCAACAATCTGAGAGTAAGACGCTCTCCTTTGAGACGAGCATTCCCTCTTCAGCTAAGAATTTGGAGGGATTTCAATCACAAGAACATACTATTAAGGCCCCTAATTACCCTTAGAATAAAATTCAAATCCCTGCCTGTGGCCTTGGAGGCTTTACCCTGGCCAATGCATGCATAGCCCTCTGGGCCACTGGGTCTGGTCACACTCTTTTTTTTTTTTTTTTTTTTTTTTTGCCTGAATATGCCAACCACATCTAAGCCACCATATTATTCCAAACATGACTGTGTTTTTGGACATCACTGGAGTTCATAAAGACAAATATACAACACAAATGAAAAAAATTCATTTAGTTTTCAAATGTAACTAATTTCCTGTCCCTTCCAAAAAGCTAGTTCATCACAAAGCATGATGCCTTGGGCCGAGCCAAAATTATCAGCACAGCTGGGACAATGCCAACTGTTACTAGGATCCTCAAGGGGAGTGTGGAAAGCCACATCTACACTTCCTAAACTAGGGTGTATGCTTGCTCTTGATGGTAACCAGTGGAGTGTGAATACCAAAACCAAGGAGCCTTGGAGGGTCAATTTAATTTGAAAACGGGGAGGGCTAACTCATTACTTTTATATTCAAATGAACACTTGCAGGCCAGCTGAGTCTGTGAGAAGAATCCCCTAGACACAGCCTTTGCCTGGTACTCATGCATGGCTTTCCACTAGTTGCTTTCTTCTCTCAACAAATGTTCTTTCTGCATCTATTTATCTTTCTGTACATTCAACAACTCAGCATTATTCCAATGCGGACATCCTTCCACCGTGAGGCACAGTGCCTCTGATCACATAAAATACTTATTGAAATGAATTCCAGGAAATGGGAAATAAGTTTTTTTTTTCTTTTTGTATTATTTGTGCATTTATCTGTTTTGGGGAGGGTAAGGGGGAGTATAGAAATGGAGGGATAGAGGGCGAACAAACACAGCAGCGGTACTCACTAGACACTGTTGAAAATGAACTATACAACTTGTAGATAGGGACAGGCGGGGAAAAGCTGGGAGAGAGCAAGGGAAGGATGACACTGTCCCAAAAGAAATGTAATCATTACCTGACTGATATAACCGCAACCCCTCTGTCTATTACCTTTAGAATAACAATGTTAGGAAACCCAGTCATGAATGTTAGGTGAGAACAAGCAGATGAAAGGAGAGAAAGAAGGCAGAGACCTTAAGAGACCAAAGAGGCTTTAATTAGTGCTGCGGAGGGACTCCCAGGAACGTGGAGCAGGGTCAAGGAAACAAAGAGTGGGAGTGTGTGGGGTTTATGTTCTTACACATTCAAGGGTGAGATCTTGGTTGGAATTTCTTTGTCCTGTCCTGCTGGGGACTGATTTATGGTGCAAGCTGTCCAGATTGGAGTTTTAGGGTAAAGGTGTCTTCCTGACACCAACAGTCCTGCACTTTCAGATAAGGTTAGGGGTAAAGTTCACCTCAGAACCAGGAGGGGTCCAGGGAAGGGTGGTCAGTGGGCCATGGGAGCAACACGGAGTTATGAGAACAAAACAGATTCCCATCAAACAACATAAAAGAAAAAAAAAAACTTCCATCCCTGGCTGTCACTGTCTCCTTACCTTCTATTAGCTTTAGGTGGTCTCATATGGCTTCCACTACCTAAACTCCGGCATGGCCTAACTGATTAGTCTGCTGTCTATAGATGGCATCCCAGAAACCTGTCTCAACTCATGTCCTGTTTCTATTTTCAAGGTTCCCCTTCACATTGAATGGATCCACTGTTTACCCAGTCACGAAACTTGACTGTGACAGCAGACTCCAGTGTATTAAGTATCTCATATATAATTAGTTCACAATTTTAGCAAATTCTATTCTCTGCAGACATCAAAATGTAAACTCATAGTTCTCCACCTAGGCCAGCCAATGGGCTCACCTCTACAAGACTGCTACAATCTGAACACCCTCGAAAGTCACACACTAGAACTTAATCCCAGTGTGTATGTGGGAGGGGGGGCTTAATGGGAGTTGTTATTCAGATAGAGCCCTCAAGAACTGATCAATATGGCTAAGAAGGGCTTGCAATGTGCTCAACTCTCTTCTCCCATGTTAGGGCACAGTGTATCTCTTTTTGGTTTTGGTTTTCCATTTCCCATCAAGTGAGAAGGTAGACCTCACCAGATACAAGCACCCTGATTTGGGATGTAACCTTCAGAATTGTGACATATTTGTATTCTTTATATGCTACTCAATCTCAGGTATTTTGTTACAGTAGCACAAATGGAATAAGTAAGCTATGTTCTGGAAAACGTGGGGCATTTGATGACCATTGAAACCATCATAATCATCACTGTAAAAACAAAAAGCACCGCTTTTCATGCTGGTGATTCCAAAAGTGGATTTTTCTGGTAGTTTCCATATCCTTGGGGTGAAGTGGGGTAAGTCAAATGAGTCTTTCTATCTGTTCCTGCATCCAAGACCGTTACTAAAAGGAAAAGTTGTAGCTAAAAAACAAACAAACTTAAGATTGTTCACTCTGAAAAATTCAAGCATTAAAGGATTACATAAAATATTATTAATGGATTGGCACATTCTCTTTTTTATTTGTTTTATATTTGTAGTTTTACACAGGAATGTACTCTCTTCTCTAAAACAGATGGAAAGCAGATGATGCTAGAACTGGTCAACTGTACCTTACAAAAAACGAAGGTCTGAAATGACTGCTCTATTCCATTAATATCCCTAAGAAAATATAGAGAACATGTAGAAGAGACATCGGAAACCACAAGGCCACAGCACTAAAGTTAGAGCTGTTAGGTACTGCCCATCTTGGCTGATGACTGCTTCTGGCACATATAACACACTCTTTCACCCATGTATACATATGAACAAGTAGCAAATGGCTCATAAACCAGTCATTAGGGCACAATCAATCACTGAAAACCGTGCATACACTGTATACCATAATCGAAAGCATCAAGAGTGCCTGCTTTCAAGACAACATTCTGGTGTATACAAATGTGGGTGTGTGTTTAGAGACAAGAATGAAAAACTGCTGAATGACAACACATTCCTAAACAGCTGAGTTCATATGACTCCACTAACATATGTGTTAGATCTGACTCATAAACTTGGTAGTCAAGTGCAAAAAGCACACAAAAAGAACCTATATACAATAAGACTGTTGCACACAGAGGCTTTAGTAAGGCTCTTATTATGAAGTCATGGAAAATGTGAAATTCAGTACATGTGAATGATGTTTTGTTTTGTTTTTGGACCAGTCCTGGGGCTTGGGACTCAGGGCCTGAGCACTGTCCCTGGCTTCTTTTTGCTCAAGACTAGCATTGTACCACTTGAGCCACAGCGCCACTTCTGGCTTTTTCTGTTTATGTGGTGCTGAAGAATCAAACCCAGTGCTTCATGCATGCTAGGCTAGGCAAGCATTCTACCACTAAGCCACATTCCCAGCCTGTGAATGATTTTTTTTTTTTTTTTTTAAAGAGCACTGGCTGTAAGACCTAATCCCCTGCTTCCAGGCTTAATGTGACTTAATTCACAAAATTACTGAATATATACAGCTACTATGTTAAGTACTAGATTATCAGTTTGGTAATGCTGGGCAATTATAGAAAGCACAGAAGTTAACTGTGTGGGGTTTAAAGAAAACCTGGGTTCAAATTCGATTTTATGAAGCCTTTAAGCTGACTTAGATTTCTAAGCCTCCTTCCCTTATGTCTAAAATGAGAAAATAACAGCTACCACACAATGTGATTGATACAAGAAAAAAAATACTAAAATATGTGTGTTCAAAGTATTAGCACGGGGCTGAGAATATGGCCTAGTGGTAGAGTGCTTGCCTCGTATACATGAAGCCCTGGGTTCGATTCCTCAGCACCACATACATGGAAAAAGCTGGAAGTGGCGCTGTGGCTCAAGTGGTACGAGTGCTAGCCTTGAGCAAAAAAAAGAAGCCAGGGACAGTGCTCAGGCTGGGAGTTCAGTCCCCAAGACTGGCAAAATAAATAAATAATAAAGTATTAGCACAGCATCTGGATACAGGGAAATCTGAACAGGAGGAGGTAGTTTTGTTCCCCCTAGCCTCTCAAATGTGATTCACTGCCTACAAGATAAGATGATCTGGGGCTATTTAGCAAGACACTGTCTCAAAAAAAATCAAAACAATGATATGACTACCAGTTCTTTTTTTTTTTTTTTCTTTTTTGCCAGTCCTGGGGCTTAGACTCAGGGCCTGAGCACTGTCCCTGGCTTCTTTCTGCTCAAGGCTAGCACTCTACCACTTGAGCCACAGTGCCACTTCTGGCCATTTTCTGTATATGTGGTGCTGGGGAATTGAACCCAGG
This sequence comes from Perognathus longimembris pacificus, assembly GCF_023159225.1. Lineage (NCBI taxonomy): Eukaryota > Metazoa > Chordata > Mammalia > Rodentia > Heteromyidae > Perognathus > Perognathus longimembris. Next base: position 6,658,165 of record NC_063164.1, read on the forward strand.
GCTTCATGTATATGAGGCGAGCACTCTTGCCACTAGGCCATATCCCTAGCTGACTACTACTTCTTATGGAACTAAAATACAGAGATAAGGTATTTACTTACATAGACTGGAGGCAACATACAATAGAATAAAATGAGTGACCTATCCTTCCTTTGTAAGTCTTGGTTCATCTTTGGGATGGATGGATAGATGGATGGATGGATGGATGGATGGGAGGCATACCCTTCTTAGCTGCAAATAAGATGTGATGACCCAGCAGCTGTAAATAAGATGTGATGACCCAGCACCACTAAAATTAACCATGAGTAACTTTAAGAAGCAGCTGGATCCTTGGTTAATTACCAATGCTACCAAACACATAGCTCTAAATCAATTAGGTCAAAATCAAGGGCTCAAACGTATATAAAATATTAGATGGAGCTTTTTTTGGGGGGAGGGGGTACTGATATTAGGGCTTTGAACTCAGGGTCTGGATGCTGTCCCTGAGCTTTTCTGCCTAGGGCTAATACTCCACCCCTTCAGCCACAGCTCCCCTTTTGGCTTTTTGGTGGTTAACTGGAGATAAGATTTTCATGGATGGGGCTAGAGGCACTGGGAAAAGCACTAGCCACCGAGCACAAGCATCAGGTACCCAGTCTGAGTCTCAGATTCTCATGAATTTTCCTGCCTGGACTGGTTAGAACTACAATCCTCAGATCTCAACCCCCTTGAGTAGCTAGGATTACAGGTATGAGCTACTAGTGCCTGGCTTGGAATGTATTTTGACTAGACTTTCAAGGGCCAATGTTATTCAAAAGGAGAACATAGAAATTCTTTTAGAACCACCCAGATGGTAGGCAGGATGGCTGTAGCAATGGCAGCAGTACCAGCAGATATCTTGGGTGTAGCTTGCAAAGCATTATCACTTCTCTATTCTATCTCCATCCTTACCTCAAATCTCTCCATTTCATAAGCAGAACCTGGATTCCTGACAAAGCCTACATAGCTCTTGTGATCTATTATTCTGTCCACATTTTCCTCACTCAGTTGCTCACTCTGGACCAGGCCTAGACATATTCCCCATACAGTAAGTACAAGGGGGAGCTCTTAGCCCAATACCATGCCCCACTCTCCTTTCTTTACTGATACTTTTGCTAAAATGATACCCAATACACAAGTCCTAGAGCTTCTCGTGGTGGGGCAGACCTGTTACCCCAGCTCTTGAGAAGTGGAAGGCAGGAAGATCAAAAGTCCAAGGCCAGCCTGATTAACATAGCAAAGCACTACCTAAAAAAAACAATACAAGAGAATGAGTACAGTTGCTCTTACACACACACACAAAGGCCTTCCCTGATCACTGTCTCCAACTCCCACCTTCTTTTCCAGCTCCGATCTCTCCTAGTGCATACAATCTGATATATATTTATTGGTCTCCCTTTTCTCTTCATGTAAGCCTCATGAAAATAAAAACTTTGCTGGTATCATTCCTTTGTTGTTATATTCCTAAAGAATGTGACAAATATACACTGTTGAAATGATTTCTTTTGACCCCAAAGAAAGAGATTGGTATTCTTTTGACTCTTCATTGCTAAGAGATATTATTTTTGTTTATTGATAAGTAAAATACAGCTCAAAAGTATTAGATGACTCAACTAAAATGAAGCTAGTGGGCTGGAGATATGGCCTAGTGGTAAAAGAGCTCGCCTCGTATACATGAAGCCCTGGGTTCAATTCCCCAGCACCACATATATAGAAAAAAGCCGGAAGTGGAGCTGTGACTCAAGAGGTAGAGTGCTAGCCTTGAGCAAAAAGAAGCCAGGGACAGTGCTCAGGCCCTGAGTCCATGCCCCAGGACTGGCAACAAAAACAAAAACAAATAAATAAAATGAAGCTAGTAAGTAAAGTGGAAGAGCTGAAATTTCAAACCAGGTGTTTAACAACCTCAAAGCAGTATTTAATCAGTTGTTCAGTATCCTTCACATTATAACAAATATATCCATTATGTATGAGTAACCTTCAATGTATTCCTTACCTCTAATCGCACCTCTACTAATATATACATACCAACAGATGTTTCTTTACGATCTATGTACAAACATGGCTACAGAATAATTCTTTTTTTTTTTTTTTTGGCCAGTCCTGGGCCTTGGACTCAGGGCCTGAGCACTGTCCCTGGCTTCCTTTTGCTCAAGGCTAGCACTTTGCCACTTGAGCCACAGCACCACTTCTGGCTGTTTTCTGTATATGTGGTGCTGGGGAATCGAACCCAGGGCCTCATGTATACGAGGCAAGCTCTCTTGCCACTAGGCCATATCCCCAGCCCCAGAATAATTCTTTAAAGAAACAGGAAAAAGGAAAACAGCCGGAATCCTTGGAAAACATAGCTGAACAATGCAAAGTCTGTCATTAATGACAGCCTGAATCCTTTCCATGAAGTCTCAGAGTCTGGGTATGGACACCCTGCAGAGAAGGCAGTGGGGAGGACACCTCCTTCAGCCCTGCCACATCTCTGTAGCCCATACACAGGTCTACCCAAACAGCAGCCTTTTTGAGAAAATGCTGTTGCTACTAAAGTCCCTTCAAGTATATGCCCTGTTTTCTCAAAATGTTTTAAAAGAAGTACTGAAAGACTTCAAACTTTTAAAAATATTTTCAGGTTTTAGAGGGCAAAGTAGAACATTGTTAATGAAACATTTTCCATGATCTGAAAGCTAAACATGGACTTGTTATTATGTCATATGGACATGATTCCATTTTTGTATTCTAAAGCACTAAATAAGCCTGCATTAACCTATCCCTAATGTACTCTCAGAAGTTTAAGTGTTTAAAAAATATTTTAAGTTAATAAATCTTTGCTCTGAATAAATTAGTAGAATGAGAACTTAATTAAAAGGGGTTACTATTCATAACGTTTTAAGTGTCTGTGATCCTCTAAAAAGGTTTCTGTTACGCCTTGAAAATTCTGGAATGAAGAACGTCAAATTATGAATATTTAAGGAATATTCTGTAATGGTAAAGTTCATTCCTTATCAAACAACAAAACAGCATATAGATACACAGCATATGTTTATAAGAGAGAAGCCTTTGCTTCAGCAGGTAATTTTTCTATAACATACATACATATAGATATAGATGTACACACACACATTTTTTTTCTGGTTGGTTGTGGGGCTTGAACTGAACCCCTTTGTGCTCAAGGCTAGCATTCTACCACTTGCGCCACTTCCTGTTTTTGAGTGGGTAATTGGAGATAGAGTCTCAGGGGATTTTTCTGCCCAAGCCCACATCTTCAAACCTTAGCCCCTGAGTAGTTAGGATTACAGGCATGAGCCACTGGTGCCCAGCTTTACAAAGATTTTTTAAAAACTAATACCACTTGTAGAAAGCTATGTGTTAACTTTATAAACAGAAACCTCATGTTACACCTCAAATACTGAGAATCACACTACTGTCAAGTTTTACTGTAATCAAGTCAGGGTAACATGTAGTCATAGAAACATGTAGCATGTATTTCAAAGATCAAAGTTATGGTAATTGACTACAATAGAATATGTCAATCTGCCGTAAGTCCTTTTCTGGAACAAGGTGGGATGTGTATAAACATCCACTTACACAGTTTTAGAATTTACTTAAAGGTGTGGTTGGAAGTACTGTAACCAAGCTTAACATAATTAACTCTCAGCAAAATTGTAACATGTTGGTAGGGGCAACAACGATTGATCAAGATGCACTGTACTCACAACTACTTAAAAGACGGTAAAAAATTAAATACAAAAACAAGTGCTCCCTCCAAAATGTGACTCTGTTCCAAGTCACAGACATGCTGCCACACACACATGTAAGTGTGAGCATGTGCACACATACACACATGCGCGGTTTGACTTCTGCTCATTATATAGTAAGTCATTAGTCCCAGATGGATAATTATCCCACTGTACTTTTATTGTTAAAAGTTAAGTCTTCTCAGGAACAAAAGAAATGGTACCAAAAGAAGGGGGTACTTTTTCTGTTTTTGGTGGTACTAGGGTTTTGACTCAGGTCCTTGTGCTTGGTAGGCAGATACACTACTTGCTTGAGTCACTTTCTTCAGCTCCTTTTGGGTTTCATTTCCTTTAGGTAGCATCTCATGTTTTTGCTGAAGAACTGGTCTTGTACTGTGATCCTTCTGTGAATGACCTCCCACAGAACTAGGGCCACGTTCATGTGCCACCACACGTGCATACTGATTGAGATGGGGTTTCAGTAGCTTTCTGTTTGGTCTAGCTTTGATCCTCTACCTCCCAGGTGACTGGGATTAGAGGTATGAACCACTGCCACATACCCAGCTTTTCAATGAGTACACTTTTCAATGAGTACAACTGCTTCTAGTTGTAACTAGATGAATACCAGTTTCTAATCAGCTTGAAGTATCGAGTTAAAAACATTAAAGTGTATGTTTGTATATTTCAATTTTCTGAGTATAGTTTACCAAATCAGTAGTAATTCCACACAAAATGCCTTTACTATCTATCTTTTAAATGAACTATAAAATTAACTACACTTTTTTTCAGAGTTGAAATTGTTAGGTTAATGCAGCTGAGTCAACATAGGGTCATCTCATTACTTTTGCAAAAGACAGGCTTTATTTAGCCTCTCTAGTTTTGGGATTACAGTTGTGTACCACTCCACTCAGCTATGGGCCTTATTTCTAATGAGTTCGTATGTCCTTTCCTTTTCCTACAGATCTACCTACCCAGCTTTATTTGGTCTTAAGATACCAAAGCAGTTTTATCCCTTGAGGTCAAATAAAGTAAGGGAAAAGAATTTGCAGTTCCTTGTCTTCCATTTACTAACCAGGCCCTCTGACCCAGAAGTCACTGGACAAAGTCAGCTTCCTCATTTTTACAGAAGTTGAGGAAATGAGGGCAGGGTGTGGTGGTACAGCTACCCGGAAGGCTGTGAGACGCTGAGATCTGGTTCAAAGCCACCTCAGGCAAAAAAGAATTATCAAGACCCTATCTGAAAAGAGAGCTAAAAAATGGCAAATGGACTCAGTGTGACCCCAGTGGCAGAGTGCTCCTAGCAAACACAAGGTCCGGAGGCCAATCCCTACTACTGGGGGAAAAAAAAGTTCTGGTTTTTTGTTGTTTTTTTGAGGAAGATTCCTGACATGTCCATTTTAGAAATCCATTTATTCATAGGGAATGGCTGAGCAAAGGAAAGGGTCTTTTTGGTTATTGAAAGGCCATACAATGTTTTATGCAAATCCTGTGTATCAGATACCAGAGTAAATGAAGCTAAAGAGGGTGAGGGACTCAAGACCAGGCAGCAGTCTAAGTAGTTTCCCTCCATATCTATCATCTCTGTAACAAAACATGAAGGTCCAAACATCTCGAACAATCTTAACTCATAACAAAAGCTTATGCCAATTTGCATGGAGTGACCATTTACTTGGCAACTAATCAATGCCAGGCTCTACTAATCCTTGACTTTTGTCAATATGACCAGTTTAAAAAAATGCCATCTTTTTTATTTCCTCTTCCTTTTATCCTCCTGATAATTCTTTTGGTTAACACTAGCAGTCAGTGGATAACAATGAGTTTACTTTCAATTTTATCTTCTTACTAAGATTAGTTGCAAAACTCTATTACCCATTAGTCTACTGTATGTGGAGTCTTAGGGATTTGTGGAATTTTAAACATTTTAGTTTACATTTTATGTATGTATGGGGTTGAACTCCAGGCCTAATACCTGTGTGGTGGTTTTTTTACTTGAGCCACACCTCTAGTTCTGATTTGTGGGATATTGTACAATTACATTATCCGTTTGGCTTTCCTTCCTTCCCTTCTTCCTTCCTTTTTTTTTTTTTTGTTTTCCTACTTTATCATTTGTATTTCAACACTGTCACTTAATGTACATACTTTTTTTAGGGCTTTATCAATCTTTTAAAATAATTTTGAACTTCCTACTAAGGTTTCAACAGTGCCTTGAATATAAGTGCAATATTTCATCTTTACAGATATCATTGTTTATAATTAGTGTTATATTTTTCAAAAATAGACCATTCTAATGGAGCATCATTTAAAATGTCTCATTATACTATCCAGTTTCTGGAGTTGTTGCTTTCACTACAGCACTGCTTGGCTGTGGGCAGAAAAAGCCCACACGAAATCCACTGTAACACCTTCAGGATCTTTGTTTCTCCAGTTAATCACATCTCATTAACCTGGTGTTGGGATGCACAGTATAATCATTACATATGGCAATTACACCTAAACACATATTAAGAAAATGTGATACAAAGCACCTTTATTTAAATTTGATGTATTTGTTTAAAAATCAGAGGCCTATGATTTAAGGATATTTAAAAAATAGAAGAAGCATTCCTTTTAGCAATGAATCCATTAATGGTGAAACAGGCTTCCCATTGCTAGACATCATCCTACTCTCAGCTAAGGGAAAAGGCTACAACTTGAAGTTGACAAAATATGCCATCAAGTTTGGGGCACCATTTTAGTTAGAAATATTCTGAACTTCCAACCCTAAGCATGGAGGCAGGCAAGACTGAGTAAGCATGGTGAGAGCTGTCATGAAGAAGGAAATCAGAGCATTCTGCTGAACAGTTTGATCAGACATGTTGCTATATGCATTACCATCCCCACAGTAGCCTGTGAAGTGACTGAAGCAAGAAGCATTCAATTGGACTTAATCAGCAACTACATTTAGCAGAGCAGACAATCAAATTAGTTAGTTCATCAGCTGAAGTTTTGTTATAGAGATGATGAACACAGAGGGGAAACTCAATTAGAAAATCCCCTTGTTAATTCTCCAGGCATCCCAGTTTGTCACTGTCCTTCGGAGTGTGGTACTCCAAACTGGATCCCTAAGTCCATCTGTGATGGGCAACCAAGACTATCCATAAATGTACTCTTAAGCAACATTAATAGGTTCAACAGTCACACTACACAACAAATATACTTTTTGATGAGTAATTTAGTCTTTCCTGCATGTCCACTTATTTACTTATTTACTTACACACCTACAAGACTGAACGATTATTTCTATTAAATTCCTTCTGACCTGCATTCACTACCCAGTGCATTATTAGCTTCCCCTACCAGGTTCCTGTCAACTATAAACTCAATCAGCAAATCACACAGATCTTCCTTCACCCCTTGTTAAAAGCACAAATAGGTCAAAGAGGACACAGTATTGGGTCTATCCAGTGAAAACCTGCCATCAATATCTTATGTAGTTACTTAAATTCCCTAAAGCCACCAGGACTCTTACCTGAATACTAATGGTGGCTTACAGATTCATCAAGTTAAAAAGCAAGTGATCACCAGGCAGCACTACTGTCCTACCTGACTAAATTGATTTCTTAACTCTGATAGGCTAGGACCTGCAGTTAGTAAGATAAGATTTAAAATCAACCAGACTCTTTCATTAATGATAGATATTGTGTACATGTATGTACAGGCATGCCAGTTCTGGGGCTTGAACACAGGGCCTGGGTACTGTCCTTGAGCTTTTGTGCTTAAGGCTAGTGCTCTACCACTTGAGCCACAGCTCTACTTCCAGCTTTATGGGTTAATTGGAGATAAAAGTCTCATGGACTTTCCTGCCACAGCTGGCTTCAAACTGCTGCAATCCTCAGATCACAGCCTCCTTAGTGGCTAGGATTACAGGTTTTAGCTACCAGTGCCTAGCTATCGTATTCGTAATGCTGGACTCCTCAAATTGTCACAAAATACAAATATTTTGCCACTGTCTAAGACCTTTATTTATTTATTTATACTTATTTAAGTATAGTTATGTATTACAAAGCATTACTTATAAACACCTGTTAATACATGAAAAACTGGTTTCTCTGATCTTTCATCAATCTGACATTTTCTAGTCCCACCTATAATGATTTATTTATAGTAAGGAATTAAGTCATATTATCATATTTTTTAGAATTACTTCCAGAAAATGAAAATTTCAAATATTTCTAGGCAAAGCAGGAAAGGTTAATGAATGTCCATAATTTAAGACTGAGAAGCTACGAATCTTCAAGGATGAAGTTATAATCTACTTTTCTTTTGGTTAAATTTATTTATTTATTTATTTATTTTTTGGCCAGTCCTGGGCCTTGGACTCAGGGCCTGAGCACTGTCCCTGGCTTCTTTTTGCTCAAGGCAAGCACTCTGCCACTTGAGCCACAGAGCCACTTCTGGCCGTTTTCTATATATATGTGGTGCTGGGGAATCAAACTCAGGATTTCATGTATGTGAGGCAAGCACACTTGCCACTAGGCCATATTCCCAGCCCCTGGTTAAATTTATTATTCATTTAGCCACAAGATTGTGCAAATAAAGTCCATATAAGCAAACATGATGGTCTTACCCACACTTTTGTAAATAAGAAAAGCAAACAGCCAATTCTGCTCTTTTGGAAAGATAGTTCCTTAAAAAGAATGTCCAGTTCAAGACCTGAGCTGTAAATAGATGAGAAAATTTTAAGCCAAATTTAAATATGGTAAAACAAAAACCACCTTTTAAAAAATTACTTTTGGATCAAAGAATTAACAAGGCATATTAAACATCACCTTTAGTGATTCTGAGGTGTTATGCCTGAAAATGGTGAAGTGACTTTAGGGTTTTTGTTTTGTTTTGCTTAGTCATTCTAATGAGGTGCTCTTTTGGGGGAAAATTCTTAAAACTTCCATATATAACCTTGAACTTACTTCTTCTACAGGACCAGATATAAACTCAGAAAATCATTCTCCTCAGGCCTGAATACTACTATTTCTGTTCCTGGCCAAATGCCCACAAAAGCAAAAACATGCCACAAACCCAGCCTAAGCGGAACCACCATAGTTGGAGATTTGAAGGTCTGTTCTCTTTCTAAACTGCTCAAAGGCTGCTGTATAATGGGATTTGGTGTAAATAGATCTTTTCCAGCAGAAGTATTTGGAGTCACAGAATGCACAATTACATGGCCCTTTAGAGGACCATGTAGAACATTCTACCAGTGTTATTCCTGAGAATTCTCCCAGCCAGTCTCCACATCAGCACACTGACTGGCCTACCTATGAGGGGTTGATACGGGCTTGAAAGAACATTCATTGCTCAATGAAATAATATGGCTGAAAAACATTTAACTCCAGAGTTAATTATTGAACCTCAGTCATCAGAGTGATAAAACTTCATATAAAAGCTTTTAAATAGGTCCCCATCACACTGCCAAAATTCAGTTCGTAAACCAAAAGATGAGAACTTAATGACACCATGTGTAAGAAGACAGGTCCCCCCCACCCCACGACTTACATAGTATCACTAACAAGCATACTACCAGACCCTGAATGAAAAAACTCCCAACAGGTTAACATTAACAAGTTCAGATCCATAGGGAACCATGTGTTGAAGAGCAACAGACACAGCTTCTTGAACTTTTAGAGACTGAAAATGGCTCAAGGCCAGAAAATGTATCACAATTGGCTGGATAGCTTTATGTAACAATCTTAAGGTAAGGAAACACAATTACTTTGTAATTTCTTTAAGCTCTCATAGGTAACAAAGTATCCAGTACAAGAAAGGCAAACCATGAAAAACTCCCTGAAAACCCAAGTGCTATTTTCAGAATAACCACAAGCCTTCTTTCCCTGTCTAAGAGCATTCATTTCTCTGTATGGAGTGGTGCTTTTCAGGTAAGTGTTGGCATGATACAGTTAGACTGGGAAATTTACTATTGAATCTGAAAGCAGTATCTAAAATATACAACAAAAGCATTTTTACATCCAAGGGAGTATTCAAAGTTCTAATATGAAGCCCCCAAACAGGAAGAGCCACCAAAGATATGCTTAACTTACACAAAAAAAACTTACTTCCCTGCACAAATCTTGAACATACATTTGCATTTTTCTTTTACTAGCTAAGCAGAGGAATGTAGTTACCTCAAGTGATTGTGATGACTAAATGTTTGAGAAAGTCCTCTGCTACCTCCAAAGCCCAAACAACTCATACAAATGAAGATGATCACACCTCAAAAATCTACCCTCTTGATTTTTAACTCTTTCTCGTGAGATGGGGCTGCTGTGAACCATGGCAACCTATGAGAATCTTGCTGATTTAAACAGAAAGTTATACTGATTAAAATTAAGACTGCTCCAGGTGTTCTCAGAGGGGACAGATAAAATTTGTGAAGCTTTTTCAGACTACAAAATAATGTAAGCTATGACACTGACAGTAGCTTTTAAATCCAGGGGCAGAAGAGGGCACACTTTCCAGACACATTGGTCTTATCTATATTTCTATGCTGTGAACTTAAGAACAGAAAAGTTCCTAATGAGAAAGGGTTTTTTGTTGTTGTTGTTTGTTTGCCAGTCCTGGGGTTTGAACTCAGGGCCTGGGCTCTGTCCCTGAGCCTCTCTTTACTCAAGGCTAGCACTCTACCACTTGAGCCACAGTGCCACTTCTAGGTTTTTGTTGTTGTTGTTGTTGTTTTGCTTATGTGGTACTGAGGAATTGAACCCAGGGCTTCATGCATGCTAGGCAAGCACTCTACCACTAAGCCACATTCCCAGCCCAGAGAGGATCTTACTAATAGCCCAAACTGGCCTCAAACTCAAGATGCTTATGCCTTATAAGTTCTGGGATTTTAAGGCATGCCCTACTATGCCCAGCTAGAAAGTCTTTTTTATACTACTTATGGCATAAAATAATGTCAATTGAACACATCTGCACACTGCATACAAACTGTTTTCTGAAGATGGGACAGAAAGGAAAACACACTGCTCATCTTCTCATTCCCTTATGTGGTAAATATGCAACTGTACTGCCAGCGTCATGTCACTGCAACAAAATACCTGAGATAGGCTAACTTAAGGAGAGGTCTATTTTGATCACAATTGTTCAAGGGCGTGACACCTGTTACCACTTCAGTTCTGGTAGGGGCCCTTTGGGCTGTTATGATTGATAGCAATGGCAGGAGCCAGTGCAGCAGGTAATGATTACATCACAAACAGAAATCCACAGAGAAATTAGGTGTGGCCCTCTAAGGAGAATCAGAGGTCCCAGGAGAACCACCTTAATATCTTTAGAGGGCACAATTATAACCTAGAACCTCCTGCTAGACTCTTACCTCTCACAGGTCTCACTTGGCACCTCACCATCACACTAAGAACCAAGCCACTAAGCACACAAACACTTGGGGGAACAAATTGATCACAAAGCATCTAAGTAATGAATACGAAAGCAATCTAAGTTTAGCAGGCAGTTACAAGCTTGAACCTTAGCACCACAATAAATCTGTTAGATGTCGCAAAATCTAGTGTGTCTATTTTCTTACTGAGATAGAAACAGGAGACAGGGCCAAGGGTGATTTCAAATTTAAGCACATTAAACAAGCAGCATGTATGGTATACATAACAATAGGGAACTTCAATGATTTTTCTTGAGAGTTGAGTAATTCCAATCTGTCATAGTGGTCTGGAGGCCTTTGTCATGAGAGATGGCTGCCTGGGCTCATTCCTCTGAAGACTCTCTAGCGTGAAATGCTTACCCATTACTCTTCCTCCTGGAAAGAAAAAGGCAAGTGTTTCCAGGCTGATGTAATGGGTGTAATGTGTAAGGTATTGTAGACATGAAGATTTAAATACCAATCTTTTAAGTCAAATATTTTACCAGGTATACAAAAAGTATTCTATTTAATTAGTGTTTAAAAATCCTACTCATAAAAGGATGGCTGAGAGCTGGGAATATGGCCTCGTGGCAAGAGTGCCTGCCTCATATATATGAAGCCCTGGGTTCGATTCCCCAGCACCACATATACAGAAAATGGCCAGAAGTGGCGCTGTGGCTCAAGTGGCAGAGTGCTAGCCTTGAGCAAGAAGAAGCCAGGGACAGTGCTTAGGCCCTGAGTCCAAGCCCCAGGACTGGCAAAAATTAATTAAATAAATAAAAATTAAAAATTAAAAAAAAAGGATGGCTGAGTTTTATTTGCAAACCACTATGGTATAACTCTATTCCAGTCTCTGCAGGGAAAGTAACAACACAAGCAGGGAGATGACAGGCAAAGGGCACAGTGGAAATGGAAATGATGAGATAAACTAAAATGCTACCCAATCAATACTAGTGGGTTTAGACTCAACTAATAACGAGTACTCTGGATACCACCTATTCCCTGTCCCTTTCCATATTATGGAAGGGCTGATTTTTTTTTTTTTTTATCACTGCACTTAAGAGAGTTTGAGAATGTATGGCCCAGTCTTCTATGGATTCTCCAGGGACTTTGAGGATAACTCTGTGACCAGAAGTGCTAAAACAAGGCCACCTTTTTTTGTTGTTATCTATACATAATTGTACAAATGGGTTTCAATTCAACACGTCAGTTTATGAGTACAATGCAACCTGATCTGTGTTGCCCCTTCCTTCATTCTCCCCCCATTATTTTTCAACCCTGTCTATCCCCTCAAGGTAGAACAGGTCCTACTTACATTTTTGTGCTGGTCCTGGGGCTTGAACTCGGGGCCTGGGTATTGTCCCTGAGCATGTTTACTAGCAGTCTTGAGCCACAGCTCCACTTCCCACTTTTCTGGTGCTTAGAGATAAGAGTCTCAGATTTTCCTGCCTGGGCTGGCTTTCAACTGTGATCCTAAGACCTCAGTCTCCTGAATAGCTAGACTTACAGACATGAGCCACTAATGTACAGCAAACAAGGCCTATTTTCAAGGTAAAATTTGAGACAAAGGACAAAATAAGAATAGGGACAATGCCTGGGGAAAATAACCAAGAACTTTTTTCATAAACTTTTATCAAAGACATATGAAGAAATTGGATTAAGATAACCCCAACAATCCCTTATGGAACAGCCACTCTATTTGACCCCCTCTGCTTCCTTTCCCCTCTCCCTACCACACACACCCCTCACTGTTGTCTGTGGGATGTGCTAGTCTAGGAATCACTAAAAAGGCAAGCTAACTTCCCCCCTCCCCCCAGTTCTGGGGCTTGAACTCAGGGTCTGAGCACCGTCCCTGGCTTCTTTTTGCTCAAGGCTAGCACTCTACCACTTAAGCCACAGAGCCACTTCTGGCCTTTTCTATATATGTGGTGCTAAGAAAGAGAGCCTAGGGCTTCATGTATATGAGGCAAGCACTCTTGCAACTAGGCCATATTCCCAGCCCCCAAGTTAAACTTTTAACCTGTGAGGGAGTCAGTATCTACAGACTATATCCCTAAGATGGAACACTTAGAAAGTGCAAGTGGCCAAGTTTTCAACAGGTAGAGCAAGCTAGTTTGCAAATAAGAAATGGGTCTTCCTAGTGGTACTCCTGATTCCAGCTGTTCATGAAACCCAAGTGCCACCTTGCCTTTATCCATACCTTGAATGTTTGACTCTTCCCCAAGATGTAACTACTAGCTACCCCCACTTCCCCCGCTTTGTTAATAAAGGGGCCATCTCCTAGGTTTCATGGCTCTCGGTCTCTTCCCTAAGAGCATCTCTGATCACAGGGCACAGACATTTCTGGTCTTAACCCTATGAAGAGGGTTCAAGTGGCCTGATGGAGACTTGACCCTTCCATGTATCAACTTTTGGGGCTGGAGATCTGAAATGTCTCACTACAAGACAGGAAAAGTAAATGATATCATTATCAACCACTTAAAGACTGGAATTCTGTGAGGCATAGTGGCACACACCCACACCTAACACTCTGAAGCCGAGGCAGGAGGATATTGAGGCTAAAGCCAGCCTGGGCTATACAGGAAGAACTTGTCCCAAAAACAGAACAACAAAGACAAAAACACTGGAAGCCTCCAATTTGTCCTTCAGTAGCTCCTAAGAAGCTACATATGTGAGGACGGAACAAGAAGGGACTGGGGCACAAAGTGCTTACATTTAGAATCTCTGATTCCTGGCTTGAGGAAAAGTAGAGTATTTTAGAGCTCTAACATCACAGTTCTCATTTGGAGGAAAGGAATCCTCTAAAAGGACCAGTGAGTGCTTTGGCTCCAGAATGAACCTCAGAATCAAGCTACCCCAGGAGACAGCTACTTTTGCAAAGCAGAATGTCAGAATGCATACTCCATGGGCCATTTCAGGAAGCTAGAGAGAAGCAATGTGTATGAGGATAACAGGGTCAAATGTGTATTTTCCCTAGCATATCAGGATACTTGTTTACCTCTACTAAACTGTGACTAACTTGGTCTAGCTAAGGTTCTGTTCATTTACCCACCTGGCAAGAACAAATAACTCTTCACTTAAGAGTAGGAGCTAGCAGGGTAAAGTGAACATCAATATTTGTACTGAAGACAGTCTTTCTGCAATATTTGATATTTCAAACCAGTAAGTAACTGCCTAGTAAAAAGTCACTAAGTTCGTGTAAAGATATGCCCACCTCCCACCAGCCTTGCTGATCCATACCAGGTGGTAAACTTTCCTCCTCTAGGCACAGACTTCATTATTTTGATTCCTCTCCTCCTGCTCTCATGGCTGAAGGATCAGAAAAGGTTGATTTCCTTTTCTCAGCAGCCAAGGACCAAACTCTTCCCCAGTCCAATCTTTGAGCTAATTGCCCAGGCTTATGAACCTTTGTATTTTAATTTTTTTTAAGAACTACATTTCCACAGGGCATGCCTAGGGCAATCTCTGGTACCCTTCAAAGGCTGGGCTACTAGGCGAAAACCAACAGTGAGAGATTGTGCTTGTGTTCTGAATCCAGATGAAGTAAAAAGTGTTTCCTTAAAACCCCAGCATGTGATCTTATGACTTTGAAATGACAAGTTATGAGTCCTCTTGCTCAAAGGGTAATGTCACCAGTCTATCAGCTTTCTTTCCTTTGATCAGTGTGACCTTGACTTTCTACAGGTGTCTAACACTGCATCGAATGAGGTGGTGTACCAAAATCTCTGTAGCATAAATGGGAAAGCTCTCATTTCTCAATTATCTTTAATAATTCAAAGCAAACTATTTCCTTCTATGTAACAGCTATTTTGAAGTAACAGCTTTATTTAAAATAATTCACACACAATTTACCTATTTAAGGCATACAATTCAATGGTTCTTAGGATATTCAGAGATCAATAACCACCACTACAATCAATAAAAGGTATAGATTTTTTTTAGACAATGGCATTTATAGTAAGCATGAAAATAATCTTTATTTTTTTTCCTGGATTACATGAAATGAACACCTTTACATATAGATATATACTGGACCAAACTATTTTCCAGAACAGCCATATCAGCAGTTCATGAAATTATTTTGTCTTAGGACTCAACATATCTCAACTAACATTAAACTGTAGTTTAAGGTTCCCACTGCTTATTTCATTTATTTTACTTAGCTACTACCTAAACTGACTATTCATCTATCCAATATTTTAGAACTTGTCTGAAAAGCAGCAGTGCAAGAGTTAACAGTATAAGCTCCAATTAGAGTCAAAGGTAAAGACCACCAGGCTGTTTGGTAGGTGTGCATCAAAACTCCTCACCTTTGGAGTCTCCATTACTTGGAAAATGGCTTCACATTTTACAATGAAAAGAGTAACTAGGGCAACATTTAAGACTGTAGGACTAGCTTACTAGTAAGTAGTAGTTATCCATAATCCATTTTTCTGGGCTTTTACCATACTGAGTAAATATCAACCCTTTGTTCACTATTATGAGAACCTATTTCCTCATTTACATCTTTGGATTTCTTTCCTTTTGATCACTTGACAGCATGGAAAGTTGCTTGTAAGGTCTGATAATACTCAAATAATTTTCGTTTATTCATTCTTTCATCAGATATACTTTCAAGGGTAGCTTAGTTATCAGAATTGATTTTCCTGAGATGGGGACATGGCTTAGTGGTAAAGCCAAGTACAAAGTCCTCAGTTTGAACTCTAGTATGGCAAAAACAAAAAGAAATTTAAAAACCCACAACAACCCAAAAAACAAAAACACCCAAGAACGAGCAAATGTCCAAAAAATCTCTTTTGCTAAATACTTTTTCCCCCTACTCATGTTCCTTTGTATCTTCTATTGAGTTTTATAAGTTGAGTTTTAAAAAGTGTAGCAATACTCTGTGGCCAATAAGACACTGACAACTGAGTTAGCATTGATACACTTGATTTTAACTAAGATTTTTCTTGCTAAACCTTCCCATTCAAGAATATGGCAGTTCTCTATCCTTAAGTCCTTTCATGTAGAAATTCATAGCTTCTGGGGCTGGGAATGTGGCCTAGTGGTAGAGTGCTTGCCTAGCATGCATGAAGATGAAGCCCACCCTGGGTTCGATTCCTCAGCACCACATAAGCAGAAAAAACCGGAAGTGGCGCTGTGGCTCAAGGGGTAGAGTGCTAGCCTTGAGCAAAGAAGCCAGGGACAGTGCTCAGGCCCTGAATCCAAGCCCCAGGACTGGCAAAAAAAGAAAGAAAGAGAAATTCATAGCTTCTTAGGAAAATACTCTTTCTTTTGTCAATTTTGGGGCTTGAACTCAGGACCTGGGCATTGTCCCTGAGCTGTTTTGTTCAAGGCTAGTACTCTACCACTTTGAGCCACAGTGCCACTTCTGGGTTTTGAATGGTTAATTGGAGATAAGAGTCTCTCAAAGACTTTTCTGCCTGGGCTGGCTTTGAACTGCCATCCTCAGATCTCAGCCTCCTGGCTGAGAATACTCTAGTTTAAGGTTCCCACTGCTTATTTACATTTATTTTGTTTAGCTACTACCTGAACTGACTGTTCATCTATCCAATATTTTAGAACTTGTCTGAAAGGCAGCAGTGCAAGGGTTAACAGCATAAGCTCTAATCAGTGTCAAAGTTAAAGACCACCAGGCTGTTTGGTAGAGGTGTGCATCAAAACTCCTCAGCAAAACACCAGCTGAGAATACTTTTCTTGGTAGAGATCCCAAACATCTCATGTAAAATTCCCTCATTTTAGACATTTTCATTGCTATAATAGAATATAATGATATTGCTAAAAAGAAAAGTGCTATCAATTTCTGAAATCTTTATGTGGTATACAGTCACCGTACTGAACTCTGAGTTCTTCATTTGACTGTCTTGATTTCTTAGGTTTAAGACTGTGACTATGTAAATACATATTGATTTTTTTTCTACCAGTTTTCAATAGTTTTATCTTTTGATATATTCTTGTACTGGAAATAATTGTAGCAAATATCAGCTGGTTTTCTGATCTTCAAAGTTCATAAATCAGGAAGAACTAGTTAATTAACACGTATCTTGGCACATATTAAGATGATGCAGCCCAAGGATTAAATATATACCAGTCTCAGACCCCTAGGGGGTAAAACCAGATTCTATGTCTTACGTGTAATTAATTTTGGGGCAAACTCCTTTATCCTGAACCTCTTCATCTGTAAAATGAGAGTAACAGTAACAACCTCTTAGGTTTTTTGAATTAGCTGAGAATGCAGGTAAAGTGATTAGAAAAACATCTGGCACACAGTAACTACCAACTTGTACCATCTTTAATAATTTTGCTCTTCGGGGCTGGGAGTATGGCCTAGTGGCAAGAGTGCTTGCCTTCTACACATGAAGCTCACAGTTTGATTCCCCAGCAGCACATATATGGAAAACGGCCAGAGCTGTGGCTCAAGTGGCAGAGTGCTAGCCTTGAGCAAGAAGAGGCCAGGGACAGTGCTCAGGCCCTGAGTCCAAGGCCCAGGACTGGCCAAAAAATAAAAAATTAAAAAAAATAATTTTACTCTTCTTTTCCTCTCCCCCTCTGGGCAGTAGTGAGGACTGAACCAGGGTCCTTATACAAACTTGGCAAGTACTCTTACTTATGCCACATTCCCAGCCCCTTTAATATTTCTGTTCCTAAGATTGTGTCTTGCAACCTTTGCCAGATCTGGCTTCAACCTCAGATCCTCTGATACTCCCTCTGGCTACCACTAACATGGACTGAATTATAGTCCCATTATACCTAGTAATAATTTCCTATTTAATATTTGATATAACTTCTGGTGTTTTACTTAGGACTTTCATGGGACCTTTAGTGAGTGAAATTGGAGTTTATGCTAGTTTTCTAACATGAATTTGCTATCTTTGGGTATTTTTCTAGGACTTAGAATATATTCTATGAGAGGGCTTTTGATCCTCAGTGCTGGGGCAGAACCCAGCAGGCTAGTGCCCTACCACAGTCGAAGCTGTATCTCCAGCTTCCCCCATCTTCTAAAAAGATTTTCAAATCCTAGAAAGTTTCCCAAGTAACACTGTGAGGTTGAATAATTTTCAGCTAATCTCACTATTAGAATCTTACCAGGAAAAGAACTAATACATGCATGGCAGCTTCTGGAAATCAACACTTAGTTAAGGACTTAGCAATCAACATCAAGTTCAGTCTCTAGGATTTGTGAATTCTATCTTTTCCTTGTTTAGAGAAACAGTGCTTAAACTTATCTAATTTTCCTGTAAGGCTCCATTTCTTCACGACTCCTCAAAGATCACTGCTGGCAACTCAGTAATGTGAAAGTTCTCTCCATGTTCTGGGAAAACAGGCATCCTGATTGGGAGACTTGATCTGCTTTCGTATCACATTTTCTGTTCCGGGATGACTCTACAATCCATTGTCTGTGGTAGAGCAGCAAAGTATGGTAGGTTATAGGTCAAGCTCTGCAGTCAGGGTTTCCAGTCTAGGGCCTTTCTCTAGGTATATAACTTCAGATCAGTTACTTAGCTTCTTTTCATTCATTATGCATCTGAAAATATGAACATGAAAACAGGGTTCTTATGGAATTAAATGAGCTAAATATTGATAGAAGT
The DNA here is from genome assembly GCF_023159225.1 of Perognathus longimembris pacificus. Lineage (NCBI taxonomy): Eukaryota > Metazoa > Chordata > Mammalia > Rodentia > Heteromyidae > Perognathus > Perognathus longimembris. The sequence goes on from NC_063164.1 coordinate 6,676,875, forward strand.
CTCAAACAATGCACCAGCACTTGTTAAGTATGTATATGATAGCAATCATTTATTCTTTTTTGGTTTTTGGTGCCAAGCTAGGGCTTGAATTCAGGGCCTGGGCACTAACGCTCTACCACATGAGCTACAGTTCCATTTCCAGCATCTTACTGGCTATTTGGAGAAAAGATTCTCATGGACTTTCCAGCCTGGGCTGAAATAAGACAGAATAATGGGGAATTATGGCCAGAAAATACTGCTCTTAGGACTGTTCTTTGTTTTTCTGTATTTGATTCTTCATTTTTGGTCTTTTCCATTCTCATCTTCTTTGGTTAATGTTTTCCTTTCCCTAAAACAGCTCATAGATCTTACAACCGATTGTGATAATAAACTCACAATTCTGAGTGTGACAAATTCTTGTGAGGTTTGAGGATTTGTTCATAAGACCTGATTTCCTTAGGTTCTACTACAATCATTTAAGTTACTTCCTGATTTTTCATAAGTATAAGGATAGAAAATCAGAAAATACATTCTAATTTCATATTTACTCTATGCAGAAAACTTCAGTACTATGAAGTAACTCCAGGCATCTGACCAACTAAGTGGGAGACAAAACATGTTTCTTGAAAACCACAATTCATACCATAAAGTTCTAATAAAGAAACAGACTACAAGCAAAATCAGAACTACCTAGTACAGGAGAAAAAAGTTAAAGCGTACATGTGCACGTGCGTGCGCACACACACACACACATGCACACGCACGCACCCGCATATACACACATGCAAACACACAAAAAATCATAAGACATAAGAGAAAGACAGACTTCCGGGGTACTCAACCTGGGCCACTTGGCATAATAACAGGTGACTGAAGCCCAGGAAGGTGGAGTGACTTGACTCAAGTGACAGCATGATTAGTCAACCAGTCAGGAGTCAGCCGGGCCAATTCCCAGGCTGTTAGCTTTCCCACCATAACACAGGCTTCCTTTCCATCCTTACTCCTAAGACTGACATGAAAAACAAGTACTACCTACTGGCCTAGCTAAACTATAAGCCACTAATCAAATTATAACTATACAACTCAAGTATTTAGAACAAACCATCTCATTCTGGATTTTAACATGGAGTTACTGTTTGAAAACCTATTAAAATTCTTAATAGCCTCTATTCATAAAATTTTAATCTAAAATACTAAGTAAGTAACCAAGACCCTATGGAGGAAAATAAAACTTTCAGATGACGAAGCCACGCCCTACTCCAAGAATACTGATTTTGAACTGAAGCTGACCTGTGCTCCAATCCTAGCTCAACTGCAATATGTGTATGACATCTGCCTACTTCAAGAGGTTTGCCTGAGGACTTACTTCTCAAATTTAGCTAGTAATTTTTGCTCATCTGCCTTGATCTCCTTGTCCATTTCAACCTTTAATTTACAGCCAACAAACTTGCCAACTACATCACAATTATAACATTAGGACATTACACCAAACAGGACTATATGCCCCAAAGCATTTACTATATATTGTGGCTACAATCTTTAGCAATGTTAACTAAAGGGTTTATGCTTGCATAAAATATAGAAATTTTACTCAAGCAATGTAGATGAAGAATGAAGAAAATCCAGTCATGCAGCTGATAACGTAGAACAATAACTCTAGGTAAAGTGACTTCACTTTGCAGAAAGCTCAATCTACAAAGCTAACCAAACATGCTCTGGTTACAGTGGGCCTCAGTGTTCCCACCTACAGAAAGTTCCCAGCCACTGACTAGCTTGAAATTCTAGTTTCTTCCACTCAGAACAGTTTATTAGTATCACAAAACTTAGGATGTTTGGACATTTGATGTGTGCCAGGATCTGTTTTGAGTATATAATGTAGTAGCTCACTTAATCCTATAACCCTCTCAGGAAAGAGAAGTTATGGAATTTTTTGTCTAAGGTTATAGAACCCTTAGGAGGAGAGGTTAAGTCCAAATCTAGGTTGTCTGTCTATACACCTATGCTGATGATCTAGATCCTCTGATCCAAGAGTGAGCCCTACAGCTATGTAAAATGTATTTACGCAATTGTGGCTAAATACACCTAATATTTAACCTGTGGAGGAAGAGAACAGACATATTAACTGTACACACGCATTTTAAAAGGACCCTATATAAAAGAGCAAGCTTCAGTCCATTAGATAAGGCTATAAAGTAGCAAATTAAGACCAAGCTACAAAAGGTACATTTTGTTTCCAACATTTTATCAAAATGAATCAAAGTGTTGCCATGTTTTAACATGATCCTACTTCTTGGTCCTCAACAGTTTACTCATTGCATAATGCTCCCAAAGAATAATTACCACATAAAACCATACTAGTTAATTAGGTTTCGTCTTTTTAACATGCATATGAAAATGCACACATAAAACTGGCTATGGTGGTTCCTATCTGTAATCCTAGCACACAGGAAGCAGGGGTGGGAGGATCACAAGTTCATAGACAGCCTGGGTTGCACAGTGTCTCAAAAAGGAAAAAAGTACATGCATATCACACACACACACACACACACACACACACACATACACACACACACACAACCATGCACATAGCTCCAACTTAAAACACTATATTCTGAGTCTGAGCAGCAAAATCTCAAGTTAGAAATATTAAGGAATAAGTATGCCATGAACATTGCCAACATAATGTCCAGAGCAGGTTTTATCTCCCTCCTCTGGGGCCACTTCACACCTGACTGACCTCTTGCAATTCTTTGCATGCCATTCTCCTTCCCTCTGCTGGTTTAGTTTCACAGCTGCGACAAACCACCATTCTGTCCTCCCCTGTCCCACTTCAGAAGTTAAAAGCACAGTGATACTAGCAAACTTCAGGAGTAGAAATGACACAATGGAGGACTACACATACATGCTGAATGGCCATGAGCTGTTAACCTTCAACCTATGCTCTGCCACCACCCTACTACTGGAGCACTTTTCTCCTCATCCAATCCTTGGAAGGCCAGGGAAACAGAAGCACAACATTGATCATTTTATTCCCAGACTAGTCCTCTCTATAAATGGTGATGGTGGTAACAGTTGTCTCAGTTTCCTCTTCCCCAGCATTCTAAACTGATAAAAATGGTTTGAGTCCAGTTAGTTCCACAGTTATTAAGAGAACAGAGTCAGGGATGGTGCATCTGTAATCCCAGCACTCAGGAGGCTGGAGGAGGAGGAACAGGAGTTTGAGACCAGTTGGGGCAACGTAGAAGCCCCAACACACAAGCCCCCCCACCCACACACAAAATCTCTCACTGCTCATTTCCTCCTTTAATTACAGACAGCTCCAACACTAGTCTTCTCTCCAATAAAAGTCCAAAGAATGATGACTTAATCCTTGTGCAATTTTTAAGCTTCTTGGCTTCATCTGCATTCACACAAATTCAGGATCATTATACATAAATAACTAAATACCAAGTCAAAAGTAATGTAGCCCAGAGGTTGATATAAATTTCACCTTTATTCCCACACTTATTCACACAACAAAATTCTGCCTGTAAAAAACCAGCTGGGGGTAGGGATTCACACCTGTAATCTTAGCTACTAAGGAGGATGTGAGCTGAGGATCATAGTTCAAAGCCAGCCCAGGCAGGGAAGACTCCATGAGACCCTTACCCAGCTGCAGCTAGAAGTGGAGCAGTGGCTCAAATGGTAGAGCACTAGTCTTGAGGGAAAAGGCTCAGGGACAGGGCCTAGGCCTTGAGTTCAAGCCCCATACTAATATTATGAAGGACATTCCTATTTCTCTAACACCCCAGGACATCCATAAAGTCAAACTCTCAAATAAATAAACCATGGAAAAGAGCCACGTGGACTTTCCAAAGCAGTAAAACAAATACCAACAAAGGTAACCAACTATCTGAAATGAAATTCTATCCTACTATTGAGTATTGTTTTTTTCCTGTGTGGGGAGTATGTGTGTCTATATTTCTATGGCAGAAAGTAAGTGTGGCTGGTAAGTGAACCTGGAAAGAAAAGCTCTTGGAAAGTATGGCAGTAGTCACACAAATCTATAATCTCACAAAAGAAAAGCCTTTGATAAATATTCCAAAGTAATAAAGATGCTGTGTGTTACACACATTTGCAATACACAAATAAAAATTCAAATGAAACCAAATTATAAAACCAAGCCCCATTCTTAACTTGGCCTTTCTTAACTAACCTTTTAACTTCATATAAATTTTAGCCCTAACTCAACATCTCATTTTATATACCAACAGAAACAAAGGCTACTGCATTTGAGAATGCAAAGCACAAAGGAACAGATTTAATACAAGGACTTGTAGTCTTTAAAATGCTAATGAACTGAAGTGAGCTACCTAGAAATTTTAAAAAGCTCCCCTTGTAATTATAACAAATCATTTCATAACAAATTACATATTTGGTTTTAAAAATGCTAATTAAAAAACCTAAACATGCAGTCTGAGTCTTTGTGATGTCATGTTCAAAATGCAGTTGACCTATGTGGATAGCTCTAGTATAAAGACTATTTTTAGGAGTGTAATGGGGGTGGTGAGAAGGGGCACTGCATTGAACAGTGTATAAGACACAGGATGCCAACTACAAAAGTAATCTTTTCACAGAGCCCTTCTAAAAGTACATCTGCTAATGTAGCAGAGATCTGTGGTACTCCTTTCCATCCCTCCCGATCACAGACCAATGAGAACATTATTTACTAAGCATTAGAATCCTAACTTTGTTGGGTGCTATAATCCTAGCTACTTAAGAGGCTGAGATCTGAGGATTGAGATTTGAAGCCAGCATGAGCAGAAAAGTCATCAGACTGTTATCTCCAATAAACCACTCAAAAAGAAAAAGCTAGAAGTGGAGCAGTGGCTCAAGTGGCAGAGCACTAGCCTTGAGCACAAAAGCTCAGGAACAAAGTCCGGTCCCTGAGTTCAAGCCCCAGGACTGGAATAAAAGATTTTCTTTTCTTTTTCAAAAGCTTATAGGGATATTAACAAATATATTTCAAATAAGCCTTTGGGGGGAAAAAAGTCTTTGGAGAAGTTCTGTTCAGCTATTAAATATTAAACATGACTACTGAATTTCATTTGCGTAAACAATGCAACCTTGCTCACAAATACTATTATTACTATTAATAATAATCTAAGACTTCCTTTTCTTGGGAAAAATGTAAATATAAAAAGAAAATATAAACGTACATAGATGTACATATTCCTGCAAAGAAAGTATACACATAAGACTGAAAAGGAAATATGCAAAAATGTTAATAATGATTTAAATGACAATATTAAAAATTCCAGTACTGAGCCAGCATGGTGCCACATGCTTATAATCTCAGCACTCAGGAGGATAAAAACAGGAGAATTCCAAGATCCAGGACAGCTTGGGCTACAGAGACGTGGTCTTGTAGAGAAAAAAAAATCCAGTACTTTCTGAATTTTAGAGATTATGTTTTAATCTGATAAGCAAATTTTAACAACTGAAAAAAAGCTGGCATTCACTTGTTAACATACAACAAATAAGTGCTTACAAAACCAACACAGATTCTGAGTTGCTTAGACCAGGTCGGATTTTGTAGACTTCAAACACAAGTACTAATTACTTGCTGGCAATTCCCAAAACTGTAAAGAAGAGCTAAAAACTTCTGGCTCTCCCATTCTTTTCACAACTAAAAATAAATTACCTTCCTAGGAAAAAAGGTCTGGGTCCAACTTCCTCTAGAACATAAGCGATACTTCCCGAGTTTTAGGAAATCACTGATTTGGACTGCTTTACGCAATGCCATTCCAAAGAAACAATTTAGGTTTACCTCGGTAATTCAGGCTGGCCCAGTGATAGGTGTGTGGACACCTAACAAAATTACAGGAGTCCAGATGCGTTTTAGGGAAGTCACTGACAAAAACGCCTTCCGTGGGCAAACTAGCGTGTATACATACACACACACACACACGCATCTTTCCAGAACCTCTTGAGAGCCTTACGAATTTCTGCAAAGAGGTACTTGGCCTGGCTTGGCTCCGGATAAGACTTAAACATCCGGGAAACTGTCAAAAAAATCGATCTCAAACTGCATTCAATTCGAGGGGACAGAATGTCAAATCCTGGCTGAGGCCTCCTCCTCCTCCTCCTCCACCTCTCCTTTCTTTCTTAAGAGCGCCTTTTAATAAAATGCCCTAGCATACATTTCCGGGCTCATGAGTCACAGAGAAATGAGCTCTAAGTTTCTTTCAGAAGGTCGCTCCAACAGCTCCTCTTCTCACAGCGCTCAAGGATGTGGCCCCAAAATACCTCTTGTAAGCCCGTCCCACCTCACCAGGGCCCCCGGGGCCAGCAACCTCGACGATCGAGGCTTCCCAAGTCGTGCCTGCCTTGGGTACCTTTGTCCTCTAGCCTTTCGCCACCCGGGCTTCTCCCAATCCCACCCGGGGCCTCCGCCAGTCTCCCCAGCTACCGACCGGTCGCCTCGCCCAGGGAAGCCCTTCCCAGGTTCGTGGCGAGGCGGAGGCGATCGATCGAACGGGGTCCCGTCTTCCCCCCCCCCCCCCCGGGGGGCACCTTTTCAAAAAGCACTTCGCAGTTCCATCCGCGGGACTTTTATCGCCTCGGTCCCGGTAATCGTGGTGTATTTGTGTGTGGGTCTTATCTCCAATACCAGAGGCTCCCTCCCGGGGAGGGGGGGGGGGAACCTCCGCGCCCGGTTCTCCTTGGAATTCCTCCGGCGCGGACCCCCAACTAAGGGGGTTCAATGGCTGCAACGACCCAAAAACTCGGGAACGAGACGATCGCACGGTTCCTAAACCAGAAATCGGTTACTGCTTCCCCGCTCCCCGCAAGGACTTCCCGAGAGCCGAAAGCCTGCGCGGGGCCGGGAGCCGAGGCTCCGGGCGGTGGGAGGGTGGGAGGGTGTGGGGGGGGGGAGTGACAGTTGACCCGGCCCCGTACTTCCCGACTCCCGGCCGGGGGGGACGCGCCGAGCCGCGGAGCCGCCCCAGAGGCGCCCGCCACACGGGAGGCGCCGGGACCGACCGGCCCCGGCCCGGCCCGGAACCCGGACGCCGCCACCCGAGAAAATGGAGGGAGCCGGAGCCGGAGCCGGAGCCGGGGTCTGGGTCGGGGCCGGGGCCGGGGCCGGACGGAAGCCGGAGGGCGACCGCGCCGCGAGAAGGGCCGGGCCGGGGTCACTCACGGGGCTGGGCCGGGCCGGGCGGCTCCCTCTCGGCCTCTGCGTCGTCGCCGTCCCCGTCCTCCGCCGCCGCCGCCGCCGCCTCGGGCTGCTCGCTCGGTCCCCGCGGCGCGGCGCGGGCGCTCGGCCCCTCCGTTGTCTTCCGCCGCTGCTGTTCCCGGCTACGGGCTCCCGCGGCGGCGGCGGCGGCGGCGGCGGCGGCGGCGGTGGCGGCGGTGGTGGCGGCGGCGGCTGCGGCTGCTGCGCGGGCGGACAGTGGCTCCGAGGTTCCCGCCGGTGGCCTCCGCACGCCTCTGCTCCCCCGGGCTGCTGCTGCTGCTGCTGCTGCTGCTGCTGCTGCTGCTGCTGTTGCTGCTGTGAGGCCCGGCGCCGCCTCGGCCTCCGCCTTCGCTCGGCTCCTGAACCCTCAGAGTCTCCTCAGGCCGCGCCGCTCCCGGCGCCCCGCGCCCCGCTCCGGCCCGAGCCCGGCTTTGACGTGCGCACCGCGCACGCGCCGGAGACGCGACGTCGTCTCCGGCGCAGCAACGCCCTCCGTCCGGCTGCGGACGCCCCCCGGCGGCCGGGAGGACCCGGTGCGCCGCAGTCACGCGGGGCAGGCCTTTCAGAGGGGATGCCGGCTTCTCGCCCTGCAGCCCCTCCCGGGCATCCGGACTGCTGGGCATCTTGGAGGACCCTCCCGCACTAAAGCTTTTAACGTGTGCCCTCCCATCCGTTCATACGGGCGGAGAACATACGTGGGACTTCATCCTAGCAACTCCTGACACCAACGAAAGCGATGGGATGTTCCAAAGTGGTTAGAACTCGGCCTAGATTTAAACCTCAACGTGTCCACCATTTACTATCCATGGTCTATTTCGTGTCATTGCCTGGAATTCTTACATTTAGTTTAAAATAAATAAATAAAATAAATAACAGTAACAAACCAAGTCAAGCCTGGCATCAGTGTCTCACACCTGTAACCCTAGGCACCCAGGAGGCTGAGTTCCAAGGATCGCTGTCCAAAGCTAGCTAGCCCAGGCAGCCCCTGAGACTGTCATCTCCAAGAAAGCACACACACACACACACACACACACACACACACACACACACACACAGCTGAAAATGGAGCTGGGCTAGCCTTAAGCACAAAATATCAGCATTACATTCAGGCTCATCTGAGTTCAAGGCCCAGAACTCTTCCCCCACCCCCTCCCAACCGCCCCCCCACACACACAGTGTAATACTATGTGGATGAACAAGTAATGTTATTACAGGGGTCTTCAAGAGTCCGATCCCTCAATTGCCCATATGTGCGCTTGTTTCTTTGCTTTTTGATGCATAATTGAACAAGATAGTTGACTTCCTACCATGTTCTGGCCAGTGGTCTAGGCAGGGGGGGGAGGGGGGAGGGCAGTTAGTACACAGTCCTTGTCCCTGTAATAGTCAGCAAAGAAGGCAACACATCTACCATAGAGCAGTTCGAAATGCTTTGGAGAAAAATAGCCCTAGTGAAGCGAGTGCATGTGTTGCTAATTCCCGTGCTCCTTACAGGAGCATCTACCAGAAGAAAGTGAAAGCCTGTGAAGGAGCAGATGGACCAAGAGATGAAGGGGAGTGCCAGAAAGCCGGAGGACAGGATAGAGACTGGGAGAGCAGAGACTGGGGGCCTCCTCACCCACATGACGACTTGGGTGCTTAAACTGTAAGTGATGAGAAGTTATTTACAGGCTCTGGGGCAGAGAAGGGATGTGGTCTGACATTTTAAAAGGGTTGCTGTGGCTGTGGTGTAAAGAACAGGCTGAGGCCCCAAGGTTTTCAGCGAGGATGCTAGTTAGAGACTGTTGAAATCATCTAGTTGGATGGGAGAGGTTCTAGCCCAGATGTAGGGAGCTTGTCTAGTATTTAGGAATCCTGGGGTGGGGAAGAGAGAAACAGAGAGCGACAGAGAAAAACACACACAGGGGAGGGGGAGGAGGAGGGGGAGGGGAGGAGGGGGGAGGAGGGGGGAGGGGGGAGGGGGAGGGGAGGGGGAGGAGGGGGAGGGGAGGAGGGGGAGGAGGGGAGAGTGGCTATTGGAAAGAGGGGAGAGAGAAGCAAGAATTCAGTGGTCAGTTCTAGACATTTACTGGTACACTGTGGGGATTTCGCTAAAATCAAATCCTTCTTTTCTCAAGAAACTTTATGATGGGATTTAGTGGTGCAGGGAGGACTTCTTTCTGCACAGGTAGTGTGAGTGAGTGTGAGCTGCCTGATGGATGCACAGCAGGAGCAGGTTGCATGCGGAAGTGTGCTGTCGGGAGCAGGTGCCCAGTCTGGAGATGGACTGGGGAGTCTTCAGAACCTCAGCACTCTGAGACCATCTAGGGAAGAACTGTTAACAGAGGGCAAGGCCAAGCCAGGTACCAGTGGCTCACGCCTTTAATCCTAGCTACTCAGGAGGCTGAGATCCGAGGATCGTGGTTCAAAGCCAACCCAGACAAGAAAGTCCATGAGACTATCATCTCCAATAAACAGTTCAGAAAAAGCTGGAAGTGATTCTGTGGCTCATGTGGTAGAACGCTAGCCTTGAACAAAAAGAAGCTCAGGGACAGTGCTCAGGCTGAGTTCAAGCCCCAGGACTGGCAAAAAAAAAAAAAAAAAAAAAAAAGGCCAACACAAGAGCTGACTCAATGTCTCTAATAGTGAGACAGTGAGAGAGAACCAACAAAAGATCAAGAGGAGCAACCACCAGGGTAGGGGAGGAGATGCAGGAAGCTCACCTTCTGGGAAACCAAGGACACCCTTCTGGAAGGAGAATGGACCGCTGGTGCAATGGAGCTCTGAGTTCAAATGAGGCTAAGAGGGGTGGGTGATCCCCATTGGTTTCAACCTCATGGAGGCAACCAGTGCCCTAAGAGCTGTTTCACTGGAGACAGGATTTGTGGAAGCCTGAGCGGAAAGATTCCAAGGAGAAAGAAATAAGGCCTAGAAATATTTCTGGGATGAAAAAGACTCGAGAGAGATCATGAGGCTACACAACTTTTTCATGATGCTTCGCTTCTTCAGAGGAGCAGAGAATGAGGGAGGGGGGTAGCTGGTGGGTAGTGTGCGGTCAAGGCAAGGTTGTAGGCTTTGTTTTGGTTTGTTTTCAGTTCCTTTTGCTTGCAGAGGGGAATTATGACAGTATGCTTCAATGCTGATGTGATTGGTTCGGTAGAGGGGGAAAATGTGGCGATGCAGGTATGGGAAGCATATTCTGGAATGCTGTGCTTGACTGAACGAGAAAAGAAGGCGAAGGTGCAAAGCTCAGTGGAGCGCTTGTCCTAGGACAGGTACAAGGTGGTGTTCGTCTCCCAGGTTCAAGAGAATAGGGTGAAACATGGGCACAGAGGCAGAGAGCCAGGTAAACGAAATGTAGGGAACATGGGCCTCCCCCCCACCCCCCAACCCTAGGGCTTCTGTTTCATCAGTGACACAGGAAGCAAGGGAAACTTGAGGGGAGAGAAGAAGGTATAAGGGAGTCATCAGCGCGTGCCAGTCATGGGGCTTGGACTCAGGGCCTGGGTACTATCCCTTAGCTTTTTTTGTTCAAGGCCAGTGCTGTACTACTTGAGTCACAGCTCCACTTTCAGCTTTTTGCTAGTTAATTGGAGTTAGGAGTTTCATGGATTTTCCAGCCCAGGCTAGCAGGGTCACTTTACATTTTTCACAAGCATCTTTTTTGCTGGAACGATGCAGGAACAGGAAGTGGGAGATTCGATTGTTTTTGCTGAGTAATTCCATGAGGGAGAGGGAGAAAGAAAAGAGAAGGTGTGTGTGTGTGTGTGTGTGTGTGTGTGTGTGTCTGTGTGTGTCTGTGTGTGTCTGTGTCTGTGTGTGTCTGTGTGTGTGCGCAGATGTTTATAATTATAACGTACACATAAATGCGTATTAATAATGGCGGACCGTTGGATGCCAGGAGAGAATGAGGTGGGGTGGGGACAGAAGGAGAGAGCTGGTAGATAGAGCAATGGAGTCAAACAAAGAGGCCATTTTGTAATCCGCACCCCCAGTGAGTGAGCTTGGAGAAAAGGAAGTGCAGTTAGACAGCCAGCTGGCCTGGCAGGAACACTTTTCAGGAATGGCAAGGCCTGGGGCACCCTCTTAAATTCTAACTTGGGCATGCATTACCAGAAGGTCTTATGGAAATGCTAAGATTGGCTCTGATGGCCTGGTTGGGGGGGAGAATGTGGGTAAGGAGTCTAGAGTTCTAATAAACTGGGTAAGGTGTATAGTGAGGGAGCAATCTGGTTATTAATAACATGGTAGGAAATCCTTTATAAATACAACACACACACACACAAAGAAAACTAGGCCCAGCTGACCTGTGAACTTAGATGTACAACCTAACTTTACCAATATATGCACGGTTATCAACATATAAAAAGTGGTGTTCATTTAGGGCGGGTGATGTAGTTCAGCTTGCCTAGCACATGTGAGTCTGGGGGCTTGAGTCCCCAGCACTGTAGAACAAACAAACAAAATCCTAACATAAAGTCCTTTGGACCACACAAAGGGAAGCAAGGAGGCAGCTCCCCAGGCTGGGGAACCCTCTGGGCTCTGAGGGCATCCAGCTAACAATAGTGATCACACTGTTTCCCCCCTACTAAGATAAAGGGTAGAAGGCAGGTGCCTGGCCCATGGGCCTCTGCAAGTGAGACTCCAACTAGACCGCAAGTGTTATCTAGGTTTGAAACTTTGTTCATTAGAGACTTTACTCCCAGGGTGGTTCCTGCTGCTTTTTTATGATGAGGGAGTCCCAAAGAGAGAATTTTATGGCATTGTGAGTCCATAATCACAGACTCAATTTCCTACAGAATATAAAAATAAATGGGGATGGACAATTCTACATGCAGGCCTGTGACTATTCTGCTTTAGGGGTTAAGGTACAATTTCCAGATTAATCTTCTAACCATAACAATTACAGCAGCAACGCTGTCCAAGTTTTTGGAGCAAGGGTTTGTAACAAGTTCTGAAGGCAAATTGGAACGAACCATATTACTTGGCCCCTTAAACTACATCGGGGAAACATCTTCTAATAACACACACACACACCTCTGAAAAGCGCAACCAATTTCTAGAAAATCCTTCCATCTCTTCATATTGACCAGAGGCTCTTCCTCCAGGCCCTAAGGCTGGGTTGTCATCCTTCTGGAGTGAGGGTTGCTCACTGTAAATTTCCCGTCATTCCATTTTTTTTCTTCTCCTCCCCCTCTAGGGTGGGGCCAAGGGACAAAGGCCCCTCCCTGCCTTAGTCAGACATCCACGAAAGGACTTTGGAATCTGATTCATGACTTCCCCATCCAGTACCTGCCTTCACCTGGACAACACTGGTGCTACTCACAGGCCATATTAGATCCTGTATCCTTCCTGTTCTCTGTCCCAGTGACCTTCATGTCCCCTCCACCTCAACAGCAACTTGTCTAGCCCCACCCCGGACATGACAGTTATCAGAATTGCTTTACCTTTGAAGTTTGACTCCTACTGCAATCCTGTTTGCCCTCTGTTCCCATCTACCCAACAAGGCCACACCCTCGCTCTCACCAAACCTGCTCCAAATCTCATTAGAATTTGTTTATTCAACAAATACTTGTTGAGAACAAATCATTCCCCAGCACAGTAGGAACCAGGTATTGAACAATGCATGGTTCTAGCTCTCAGAGAAATTAGAGTCAAATAGAAACACCCAGATAAATAGGCAATGAGACATGAAGTGTGAATAAATCCTAGTCATTTGAAGATGGGGGTAAATATTCAAGGAAAATCCTACAAGCAGTCCCCAAACCATGATGAGTTTGGTGACTTAAAGCAGTTTGATACTTAAGAGTTTAGAGTTTGAGGAGGGGAATTGGAAATAGGTCAGATTGGGGAGATAAGCAAAGATCCAATTATAATCCAGGTTGAGGAGACTGAGTTCGAACACCAGAGTGCTATGGATGGGTTAGGTAGGTAGATACTGGAACCTGAGCCATCCAGTGCCATCCTTGTGTGTACTTTGTATTTAGACTGGTCTAGCATGTACCATGAATGATAGAAAGGCGAGAGAGACCAATAGGAAGCTATTTCCATGTCAACAAGAGATGATGGTGGCCTAGATAAGGATTAGTGGCAGTTGGGCTGGGGATATGGCCTAGTGGCAAGAGCGCTTGCCTCGTATACAAGAAGCCCTCCTTGAGCAAACCTTGAGCAAAAAGAAGCCAGGGACAGTGCTCAGGCCCTGAGTCCAAGGCCCAGGACTGGCAAAAAAAAAAAAAAAAAAAAAAAAAGGATTAGTGGCAGTTGACATGTGGAAAGGTGAATCCTCAAGGAAGAAGCCTTTAGAACTAATGCTTAGTGATTTGATGGTGTAAATGGTAAGATAGAATGAAGAATCTAGGGGCTGGGAATCTGGCTTAGTGGTAGAGTGCTTGCCTAGCATGCCCTGGGTTCGATTCCTCAGCACCACATAAACAGAAAAAGCTGGAAGTGGCGCTGTGGCTCAAGTGGTAGAGTGCTAGCCTTGAGCAAAAAGAAGCCAGGGACAGTGCTCAGGCTCTGAATCCAAGCCCCAGAACTGGCAAAAAAAAAAAAAAAAAAAAAAAAAGAATCTAGAAGAAAACCAGACATGCATATTTGGTCGGATAGTGGAGCCATTCACTTAGATGGACATCGTCTAGGACTAATCAGAAGATGGAAGGAAAACCAGGCGAGCATTGTGTCCCACAGGCCTTCTCCATAGAAGGAATAATCATCAGTCTAATGCTGCAGTAAAGTCAAGGGGCATGAGGTCTGTGAGAATCTGTTGGCTGGGGCAACAGGACACAATATGGGTGATGTCAGAGAGAAAAGTACCAGTGGGGTCATGAGTGAAGAACCAGCCAAGTGACAATGAGTTTAAGGTATAAATGGGAAACACTGAGCCAGGCACTGGTGGCTCACACCTGCAATCCTAGCTACACAGAGGCTGAGATCCGAGGAAGGTAGTTTGAACCCAGCCAACAGAAAAGTCCACCAGACTCTCATCTCCAATTAACCGGCAAAAAGGCTGGAAGTGGGGGTGTGGCTCAAGTGGTAGAGCCTTGAGTACAAAAAGCCGGCTTCTGTTTCAAGCCCCAGCGCGCAAAAGCGCGCGCTCGCGCACACACACACACACACACACACACACACACGATGGTGCTAATAAGGTAATAGGGAGAGGCCACATCACATTTTCACATCAGGGAATCGGGGAAGCATCGCTGGAGAGGAAGATCACAGAGCATCTGATGTTTCAATGTGGATGGGATGGAATATTGAAGGCAGCTTTAGGAAGGAGAGGAAATGAGAGAATGCAGCTCAGAGGTCCCCAAGACACAAAGAGGCTCCACAAGAGCGCAGAAGGAAGCGAGGCCCTTTTCTTTTAGTAATAGCAGAGAGAGAAGAATGTTGTCGACTAAGGAGAGGGTGAATGAATGAAATTGAGAGGGAAGGTCCTAGCAGCTGAGGACCGAAAGCTTCAAAATATATCTTACTAAGGGGATGACAGTACTTAAATGAAATGACTGAGGGTTCCAGAATGAGAAAGAAAAGTTACATGACACAATCTGAATGGCTATAGAAAGCTCTAGAAGGTTCTTGAAAAAGGTTTTGTCATGGTCAAAGCTGGCTGTGATTGGATGGATTTATGAGATTTTTTTTTTTAGAAGAAAAGACCCTTTGTTTCAGATATGCTGACATAAAACTAGAATTCATTTTTCTTTTTTAAAACAAACAAACAAAAAGTATTGGTCTCCCCAAAGAAGTACGCATTCTAATCCCTGGAGCTTGTGGATATGTTACTTTCTCTGGTTAAACGAACTTTGTAGATATGGTAAAGTTAAGGGGGGGCAGGCGGGGCGGGGGGGGGGCGCAAAGAAATGGATTCTGCCCTAAAGCTTCCTAAAGGAACAAGTCTTACTTGACACTTAATTTGTACTCTGTGGTACGCTGAGCTTGGACTTCTGATCCCAGAACCATAAGAGCATAAATTTGTGCTGTTTTAAGCTCTTTAAGTGATGGTGATTTGTTAGAGTAGCAGAAGGAAATGGATATCAGGTTTCAAAAATTCTTTGCTTTCTGTCTGTCTAGTTTGCCTACAGAAGTTCTCCTTATTGCATTAATCAGAGTCAAGACTCTTCCTCATTAGAAAGTGAATTTTGTATATGACAACCCTGGAGAAGATCCCCCCAATCCCCTCTGATCACACCAACTGTCTTACTAGGGTGACAACCATCTGTGCTCTGAGGCTCTTTTCAGTCCCCCTGGGGTTTAGCCCCATGGCAACCACCAGTTAAACATCCCAGGGCTTGAGCAAACTGAAGGAAGAAGGGGTGACCTTTGGTCCCTCAGGTGGCTCCACAGCTGTGGAAGGGGTCTTCCATATCCTGTCAGGAATCTGAGATGCCTCTGAACAGGGACACAGAGCACATACCCAGTGGTGCCTTTATTGCAAGGAGGAAGTAATATCCTGGCAGCTGAAGTCTAGCCAGGACAGCCAACTGGGTAGAAGGCAGATGGAGCAGAACTAGACTGCAACAGGTGCTTCTCAGGGCTAGGGACCTGGCTTTGTCACCAGATGAAAGCCGAAAGTGAGCCAGGATGCAGAGGCAGCCCTAAAACCTAGAGTTAGGGGAGGCCACAGTAAGGGCCAAATAAAAAAACCAAGCGAGTCAAGTGTTCAACTCACCTGACCCTGTCTTGTTATTCTTTCGTCTTGATTAGAGGAGTAGAGGCAGGCGAGGATATTCCAAGGATAGAATGCGCCCCAGCCAGAGATGTTTGAAGGCAGAAGGTGATGAGGCTCACTGTCTCTACAATTTTACATGAATTAGAAAGGAACCTTGGGGTTGAAGGCATGGCTCAGTTGGTAGACCGCTAGCCAATGAGCAAAGTGGCAGGTACTGAGTTCAAGTCTCAGTCTCGGATCTAAACAAAAAAGGCAAGCAGCCTTCCTGATCTCACCGAGGGCAAGAAAGGACAGGAGACTCTTTCACTGCCCGAGAGCCCAACTTATCCAAACCCGGGTTTCCTCTGCTGTGTCCCATATCTGTTTCCCTTTGGTGAATAAGCATGACTAGGGCCAGACAGATCCCAGAGGCTGATGATCTCAGGTCTCGGGGAGCCCCTGAGAATTTCCAGAGCCCTTAAGTGCCCTCAGGCCCAGAACCATGCCTGTAGGAGGCATTCCATGGTGTTTAAGAACTTACAAATATTGTGGAGGTATTTTGGGGACCCTATAAAAGATGACAACGCAGGAAAATAGGTTAAAAATGAGGTAGAGAAATGGGTCATGTACATCGTGTTTCCAGGGTGATGTTAGAATATTTAATAATTAGGATTATACAGGCAACTACTGAATAGAACGGATTCTAGGTAAAAATCAGTACTGTCCCTAGCAATGGGAGGGTGTCTCGGAGACCTATTACTTAATAAAGATGGGAGACAGAGAGAGAGGTGAGTTGGCATACATTAGACATTGAATTAAGCCTCTAGAATTGGGGTGCCAAATGAAGCTACTGCTGTAGAGTGAGAGTTAATCTGTAGAGTGAGAAATCTGCCTTGGAAAATAAAACTGTGAAAGTAAAGGGTAAAAGGGCTCTGCCAAAAGAAGAGGGTGTGCATTGTTTTGACAATGTTTTGACAACCTAGAGACATATTTCAAAGAGGTGTGTGTGTGAGAGACCCATTGTAGAGTTAGGATTGTTGCTTGTTGGTTTGGTGCTGTGTGTGTGTGTGTGTGTGTGTGTGTGTGTGTGTGTGTGTGTGTGTGTGTGTGTGTGGGTTCTGGGGCATGGACTCCACCTCTGGGTGCTATCTCGGGGCTTTTTCAGCTCAAGCCCAATGCTCTAGCACTTGAGTCTCAGCTTCACTTTGGGCTCTTTGGTGATTAATTGTAGAGAGTCTCAAACCATGATCCTCAGATTTCAGCCTCCTAAGTAGCTAGGATTACAAGCGTAAGCCACTGGCACCCATTGTAGAGTCCAGTTTTTCAGGAGCTTCTGACATCAGAAGTCAATAAAGAAACCTCCAGAATCTCCCTGAGCCTCGACTTGGCCTGAGTATGCCCTGCTAGAAGATCTGAAATCTGTGTCCCTTTGCTTTGGCATATGCAAATACACATATGATTTCTGACCTTACACAAGGAACCTTCTGGACAGTTCACGATGTTAGAGCTAGCCTCCCATTCTCTGGCTTTTAGGAACCCCTGAAGAAGACCCTAGTCAAGGCCTTGAGCAGGGGCTACAGAATGTCAATACTGCCCTGTGGCTGTATGTAGATAAGCTGGTAGATTTAATAGAGCTTAGCCACCATAGTTTTCCTTTTATAATAAAGGATCTTCCTTTACGTAAGGTGTTCCAGCCGACCCCTATAATTTGGGCTTATATCACAAAATTTTAGCTAGGTGGTTGCCTAGAACTTCATTGTTTTAGAATTCCTGTCATTGGAAGTGCCAGTTTTTTTTCTCTAATTGATCATGGGGCTTGAGCTCAGGGCCAGGGTGCTGTCTCTAAGCTTTTTCACTCAAGGCTAGCACTCTACTACTTTGTGCCACAGCTCCACTTCCAGTTTTCTGGTGGTTAATTGGAGATGAGTCTCATGGACTTTTTCCCTGCTAGGGCTGGCTTCAAACCGTGATCCTCAGATCGCAGCCTCCTGAGTAGCCAGGATTACAGGTATGAGTCCCTGGCACCTGGCTTTGAAGTGCTAATTCTTTTTGTGTTTGTGTGTTCTCATACTGGGGCTTGAGCTCAAGGCCTTGCACTCTTGTTTGGTCTTTTTGCTCAGAGATGAATTCTATCAACTGAGCCATACCTCCACTCTGCCTTTTTGCTGGCTAACTAGAGATAAGAGTCTCATGAATTTTTCTGTATGGGTTGGTTGGTTTTGAGCCTTGGTCCTCAGCTATCAGCCTCCTGAGTATCCAGCATCACTGGTGTGAACCCACCAGTGGCCTGGAAAATGCCCACTCTTGAGTTTTCTCCTCTTAGAGTTGTCTTAAGCTATCGTGGTCAGCTCTTTGAGGCAAGTTTCATTGAGTTCCTCTTCAGGCCGATTTTAATGCTCTTTATGGACTTGGAATTGACTTTGAGCAGAACTGGATTCTTTGAAAAGAAGACAGAAAAAAAGTTCTCTAGTAAATGCAGTGGCCGTATTTGGTGGAAAGGTTTCCAGGTCAGGCAGGTATAGGAAGGGTGAGGTAAGGTAGTTTTGGATAAAGACTAAAGAGAGCAGATGCTTGGTTTCCTGAGAGACCTTGCTTATTTGGAGGTCCTGAGTATTTCTTTTATTTCATGGGAGCTAACTGACAAGGCGACAATGGAGAAGTGAGATTGTAGATGCCTGTGGTTTCCAGAAGGTTTGGGTGTTATAAAGGTTTGCCACTTGACTGTAGGTATCTAGTGAAGTCGATCTTCAAAATTTGAGTATAGATTTTGGGGAGGAAATTCCAGGCTAGCCACGTGGTAAAGACAGAGCTAACAGTGGGTCAGAACACCAGCCAAGCTTGGCATCACTCATGGCCCAGGAGACTGGCAGATTGCGCCTCAGAATCCACATGTGTCCCAAGCATATCCAGAAGGCCTCTACATTGGTCCTCTGGCCCAAGCCTAAGCTCTTTGCTCTCAGGAAGTCTAGCTTTAAGACTTGACTGGCTCCTCTGAGTTGATTGCCTGAGTTGAAATTGTTCATACGTGACCGATAATCACAAGTGACCCTGACTGGGGCTACCGAGACCACCAGTCTTGGGTCTGGTAAGAAGAAATGATGGCACAAAGTACTTACACGAATGTACAGAAAGTTGGATCTCTAGTTTCCCTTCTCAATGGACTTCTCTTGTTTTGCTTCCCCTCCCATTCTAAGTAGTTCATTTTAGCTGAAGTTCCTTGATTTCTTCCTTTACAAACACACCAGTGTGGTGGGCATGATTAGTATTCACCATAGGAAGTTTCTTCCCATGGATTGTCTTGGGATGAAGATTGGAACTTCCAAAGATGGGTGTGGCCATTTAGCTATGCTTCTGGTATAATCTAGATGGAGGACACCTATCTACCTAGAACAGTGTTGGTTCTAAGAAACTAGAATTAAGCTCCATGTACCAGTTCCTAAGTGAGGATACAACTAAGGGCTTCTGCTTAGCTGAGACCAGTAGCAGCGAGATGGCCGGCAGAGGCTACAGATGAACACTAGCCACACTGTGGGATGCTCTTGACAGCAGGAGGCACCGAAGGTGCTGTCTGTCTGTCTATACTGGTGTCGCCCAGGTGTCCAGAAGGCTCCCTGACTGCCAGTCATCTGTTGTGACAGACTTGAGTTCCCTGAAATTCCATAGGTATCCAGGTCCTTTCAGTCCTGGGGCTCAGGGGAGAGTATTCATCCCTGTGAAGCAGAAACATGTGCTATTTCCCTTGGACACTTTGTCCATTTGCGTGGTTAGCCCAGTTCTATGGATTGGATCTTAAAGCGCCTCCCCCCTTCCCCAGAGGCCTGTATACTAAAGGCTGGGATACCAGTCTCTTGGAACTAGTAAGGGGTGAGACCTAGTGAAAGGTTTATTGGGGGCTTGTGCAAATAAAACTTCCTCTTGAGTCTGTTTCCTCAGATACTTGGTCATAGCTATGGAAAGCAAAAGCCTATTTTGTTGGCTTGTCCATCGGGTATCATGGGAGGTGCACCTAGGGGAATGAAGGTGTGTGAACAGAGCCTCGAGGTGTGCAGGCATCCAAGAGGTGGCTCCTAGCACTTACACGGGAAGCTCTGAGAAGCCCCGGAGGCAGGGCCTGCTGAGCTAGTCTGGAAGGCAGGAAGAGGTAGGGCTCCATTAACCTGCAACTTCCACCTAGCCTATTTCTTCACTGGAAAAAAAAAAAAAATGACCAGAATCTTTCAGGTGGAACATGCCTCAGTACAGGAACTACTGACTCCCACGGAGGGTGAGCACTGGTCTCTGCCAGCACCAGCTCCAGCTCCCCACAGCCCCTTTGAGATAAAGAATGGCCATGGCCAAGGTCATGCGGGGACTGGGGGCATGGAGGTACCAAGCCTCATGCTCACGCAGCAGCTATGGCTGGAATCCATCCACCTCCTGATCCCACTACAGTGAAAGAGAGCCTGGGGAAGCTGCCAACCACTGTGGTTTAGCCTGGCTTCCAGAAGGGATTGTTCAGACCCTCCTGGAATGGTGCAGTGACAGGCTCTTTCCAGTCCAGGCATAGTCCCGACAGCAGCATGCCGTGACTCATGCCCGCCTAGTGCAGCGAGGGTGCAGCTGGTGGGCTTGGCAGCCAGCCTCCAGTTGCCAGCGGGGCTCAAGAAAGAGCTGGAAGGTCTCCCGCTATTTGGGAAACGATGCAGAAGATAGTACTTGTAGAGCAACAGTGTCTGAGATGGCCCAGATCAAATCCATCCAACTGCAACCGAACTTCATCCAGACGGAGATCCACATGGTCAGTGGCTATCAGAGCAACCAAACACATCTACTCCATCTCTGCTGCCCAATCTGCAAGCCACCCTCAGCCTGATGAAAATAAATCCCCAGCCATCCTCAGAAGCTACCCAGAGACGAGGGACTATTTGATAGATGTATCAACAATGATACATCTTTATTCAGTGAGTCTATTGTCTGTTTTTATATCTGAGCTGATAGCACTGGCATTCATTAGCTTAGGCCTATTTTATGGTGTTGATACCACAAACCAAACCAGAGTGCAAGGCTGGGGTAGTAGCAGATGAGAAACCATTAAACACACAAAATCCCAATGAACTTGCCAATGATCACTGTATGCCTCTGGCTAAAATTAACTCTAACAGAATAGGATGTTTCTAACTAGTATTACACTAAAAGAAACATAGGGCTGAGGAGGTAGCTTGGTGGTAGAACATTTGCCTAGCATGGCCAAGGCCCTGGGTTCTACCCTTAGTACTTGCAAAACAACAAACAAGAGAGCAAATAAAAAAATTAAAATAACAACCCCCCCAACTCAATTGCTAACTCAGTATTGCAAGTTAAGTCCCATCATGGATTGTTTTAACAAAAAATTGTCTCTAAAAGCATCTTGATTGAATTAGAGGACAGATTACATCATAGAAAATATTTATAAACATCTGGCTATGCACTAAGCAATCTTCTGATAAAATATGCAATTTAATATTTATCTATATTTTCTGAATACAAATCACACAACTGTGTGCCTTTCTTTAATAGAATTAGCCACACACAGTTATAGGTGCTGACTTTTATACAAAAGTGAGCATTTTTCCATTTGATTTATTATGTTATAAAAGGTAGCAAACAATGGACAGTTCTAACTCCCAAAGTCATTCATTAACAATTCACTTCCCCTGAAATAATGAATATCCTGAGTCATGCTTATAAATTTCTGCATAAGCTTATTTATCTGGATGTTTTTATGTTCTTTTTGATTCTCATTATTGGGCCCTGCAAAACTGTAAGCATTGCTATCCTGCAGAAGCATTCTAGATCAATACAGAGCAGACCTCAATTTTACTCTAGGTATTACCCCACTCCATTAACTCTTAGTCTTATTTTTTAGAGAAAGCATTTTAAGAACTCAATTAAACTTACAGCTATTAAACTGAATACTCATATATAGATATTCACACTCCAACAGAATTACAAGAAACCCAGTCCAATTCTAACTGAACAAATCATTTGAATAATAATTAGGAAGGATTCTAAGCTCCAAGATAAGTTCGGAATACTTTCTAGATACTTCATTTCTAACAATAGCCTTTTTTTTTCTTTTAAAAGCCAACAAGGAGTTTGGTACCAAACAATAGCCTTTATCTTTCCAATTAAAAAGAAAAGGTTTATATTTATGACTTCCAACTTGACTTCACAGTTACCAATTTTTTTCAGTTGTCTGAGAAGGATATTTCTTCCTGGGTGTTCTTGGCTCTTGGTGAAGGTATCTGTGAACTGGGTCACTTTATTTGGGTTCATTTGCCCTTTCCCCAGGCTTGGAGCCAGTCTCTCTGACATTTCCATCACCACTGCAAACTTGTAAAGAGGTAGTGGATTAAGACTTCACTTTCAATTTTCCCTTCTGCTTATCTCTCTCTGAGTCTTTGTCTCTGTATCTCTACTTCTCTGTATGTCTCTTTCTCTGCCTCTCTATCTCTGCCTCTGTCTGTCTCTTACATTTCTGAATTCATTTTCTGTCCTATATTTCAGCCTAACACACCAAACCAGCATACTTTGCCCAAGTGTGTGTATGTGTGTGTGTGTGTGTGTGTGTGTGTGTGTGTGTGTGTGTGTGTGTGTGTGTGAAGTCAGGACCTGGAGATTATCCCTTAGTTTTATTGCTCAAGGCTAGTTCTCTACCGCTGGAGCTACATCTCCATTTCTAATATTTGGCTTGTGAACTGGAGACATATGTTTTGTAGACTATTCTGCCTGGGCTGGTTTTGAGCCACAATTCTCAGATCTCAGCCTCCTGAGTAGCTAGGATTACAGGTGTGAGCCACCAGTGCCTGGCTTTTAGCCTGTCTTATATGACACCTCCTAGTTCTGGCAGGCAGCTCTATCCAGTGTGGAGGAAGACATCAAGCAACTTACAGTGGGCTTGCAGATTTTTCTTTATAGCTTGAAGAATAGGATTAATAGCTTTTTTTTTTTTTGAGAACCTACTACGTACAGGCCTGACACGAACTTCACATATTATTTCCAGTCGTTTATTTCATTACCTTTAAATAATTGTTACCATTTTATTTCTGGTCTCAAAACAACAGAGAAGATGCTAAACTTCCTGGGATCATAGACACCATAACTTTCTATCCCAATAAGGAGAAGGCCCTTCTACCATACTCTAACCTGATAGTGGTTGCTAACTGCATCCTGATTTCAGTGGTAGTCAGGTATGAAGAGAAACAGCGCATCTTAGAACTGATGAGGAAGGAGGACTTGTGAATGAGGAAGCAGAAGCTGAGAGCGGCTGGGTGAGGCGGCCAGAACCTCAGAGCTGAGGCAGGCCATGTGGAGACTTCGCTCCTTGCCCAGGCCTTGTTCCGGTGGCTTTCCTCTCCCTTGCATGCCTGCTCTCAAATGCGGGGGTCCATCCACTCAGACTACCACCAGAGCCAAACAAGAACTCATTGAGACTTCCCCACTTCGCAGGGTCTAATTATAGACACGGTTCTTTCTGCTGTCGCATCAGTTTTGGCGGTGGTCAGTCAGAGGGGAAGCAGTGGGTGTTAGCAGTGGCTGCAAAATCTTGTCCTTTCCCCCGCCCACCCCCAGCTCTTTGCTCCGCAACTTCTTGTCCCCAAGGCGGCCCAAGGAGGGCTTCATAAGGCCTTAGTAAAAGCTGAGTTAGAGAACTGGTAGCGGCTGGGGGACCATCTCTAGCAACTTCTCCATCGGCCTCTGACTCCTTCCTGTTAGCACGTGCTGCCCCTCTGATTCTTCATGTCACCCCTTTAGCCTTCCAAGTTCTGTTCCCTTTAGAAACGATGCGCTGTGTGTCCGCAAGGAAGCTAGTTCCTCTTTACTCATTTGGTGATGTAATGATTTGTCAAAAACCTTTGACCAGCAGGTGGTCTTGTGGCCACCTGTGAGGAATGATGGCAAGCCAACACACGGCATGTCTGTCCTTGCAGAGTGCACAGCCCAGTGGGAGACAGACGTCATCAAAGCTGACGGAGGTTTACTAAAGCCGCCTCGGTCATAGGGCTCACAGCGAAATGAATTCCTATCTGCCACGCCTATCCACAAACCTAGCCAGCTCCTTTGATCTCCTCAATCCCAGTCGCACTCACCTCGGCTCCATTTCAGCACCACACCACATCCAAGTCCTGGACCTCCTCCATGCCCAAAATAGCCAGTTTCTCTTTTCCTTCTCCTTCTTCCTGTGCCAGGGCTTGAACTCGAAGGCTCAAGCTCTCACTCAGTTTTCTTGCTCTACTGTTTGAGCCATACATTCTGTCTATTCTCTCTCTCTCTTTCTCTCTCTCTCTCTCTCTCTCTCAGACTCTCTTTCTTGGTCATACTATGGTTTGAACTGAGCCTCACACTTGCTAGGCATGTTTTCTACCACGGCAGCCAAACCTGTTCGTCCCAAACATCCCATTTCTGACTGGAACTCGGACTCTTCTTTGTTCTTGGGGTGACTGTTGGAGGAAGCCAGTCATTTGGAATTGGAGAATTATTCTGGACTCCCTCCCTTCTTAACTCCCACCTCCAAACACTGTCCTTTGATCCTGTACTCCCCTGAGCTTACTGAGAGTCCTCTTCATTGGGTAATTTCACTCTTCCCCACCCATCAACTCCCAACAGCATGACATTCCAATTCCATCCCTTCCCTGTGACAGAAACTATTCACAAAGCCTGCAGTACAGTACTTGCCCATTATCAAGCCCACTGGATGCATGGCCGTCCTTCTTTGTCAGCCTCCATACTCTCCTCACTCTTGCTGCTTCCCAGGTAGCCTCTCACTTGCGCTCTTCCAGCTCCTCTCCAAGACCCCATGATGGAGGCTCAAAGGTTTGGCTTCCTGGGTCTCTGTGCTCAACCTAGTGGCTCTGCTGTCTCTCACATTCTGCCTGTCCTTTTCCACCCGCATCAGAATTTCCATCACCTCTGTGCTGCCAACCCTCTCATATATAACTTCAGTCCCGGCCGCTGAGCCTAAAGTGGGAAAAATTATTCTGTAACCTATGCATCCCCTCTCTAGCTGTTCTCACGAACACCGCCACGTGGCAGAGCACCGCTCCAAGTGTGGCACCTCGGGGCTTAGACCCTGCTGGTTTTACTCTAAGTCTGTACCATGACTTCCATCTCAAAGGGGACAATCACGTTTCTCCTCACCTTGACCACAGGGACCACATCTAGGTATCTAGGAGCCCCAGCACAGAGCCTGGAGCAGAGGACAGGAGCCGCCCCCTCTAAGCTCCCTGTTATGATGGCATGATGCTTTCCCTTGGTCCAGATTGTTACAGGAGGGATGTCTGTTGCTTGCAACCAGACTTAGCCTAATGAACACACTTAATAAAGGTGTTTGACTCAGACTGTGCTGGATCATCATGTTAAGGTATTTACGGATCATTCCTGGCTCCCTGAGTCTTCATCCGTCTATGATGATGATCCACCTACTTTGTTGGTTTCCTATTGTTGTTTTCTTTCTTCCACTGGGATGCATGGCTATTGGTCAGGATGAATGGATCTGTAGGCCTCAGGTGAGGAGCTGAGCCTTCCCTGTATAAGCTACTCTCTTTGTTGGAAATCTTAGCAAAGACCTGTCGGTTGGAGGTGACTCATGGAGGGTCACAGAGGGAGCTCTGGGCCCTTCTGCAGCAGAATCGCCTGGGTGCCTTGAAAGGCGGGTTCCTGGGACGAGGCTGGGCCATGCACACCCCCTGCTCTGTTGAGGACCATTTAGTGTAGGGCCAGGAAAGAGGACATGGCACATGTGGTGGCCTTTTCCCCTTACTTGAACACTGAAGGCACTGCAGTCAGTCATATTGGCCCACAGGACCTAGGTACCGTTCGGGGACTTCGTGTGGATGGGGAGAGAGGATTAGGATCTTGGTTGGCAGAGGGACAGGTTAGGGACAGGACCTGGTGACAAGCACCCTAGTGCAGCATTCCAGATGCTGAGAGGGACAGGAAATGGGTAGAGACATTGACAAGGCTCCTTGTTGGGGCTGCCTTTGTCCTCATGCCGCCCCTGGGAACCAGTGCTGGGCAGGGTGGCCGCCTGTGCCACAGTTTGCTCAGGAGCCCCACCCTCAGCCCCTTGGGCTGTGGATACTCAGCTTACAGTTATCCGCTCAGCACTGAGGTTTCTGAAGGCCAGCCCCAGGGACCTGGATCAGCCCTCAGGCTAATCCTGCATTCTAAACCCAGTACTGGACCTCTGGTCCTGAGTCCTGGTCACCTCCCCTCGGGGGTGGGAGGTCCTTTGGAATTCTCTCCTCCCACGTCCTTATTTGGGACCATCTTCAGTGATGTTCACACGATGCTGGAGGTGTATAGGTCCTGGGGCCAGGGTCTGGCCTACTTCTGTTCTTAGAGGCTCCTGAACCCCTTTGCCAAAGTCCCACGACTTCCCCAAGGCCAGTTCTGCAGAGCAAGGGTAGGTGACATCGTATTCCACAGGGTTGGACCTCCAGATTCCATTCTGTAACCACTGCCTCACTAATTCCCGTTCCCCAGGAGCTGATGGTCCCTGTGGGCTTTGCCTAGAGCTCACATCGGGTTGTGTTGCATGGTTTGCTTCTGCCCTAAATGCTACCACAGTGGCCCCTCACTGGAACCATGAGATATAGGGTGGCAGAGGCAACAGTGAGCAGCCCTTTGCCAAGCCAGTATACCTTGATGAAATTTTGTCCCTGGCTGGTGAAGACAGACTTCACACAGCCTTTCCCCAGAAACCTGCCAGGCTGAGGAGGAGAGGGATTTCCCCTCCCTCGACCTAGCTGTTGTCTGGGTTCTATCTGCCACCCACTGATTGGGGCATACGTGCACTTCCCTTGCTTTCCTCCCTGCCTCTCAGTCTGGGATATCTGTTCCTAGGCATGTACACCCACACGCCATTACTGAGGCTTGAACTCAGGGCCTGTGTCCTGTCCTTTAGCTTTTTCCACTCACGGTTGGCACCCTATCACTTGAGGCACAGCTCCACTTCTGACTATTGGATGGTTAACTAGAGATAAGAGTCTCTTGGACTTTTCTGCCTGGGCTGACATTGAACTGTGATCCTCAGACCTCAGCCTCCTGAGTAAGCTAGGATTACAGGTGTGAGCTACCAGCACCTGGTTTAGATCCCCCTTACCCCCTTAATTCAATTTCTGTAACAATTCCTAACTTTCCCCCAGGCACATAAAGTCGGGACTGAATTCTCATTAATATTTTTTCGAACTCATTGCACACTTTTTCATTCATTCTTTCTGTTCAAAGTTCTTGCAAAAAAAAAACAACCCTCAACTTATTTTCTTTGGCTGTTTGAGATCAATCCTCCTCTTTCAAGTTCCAGTATCCTTGTGCCATTTCCGGACCCCCTCCCTGTACCCCTACAGCTGTCCTACGTTTTAATGGAGGAATGTGGGGGAGCTTCCCCTGGTCACCTGCTGTGGAAAATATTCCCCCTGAGACACAGTGCTTTGGACACAACCTGAGAAGCCAAGAGCACGCCTCTTCCGCCCAGTTGCTCAGGGGTCAGCAGCAGAAAGGTCAATGGGACGCCAAGGGGTGGACTGTAGAAGCCCCACCCCCGCCCTGGACTCTGCCATCTGCTCGTTTGCACAGTGGGGTGGATGGTGGAGAAATAAGTGACATTGCTTTGTACCTGCCTAGGTTCTGAGAATTTATGGGGCATCTGTTGGATGAAACTCAAGGAGAAGACTAGAAGAGATAACAGAGCCCTCCGTACGTGGGGCGCTTTGTAGGAGGACACAGAGTTTAGGCCAGACCCAGAGCCATATTGACACAACTAGTCCCCAGCACAGGGGCCTACATGATTTCCTCCCTCACTCTCACCTACCCCATTTCATGGGAATCTGCACAGACCCCTTGTCCCTCCAACTCATCTCTGGCACCCTTGAGAGGACAACTCTGGGATTTAGTGTCTAGAGGATCCGTTCAAGTCACCACAGAATACCCTTGCCACTTCCTAGTTGCGTCACATCTGACCATCTCTCTCTAGCCTTGTCTATAAGTTAGGGACCATGGGCTGAGTGTCGTGGCTCATGCCTATAACCCCGACCTAGGAGGAGGATCACACTCTAAAACCAGATCCAGACAAAGACATGAGAAAAACGAACAAAAATAAAACAACAACACCTAGAGCAAAAAGGGCCAGAGGTATGGGTCAAGTTGTAGAACACTTACCCAGCAAGCACAAGGTCTTAAGTTCAAACCCTAGAAACACACATGCACATGCACAAATAGCATGCACACACACACGAACACACAAATAGCAGGCACACACACAAAGAACCCTCATCATACGATCTGGTGCAGATGAAGTAAGATTATGGCTGCTAAGGGCTGAATATGCTTTGAGTGTGTTTCCCCAAATTCATGTGCGTGGTCTTCAGTGTGGCAATTATGTTGGGTGGAACCTTCAAGAGGTGGAGTCTGCCGGGAGCTGGTTAGGTCATTGGGAGATGTTACCCTTGCAAGGGATTAATGTAGTTTTCACAGGACCTTGGTTAGTTCCTGTGAGAGGGAGCTGTTCAAGAAGGAGAGAGCACGGCACCTCAGTCATGCCTTGCTAATGACTACCCTGTCTTTGGCAGGTGCTTCTACCTTTATGCCATCCGCCATGCGGGGCCTTCCATGATCCGAGCTCAGTAGCAGCTGGCCTCATGTTCTTGCTCCCCCAGAGCTGTGAATTACATGCATTTCTTTGCTTCACAAGAGATCCAGCCTCCGATATTTTGCGAGGGTAAGAGAAAACAAACTAAATCTCTGGCCACAAATAAATTAGGGATCCATATAAGAAGACAGCCGAGGGGCTGAAAGCTAGAAGGGTCTTCAGAGAGCAGGTAGAGCTGGAGTCTGATGGGAACATCTTGTGGGTAAGTGAAGTCATTCTTGTGAGCATGAGGGAGTGATAGGTAATTCCGACTAAGCTGGCTCAAGTGGTAGGCTTTGAATCGTTCCTACTGTCCCAAAGGCGGGGTTTGCATTTGAAGCTATTAAGAACCTACTATGCAATAATCCTATGTTTATAGAACAGCTCCAGTTTACACAAAGCATCGTTGTGGGAAACATAAACATGTGACTGGGCACTACTGTTAAATATGCATCTAGAAGCTTCCTGGGGAGCGGCTGGGCAGAGCTGAAAGCATAACTTGTTGTCCTGTGATGAGAAGCCAATTTAGAATTCTCAGAACACATCTAGGCTTGATTTGGTATGGTTTGACTCTGTAATGCCTCACCCGCCCTTATTTTCGAGTCATGCAAAGCCTCTTTATTTAGAAAAGAAAATACTTAATTTAAAAAAAAATCAAATATCCATTAAACTTGGGTTTGTGGTTGTGGAGGAAAATGGATAACTCTTAGGATAGGCAGCTGAAATATTTGGGGCTGACATGTCAGGATTTCTTTTCTTTTTTTTTTTTTTTGCCAGTCCTGGGGCTTAAACTCAGGGTGCCGTCCCTGAGCTTCTCTGTGCTTAAAGCTCCGTGCTCTACCACTTGAGCCACAGCACCACTGCCAGCTGTTTTTGAAGTTAATTGGAGATAAGAACCTCACAAAATGTCCTGCCCTTGCCTGGCTTCGAACCGTGATCCTCAGCTCTCAGCCTCCTGAGTACCTAGGATGACAGGCGTGAGCCAGTAGCGCCTGGCATATGTCAGGATTTCTACAGCTCTCCTGACAATTTCAAAGACAGCTAAAGAAGGCAAAATGCTAACAGTGTTGACTATAGATGAGAGGTGCGGCGGTACTGGGCTTTTCTGTTCGTTTTCCCCTCAGGTTTGGAGATGGTTAGATAAAGAGGTGGGGGTGGTGGAAAGGATGGGTGATGAGGAGAGGTCTCCCCCGCTCTGGTCTTTTTAACCCCCGGCTAAGGTCGCTTCCCTTCGTTGGTTGGCCTGGATCTAGAAAGTTCGTTTTCCCTTACCTTGTCAGTATACTCATGGTTCTTCAAAACCTGACAAGTCCAGGTGTCCACTGCAAGCTCCGGTTTCCGCTCCCTTCCTTGGGCTCCTCCTTTGCCTCTTGTGACGTCACCATTCTTAGCCAACTGGCCTTTCTGAGGTCTCACCACGCCCTATCTTGGCTGCCATGGCAACAGAGCTGCAAGCCTAAAGGAGGGTGGGGGATGGAGATCCTCTTTGATTTGAGATGATCAGAGGAAGGTACTTTTTTGGGAGATGACCAGTCCTAGGACTTGAACTCAGGGCTTGGGCTTTCTTGCGCAAGGCTAGCACTCTACCACTTGTGCCACAGCTCCACTCCTAGCTTTTCTTGATGGTTTGTTGGAGATAAGAGTCTCGTGGATTTTCCTGCCTGGGCTGGCTTCAAGCTGTAATCTTCAGATCTCAGCTTTCTGCATAGCTAGGATTATAGGCATGAGCCACTGGAGACTGGCTCAGATGAGGTTCTTTTGGCGGCACGATGCCTAAACTTTGAGAATCCTTGTGCAAGTACTAGTCAGTCCCAAGTCTTGGGCAGATGACAAGAGACTAAGTAAGACAGAGGACCAGATTCCTTTCTGGGTCCCTTTTGCAGGTTAGAGGAGAAGGCGTACAGGAGGTAGGTCTAGTGGAGGAAATACAGTGATCATACTGGAATTGTTGACTTAGCCAGTCCCACTGAGTTGCTTTCAAATCTATTTATTTTTGTGCTGGTTCTAGGGCTTGAACTCGGGGCTTTGCACTCTTGCTTTGCTTTCTTTGCTCAAGAGTGGCACACTACTACTTGGGCCACACTTACATTTCTAGCTTTTTGCTGGATACTTTGCTAGAGATAATGTCGCAGGCTTTCCTGCTCTGGTCTGGCTTTGAACTGCGATCCTCAGGCTTCAGCCTCCCGAGTAGCCAGGATTACAGGCGAGAGCCTTGGCAACTGAGTTTCCTTCTCAAGGGACTTTCTGTTTGTCAGTTTCACAGTACTGGGAGTTGAAGTCAGCATCTCAGAGCTGGGTAAGTACTCTTCTTTTTGAGCCACATCTCCAGTCCTTTTTAGCTTTAGGTATGTGTCCCCTCCCCCCTCGATTTGCCAGCCTCATTGCTGATTAACTGACCAGATGGCTAAAATATCACGTGAGACACCCGAGTCCATCCTTCTGCTGAGCCTGTTGATCTGGTCTTTCCTGTCGCCAGTGTCTTTTACCTTCTGCAAAAATGGGTTGTTTTCCGTCCATCTCGTGGGTTTAAACTCAGTGCCTGGTGCTTGCTGCTAGGCAGGTGTTCTAAACCTGAGCCACACCTCTAGCCCAGGAAGTTACTGGTTTCCTTGAAGTAAAAGGCACCAGGGAAGACGTGGCAAAGGCACAAAAGCAGTAACACCTCTGGATTTGGGGGTCACTCTACCAATGCCTCTGGTTCTGATGACGAGTGCAGACTTGGGTTCTGCTGCGGGCACACGGATGTCACCGGCTTTTCTTGCCCTCCTAGTCATTCAAATCTCAGTTCCGTGCACCTGCCTGTGTTCTTTGTGATGGTGCATCGCCTCTCCGCGATGACCTTCCTCTTTGGCTTCTGAAGAATCTTTTGAGCAGACTTCTTTTTTTTGGTTCCCTTTGGTTTTGTGACTTTCCTTTGTTTTGTCTTAAGGGTTCCTGGCGCAGCAGAAACCTTTTTTCTTGTCTTCAGCACCCTCCATGATTCCACCCAGGAAAAGAGGAAGTCTGCTTTAGTTCTTTTTCACACACAATCCCTGGCTTTTAGCTAGGTCTGATCCCGGGACCAGCGTTCTCTTCCTTACACTTCTTCTGTAGTTAGGCTCACACACGTGGCCCCACAACCCCCAGCTTCCTAATGGATGTTTTTGCTGGTTCTAGGGTTTCATGCTTGGGGCTCTGCCCCTTGAACCACTCCACCAGCCTTGGTTTTTTTTGCGCTGGTTATTTGGAAATGGAGTCAAGGACTTTTCAGCACAGATTGGCTTTGAACCATGATCCTGAAATCTCAACCTCCTGTGTAGCTAGGATTAGGAGCATGAACAAAAAGCACTTCACTTTTTAATGAACTCTTTTGTTTGGTGCTGGTTCTGGGTCTTGAACTCAGAGCCTGGGCATTGTCCTTGAACCTTTTTGCTCAAAGCTAGTGCTTTACTACTTGAGCAACTTTCAGCTGCTTGGTGCTTAAATGGAGATAAGAGTCTCATGGTCTTTTTTTGCCTGGGCTGGTGGCTTCAAATCGCGATCCTCAGATCTCAGCTTTCTGCATAGCTCGGATTATGGGCTTGAGCCACCAGCACCTGGCTTCCTGGTGAACTTTAAAGGGGTGATTTAATCTCTGAGGTCTTGTGACCTTACAGTATTGACTAGATTTAGACTTAACCTCTGAGTAGCATTTGACACCACTGGGTCATGAAGTGCTCATTCATTCATTCCAGCCATACTCACTGGGTGCTTATTTTGGGCCCAGCACTGTGCCAGGGTGGAGACACATGGTTTCACTGTGGCTTTCGACCTCATTTGCCCCTTTTGCCGTGTTTGTGAGGTGACATTCAGGGCAGGTTGCCTGGGGGAGGTGGGGCTGGGGCAGGTAGAGGAGAAGATTGAAACTGGACAGAGAGAGAGAGGAATTTTGGGGGTGAGGATGGAGGTGGGGGACACCAGAGTGAAGACGCTTGCTGATCTGTAGACATTTTCTGGGGTGGGGGAAGATTAGCAGGGCTTGTTCAGGCTGGGAAAAATCTAAACTTAGCCTGACCAGCTGGCCTGGGGCTGAGTGGGGTGGGGGGGCTCCCCCTTCCTTGCTTTCCCTCCTCAGGTTTCAGAAAGCCCCAGGATGTGCAGGAACAGCAGGCTTTGCCCAGGGCCAGGCCAGACAGGGGAGGGGGCGTGGCTCCCCGCAGTCACATGGTCTCCCAGGCCTTCAGTGCCTGGAAGAAGAGCCCTGGCTCTTCCCCTCGCCTCCAACCCAGAGCTTCCTCTTCCTCTTCCGGTTCCTCTTTAGCCTTCCGGTTCCTCTTTCTCTTTGTGGTTCTGCAGGGCTGAGCCTAGTCTGGAGGCATTGGGCCCAGAAGAGCAGACACTGCGGCAGGGGCCTGCATGAGCAGCCCTTCCCTTGCCTAAGCAGCAGAGGGGCAGCCCGGAATCGCCTTTGTCCGCGTTTCCCCTCTGCCATCCCTGGTCTCAGCCCTGCTGGCAAGGCCTGCCCTGAGTCACCAATATGGATGCTGTCACCCGGCCTTCAAAATGCTTTGCAATGCAGCTCTTGACTGAAAAGCTTCTGGAGCTGGTGGGAGAGGCTGAGGAGCAATGTTGGGTGTACTGTGAGACAGGTTGCAAAGAGGTGTCCTTGCCTGGAGGTGCAGGCCGTTGTGGGGCTGGGCATACAGCACCTCTCTGCACCCCAGACATCCACAGCCTGGCTCATTTCCCAGAATGCTGCTGTGATCTGAATATAGTTTTCCCTACCCCAGCCCCAGTTGAGACTTGGTCTGTAGTGTAACATTGTTGAGAAGTGATGGACCCCTAGCAGCTGATTTGATCAAGGAAGACACCTGTAGCTCATGCTTGCAATCCCAGCTACTCAGGAGGCTGAGATTTGAGGAAAGAATTTTGAAACCAACCCAGACGACAAATCTGAGAGCCTCGTATTGCCAATTAACCAGCAAAAAGCTGGAAGTGGAGCTTTGGCCTAAATGGTAGAGTGCCAGCCTTGAGCAAAATAGCTAAAGGGAGAGCACCACTAGAGTTTAAGCTCCAGTACCAGGGAGAAAGAGGACATAAAGACAAGAGAGAGAGAGAGAGAGAAGATGAAAGAGAGTGAGGAGACAAGAGGGAGCAAAAGAGGGAGAGAGGGAAGGAGAAAGGGAGGGAGGGAGAGAGAAAGAACATTAAAGCCTCTCCCAGAAATGAGTTCCCCTGATGGCATCATTCACCAGGATGGCTTGGTATGAATGGAGGCTGCCCTTGGTACTGGGCCTCTTCTTGGTGCTCCCACTGAGTAGCATGAGGCCATCACCAGAAGCCAAGTAGAGATCACCAGGGTCATGCCCCTAGACTTCCCAGCCTCCAGAATCATGAGCCAGAACGAGTCTCTTTTCCTTATAAATCACTCAGGCTTGAGCATGCTGTTACCGCTGTAGAAAAATGAACCAGGACAAATACCCTGTGTGGTCCTCTCTACCTTCTCATCCCATTTCGGTTTGGGTGCTTTTCTCCTGAGTCTCAACCCTGTGATAACTTGCAAAGGTTACCACTGGCCGGGAACACTTCTACTTTGCTGTGGTTCTAGAAACTTTGGGGAACCGAAGCATTACTGAAGCATGGACAGTGACGCCTTAAACTCCTCTTACGATGGTGGTAAATGAAGCAGGGCCTAGCGATGAGTGTGCAGGCCCCAAGCTTACAGAAACCCTGGTCATTATTTATGGTCCTGGCCTCTCCTGCCCTTTGCCAAGCATCCCACACACCCAGCACGCTCAATTCACTGGTGATTTTTTTTTTTTAAAGGTTGGAAAGATTTACTTTGGCTCATGGTTCCAACTCTTGGTCAGCTAGATCCATTGCTTTGGGCCTGAGGCAAAGCAGCATACCTTGGCAGTGGGAGGCTGCTCCCTTCACGGAGCCAGGAAGCAGAGAGAGCTCATTGAAATATGAGTCTGGACTTCCTGCTTCTACATGTCTTTGTGCTTTATCCACCTTAGCCTTAGGGGTTGGGAAGGAGATAGCCATGGCCTGTCTGGGGTCAGTCTCAATGGAGGTTTCGGCTGGACACTAGTAGCTCATGCCTGTTTGTCCTAGCTCCTGGAGAGACTGAGAATGAGCGGATCACAATTCAAGGGCAGCCTGGTCAGAAAAATCTGTTAAGACTCCATCTTCATGGAAGATGCTGAGTAAGATAGTGCATGTCTGTCACCCCAGCAAGGATGCAACACCTAAAATTAGGTGGATGTGAAATCCTATCTCTCCACCACAAAAGAGGGCTAGGGATAGGGCATGACATTAGAGTACCTGTTGAGCAAACAGGAGGCACTGAGTTTAAACCCAAGTAGTAGGGAGTGGGAAGAGCTGAGAGATTTCATATAAAATCAAAGGTTTGACTGATCTTGAAACAACAGAAACTGGAACTCTCTTGGCGTGGACACACACTTTTTTTGCCCTTGGAAAACTCAGACAGGCTGTAAGAGGCCCAAAGAGTTGGGACTGTCCATTGAGTCAGACTGCTTCCCGGCTTGCTCTCAGGGTTTGTTGACATTGTTGAGGGTAGAAGTGCCCTTCGAAAGTAAAACCCTAAGGTCCTGAAACTCAGTATCTCAGTAGGGCCCTTACCTATGTCATTAGTGAGGTGAGCTCACACTGAAATGGGGAGGGCCTCCAATCTGACTTTTGTCGCTGAAAAGGGGGAAATGAGGGAGAATCCTACGAGAGGATGATAGATGGCAGCAAAGCTGGAGGAGCGGCCTGGAACAGGCCCCAGCGCCCTCAGAGGAGGCGTGGCCCTGCAAACATCTCCGTTTCCAACTCAGCTTCCAGACCTACGAGACAGGACTCTTCTATTTTCCTGTTCTGCTGGTATCAGAGTTTGAACTCAAAGCCTCAAGCTTGATGAGCTTGCTTGCTTGCTTGGCTGGTGTTCTACCATTTGAGTCATGCCTCCAGCCCAGTTTTTTTTATGGTTAATTTTGAAGATGGAATCTTGTGGACTTTTCTGCTCAGAGTGGCCTTGGACCTTCATCCTCTGGATCTTAGCTTCCTGAGTAGCTACGGTTACTGCTATGAGCTACTGGCACCAGGTTTGACAACACACTTGTAAGTCATTCAGTATGTGCCTTGGTGATCGCACGGTCATCTGACCTGAGTAGGTCCCGAAGCATTTGCATACTCACTGGGGATTGGCTTGGAGACCCATCCCAGAGGAGATAGAGTGATAATCCCAAGGTGCAAGGACTCAGGTGCACAGCCCTCTGGAAGCAACCGGAGACCCAGCAGGAAGAGGCAGGGGATCTACCTCCTGCTGAGAGGGCTCCCTAGCACCTTTGTCCCTGGAGTCACAACAGTCTTGTGGTTCTTTGTTCATTCCTTTACTTGTTTCCTTAGCACCTGGGAACTGGGGGCTTGCTGCTGCGGAGCTGGGCTCTAAGCAGGGAGGATTTAGTGGCTTGTGTCTGGTGGGATCACATGCTGTGGAGGAAGGAAAGCAGTAGGGGAGGGGGCAGGCTGCATGTTCCCATGAACACAGGCAGGCTAGAGAAGGCCTCTGCTAGATGCCAGGTGAAGTCTGAAGGAGTCACCCAAGGGCTCTTGGGCAGTAGGTTTAGTAAGTGCAAAACTGATTGATTAGCAGTCTTTCCTTCGTACAGTTATGATTCGAATTCTGCCTACTTAAAGTTCCCATGTGACTGGGTGCTGGTGGCTCACACTTGTAATCCTAGCTATTCAGGAGGCTGAGACTGAATATCAAAGTTCAAAGCCAGCCCGGGCAGAAAAGTCCCCATGATACTCTTATCTCCAATGAACCACCAGAAAAACAGAGGTCGTGCTGTGGCTCAAAGTGGTAGAGCGCTGGCCTTAAGCAAAAGAACTCAAGGAAGAGTGCCCAAGCCCTGAGTTCAAGCCCCACAATAGACCAAAAAAAAAAAAAAAAGGCAAAACAAACTGCACATGTGGAGTTACTGACTCCCTGTGCATAGAATGTGACACTATTTGAGATAAATCTTTTTTAAATTTAATTTATTTATTAATTGAACACAAATGTTTTTGACAAGGTGTCGTGCAAAAAGGGTACAGTTACATAGTAGGGCAGTGTGTACATTTCTTGTGATATCTTACGCCCTGTTTTTCTATCCCTTCTCTAGGTCAGGTAGACATATATACAATATACAGTCTATCAAGAACATATACAGTAGCCACATGGCCAAGTCCAAGAAAATTCGCCTAGGGCTTTAAATGTAATGTCGATATTAGACCATATGTCGACAGTAGACTTATATGAACGTACATACATAGCTGAGATAAATCTTTAAAGCGGTGATTTGGATAAAACAAAGTCATTAGGATGGATTCTAAACCAATAAAATAAAATTGGTGTCTTCATACGATGAGGAAATCCGGGGAGACACACACACACACACACACACACACACACACACACACACACACACACACTGGGGTGGGGGGATCCAAGAAGAGAGAACCCTGCGCTCACTTTCATCTCCAGAATCATGAGAACACTCCTCATGTTCGAGGCACCTGGCCCACGGCAGCCCTGTCGGACTTACAGGCCTCCTGCGCTAGCTCAGAGTGAAGGGTTGCGCGTGGATTGTCTCATTGGTCCTAACCAGAACCTGAGCGACAAGGACTCATTTTTCAGAGGCAGAAACTGAGCTCCAGGAAGCGATGTCAAGGGGCCCACGCACGAAAGGCTAGGTCTTGGGGGACAAAGTCTCATGAGATGAGGGAGGGGTGCTGTCGCTGTCTGACCTGCTAGGGTCCTTGTTTATTTGGAGCTTCAGAAGCCAGGCCTTTCCCCCATTTGTCTCTCTTGAGACCCCCACCCCTCAGGAAGGAGGGGCCTCTAGGATGGAGGTACTCCTGCGGCTGTGCACAGAGCCTATCATCTGAGAGGTTGCCTGCCACTTTCCAAAAAAAGCCAATCTCTAGTGTCACACATACAGGCCCACAGGAGGAAGAGGGGAGAGGAAGCATTTCCTGAATGCCCCTCACTATAGAGCTCACACAACACAATATGACCTCGATAAATATCAACCACGGACTTCAGACTCACCTGGGAATGCTAACTGAGGAACCCTCATTTCTATAGTTTCTCATTTAAATCCTTTTAGTGACCCTGCAAGATGGTCGCTGATAACGACCACCACTTTACACATGGGGAAACTGAGGCTTGGCTCAAAAGTGGAGCTGGCATCCTGGTTCTGTCCAGGGTTAGACCGCTGAACCATTCACCCACATTGGTGGTGCACCCTCCCCCCCCCCCCCCCCGCCTTGCCCTGTGCCACCACAGGCTGGGCTGGCAGGTTCCCCTGTGCTGGGCAGAAAATGAGGAAGTGAGAAGACGGAAACTGCCAACCGCTGAGACAGAGATCTGAGGCACTGCCCACGTGGTCTGGAACTTGTCCTGCCGGCTCTTCCTCTCCCACCCACTCCTCTTCCTACCTGGAAGCTGAGGCTTGGATGGCCAGCAGGCAGTCATTCCAGCGGGTGTCATTGGGACACTGAGCCTGTAGCATGAGGAGGTACCAAAGGCTACCCAGCTGGTTGTGAAATGGCCTGGACAGGCCATACCACAGGAAGGAGAAGGAATTTCTCTGTGGCTGGAATTGCCCAAACCCTTTCCAGAGGAGCAAGGATAGTCTGGAGATCAA
Organism: Perognathus longimembris pacificus; assembly: GCF_023159225.1. NCBI lineage: Eukaryota > Metazoa > Chordata > Mammalia > Rodentia > Heteromyidae > Perognathus > Perognathus longimembris. The sequence continues at coordinate 6,714,998 of NC_063164.1, forward strand.
TCTGCAACCAGGGTGTAGGGGGGATTGCTCCCTCGGGGAGGGCTGCAACCAACTCTCTGCTTACCACTGTCAGTGACAATGTGGCACAGTGTCCTTTTTGAGCTGAGGGCCAGGGTGGAGTGATCTGAGCACCGTTTTTGGAGTCGTCGGCCTGGCGGGCCTTTCTCTCTGGCTTCCCAAGCCCGAGGAGGTTCTGTAGTGAGAGTCTGGCCGTTCGTTGTCCAGGCCAGAGAGCAATCGTGTGGTCCCCAGGGGCGTGTCTCAGACGTGTTATCCTCCACATCTGAGGCGAGCTGCGTGCAGGGGTGGGGCAGGGTGGGGAGATGGAGGAAGAGGTGCCCAGAGGCCTGCCTGGGCCTACTAGAACTCGTCTCCTGCCTCCGGTTCCCAGGCAGCAGACAGGAAGGTCCCTGACCTAGCATGAGGTTCCTGTGTGTCAGCCATGGGTATCCACAGGCCAGAGGGCACCGTGAAGATACCATCTAGGAATAGGGCTATGTTTCCCCTACTGATCAAAGAGGTAAACAAGCAGGAACATGTCTAAAGCAGACAGAGTAAGTGTATTTAAAAATGAAAAGAAAGCAGGGAAAGGGAACAGGGAAACAGCCTCTGCATGGAGAGGGGCCCCTCCCACTCCTCCTCCCCGCGATTGCTAGATGGCTTGTGTATGCCCCATCCTGGCTTTTCTTATAGGTTGAGTGGGAACCCAGGGCATTATGGGAAGAAGCGTCAAAGCCAAAACCCAGAGGATTATGGGAAGACGTGCCACGATGGGCCACATGTTGTCGGCCATTTTTACCCCTGTCTACCTAACTGAGGAGGCCTGATTCTCCCTCAGTGACATTGTACAAGGCTGTGCCCGTTGTAACTTCTAGAAAGCCACAGAGCCAGTTCTAGGTGTCCGCCCACCCACAGATCCTGGCAACAGCTGCCGGGTGCACATCTGGGCCCCTCAAGCTCTGGCCTCAGGGGCTGGCTTGGTACTAGCTAATGGAGGGAGGCCACACAGGGGTGTCCCCTGTTTCCTAGTGGGGTTCTCACCTCCTCACCACAACGTACTCAGCTTTGGGACTGGTTTCTGGGTTTTCTTTCTGTAGAAATATTAGCAGAACTGCCTTCCTTCCTGATCCCTGCCCTAACCCACACTTGTGCCTGCGTTCACTTGTGCCTGCCTTCACTTATCAGACCTCCAGCCTCCCGCTTCTCATTTTCTGGATGACTCTGCAGTTCTAGCAATGAGACGCTGTTGTGGTCTGAGAAAGAGCTTTCTGTCTCCCCTGCTTATCCTGCTCAGAACAGGGCAGCACCTCCCTGGAAATCAGTGGGGCACCTCCGGCTGCCGAAAGGGCAGAAGACAAGGGTTATTGATCTTTTCCTCACCACTGTGTGGCTCCTCTTCCCCAGGCATTTTCACAACGGCTGGCCCTTTAGAACTCTCCACACCCTCCCTCCCTCCTGGCCCTCGTCTTCCCCTGCCTTTTCCTGTCTTGTCTTCCGATCAGGCTTCTGGGCAGGCTGATCCTCCGCACAGCTCCATCAGGCCTTAGAAGTGGTAATGCCACAGCCTTGACTTCCAGTTACCTTCCAGGTCAACACCAATTCCTCAGTGGGGCAAGCAGGGCCTCCTTCTCCCCATCTTCCCTGTGGTCTACCTCCCCTGAGACCTCAGACCTCTGACCTCTGACCTACTCCTTCTGCTGGGAACCCCTTCCTACCCCAAAGTCCTACTCTCCTGGACTTCTGTTGCTCTACCCCTTCCTTCCTTCCTTCCTTCCTTCCTTCCTTCCTTCCTTCCTTCCTTCCTTCCTTCCTTTCCTTTCCTTTCCCTCCTTCCCTCCCTTCTTCCCTCTCTTCCCTCCTTCCCCCCCCCTTCCTTTCTTCCTCCCCCCCTTCTTTCTCTTGTTCTTTCTTTCCAGCACTAGGGCTTGAACTCAAGGCCTTGGACTTTCCCTTGGCTTTTTTTTTTTTTTTTTTTTTTTTTTTTTTTGCTCAAGGCTAGCACTCTCCCACTTGAGCTACAGCCAATAAACTCTCATTTTATTGCCAGTTCATTGGAAATGAGAATCCCATAGGGACCTTTCTTCCTGGGTTGTCTTCCAACCTGGATCCTCAGATCTCAGCCTCCTGAGTAACTATGATTATATGTGCGTGAGCCAGCAGTGACTGGCTTTGAGTTTTCTCTCCCAGAATGCCCATTGCTGGCTTATGGGGTAACACGTGACTCCTTTTCCCCTCGGCTACCCTCCGAGGGGTGAGCACTTTAACTGGGCACCGGTAGCATGAAGGGAACTATTCCCACATGGGACCTTGTGCTGAGAGCAGGCACCCAGCCATTACGCCTGGATTTGATCCGATGATACAGATGATACTTGATACAGAGATGGCAGTTCGTGGTATCCCAAAGCTATAGACTCAAGTGTTCACACTAAGAAAGAACTTAGTTGTTCTATAAATTGATCTCTACCTTGGGCCTCCTCCCCTCCTGGAATTAATGCATCCAAGGAACCCCCAGCAGCTGTGTGACCCCGCTCGCTCGCTGTGGAGTCCACTCTGCCCTGGCTGGGGGCGGGGGGGGGGGGTGTCTCTGAGCTGTGCAGGCACTGGAGGCAAGGAGAGGGAGGTGTTTTTTTTTTTTTTGGGGGGGGGTGTCCTCATACTTGTCTGAGGTCAGCATTTGTCCCCAGGCTTGGCAGAAGTGCATTTTGTTCCAGAAGCTAGAAGGGTGACAATTCCTGGGGCTGCGGGCTTCATCACAACCAAAGAAACCCTCCCCTCCCCAGTCCCTGGCCTCCAGGAAGCCGTTTGCCAGACAGAGAGAGCCCCAGGCAAGGATATCGGCGGGCACCAGAGGGCTCAGCCTCCTCCCGTGGTGGGAGGAGCCAGGAGAGCCACACTGAAGTCTGAATATGCAAAGAGGCTAGGGAGGAAGGTGCACGAATTTCTCTGCATAATAAAGTAGGGAGGAATGCATGGGGGTTGGGCAGAGGTTGGGGTGAATGGTGTGGGCAGAGCTACTGGGAAGGGAAGAAGAAGGGGTAAGAGTGTGCTGGCAGAATAGCCAAGGAAAGAGCAGCAATATTTTCCCACTTTGGTGGAGTGGCCTCTGTTTATGCAAATTCTTTTTGTTAACCCTTTCAGATTACTGTAATTAATTGATAAATGGATATCTAGCACCATAATTTCCCCTATTTATAGGGTACAGTGTGATATTTCAATTTATATACACAATGTGCTTTGATCGGATCAGGGTGATTAGCATATTCATGACCTCAGGCATTTATCACGTCTTTGTGTTGGGAACATTGAAAACCTGCTCATGTAGCTGTTTTGAAATAATTAGTCAATGCCGAGACCGAGTGCACCTGGATTGGCCCGCTTGCCTTGGAAGAGGGAGAGAGTCTTTCCATCTTGCCCTTAGGGAAATAGGGAGGGGCAGGCTGACTTCCGGGGTGACAGCTAAGCAATGGTCAGTGGTACCACCCAGACAAAGCTGGGGGGTGGGGGAGTCACCCCCACCCAGGCCATCTGTGACACACTGGGCAGGAGTCGAGGGACATGACTGTGTGTGGATATAGGCACATCAAAATAGCTCCATTCTACAAAGAGAGGCTGTAGCACAGAAATGCTCCTAATAACAATATAATCTATGGTAGAAGACCTAGTGGGGATTAATCTGAGACTCCAGCGGCTGTGCCTTTCTGTGGGCAGTGAAAAATAAATGAAGATGGTGAGGGGGAGAACTAGGGAAGCTTGTAAGTTAGAGATGATTATTTTATTATCCTTGTCAATTCACAGATGATCTGATCCATGCTGGAAATGCTCAGGGTGACTTTGGGGAGATATCCTCAAAATTGTAAGTGGAGTCTTGAAGAGATAGATAGATACATACATGAACAGCAGAATTATCCTCAATAGCCCAAATGTAGGAGCTCCCCAGCTATTATCCATTGTTGGATGAATAGCTAAGCAAAATTGTAGCATATACATGCAATGACATGTTATTCAGCCATATAAAGGAAAGGATATGTTGAGTTTTACATTTTCCTTTTTACTCTTTCAAACATCCAGTCACTTGAGTCTCTAGAATAAACTTCCAATAAACAGATTATCGGGAGAAGAACACTTTATTTGACATATACAGTGATCAGAAAAGAATCGGAGCTTCAATGTTAACATAGTACTCTGAGCTCTAGAAAGGACCAGGAGTGTGGGGCTTGCAAAGGAAGGTTGTGATGGATTCTAGGCAGATTCTAGGGGCGCTGGGTGAACACAGGTTGTCATGGGATTCAGATGCAATCTCAGAACATAGGTGGCAGGCTGTGCCAAAGGCTGTCTGGGCGAGGCCTTGACCTTTAGTCCTTTTCCTGAGTCAATTCCCCCAGTGGGTGAGTTAGACTCTAGGCAGGAAGGGAAATGCCCAAGTGCCTTCAACCGGATGTAATGAGCAGACCAGAGTGCCACACTTAGAGGTATCTGTTTCCTGAACCCCAACCCTTGAGAACAAGTTAGCCACTGACAAAAGACATAGCCAAGCGCTATTAACTCTAAGTGGATTGACAGGAGGTAACCTCCTTGTCAAGACAAAGAGGCTGAGGTGGCCCGGGGTAGCCATGGGCAGGGCCAATGGGGAATTATCATGTAAGGAGAATAAATAGTTTCTTTCTACAGGAGAAGAGATCTGAGGATGGATGGATTGCCCAGCAATAGGAATGGATTTGAAATCACTGAGCTGAGACCTTCTAAATGCTAAACGCAGTAACTTTCATCGTTGGTATTTTATTACAATAAAAGTCATGGTTTTCTTTAAAAGGCAAGCAAGCTCAGGACACAGATTCTTTTCATTTTGTATGGGTACCAGGGCTTTAACTCAGGACCGGAACGTTGTCCCTTAGCTTTTTAGCTCAAGGCCAGCACTTGGACCACTTGGGCTATACCTCCACTTCTAGCTTTTGGGTGGTTAACTGGAGCTTATAAGAGTTTCACAGATCTTTCTGCCCAGGCTGGCTTCCCACCGTGATCCTCAGATCTCAGCCTCCAGGTGTGAGCCACTTGGTGTACAATGATCCTATTTTCATTTTTTATTTGTTAAAAATCAGGATCTATGCTGATCTTCCCATGATTCCTGATCACTCGCCTCCAGGACGCACCTCACCCTCGGTTCACTTTGTCCCAGCTTTGAACTGTTCCGTGAGACCCAGGCTTTTACCTGGCTCTGCTTCCCAGCTCCCCTCCATTCAGGCCACCACTGCATCCATCCAGCAACACCAAGGCCACACAAGTGGCCATCACTGAACAGGAAAGGAAATCCTTGCCTGGCCCCCTTGCTGGACCTCTCCACCCCCACCACGCAGGACTTGTGTGTCTCTGCTGATTATGAGATAGTTCATGGCTGTCAGTTCAGCTTGAATAAGCTCTTTTGTCCCTGGGAATTTTCCCATGTCAAACTTTTAGTCTGTTGTGTTATGGGTCAATGAGCCAGGAGATAAGTCTGAATTCTAGAACAACCTTGTGAACGCAAGATGTCTGTCGGCAGGGCAGTCAGAGACATCTGTGGCCCTGTTCCCAATTTTCAAGACTTTTTCTTAAAACAAACAAAACAAAACACCAGACCAGTATTTTAAGTTTTAGATCCTAAAGAAATACATTTTCTTTTTTAAAAATCTAAAGGATTATAGAAATAAGATGGAAGTCGTCCATCATAAATCTCCCTGCAATGGGTATTTGTGAACATGTATTTGTACACTTGTGAGGGTATTTCATCAGTGAAATGAATTCCAGGAAAACTTGGGCTCAAGTGTGTGGATGATTATGAGACTGTCTAGCACCCATAGAGGGACCTAGGATTTGAACCCAGGGCCTTGTGCATACTAGGCAAACTCTCCCACTGAGCTACAACCTCAGTTGGAGGATTCTTTACCCCTCAACTCCAATCAAGTTCAACCTTCCTGTTTGATTGTTTGTCAGATTTATCAAGCTCACTACATACAATCTGCAGCTAATTAGAAGCCTTCCTAGAATTCTTTTAAATGGAAAATTCATGGAAGAGAGATCTTGCTTCAGGTGACTGGGCTGGAAATAGGTGTGCCTAGAATCATTTGGGGGTCCTGGGGGCCCCCCGCAGTGTGGAACAGAAAGACATTTAGAGACTGAAGCTGGCTTCTATAGAGAAGCTGAGACCAAAAGGCGGAGACCATTTCAGAGTCCGGGTAACAACTGAGACCTTGAATCTTGCCATCTCCAAGACCCAGGGTTTTCAGGTTCCTTCTCATAATTTTGATACCTAAAAAAAAAAAAAAAAATCTATTTTGTTCATTTTTCTTACTTTCATATAAATGGAATCAGGAAATTTGTATTCTTTTTTGTTCTGGCTCAACAGTAAGTTAATGAGATTCATCCACATGATTGCATTCACTAGTAGGTATTTTTTCCATCTTAATTGCTCTATGATATTCCAGTTATTTTGGGTGTATACCTGTGAGTAGAATTTGTTGGAAACGCTGGGAGGAGCTTGAGATGACCAGTCACACTGTTTGCTGAAAGAGTTTCATCATTTTAAGCTGCTTTCAACAAAGTGTGAGGGTTCTAATTTCTCCACATCCATGCCAATACTATCTATTGTCTGTATCTTTGAGTATTGCTAAAAAGTGAGTGTAATCTTGCATTTCCCTGATGACTAATGACACAGAGCCCCTTTCATGTGCTATTGGCCTCGTATATCGCCTTTGGAGGAAACTCCATTCAGCTTCTTCACCCCGTTTTGAATTGGATTGTTTGTGCTTTGTGGGTTTTGTTGTTGTTGAATTGTAGGAGTTTTTTTGAGCAGTTTAAATACTAGGCCCTTATCCCATATAATTTGTGGATATGTTTGTGTTTTTTTTTTCTGGGCTGATATTTAAAAATATCACCACTCATGTGACAGTGGGTTACGGGGATGGGTAGAGTTGATGGTAGGAGAAGAGACAGGAGGCCAAGGCAGTAATCCTGACATGTAATAATGGTGGTCAAAGGAAGTTCGAGTCCAGAGTGTGTAGTGAAAAGCTGGTTTTATGCTGACTCTGACCTTGCCAGATTTTTCTGACCTATTTTTTTTTTCACCTTCCTTTTTGCTCACCCCTGCTTGGTATCAGTTTAGCTTTATGTCTCCATTCTCCCTTCACTTTCTTTATTAATTCCATTTTGTCTAGGTAGAGGCAATTATCTCATATCCCTTTTTAATGTTTAAATATTTTTATTTACTTAGACATAGAATCTTGCTATATAATCCAAGCTGGCCTTGAACTCATTATCCTCCTACCTCAACCAGGTGGGATTACAGGCATGTGCCACCATACCTAGCTCATACATCCCTTGTAATTGGACATAAAGCATGGGAGACAAGAGGGAGGCTGGATGGACTTGTGGCCTCCATGGGCTTACAGGCATGGGTTACTGCTCCTTCCTGTGTTCGCCTCTCCCCCTGCCAGTCATTTCCTGTGTTCTCCACTGTATTTTGGGAATGTGGTAAATGATCACTGAGAAGTGGAACCATACAACAGAGATCTTTGGAGGGAAATCTCACAGCTCCCTCAAAAACACAGACCCTTCTATTCTTTCCCGAGTGAGGAGACCCGTGCTGTGTCTTGAGCTGAGGGAACCTATGCGGCACTGAGAGTTGAGTCAAGTTTGCCGAGGGGACTGGAGACAAAAGTCTATCTACAATACTCAATTCCATTTTTACATACTAGAAACAAGCTAGTAGAAATAAACTTTTAGAGCCAGGTGCCAATCATAGCTCACGCCTATAATCCTAGCTGTTCAGGAGGTTGATCCCCAGAATTGCAGTTGGAGGCAAGCCTGAGCGGAACGTCCTTGAGACTCCAAATACAAAATAACTAGCAAAAAGCCGGGCTTGACAGTGCCAGGTGAGCAAGAGCAAGGACCCGAGTTCAAACCCCGGTGTCAGAAAACAAATACATAGACGAATAGAATAGGACAAAATTTTAAAGGAGGGGCTGGGAATGTGGCCTAGCGGTAGAGTGCTTGCCTCACATACGTGAAGCCCTGGGTTTGATTCCTCAGCATCACATATATAGAAAAAAAGCCAGAAGTGGCGCTGTGGCTCAAGAGATAGAGTGCTAGCCTTGAGCAAAAAGAAGCCAGGGACGGTGCTCAGGCCCTGAGTCCAAGGCCCAGGACTGGCAAAAAAAAGAAAAGGAAGTATGATGCAGAACAGCTACGGTCCTCTGATTTGAGAAGCATCAGAGCAAAATGTTTAAGGAGTTGTTCGTTCACCTTTTTCTCTGCCTCACCCTGTTCTTGGCCTCAAGAAACCAACCGCAAATGTCAAATAAACATAATGCAAGAAGATCAAGATTTCTACAATGATTATAGCAACCATCACAGAGAATTTAAGGGAAACCAAAGTAAGTACAGAGCTACCTTGTTTTTATTTTGTGCTGACACTAGGGCTTAGGCATTGTTCCTTAGCTTTTTTGCTCAAGGCTGGCTCTTTAAAAATTGAGCCACACCTCCACTTCTGTGTTGTTGTTGTTGTTGTTTTTTAATTGGAGATAAAAGCCTTCTGGATTCTCCTGTTCAGGTTGGCCTTGAACCTCAAGCCTCAGAGCTTTGCCTCTTTAGTAGCTAAGATTACAGGTGTCAGCCCTGAGGTCTTATACAACCTGATGTCAAGACTTACTATAAAGCTACAGTAACTCAAGTGGCCCGGGAACGGTGCCAAATAGTTGACTCGGACTGAAGGAAAAGGGCGTCATGAAGCCATTTTCACACGCAATGCCGGGGTGGGCGGCAGACTCCATGGCAACTCAGTGAGGAAAGGAGGCCTTTGGCTTTGGAATTCATTTTGTGGCTCATGCCTATGATCTCAGCTACTCGAGAGGCAGAGAACAAGGGGAACGTGGTTCAAGATCAGCCCAGGGCAGCTCACAAGATACCATCCAAACCAATACAAAAAACCCCCAAAACTTGGCACAGTGGCTCATGTGTGTCAACCCAACTACTTGTGAAGCATAAATAGGAAAATCCTGGCCCAGACATCAAGTCAAGATCCCCTATGAAAAATAACACAGAAAAGGGATGTGGCTATGGCTCAAATGGTAGACTGCTGCCTGGAAAACACGAGTTCTTGAGTTCAAAGAAAGTAAAGAAATAAAGGGGGGGAGGGAGGGAGGGAGGGATGGAGGGAAGGAAGGAAGGAAGGAAGGAAGGAAGGAAGGAAGGAAGAAAACTGGGTCAATTGGACATACAAATAGAAATAAAATAACCTTGAACTCTTATCTCACAAAATACACACTTGTTAATTTGAGATGGATCTTAACCCTCCATGTGAATCAATGCACTTGTAGGGGATAAAAGCTTTCCTTTCCTTTCCATGTCAAGATTCACAGCAGACACTCCCAGAACAAAAGAAACATTACCAAGAGAAAAAGCACTCGCAATTTGTAGAATTCAAGTTTTAGGTGTCATGGGTCTTCAGGATGAAGAACCAAAGTACTAAGGAGAATTGGAATTTAATTTTAGATGTGATGACTGACCAGTTGCATATGTTTAGAAGCATTAGTGGCATCAATCACGTTGCCTTGCATTCATGAACTGATATGTTGAATTGAAATCCCTTTGTTCAATTACTTAACGATAATAAAATATAAAAATGAAGATGGCATAATGATCACAAATTGGAGTGGAAGTCACCAAAGCCTGTCCGTTCAGATTCTCCGCCCAGGTACAGGGGTGGACACCTGTCCCATGAAGGTGTTATGACCTACTTTCAGGGGAGGTAGGTCAGAGAAGTTCCCTGTTGCCGTGTTTCAGGGGAAGAAAATAGGAGGAGAACAGAGGGTGTCCTATTGCTACTGTCCCCGCCTCCACTTTCCTTCTGCTTAAAATATTCCACATACCAAAGTACCACATTTTGACTAGATTTTATTGCAACCTCCCCTCATAATTTAATTTTTAATTTTTTAATTTTTTAATTTTTTGCCAGTCCTTGGGCTTGGACTCTGGGCCTGAGCACTGTCCCTGGCTTCTTTTTGCTCAAGGCTAGCACTCTGCCACTTGAGCCACAACACCACTTCTGGCCATTTTCTATATATGTGGTGCTGGGGTATTGAACCCAGGGCTTCATGTATAGGAGGCAAACACCCTTGCCACTAGGCCATATTCCCAGCCCCCTCATAATTTTTTTTATCTGGACTGTGGTAGTGGTTGTATGACTATGAACTTATTAAAAGGTTGTCACTGGGTGACAGTTCATCCAGGCATGGTTCATGAACTTTTCTGTAAATGACTTTTCACTATGAAAAGAATGTAACCCCTCCAAAATATCAAAACTATACATGCAAATGATTGAATTTTATGTCAACGACTCTTTAGTGAAATGGAGCAGCAGCTGAAGGTGTGGCTCAAGTGACAGAGTTGCTCCCGAGTTCAAACTCCAGCACTTCCAAAACAGAACACTGGCAAAGCAAAGCAAAGTTACTGGGTCCTAGGGAACTCAGTCCCCTGACCAATCAGCCATCAACCCCAACTGGGTGAGCTCTGGTGTCCCGTGAGCTCTGTCCCTCGTGGACATTTCACCCTGTTCTCTGGGCATCGTGGGAGGAAATGGCAAGTTCAAGGCAGGAAGGCAGTGTGTGATGAATATCTAACTCTATCTTCAGTGTCAAGATGTGGTGAGTAAGCAGGCGGGAATGGAAAGCCTTGCCTCTTCCTGTCCCCAGCTTGTAGGCAGGAAACTCAGTGTGAGTAAAATCACAACTTGAGTGCAATTTACTGGAAAAACAAAGAAATGTTCCTCTACCTTCCATCTTCCTCCATCACTCACTCAAACCGGCCGGTTGCAATAAATCCTCTTGTCTTTTCCTATGTGTGCATGCTTGCACATGTGTGTGAGTGTATGTGCGCGCACACACACACACACACACACACACACACACACACACACACTGGAGCTTGAATTCAGAGCCTCATTCTCCCCCTTGGCCTTTTTGCTCAGGGCTGGTTGGTGCTCACCCACTTGGAACACAGCTTCACTTCCAGCTTTTTGCTGGTTCATTGGAGATAAGAGTGCCACAGATTTTCCTGCCCAGGCTGACTTCAAACTGTGATCCTCAGATCTCAGCCTCCTGAGTAGCTAGGCTCACAGGCGAGAGTCACCAGCACCCGGTAGTGGTCGTGGTTCGTTTCTGATTTCCCAGAAACATACCCTCTGAGACATGAATTTGAGTCTGAGAGGGAGTGAGATGGGAATGGAATGAATAGATCAAGGGGGAATTTTCAGGTCAGAGAGGGGCCATGAGAGCCGTGATTCTTACCCAACAACTTCCTGCCCCTCATGGTTAAAGACTTCCTCCAGGTACTTGAAAGCTCCAGCACTTCCGGTTGGGAGTATTTCAAGACTGGGCATCCTGCTTGGCTAGATTAAACCCTGCAGGGCAGGTTTTCAGTCATCGATAATACACAGAATTCCTGTAGAAGACTAGCGGCCAGGGAAATGGGCATGCTTATCAAATTTCTTTTGGTGATAAGAAAAGGCTGTTGTTAAGAAGCAGAAAAAGACCTTGCATGCTGTAATAGTCCTTTTTCAAAACTATCTTTTTTGTGCTGGTCCTGGGGCTTGAACTCAGAGCCTGGCTGCTATCCCTGAGCTTTAGTACTCAAAGGCCAGCACTCTACCCCTTGAACCACAGCGCTATGTCCAGCTTGTGGTGGTTAATTGGAGATAGGAATCTCATGCACTTTCCTACCCAGGCTGACGTTGAACTGCAGTCCTTATATCTCAGCCTCCTGAGGAGCTAGGATTACAGGCATGAGCCACGAGTGCCCGGCTGTCAATATACATACATACATACATACATACATACATACATTATATATATATTATTTTATTTTATTTTATTTTTTCCCTACTAAACTCTTCCACCCTTTTTTAGCTGGGCCTGTCTTCCCCTGGGGTCAATGCTGCCTCCTCTTACACCTCCTGCTCGTTTTGATCTCTGTTAGGTTTGGAGTAAGCAGGAGAGGAGAGGCAAGACCTGGAAAGGCCTTCTCTTGACCCGTTCCAGCATCATTTGGCCCTGACGTTCGATGGGGTAGACACCCACAGCTGGGATCGTTGGCTTAGAGAAGGAATCACTGGAGGGCTTTTAAGGGATTCTTTTAAGGGATACTGCTGAGTATCTTGCCACCGAAGGATTCCCTTGAAGTGGGAGAGGACGCCCCCTGCCGGCCAGCCTGTCGCCAGTGCCAGGCTCTTGTGCTTTGGGACTCAGCTCCCCCCATTCTACTTCCATGTGGCTGGCTGGCTCCCCACTTAGGGCAGCTCTGGCTGCCTCAAGCAACCCGCCCGGGCCCCTGGGGGACGCACAATCGTCCTGGCACCACCAGCCTCAGAAGTGCAGGCCGTTCCCACAACGGTTGTGATCCTACCCTGTGGCCACCAGGTGAGGGGTGGGGGGGCCTCCGGCCACAGCCTCCAGGCTTTCCCCTCTGTGAGGGTGGTATCTAGGTGGCGCTAAGACCCTCTCCTTGCTGGAGGTGGTCCATGCTGCCTGTGGTGCTAGCTGGCCAACCAGGGAGCCTTGGGTTACGAGGAACACAAACTCCAAGTCGGGTGGCCTTACACTAGCAAGACTTTACATGTAAAGTCGGTGTGTTTTAAGGAAGACGAATCTACTGCCTTAAGGACATCTCCAAGGACCTAGGGACTTTGTGTACTCGGTCACCTCTCTGCTGGCTGCATTCAAACATGGCTTCCCCCCCCCCCCACTTCCTGGTTTACAGGCTTTTTTTTGTGTGATCTCTCCAGTTCACCATCAAAGTGAGACTCCTGACTCATTCGATTGGCTCTGTTTGAATTCACTGTGAGCCAATGACTTCTGAGTGAGGGAATAAAAGATGCTGATTGGCTAAGGCAGTCACAGTCCAAACTGGCAATGGGAGTCGGTCACTTTTGGCATCTATAGTACATGGACATAGTACGTGGCGGAAGATAAGACATGGAAAGGTGGGAGATGCCGAGCCACGCTGCCTCTCACTGCTCTTGGGGGACATGCTTCCTTGTCTGGTTTAGCTTCGAGTGTCTGGTGGTACATTTTGGCATTCCTTGGTTTTGGGTCTACCCTGCCAACCCCACAGTCATCTTTACATTGTGCTTCCCTCTGTGTTTGCAAAGTATTGTCTTCTCTTGCAATGACACTCGTCCTATCTGATGAACAGCATATTTGACTGGAGTATGACTTTGTTTTAAGGCATCTGTATTGATCCTACTTCCAAATAACATCCACACTCTGAGGTACTGGGGAATAGGGGTTCCGCAAATCTTCTTCGAGAGCACATGACTCAACCCACAACGGCAACAAACATCCATGTAAAACGATTCCCACGGTTGAACTTTCATAAGACCGTTTCATTTGATCACATAACTTGATTCAACCGTTTGAATGAAATGAAATTAAATCCAGGATTAAATTTCTGACAAGCAATGTCACTTGAAAGAAAACAGAAAAAGGAATAGTGAGTCTTTTGGAAGTTATCCAAAAGCATACAATTTGTTCTGAGGAGAAATCCCAACTGAAGATGGGTTCACTGTGGTGACCTCATTGACGTAGACAAGGCTCCTGAAGATGGCATTGTGAACATGCTCTCACAGGGGAAAAGCCTTCCAGTGAGTCCACACATTTGTCACCCACTTTCTTCTCCTCTTAGAGGAACCTAGGAAAAAGTCTCACTGGAGTGATCTCCCCCTTCCCCCAATGGCTCCCTCGTGTGCCCAGTGCAGCTCGCACTCTTGCTTACGTTCCTGCTCTGGCTTGGATCTAAGTCCCTCGAAAACTCATGCGTTCAAGGTTTGCTACTGAGAGGCGGTGGAAGTTGTGAGAGGTGCCACCTGCCGAGTCTTCTGTACATTGAGGGTGAATGTGCTCCTAAGAGAAAGGATGGGAGCCTTTGCCTCTTTCATCTACCAATCAGTTATGAACTGAATTTTCCAAAATTGTAATCTAGCATAATCAGTGAATTTTCTCCAGTATTTGAGAAATAAATATACTGAGATATAAATAACACAGGCATACACTGTATCCATCCACCCATTCATCCATCCACCATCTAGCCTTCCACCTGTTCATGTACCCATCCATCCTCCATCCATCCATCCTTCTATCACCCATCCTCCATCCATCCATCCACCATCTATCCATCCACTCATCCATATATCCATCCATCAACCACCTATCCATCCATCGTCCATCATCTGTCCATTCATCCATAATTCATCTATCCACCCACCCATCCATGCATCCCTCCCTCATCATTAGTCATCTGTTGAGTTCCCTCTCATTCATCTCTATTTCTGTTCAATCTGTACATATTTAACTTTTTCATTACACAAGGAAAACATGTTTATTGTAGATCCGAGGTTGGAGGGGGTCATGACTTTACACACTGGGGGTCATTCAGCAGTGTCTGTGAGCATTTCGACTGGCACAGTGCACAGTCCTGGCAGATGCCACTAGATAGCAAGGTAGAGGAAGAGATGTTGCTAAACAAAATGCACGACATGGGACAGTCCCCCCAGCAAAGCATTATCCTGTCCTCTGTCCACCGTGGAGCACCTCTGCTGCAGAGCAATACAAAGGTCAAAGACGCACATGGGAAAGAAACGACGGCTGGGGATTTCCAGCCTTAACATTTCCACTGAATGGTTCCACATGTTTTCTGCACACAAATGTCTACAAACATATTGATAGATGTATAAAGGAGGAAAGGTAATTATTGGACACACTGTTTTGTAGCCTGATTTTTCCATTTCATAACACTGTTCCATGTCAGTGCTTTTATATCTATCACATAATATTTCTTACCTTAAACTAAAAGCGCTAGTTTTGTTGTTGCTGCTGCTGTTCGTTTCTTTGTGTATTCTTTTGGTGGTTCTGGGGTTTGATCTCCAGGCCTCATGCATGTTTAGGCAGGAACTTTACTACCAAGTGGTACAGTCAGCCCTTTTTTGCATTGGTTATTTTTTGAGAAAGGATCTTCCTTTCTACCTGGATGTGCACCTGGACTATTTCCCATCTATTTATGCTTTCCACAAAGCTGGGATAACAAACATGTATCACTGTATCCAGCTATTGGTTGAGATGTATAAAGCGCTGTGCACTGGTAGCTCATGATTGAAATCCTAGCTACTCAGGCAGCTGAGATCTAAGGATCGCAGTTCTAAGCCAGCCTGTGCAGGAGAGTCTGTGAGAGCTAATCCCAGAAAAAGCCAGAAGTGGGGTTGTGGCTGAAGTGGTAGAACACTAGCCTTGAGCAAAAGGAGCTCAGGGACAGTGCCCAGGCCCTGAGTTCAAGGCCCAGGAATGGCAAAAGAACAAACAAACAACAACAACAAACCCACAGGGACAGCACCCAGTCCCTTAATTCAAGTGCTATGACCAGGACACACAAAAGATTATATAAAGAAAATTATAATGACCAGCCAATAAAAAAGAAGCATTCCTCATTCAGTGGACACTCCCAGGACCACATCTGCAGCTCTCTCTTCTACCCTTTCTTCCGGTGGTAAGAATAATTCAGAATCTGGTGCTTAGCATTCTCAGGAACCTTTGAATTCTGTTGACCTCTTTTTGCCCTTACTTATCCCTAAATCTACACTCAGGATTGTTGTGCACGTTTTTAGTGTGCTTTAGTAAAAGATGACACACATTCCTTAACATGAGTCCATACATCTATCTATCTGTCTGTCTATATGTCTATCTATCTATCTATCTATCTATCTATCTATCTATCTATCTATCTATCTATCTGTAGACAGTGGTCTTCATCTAAAGAAGTGGGTTTTGAGCAAGTTGGCTGCCATCTGTAGCTTGGGTGGACCTTGTTGCATCAGATGAATATGTCAGTGGAACAAAACCTCATCTCCCCCCAAGCATGAGGGGATTCGAACAGCAGACAGCTTTGAACCTCGTCGACCCTATCAGCTCTCCTCTGGCTCTCCAGCCTGTTGGCATCAGGGAAGAGTTCCTTGAAACCAATCGCTTTCTGTGTAGAGGCCTTGCATTGGTTCTCTTCCTGGGAATGCCGGCTGGTATTCCAGGCCTCAGGCCATAGCTGCACTCAGAGCTGGTGGAAAGTTTAATACTTCCTTCTACCTGGTCCTGTTCTAAGAAAGCCCTTCCCGCCAAGGAAGCAGCGAGACAGATCCAGAACTCCACCAGCCTCGAGGGCGCGAGCTTTCCTCTGTGGCCAAGTAGTGCTGTGGCACAGGGTCCCTGTGTGTAGTTGGCGAAGAAAGGCTTTTCTAGAAGGAACATCATCACAAGGATGTAACTCTTTCTCTCTCCTTCCTTCCTTCCTTCCTTCCTTCCTTCCTTCCTTCCTTCCTTCCTTCCTTCCTTCCTTCCTTCTTTCCTTCCTTCCTTCCTTCTTTCCTTCCTTCCTTCCCTCCCTTCCTCCTTCTCTCTCTCTCTCTTTCTTCTTTTCCCCTCTTCTCTCCCACACTCCTCTCTCTCCCTCCTCCCCCCTCTCTTCCTTGAACTCAGGGCCTAGGTTCTATCCCTTAGCATTCTTTGCTCCAGGCTGGTATACTCTCTCACTTGGAGATGAAGAGTCTCATGGACTTTCCTGCCCCGGCTGTCTGCAAACAGCGATCCTCAGATCTCAGCCTCCTGAGTAGCTGGGGTTACAGGTGTGAGCCGCCAGCACCCTGCAGGTCAGGATATTTTTTGATGGCAAATGGCAGAAAGCCAGTTCAATGCTCAGGAAAAAGACACATACCTGGTCCTGACCTGAAAGGCTCATGATGTTCAGCTCACTGCGGCCGCCCGGGGACCTGGGTGACGCCGGCCTGTCTTCTTCCTCGGGCCTCCTCTGTCTCTACTCTTGGAGAACACATGCAATATGCCCTGTTCTCATAACCCAATGTTGGGATGGGAAGGTGGCTTAGCCGTAGAGTGTTTACTTAGCATGCATGAAGCCCTGGGTTCAATTCCTTAGCACCACATACACAGAAAAGGCCAGAAGTGGTGCTATGACTCAAGTGGTAGAGTGCTAGTCCTGAGCAAAAGAAGCTCAGGGACAGTGCCTAGGTCCTGAGTTCAAGGCCCAGGACTGGAAAACAAAGAACCCAATGTTCCACTGTAACCCCCATACCCCCTTCCACCTGCCCCCCCCCCCGCCCCATCTCAGAAATGCTCATCCTGGAGTAGCTCTTAGGGAAAACCTTCCCCCCCTGCGCCCCCCCCCCCCCGGTCTAAACGTAAACCATTCTTTTCAGTCGCAGTAAGTGGTGGTTATGAGCCTTTGACCTAAGTGTTCTTGGGAAGGTCTGGGTGCTTCTGCCGCACTGCCCGTCTCTCCAGTCAACGGCTTGGTGGCGGGACTGTGCGGAAACCCCGGCCTTGTGATTTCCCACTGTTCCGAGCTTCTCGGGTGGCGATCTGACCCGCGGAGGCCTCTTGATTCTGCCTGAGATGGTGATGGCCACCACTGGCTCCTTCTTCAAAAATGACACGAGCAGAGCCATGGCCTTAGAGATGGCTTCCGTCTCTAAAGGAAGAAGCGGTGCCATATTGGATAACTCGTTCGCTCTCTCTCGTCTCTGTGCCACTCTCCCTCACACGCACAGAGCCTCCAACCCCTTGAAGAAAGCAAGGAGAGGGCCTCAGAGACCATCTTGTTTGTTTGTTTTGCGAGTCCTGGGCCTTGAACTCGGGGCCTGCGCTGTGTCCCTGAGCTTCATTTGCTCAAGGATAGCGCTCTACCACTTGAGCCACAGCACCACTTCCAGCTTTTCTTCTGAGTAGTTTATTGGAGATAAACGTCTCACAGATTTTCCTGCCCCGACTGGGTTTGAAGCGCGATCCTCAGATCTCAGCCTCCTGAGTAGCTAGGAGGCCGGGGCCCGGCTCTGTCTTGGTTTTTGATGCATCTGTCCAACCCGCGTTGACTGACGGCCGCTCTCTAGCTGTGCAGGCAACAGTGCAGGGCCTGGGAGATGGCAGGGCCAGGGCAGGCTGCCCACGGGGGGTTCAGGATGTGCAGGAGAGGAGGGGTATTGAGCACAAGCCTCCATCTCCCAAGCTATTACAGCAGAAACTCACAGGAGATAAGGACAAGAACGGGACTTCACAGAAGAATTAATGGTACGAAGAGCTCTATGGAAAGTGGACTGATTTGGACTCACTTGATTTGGGACATGGTGGGATCTGAGAGGTTATAAACAAGCGTTCTTCTATGGTTTAGAGACTTCAGACATTTATGGTTGAACTGAAGTGGCCTTTGCTCATGGGACCAGGCTTGCGTGACCTGCCATCTCTGCTGTCTTCCTTGATGCTCAATCTCTTGTTTGCACTCTTTGTGACATGAGCATCACCGGTCCGTCTGGGAATGGCTCACTTTGGAACACCGCTGATGGTTGTGGAGTGAATCAATGTGAGGTCCCAGGTCTCTAGGTCACAGGTTTGGCAACCGCCCATGGCCCAATTTGTAAATGAAGCTTTCTTGCAACACAGCCCTGCCCATTGGTTTGCTTACGTGTTGTGTAAAGTTGCTTTTGTGCTCCCGTGGCAAAGTTGAGTTGTTTTCTTTTTTCCTCCAGTCCTAGGGCTTCAACTCAGGGCCTGGCTGCTGTCCCTGTGTTTCTTTTTGCCCAAGGCCCAAAGTGGAGCTGAGTTCAAGCCTCAGTACCAACACACACACACACACACACACACACACACACACACACACACTTATCTGAAAGCTTTGACAAAAAGATTTCTGTCCTAGGCAATGCATATAAATGTATCTGAGAGAGATACATTTATTATTATTGGGGACAATAATGATGATAATTGGGGATATTATAATAATTGAGGATAATAATTCAGGCAGTTTATTATGTAGTTTATTGTATAGCCTATTAACCAGTGCTGCATAGATTAGAAAATCCACTCTAGACTTTCTTTGACTTGACTGACAATACAATCTTAGTCACCCCAATTCTCTGTACCAGTTCTAGCATCCTTGCCATCTCCATATCAATGAGGCGAGTAAAATCATCGACATAGTTCATTTGATTTTAGCATGAAGTGCTTGGCTAGGTTTGTTGGGAATTATAACACGAAAGCAATCTACTCACCTTTCACAAATCTGTTTGGGCACCTGCACAGGAAGAGCCTTGTCCAGAGTAAGGAAGATGGGGGCTGGGAATATGGCCTAGTGGTAGAATGCTTGCCTCGCATACAGGAAGCCCTGGGTTTGATTCCTTAGTACCACATATATAGAAAAGGCCAGAAGTGGTGCTGTGGCTCATGTGGTAGAGTGCTAACTTTGAGCAAAAAGAAGCCAGAGACAGCGCTCAGGCCCTGAGTTCAAGCTCCAGGACTGGCAAAAGAAGAAGAAGAAGAAGAAGAAGAAGAAGAAGAAGAAGAAGAAGAAGAAGAAGAAGAAGAAGAAGAAGAAGAACAGAGTAAGGAAGATTAAGACCTTTTGACATCACAGAAAGTGTGAAAGTAGAACATTTGGCTCACAGCTACTATTCTTTAAAAAGGCTGACTCTGAAGAGGGGGGGCCACAGCACCTGTCCAGTGAAACATGTGTTATTTATAAAGGTCTCTTAAAATATTGGAGTAGGGGAAGAAATATTAATTTCTCTGTTACCTGGGATTTTTGACTTTTAGCATTTATGACCGGAAGCTCTGATGGTGGGTGCTGCTTGTCTCTTCAGAAGGCTGAGGAAACGGGCAACTCTGGGTCCCCTTCAACTCTCCCCTTAGAAGACAGCTGTTTTCCGTGGTCATGACCACACGTGTCTGGCAAGATGGCCTTCCACACTCCTAAGAAGGCACCATCAGCAGGGCCCCTGTTAGATGCAGGAACCAATAGGCCAGGGGCCCTAGAGGAGGCCCAACAGGCTGTACCCGGGTGCCACCTCCCTTTTTGGAAACTTCTGTGGGGCCCCAGAAATCTGAATCTGTTCGTGGTGGGAGCACCTCACTCCAGGGCATTGTGACTGAGGGGGCCATCTAGAGTGGCAGAGGTATATTGCTTTGGGGGGGGGGACACCTAAGTGCATGGCAGGTTCTAGGGACTCCGGATAATAATACTCGGGATTTTAATATTCAGAAGACACAGCTCTTCCTCAACAGTGCGCACAAAGCCTTATCTGTCTAGGCTCTTAACTCATCGGACCCCTGGCTATTCCATTCTCATTTAGAAGGGCATTGTGGGGCTTCTCCACCCTGCCCCCAAGATGGACAACAGGATGAATTAGGAGAAGAAGAGCTGAGATCCTAATCTGAAAATCCTGAATCTGATTTCCTGAGTATGATCTTAAAACCGGAAAACCCCACACCTCTGACCTCATGGAATGGATTGCAGCCCCCCCCCCCCCGCCCTGTATACTATTACCATCATGAGACATAAGTGAAGTGCATGGTTAGGCTTGGGCCCCTTCCTCAAGACAGGGCAGTATATGTGTGTAGATATTCTAAAATCCCACAGAGTCAGAAATGGGAACCACTTCTTGATCCCCAATGTTTTCTAGGCAACACTCCTTTCTAAAGGCGTGCCTAAAGGAGACTTGCAATAACATGACATCACCACCAGAGGGCAGGGTAGACTTGCTGGAGGTTTTGGAGAGAGCAGAAAGGGGTGCTGAAATTCTCCAGGAGACAAGAAGGTAGTCGAATGCAAATTTCAATTGCTAACACTGGAATTTAAAAACGGCCCCAACTCCAGATCTAGGTCTTTATTTTCTTTCTTTTTCTTCCGTTTCCTCTTCTTTCTTTCTTTCTTTTTTCTTTTGTTGTTGGTTGTGGGACTTGAACTCAGGCCCTGGGTGCTGTCACCGAGCTCTTTTGCTCAAGGCTAGTGCTCTACCACTTTGAGCCACAGTTCCACTTGGAGTTTTTGAGTGGTTAGTTGAGGATAAGAGTCTCACAGGGAATTTTCTGCCCAGCCTGGCTTTGAACTGCCATCCACAGAGCTCAGCCTCCTGAATAGCTAGGATTACAGATGTGAGCCACCAGCTCACATCTTACTTTCATTCTGCTCTAAGTGCTTCCTTCCTGTGGATTAGAACTGACACCCGGAAGAAGGCCAGAGGATTCCTGGATGGATAACAGGTCGCTGATTTGAGAAGATGTGGAGTACCCCAAGGGCAGAGGAGGTGAGGATGGAGGTGCATGGAGGGGAGGGAGCTGCAGGAGGAGGGAGCAGGCAAGATATTTTCTCTATCCGCTGAAGATTCCACAATCAAAACTACAAATGGGGCACCAGGCAGATAAACACAAGAGAAGGCGTATACATTTTTATTCATGGAAAAGAACAGTGGCCCAACCACGGACTGTTGGAAGCTTCTATTTCTTCTTCTTCTTGGAGCTGAGGGGAAAGGGTTTAGGCAGCTTAGGGGAGAGCAAGTGATCTGGGGAAAGACGAAGGGTCCTCACAGAAAGAGGTGAGTTTGTGGCCACTTCGGCTGAGCCTGGGCTGATTAGCTGCCTCTGTTGGGATGTGGGTGGGTTTCTTTCAGGGTATCTCTTTAAGTCCAAGGGCGCTTTCAGACAAAGCCTCTCCTTGCATTTGCTGCCTGGCAGGTGTTTTCAGTGCACCAAAGTAGGGTGCTGCTTCCTGAACCTCTCCATGGGGCTGGTGGCTCACACCACTGTAATCCTAGCTACTCGAGAGACTGAGATCTGAGGACTGAAGTTCAAAGCCACCCCAGGCATGAAAGTCCATGAGATTCTTATCTCCAATTAATTACTAGAAAGCTGGAATTGAAGGTATAGCTCGAGTAGTAGAGTACCATCCTTGAGTGGAAAAGCTAAGGCACTGTGCCCAAGCCCTGGCTTCAAGAACCAATATCAGAGTGCACGTACATATGCACACACACACACACACACACACACACACACACACACATCACCACCCCATCACCACAACTGGCTTTTAGTTAAAATGAGGTCTTACTAACTTTTTGCATTGCTTGGACTTGAACCAGGATCTTGATCTCTGCTTCCCAAGTAGGTGAATTACAGGTGTAAACTACTGTGTTCAACTTTATGCACAAAATTACCTTGGTAATATATAATAGAAGATAGAACCCATGTAGATAAATAAGGTAACAATGTCCAAGTACACTTTTCTGCAAAGGATTTATTCGGTGGCTATGTTTTCTTCAAGTTAAAAAAGTGTTTCTTGTTGTTTTTTCTTTTTCGAGACTCCTCGCCATCTGTGTTTAAGAAGGGTGTAATGGTGTAAACATTAGAAGTCTGTTTGTTACATATGGAAACTGTCCAAACAGGATGGCAAGAGAAGCGAATGGGGTTGGGGCAGGAAGGAAGGAGAGCAAGCGACCAGGACCCACGCCTCCACAAATGGTTCCAAAATGGTCCCACACTGCCAAGAAGTAGAATCGGGAGACACATGTGATTTTTGACAAGTTTCCTCAGAGTGTGAGAAAGCAATGTTCATCGAAAGCAGGGCGTTGTTTTGACACTTTATAGCTGTGACACAGGCTTCGTGAAAAGATGGTTTCCTACCAGGTTGGCAAGCTGACTTTCTCTGCATCGGTTACTCCAGCCTCATGAATGACAGGACAAATTTTCACTTTGTTTTCTCTGAATGTCACTGGGGACATTTGTCAAAGAACGTCGCAAAGAAAGGAATGTCATTTGAACTTGAAAACAATGATGAGATGGATGCGATGAATTACGGATAGTTCTCTTTCATGCATGAAGAAAGCAAAACACAGTGATGTTTAAATGTCCCTCCTTCCTTTTACTACAGCCACCTCTCTCTCTCTCTCTCTCTCTCTCTCTCTCTCTCTCTCTCTCTCTCTCTCTCTCTCTCTCTCTCTCTCTCTCTCTCTCTCTCTCTCTCGGTGCTGGTCCTGGGGCTTCAACTCAGGGCTCAGTCTCTCCCTGAGCTTTTCACCTAAGCCTAGCGCTCTACCACGTGAGCCACGGCTCCACTTCCAGCTTTTTTGGTAATTGACTGGAGATAAGAAGAGTCTCAGGGACTTTATTGCCTGGGCTGGCTTAGAACCACAATCCTCACATCTCAGCCTCTTGAGGAGCTAGGATTAGGGGACATAAGCCACACTTCTGGCCCACGTTTCTCTTGTTATTCCCTAGTAGAAAATCCACGGGCCTTCTCCAAGCATCCTTCCATGTTCCGACTGTGCTCATGCCCAAGTGCACAAACTCCTCCTGAGCCCTCCAGTGCCGCTCCTCTCGCTTCTAGAAGGCTCTCTGACCTTTACCTGACTCCCCATTTCCTTTGAGTTAATCTATCAGATTAGCCACAACGAACAGGCTGTCATTTAATTGCTATCTCTGAAATCCCTGCTGTGAACAGGTCTTGACCGCCTTTATAAAGATGGAAGTCGGAGTTGAACCGAATGATTGGTCCTGGCCGTGGCTGGGCTCTGTTCTTCCAGCTCTCTCACGTTTCCTCACCGGCTGGGACCTCACTGAAAGCCACGGACGGTGTCTCGGGTTGGTACAAAATCTTCCAACATAGTGGTCGTGAGTATGTCCAGTAGGACGACTGCGGAGAGAAGTGTTTCCAAGTGTTTCTTGGCTCCAATGGAAGGTTGGTTGGTTCCTCCCCCTGTCATGGGTGTAAGGGGGTACCTGGTTGTTGGAGGTCTTTGCTCCACACATTCGCGTGGGGACTGGCTGGCTGGGGTGCCGCCATCTTCCACGGGCTGCTTCTCAGGTCTTTGTGCATGAAACACAGGCAGCTGTTTCACCAATGGGCAAAAGCAAGTGAGGAGTCTGTTTCCTTGCTGTTCATCTTGAGAGAATTTTCTGAAGGGTTCCTGCTTTGGCCAGGTGGCTTGGCCCTTGTTAATGACATTTTAGTTACATACAAACCTTCCCTGCGCACCTTAATGAAGACATCCTGTTAGAAGCTGCTGGGATTTTAGTTGCATCTTGTTCATTAAGCTGCATCCTTTTGCAGGTTGCAAACCTGAGCTCAGCCAATGGGAGCAGAGGGGCGGGGCCTACTAGGCTAGGGATAAAAAGGGAGCAGCCCGCTTGCCCTGTGTGCTTGCCTCCCGGATTTTTGCATGATGGTGGGCTCTTGTGCAGAAGTGAATGCTGCCTTGCACAGCACCTTTCCAGTTAGTGTCTATTCCTACGTGGCACCCCAGCGTCCTGAGCTATTCTTAACCGCAAGGTTAAGCAGAGACACCCAGTGTGAGTGAAATGTTCTTGGTCTCTGGGACTAGTGATTGGAACAGCATGAAGGTCAGGTGAATTCAGTGGACCGATGAGGATTGTAAGGTCCACCCCTGAGAGGGCTCCATGCAGATGCCCCCCACCTGTTCAAGTCTGTGGCCAGTACCTGCACTAACTAGGTAACTGGCACAGCTGGAGGCAGTTATCTCTGAGGGTCACATCCAATCCACCTGGCCATGTCTCCCGCCTTTCCCTATTTAATCCGGCTTGACTCGAGTCTCCACTCTTTCCTTTTCTCTCTTACTCTCTTTCCTTTTCTCTTTTGCTCTCTTTCTTTTTCTCTTCTTCCTTCCCCTCTGCCTCCCCAAACCTCCATTTTGTGCATGCAGGCCAGCAGTTTGCTCTTCCCCCAATAAATTATTTTCTACCTGAATGATGTGGCAGGTTTCCTTTTCTTTCTGGTGAACCTTACAAAGATGATACTGTGAAGTACTAAGGTGTGTGTGTGTGTGTGTGTGTGTGTGTGTGTGTGTGTGTGTGTGTGCATGCGCGCCAGTCTTGGGGGCTTGAACTCAGAGCCTGGGCTCTTCCCTGAGCTTTGTCACTCAAGGGTAATGCTCTGCCACTTGAACCACAGCTCCACCTTCAGCTTTTCTGGGGCATGGTTAATTGGCTCTAAGAATCTTACAGACTTTCCTGCCTAAGCTGGCTCGGAACTGCAATTCCCAGATCTCAGCCTTTTGAGCAGGTAGGATTACATACATGAGTGTCTAGTGCCTGGGCCACAGTAGTTTTGTCTTGAGATTTTCTTCTGGGTTATTCCATTGTGACACACTACTCTGAGAATACTAAGGACTGGGGCTGCTATACAGAGACTAGAAGAGATGACTTGCCTACTGCTGGTGTCTGACCCTTGTAATCATAGCTACTCAGGAAGCTGAGATATGAGGATTGTGGTTCAAAGCTAGCCCAGGCAGGAAAGTCCATGAAGCTCTTATCCATAATTAACTAGTGAAAAAAAAATTTTTAAGCCAGAAGTGTAGCTGTGGCTTAAGTGGTAGAGAAATAGCCATAAGCAAAAAAGCTTAGGGACAGCATCCAGGCCCTGAGTTCAAGCCCGGGACTGGCATATACCCCTCCCCACAAACACACAATATTTGTGAGTGATTGAGTGGATCAAAGAAGTTAGGTCATGTGTGGGGAGAGGAAGAAGAAACAGTGCTGAAGAATAATGCACCCCTTAAATAAACCAAGGGACATAATATAACTTTTATAGAAAGATTGGTTATTGCCAATTATCAATTATTCAATACAATATTATTCAACTCAATACATTGATTAGACAATTTTAAGTTTTATTTAGAAAAATAAATGGCTAGGCAAGGCAATGACAAACATGGAAAAGAAGTGGGACATTATGTTTGCAGAACAGTCAGTATTAGACCTTTTTTCCCCCCTCTCACTGCTAGAGGTCCCCAGGGGAAAATGGGAATGGGTTATGTTAACAAATGAGTGGACTGAAATTGATAGCTGCTATTGCTTGCTTTCTGGATTGCAAAGATGGTTTTGAAATTCTTCTCAAGTTCGGTCTTTACTGTATTTCCCAGCGTGATGAACTTCTTGCCTGGAAAAGCAAGGTTATAAACAATATCAACAATTGTTCAATTAATCTAGACACTCCATGTTTCAGATAATCCGCAGCCTTATTTAGACTGTAGCAAAGGGTAAGTGAGAGTTAGTTCAGGTAAGAGGAATGTCTATTCCCTGGTAGTTTATTTCTCTTTATTGGACAAAGAAGCAAAAATAGCTCTGCAGTTGAATAGCCTTTATCTGAAATGCTTGCGAGGCAGGTGTTTTGGCTTTCAGGTACCCTTTTTCAGATTTTGTGACGTTTTCCTATGCAGAGGGAGAAACCTTGGAGACAGGATCAAAACACCAGCACAAGTCCAATTATGTTGATGAACATCTTACACAGACAGCCTGAAGGCAATTTTATGTAACATTAATAATGCATAATATTTTATGCATGAAAAAAGGTTTCATGTGTGGACTTTTCCACTTGTGGATCATGTTGGTGCTCAAAAAGGTTTCAAATTTTGGAGCATTTGGGGCTTGGGGTTTTCAGATTAGGGAAACAATTCATCCTTCATATTTCAGTCTAAATATTGATGATAAATTTATCAACTTAGGGCTTTTTTGAGACAAGGTCTCACTCTCTTTACCATGTAGCCCAAATGTGACCTTGAATTTTCTACCCTCCTGTCTTTGCTTCCCACCCAAGTGCTAAGATTATCAGTATATACCACCACACTCAGCTCAACAGGATTTTAAAAATTCTCGTTGAATTTTAAACACAACACCCACATATAATTCGTAACAATACGGTAGTACAGAAATACCGAAGGCACATGATTCGTATCTTTCATTTTTCTTCACTCTCATCCCTCGAGGGTTGTTGCTAGCTTTCTGGTCCATCACTAGGGAATCAGCATGTAAGAAATTCAAGATTGCTGGGTGCTGGTGGCTCAAGTCTACAATTGTAGCTACCAGGGAGGCTGAGATAGGAGGATCATCACTAGAGGCCAGCCTAGGCAGGAAAATCCTTGAGCCTTTTTTTTTTTTTTTTAAAGCATTTGTTTGGAATGTTTTAAATTATCTTTTAGTTGTACAAAGGAGTTTCACCAAAGCAGTTTATGAACACAGTGCGTCTTGATCAACATTACCCCCCTTCAACATTCTCACCCCTCCCAACCCACCCTTTCCCTTACTTAATGTTCACAATGCACTTCCTGTGGCATCACAGCCTCCGAGGGGGAGACTCAACTGTCCGGAAGTGTGTGAATTCTGGGGTCACAGGGTCCTGCTGTTTGCAATGACACCCGCTGTTGTTCTCCACATGCGCGTCTTAGGGCTTTTAGCTCGCCTGTGTACGCTCGCATACAGAAAGGGAGTGTCCCGTTGACCGTGTGTAAGAGGATGAAATACACCGCGACGTAGCTTGAGGACAAAGAGAAGCGGGGAGAACCACTTACTGGGTACGATGCTTCGTGATTCTCGAAGGCTCGCCGCAGCATCTTCTCCCAGTGCTGGGGCACTTCCTGTTCACTTGTTTTCTCAGCTAGAAGTGGAAATGACGTGGCTGTTACTGAGACCGATGAGACCCTAGAATTCCCAAACATGTGACCTGTGCGGGTATTAAGGCCATGCCTGCAAATCTCTCTCCTCGAAATAGGAACAACACGGAGGGGAGATTTTAGAAGACATTTTGGTGACCACAAAGTTCAGGGAGTCACAACTCTATGCGAGACCAGAAACTTTTGGTATGTGAAAGCGATGATTCTGACACGGCACAGCAACATCAGTGAAGGAAAACGACAGGCTACGGATCCCAAAGGCTGGGGTAACGTGGAGCACCGTGATCATGAAAGAGCTGCAGAGCCGAAGAAAGTAAAATGAGCTAAGGATATAAAACAGAGGCCCAAGGATACCACCCCCCACATTCGAAGTGGAGAATGAGAAGAAATGAGCAGATTGTTAGGAGAAAATAAACACCAGTGAGTGGAATGTCAGGGGAAGAAGTATAGTTTGTAGAAGGAAGAGGTGGAACTACACTCCCTGTCACCCCCACACCCATCAGAGTCCCATCATGAGAAGTGAGGCATGTACATTCTCCTGTATGTGCCTTAGTTCTTGCATCATCTCAGAGGATGACATCATCCATGGCTCCTTCTAGCACACAACACAGGGCATTCCTCTAGGTACAGAGCCATCACCCACCCAATTGTTCTCTTTCTGCTCAGATGGTCGCACGAGAGGAGCCAAGTGTCTCTCCCGGATGTTTCTTCCACATACACACACAACCCTCCTCCACAGATTTATAGAGGCTAGAGGTCCATGTAATGTTGCTACAGAAATTAGCACCCAAAAGAGGATGATTACTCTTTTCCACCAGCCCAAAAGAAGATAGAAGAAACACGATTACCCTTTTTCACCCGTGGACTTCTTCCTTAACTTCACTTACCATGGCCTACAAATCCCACTTTTAATGTGTGTGAGTCACTCCATAATAGCTGCAGGCAAATACTGTCAGATTTTTTTTTTTTTTTTTTTTTTTTGCCAGTCCTGGGCCTTGGACTCAGGGCCTGAGCACTGTCCCTGGCTTCTTCCCGCTCAAGGCTAGCACTCTGCCACTTGAGCCACAGCACCGCTTCTGGCCGTTTTCTGTATATGTGGTGCTGGGGAATCGAACCTAGGGCCTCGTGTATCCGAGGCAGGCACTCTTGCCACTAGGCTATATCCCCAGCCCTCAGATTTTTAACTTCACTAAATGAGATGAAATCTGGGTAATGGTGTTGAGCCAGAAACCCAGCGTCAGCCAATGTCTCCGGTCCCTCCATTTTCCTTTTTTTAGATCAAATTTTACCAGTTCATTTTTTATTATATTGTTTTATTAAGGTATTGTACAGAGAAGCTACCATTTCTTTTCTTTTCTTTTTGCCAGTCCTGGGCCTTGAACTCAGGGCCTGAGCCCTGTCCCTGGCTCCCTTTCACTCAAGGCTAGCACTCTGACACTTGAGCCACAGCGCCACTTCTGGCCATTCTCCATATATGTGGTGCTGGGGAATCGAACCCAGGGCTTCATGTATATGAGGCAAGCTCTCTTGCCAGTAGGCCATATTCCCAGCCCTACCAGTTCATTTTTGGGCCCAGAAAAACAAAAATAGAATGGAGCTTTGGTCTTCACCTCTGGTTGTTGGTGTGACCACATCTCCTGGATATAGAGCTGGCATCTCCACACATCACATGCAAAGAGCCCTAAACTTCTGTGGCACCCATTTGGATATTTGTACTCTGGGTCCTTCCACCCCGGAAGCACTGCTGTGGACAGAGAATCCACAGTCCACGGCTCCTCTAAAGCCAGCTCTTCAACTCATGAGAGGCTCGTGACCAAGACTATAGGATGCAACGATCCCTCCATTGATTACAGCATATTACATTCTCCGTAAGTTACCCTCTGATGAGTCAACTGAAATATAGACAACTAGAAGAGACACAATTCCTGGGCCAGATTTTCCCAGCTGAATAATACACTATTCAGCTTTCCTATAATGTATCCTTTCTGTTGTTGCTGTGTTAGCCATTCTGTGTCAGAGTCACTGTATTCCTCAAGATAACTGAGAATCCCGGGCCTCCCACCCTCATCTGGGTTGGGTCTGGATGTTGGTACGCTGTGATGCACAGGCATCCGATGACACCTCTGTGTCTAAAGCAGAGGACTCCGGAGCAGCAGCCTCCGCATGAGGCCTGGTAGAAATGCACATCCTTTAGCTCCACCCCTTCTGGGCTGAATTAAGTTACCAGGGTAGGACCCAGTCAGCCACAGCCTACCGTGCCCTCCAAGTGGATCTGATGGGCACTACAGATGGGGCAGCACGGGTCCACAGACACACAACAATCAGGGGAGCTTCAAACACATCTCATTTCTCAGGCAGCATCATTAAGATCTCAGGGTGAGTGTCTGCCCAGGTGATTACATGGCACCAGCCAAAGCCAAAGAGCTCCAAAAGGTCTTTCTCCTTAGCAAGGTCTGGCGAGGCCTAAGTAGACAAGTTGGACAGAGGGAAGGTCATCAGAGTTGATGAGGACATCCTGGCTGGAACAGTCCATTCATCTTCACAGAGGGTTCGGCTGTGAGCTGTGAGAAACACCTCTGTCATCAAGCAAGTTCTCCAGACCCCAGAGATAAAGTCTCCTGCCACAGTAGACCACCCCCTCCCCCCTCCCCGTGCCCCCGGCAGAGCTGTGGACACAGTAGGGCTGTGTGTAGATGTTGACAGGCCAGTGCAATCGCTAGGAACACAGGGGCCAGCAATGACCTCTCCCCACTTCCACTCTATGGGTGCCTGAATCAGTCCAGCTGCACAGCATTCTACAGCGATGAAATAAGGATACTAAATCGAAGTAATGCTATCCTGGCGTCTTGATAGATGTTAATAGAAGAACGGGGACTTTCTGAGAACTCTAAAGGTTATAGAGGGCATTCTTTGGATTGCAAATGTGTCATGAGGTGTTGGGATGGAAGGGGCTCATGCTTCCTCTAGGTAATTGGGGTCCTGATTGCCCCTGGTTGTTCCCCTGGATAGTAGCTCTGCCTGTGTATGGCACTTTTATTGGGAATACGTTATCCTCGTCTAGCTTGCTTTATGTATAAGACTTTTGTTAGATTTAACTATCCCCATGCAGTCTTCTCTGCCTATGTATAACACTTTTGTTGAAGCTATTAAGGCTTAGTTTCCACCCCAACATGTGGCTTTTGTCTTTAAAAGACATGGGCTGTAGGTCTTTGAGACAGGAGTCTAGCCACTGGCTTTCTAATAAAGACTCTCAATTCGACCTCTCAAAATGTGGCTTCTCTGTCTTGCCATACAACATTCTGGAAGCCCCAGCAAGATCCCAGTGCCAAAGGAGGGCCTCTGAGTTCCTTGAAGCTGGTGGAGGAATGAAAATACCCCCTGCAATGTTCCAGGACCCCGTGGTCTTTCTGTCACTCTGACAGCCAGATCGCGGATGCCAGCCATACCACTAAATATTTTTGGAGTCATTCTTTTTCCACTCACTCAGAACGCTTCCGGAAGTTAGTCTCTGTTTTTCCTCTGCCCTGTTTTCTGTTAGTATGTTTTTCTGGTTTCTGGGGATCGATCCATCTGGAAATGGAATGGTAAGGGGAGAGACGTGCTTGAGACCTGCCTTCCTCCCCTCTATTGCTGATGAGATTAGAGGTGCCCTGGCAATAAGTGGGAAAGGCCCCCTTGGCAGATGCTCATACAGTAGAGTTGGGACATCTTTGGACCAAGGCCTGCCCAGCACGCTCTCGAGACAGTAGAGAGTTCTGGTTATGGTTGAGTGGGAGGCCCACTAAGGCCCCAACTCAGCTATTTTAGTTTCTGTGTTTGTTTTGGTTGAGTCATTTGCAACCTGTTTTCTTAAGAATTAGTACCAGTTTGTACTATGGATTCTTTAGACATCTCCGGTGGGAGTCCGAGTTCTTTTTTTTTTTTTTTTGGCCAGTCCTGGGGCTTGGACTCAGGGCCTGAGCACTGTCCCTGGCTTCTTTTTTTTTTTTGCTCAAGGCTAGCACTCTGCCACTTGAGCCACAGCGCCACTTCTGGCCATTTTCTGTATATGTGGTGCTGGGGAATTGAACCCAGGGCCTCATGTACACGAGGCAAGCACTCTTGCCACTAGGCCATATCCCCAGCCCGGGAGTCCGAGTTCTATCATCTGGCTGTAGTCCCAGGCCTCGGGTTGCATCCCCCTTGGCATCATGGCAGTTAGAGGTGAGGTGCGGGCAGCCTTGGGCCTTGTTCTGACCTCTAGCTAACCTTGACATTGTGGCATTGGTAAAAGACAATCAGGCCACTTAGTGGGCTGAGTTTAGCTTGAGGTGATCCCTATTCTTCCTCCCTTTAAAGGTATTCATTTTGCACCTTTAAGATCTTGGTGCAT
This sequence comes from Perognathus longimembris pacificus, assembly GCF_023159225.1. Classification (NCBI taxonomy): domain Eukaryota; kingdom Metazoa; phylum Chordata; class Mammalia; order Rodentia; family Heteromyidae; genus Perognathus; species Perognathus longimembris. Next base: position 6,746,671 of record NC_063164.1, read on the forward strand.
AAGTGTGTGTATGTGTGTGTGTGTGTGAACATGTTCAGGATCAAAGCTGTTAACACTAGAATCAAGAGTTATGTCGGGGGGGGGGGGGAGTTGGGGAAGAGAGAAGGTGGGAGAAAAAAGAGGGAGGGGTAATAAGTTTGATAAGAAATGTACTCACTACCTTATGTATGTAACTGTAACCCCTCTGTACATCACCTTGACAACAAAATTTTAAAAAGAGTTATTTGGCTTAGCAAAACTATAAATTTTCTGAGGACTTAGGGTTTACTGTTAAAAATGTGAGGATAAGCATCAGAAATCTGAGTCTAAAGGCTTGTTTATCATTGTGAAAGACATTGTCCATGCTGTCTGTCTGGAACTGCTTTGGTTTTTATTTCAGTAATGAACCAAGAGAAAAGGGACATGGAAAACTTAGGATGGGAAGCCAGCCCGTCTTCACTTCCCTTTCTTTTCCTTGCAGACAGATACTGAAAATCTGACGGTAATGTGGGTAATGTGCTAACTACATGGGTACCAGTCACACCAAGCCAATTTTGACTGCTGGGGTCTACTTAAAACTACGGGAGGGAACAGCCTAGGCAGAAACTAAAGAGCTCTGGAGAGCCTTGGGGAAAACATGCTGTTTTACAGGACAGCTTCCTTTGTAGACTTTGGTTAAAATAACTTGGTTAGGCTGTTGGTCATAAGGGCCTGATATAGCTCTCTCACTAGGAAATCAATTACTCAATTTCATGTACGTAAAACCAGTGGGGAATGAAATAAGGATACCAACCTCTCAAAATGTTGCTTCTCTGTTTCTCACCTTACAACAGCGAGAACCACGTTTTGCAGTTGGGCAAAAGGCTGGCCCTGACTAAAACACCCACTGCCATGAAAGGGATCAAGGTTTGATTTTGCTTAGAGAAGTAAATCATCATTTTTGAAAGCCCAAAGCAAGCAGCCATGTAACGAGCAGGGGGATGGACAGGGCTGGAGGGAGCACAATTCTTTGTTTTGTATTGTTTTGGCCAGTCCTGAGGGCTTGAACTCAGGGCCTGAGTGCTGTCCCTGGCTTCCTTTTGCTCAAGGTTAGCACTCTACCTCTTGAGCCACAGCACCACTTCTGGATTTTTCTGTGTATGTGGTGCTGAGGAATCGAACCCAGGCCTTCGTGCATGCTAGGCAAGCACTCTACCGCTAAGCCACATTCTCAGCCCGGGAGCACAATTCTTTGTACCTCATCAAGTACCAGCCAAGCAGTTGGAGGAAAAGGCCCCATGGTTTGTTTGCTCCTTAATGGTTTCTGCCTTAACCAGCTTGGTCTCCCTCCCTTGAGACCGGTCACGCAGGCTCCACGAAGGGCCCATCCGCTCTGTATTTCCCTGCAGGACCAAGGACAGAGCTGCACCTGAACTCACCAACTGCTCCTTCCGGCGGATGCTCGAGACCATAGTGAGGTTGGCCCGTAACTGGGAGTGGATTTCAGGGAGTTCCCTTTCTAGTCCACTGACCACTTGCAAAGGCCTTCCTCCTCTCCAACGTGCTCCTCACTCCTCCTCTGTAGCCAGCCCTGCCCATTCCCGCGCCAACCTCCATCTCCAAGGATGCCAGCGGTCTAGATCACTGCCCTGCCTCACCAGCCTTTGGGGAAGATGAGGGCAGGGGAAGATTTTTACTGAAACACAGGGAAGGCCCTTCCGGCAGAGACACCCCAGCCCAGATCCATGCACGTGGCTTAGAGGGCGCTGCTGTCTTCCCTGCTCCACGCATGCAGCAAAGCTCTCCAAGTGGGAAATGAGCCTGCACCGGGGAAAAAAGCAGCCATGGCACAGGCGAGACACACAGAAAAGGCCCGGGCTACGCCGGGGGATAGGTTGGAGTCAGTACTTACGTAAGAATCAATTAATGTTTGGTTATGAGACCACGCATTCTGCTGAAAGACAGAAACGTTGATTGATAATGTGATGATGTCTCATCACACATCTGAACAGACTTCTAGGGCTTTCTTTTTCTTTTTCTGTTTGTTGGCTGCTTGGTGATAGGATTTCTCTCTGGGCAAGGCTAGCCTGGAGATCGGCTGCCCAGGCACTGCGGTTTCAGGTATGGACCCTTTCACTTGGCTTTGCGGACTTTATTCCAAGGACTCAAGCCACAGTCCTTCCTTGACTTGGCTTCATATCTACTTTCCTAAGGCTATCTATCTAACCAAAGAATAAAACCACACTCAATATGTATCGATGGTGGTATGGCCCAATGTAAGATCCAGTCTCTGGCTCCAGAGACTGGATCCGGTCTCCAGGCCCTTGCGTGCCCTGTAGGGAAGACTCCTTACTGAGGTGGAGGAAATTTGGCTCCCCTCTCCAAGATGAGCTGGAAAATGTCCACCTGTCCTTGTACTCAGTGTCTGTGCGGGGGGTGGTGGGGTCATAGGGATTTTTCTTTAATTAGGAAATGACCTCCTAACTTTGAGGAGCTCCAGGCACCAAGGGAGTCCTGGAGACCACCACTGAGCAGGTGTCCCAGGAACACGGGCCTGGAGACGAAGCGTGCCAGAACCTCAGGCCCGCGCCTGCTCTCTCCACCCATAAGCATCTCTGTACTTCCTCCAGGAGTCCAAGGGCTTGCATTGGCCTTGGGTCCCCGTGGAGTGACCTGGCCTCACACAGTCTGGAACGATGACGGCCTCTAATCCTTACCTCCAGCCCTGAGCACAGAGGTCAGAGAAAACCCACCCACTGTGACACAAGACACAACATCCGGAGAGGAGACCGTCACCCCCGGCACGCTCTACATGGCTGAGAATCTCCCAGCCTACTGGATCTGTTACTGTCCCAGGGAAGAAAGACAGCAGGAAAGACACACGCCCTGAAGTCTTTGGCCTTCCCTTCACGGCCATTGCTCCGTGAAGTTGGCACTTAACAGGAGCTCACTAGCTGTTTACTGCCTAGGAAAGTGCACAAACTGGATGGTGACATCTTGTGATCCTGGAATACTCTAGCTTTCACCAGCAGGTCTACCCAGAAATGGATACGCAGGGAAGCCGTCAACGGTAGCGCCTGCATTCAAAGAGACTGCCACAGCGCCCGAAGCCAAGGGGCTGGGCACAGGCCCCATGGCAGCTGACATGTCCCTCCCATCTCTGAAATGGAATCTCACAGGAAACAGAGACTTCACGAGAGATGCCATCAATGTGCCCAGACGGAGTCAGCTCGGGCTCCCCGGGGCCAGACAGACACATTGGATCCTAATAAACAGGTCAAATAATAATGTCTCTTTCTGAACTCAGTCATGGAATCACCGTAATGAAGTCAGTAGAACAGCCCCAGACTGGAGAAGACAGTGACCTCCTGGGGGGGAGGGGGTAGAGATGCTCTGGGTCACCTGTCAGAGGTCAAGAAATGGAAGTTCCACTTCCTGGTTTCCCTGGCTTCTCTCGCATGTCCAGCTTCAGGAGGTAACTGAAGGCATGACGTGGTCTTTCTACCATCCCTGACGTGCATACAGGGAGGGGGGCAACAGCTAGCTCATGACTGGCATAGACTGCTCCCCAGGACCCCCACAGCCCCTCTGCTTAGGCCAAAACGGCCTCTCCACAAAGGAAAGCGTTTTGGGGGGCCCACACCCGTAATCCTAGATCCTCAGGAGGCTGAGATCCAAGGATCGTGGTTCAAAGTCAGCCTGGGCAGGAAAGTCCATGAGACTCTTATCTCCAATTAACCACCAGGAAACCAGAAGTGGGGCTGTGGCTCAAAGTGGTAGAGCGCTAGCCTTGAGTGAAAGAGCTCAGGGACAGCGCCCAGGCCGCGTTAAAGCCCTACAGCAGCTATAATCGTCTGCTTTGCAGCATTATAACAAATTACCCAAGGTGGGGTAACTTTTCTTGAAAATGAAAGAGGCTTATTTACGGTGCAGGAAGTTTAAGGGCCTACATCTGGTGATGACTTTCTTTCTGGCAGTCTCAGAGTGACATATTCAAGTATTTTTCTTGTGTCCTACTAGAGTGGTTTCAGGCCTTACATCAAGATCTTTAATCCATTTTGAGTTGATTTTTAGGGCGAGATAGTGATCTAGTTTCTGTCTTCTGTGTATGTATATTATTTTCCCAGTGCCTTTTGTGGAAGAGATTGTCTTTCCTCCACCATGTTTTGTTTATTTTTTTTTTGCCGGTCCTGGGGCTTGAACTCAGGGCCTGAGCACTGTCCCTGGCTTCTTTATGCTCAAGGCCAGCACTCTACCACTTGAGCCATAGCACCACATCTGGCTTTTTTTGTGTATGTGGTGCTGAGGAATCGAATCCAGGGCTTCACGTATGCTAGGCAAGTACTCTACCACTAAGCCACATTCCCAGTCCCATGGGTCTTTTGGTTTGTTTGTTTGTCTTTGTTTTTGTTTTTTTTTTTGATACCTTTGTTGTTAACTTAGAAACCACAAAGCTGTGGGGCATGGAAAATCAACAGCCTGACGGAGGAGTCATGAGCAGAGGTCTTAGAAGAGGATTACCTGTTTCCTTTTTCTTGGTGGGTTTGGTAGAACTCCTTTCTGAAAAACAAAAGAGGTTGATGATATGACTGATGAAGGAGCCATACTACACACTCTTTTTGTTGTTGTTGTTGTTGTTTTGGCCAGTCCTGGGGCTTGGATTCAGGGCCTGAGCACTGTCCCCGGTTTCTCTTTGCTCAAGGCTAGCACTCTGCCACTTGATCCACAGCGCCACTTCTGGCCATTTTCTGTATATGTGGTGCTGGGGAATCGAACCCAGGGCTTCATGTGTATGAGTCAAGCGCTCTTGCCACTAGGCCATATTCCCAGCCCATACTACACGCTCTCACATTGGCATTGAAACCTGGGTATTTCTGCCTGCCTTTCTGATTGATATGTCTACCCTGAGGCCCCACTGCCAACACACGCACAGCGTGTCTTCATGGAAATTGTTTTCCATATTTCCTCTCTCTCCAATGATTAAAGGAAGGCTTAGATGCTTTCTTCTGGCTTCACAGAACCTCTACAATGAGCATATATATATATATATATATTTATATATATTTATTCATATTATATATGTTTCATTACTCACAATTTCTTGATACTTTGAGATTTTCAGGCTCTCTGTTTCCGTGTGTAGGCTGCCTGCGTTGCATTTTTCCTTGTCCAGGTTTCTCTTGTTTAAGACCCAGCTCAGTATGAATTGTTCTATGAACTTGTCCTCCACCACAAAGCCACAAATGGCTTTCCTCCCTCTGAGCAGCCACATCCATCCCCCCCCGGCCCCCCCCCCCCCCGTCCTTCTGGTTACAGCCGCAACACACAGGCCCCTTGTGAAAGCGCAGCCTCCCCCCAAGGCTGGGGCTCGGGCCTTGGACTCTCCTCCCTCCTGGCTTTCCACGCAGCTCAAAAAATACTGATCAAGCAAAGGCTTCTGTTTATACTCGTGAAGTGTCTCAAACAAAGGTCATCTGGGATGGGCTACAGAAATAGCTGTTTAGCCCAAAGCAGAAGAAACAGGCTCCTTTTCCACAGACACATGCCCCTGCTTTTTCCCTAACGGGAGGTTGATATAAAGGCCAAAGGGGTGACCTTTAATTCAATTTATCTATATTCTTTTTCAAGTTTAAACTTGAGGTGGCTTACCAACATAAATTTTGTTAAAATATTCCAAAACCTAGGCACTCTTCACATGGATATATCCTGAAAAGTGACATTCAGCTGTGGCGTTCATGGGCTACTCAAAGTTTCAAGGCCCCTTCCAATTTAAGTTACTCCTGCGTGACCAAATTTCACAGTGACTAATGACACAGTCAAGGTTACCGTTTACTGCCCTGCCTTCGAAAGAACATGAGTTGATGCTTTGAAGAGAATGAAGCTAAGCCAGGCACTGGTAATCCTAGCTACTCAGGGAGGGTGAGATCTGAGGATTGCAGTTCAAAGCCGGCCTAGGCAGCAAAGTCTACGAGACTCTTATCTGCAATTAACTCTCAGGAAACCAGAAGTGGAGCTGTGGCTCAAAGGGGTAGAGGGCTAGCCTCGAACCAAAGAGCTCAGGGACAGCTCCCTGGCCTGGAGTTCAAGCCTCAATATCAGTACAAGAAGAAAAAAAAATACCATGCTACTTTTATGAGGGTTTTGGAGACACAGCAATTCTGCCAGAGCTTGGGGCGGTGAGTGGCTAATGGCGGCTCGAGGCGCCCTGTCGGCGCAGTACCTTGATCAGCTCTTTCAGAGGCCACCCGTGACAGCGCACGCTCAGCCTCCAGTTCTTGGAGGCTTCGAACTTCCCTTCAATTTCAAACTCCCTGGGGGTGAACCACCTTCCGTCTTCACTCCGTATGCTCCTCACCGAGATACCTGCAAGACAGGCCGTCAGGGCTCTCCCCGCTGCGAAAACACCTGCTCCGGGCCTCTCCCCACCCTGGGTCTGGGGCTCCTAGGGGAATCTAGGGAGGGTGTTTCCCCCCCCCCCTCCTCCAGCATCATCCCCACCCTGAGAGGACTCCCTGGCCCCTCATGCGGCGAAAAGGAGAATAATGATCACCACAGTTTCCGTGTGAAAGCATTTCCCTGTATGAAAGGCACTCCGTTCCCTCTCTCCCTTTCTCTGCACTCCTGAGGACATACTCTCTCCCGGGCTTTGCAGGCTCTTGTTTTTTTTTTTTTTGCCAGTCCTGGGCCTTGGACTCAGGGCCTGAGCACTGTCCCTGGCTTCTTCCCGCTCAAGGCTAGCACTCTGCCACTTGAGCCACAGCGCCGCTTCTGGCCGTTTTCTGTATATGTGGTGCTGGGGAATCGAACCTAGGGCCTCGTGTATCCGAGGCAGGCACTCTTGCCACTAGGCTATATCCCCAGCCCTGCAGGCTCTTGTTAACTCCAGTTGAACCTGTGAGCAGCTAGCATGATGGCCACCTCTGCCTGGGCTTGTACAGTATCTGCAGGGTGGCTAATGCAATACAATTCCCCCTTTCCTCTAGGGCCCCGATCCTGGATTTGGGACACGAGCTCGGTAGAAGGTGACCGTGTGACTGACGCAGGCTCAGGCCAGCTTCCCTGGGAGGAACATGTCACGGCGGTCACAAATTGTTACTGGGGAAATGGAGTCCCGCGTGACTCCACCGACAAAGCCCGCTCAGAAGCTGCCTCTTGCTTTCTTCTGGGCTTTCCTCCTGCTCACTCTGCCTTGCATCTATTCACTTTAGCAGACCCCAGTGGTGAGTCAACTTATGTCCTGGTTCCAGAGCTCCTGCTGCCTCTGCAAGCCGGGGGGCAGGGCTGGCAAATGCCCACATGTGAGGCGACTTTGGCGCGTGCGCGCAGAACATCGTGCAACTCACTCTCCTTAAACTTCTTCTGATGAAGAATTCCCTTCGCATCACCGCAGGTCACCGCGAGTTCAGGAGAGAAAAAATTCACATTTTCTTCTCTGGGAATTCTTGGACCTGCATAGAGAATAGACGTTGTTTTTCATTCCATCCTCTCCTAACATGGTTCAAGGCTTTTCCCTACTCATATAACTCAAGATGTGTTGGATAACACTCCCCCTCCACCCCCGCCACCACGAATCAGTTACATTTCAAAGTCTTTCTTTTAAGATGTCAGGAGAGAACCCCTTCTCCATCCCCACCCTCTGATCTCTACACGCGGCCTCGTGGGGCAGAACGTGAGCTCTCCAGATGGCTGGCCACACTGCCTCGTGACCTTCCTCCTGATGTCTTCAAGGGACATGTCCAGTTGTATTATGGCTTTGAAGCTACCTAGGAAATAGACCTCCAACTTCCATCCAGTCCCTGTCTGAGACATGGATGGGGTACAGGGCAGGATGGCTGGAGTGCGCCCCTATCCAGGTGGTGTTTGTCTGTGCTCTTGCCTCTGATTTGCTGCACGTTTCCACCTAAGTTTCTTGGGGGGGGCTCTAGAAGAAACGACGTTGCTCAGGGTGCCACGTCCACCGCTCGAGGTGGGGCGGGGACACCGAAGGCCTTCCGCAGACCAGTGCAGCGGCAGCCTCTGGAGCTCCGCCTCGCGGCCGGCTAAGGTGACACAGAACCGGCAAAGACACGGCTTAGGAACTGGAGTGTGAGTCTTGCGTTGCCACCCACGGCCCCTTTTTGTGTCGTACCACCTGTGGCGCTCTACGTGGACAGCAGAGGGGTCCCTTAATCATGCCATGAGTCTCAGGTTATTTTTCCTTTTCTCACCCCAGTGAAGGAAGGCACAGGCCTAGGGACCTTCCCCAGGTAGACTGGCTACTCAGGGCGGGGGGGGGGGGTGGGAGGGTGGGAGTCATCACTAAACAGTCACATTGAAATAGGCCAATGCTGGGCTGGGAATGTGGCGTAGCGGTAGAGTCCTTGCCTTGCATAGATGAAGCCCTGGGTTCGATTCCTCAGCACCACATATATAGCAAAAGCCAGAAGTGGCGCTGTGGCTCAAGTGGTAAAAAAAGAAGCCAGCAAAAAGAAGCCAGAGACAGTGCTCAGGCCCTGAGTTCAAGCCCCAGGACTGACAAAACGAGGAGGAGGAGGAGGAGGAGGAGGAGGAGGAGAAGGAGGAGGGGGAGAAGGAGGAGGAGAAATTGGCCAATGCTGCTGAAGGGCCTCTTGTTTTTTTATTGTTTCCATAAACCAATCAAGAAAAACAATTTGCCACCAGCACATAGAGTATAGAATGAGATGTTAAGTTATCAAAAGTCCATTAATTGCTTCTTTTTACCTCTTTTCCTGCCTTTTCTCAAGGGTTTCTCATTGGTTTCTTTTCTTCCTGTGAAAGTTAAAAAAAATTAGTATCTTTTTACTTATAACATTTCATGGCAGATAGTGTTTTATAAAAACATGAATTAAAAGTTATCATTTATGCCAGGCAACAGTGGCTCATGACTGTAAGATCTTATCTCCAAGTAAGCGGCAAATCCTCAGAAGTGGCGCTGTGGCTCAAGTGGTAGAGCACTAGCCTTGAACAAAAATAGCTCAGAGATAGTACGTAGGCTCCGAGTTCAAACCTTAGGATGGGCATACACACACATGTACCCCCGCCCAATGCACCCCCACATATGAAGTTATCCTTTAGATGTAACTTTTCAGAGCCTATTTAGTATTTACAGAAAAATATCAAATGCCCAGGTCAGAAGCCAGGAACTTTTTCTATAAGGGGTTAGACAGTAAATGTTTAAGGCTCTGGTCCATAATCTCCCTCATGACGCCTCAGCTCTGAGGTGCTTTCACAGACTGTATGTGAATGAAACGTGGGACTCCACGTGTTCTAAGAATACTTCCTTTACAGACGGTTGTAGCCTGGGTTTGTCCTGTGGGCTGCAGTCGCTGACCTCTGGTCTAGACATGGTAAGTCGATGCTTACCACAGGCTCATCCCATACCAGTTCCTCCAGACTACTGCACACACATATGTGAAATGTTGCTGTATTCATTTCCCAGGCAAGAGGGCAAGAGCAGTCATGAAGGCGAATGTATGCAGAGTGCTCATTTTGTGCCAGGAACTATCCTCTATTAATTTACTATATCCTTGGAATAAATATCAAATAGTTACTAATATGCTCATTTTGCAGATAGGGACGTTGAAGTACTGGAGTACCACCAAAAATGTAACACATTGAGGATCTGGGAGAGAGACAGACAGGAAGCAATATAAGATCTTAAGACAGATCTCATGGTGGACTTGCCAATCAGATGGATGCCACAAGCCTCAACTTGAAAGAAGAATTTGTTTTGAAACTGAAAATGGCCAACGACTTCCAAAACTAACCCAATGAAGGTGACTCAACAGGAATTTTTGGAAATTAAGGCCCCAAGTCAAAGAGTTACAGAATTAAATATAGCTATGAGAACGGACTTAAAAGCTGGGCACCGGCAGTTTGTGCATGTAATCAGCTCTGGGTCTCTGTGGGAATCTTCCCCCGTCACTCATGATGCCGAATGACAGCTGGACTCAGGATATGAAATAGGATTCCCACGGCCTGGTGGAGACCCTGGAGATGGGGAGCTGGACCAAGGGATTTTGAGAGAAAAATCTACCTAGGAAAATGGTAGCAGGAGGGTGGACCTTCTTCTGCTACACTCATGGGAAGTCTTTTATGCATATATTTATATTGTAATATACTTAATATTCATAGTATAAAATAGCCAATTATACACGTACAGGGAAAGAAAGTTTTTTTTTTTTTAGACTAATTTGCTATAGGGATTTGCCTGGTGACTGGAGAACAAGGTCACTATGGGATAGTTGGTATGTCTTCTCTACTGACTGGCTTTCCCTTCAGAGCTACTTTCTTCATGGCTGAAAGAAAAGCTTAGCACCATTCTAGAATCATCCACAAGTCGCACAGCAAGAAACATCTGTGTAGACGGGGTAGGAGCGGAGGGCCTAAGGATCTGGCCAAGTAGGGAGGGATGTAAATGTCTTAAGTCAGGATGAGCTGCTGTTCCCACCCTTCCAGCCAGTGACACTGGGAGCCACGGGAGACCTCCAGAGGCTCCGTGCTCACCAGGGCAGGAGGCAGCTGTCCATGGTTCTTACCCCATGGGGGAGTGCTTGGCAGGGGGAGGTCAGAGAATGAGAAGCCAGGTATGTAGGAGACTAGGATGCCCCTCGGAGAGCAGCCAGTCTAACTCATGTTATTTCCCTTTACCCGTGAGTAAGCTAAGGCAGAAGGAGTAAAGCCACAGACTCAATACACACAATGACCAGAGTGGCAGGGCAGGACAGGTGAGGGATAGTTCCAGTACTTGTTTCAGTGTTGCTTTTGGTAGCTATTCCTGCCAGAAAAGTGGAGCAGAGGCAGAAGATCAGGTCAAAGACCCATGGCTAAGTGTATTGGCTTTGCTGCAACCATCCTTCCTTCCCTTACATAGTATGTTTAGAAACTGGCTAAATGGGATGTGTTTCTTTTCTTTCCTTCCTCCCTCCCTCCCTCCCTCCTTCCTTCCCTCCCTCTCTCCCTTCCTCCCTTCCTTTTCTCCCTCCCTTTCTCTCTCCCCCTTTCTCTTTCTCCTTCCTTTTTTCCTTCCTTCCTTCCTTTCTCTCTCTCTCTCTCTCTCTCTCTCTCTCTCTCTCTCTCTCTCTCTCTCTCTCTCTCTCTCTCTCTCTCTCTCTCTCTCTCTTCTTTTCTTTCTTTTTGTGCCAGTCCTAAGGCTTGACCACAGAGCCTGGGCACTGTCCCTGAGCTTTTTTGCTCAAGGGTATCCCACTACTGCTTGAGCAACAGTTCTACTTCTAGTTTGTTTTGTTTTATTTTGTTTTTGTGGTTAACTGGAGATGAAGAGTCTCACAGACTTCCCTTCCTGGGCTGGCTCCAACAAGGATACTCAGAGCTCAGACTCCTGAATAGCTAGAACTGTAGGCCTGAGTCACAGGCACCCAGCTGGATTCTTTTTTTTTTTGCCAGTCCTGGGCCTTGGAATTCAGGTCCTGAGCACTAACCCTGGCTTCTTTTTGCTCAAGGCTAGCACTCTGCCACTTGAGCCACAGCGTCACTTCTGGCCATTATTTGTATATGTGGTGCTGGGGAATTGAACCCAGGGCCTCTTGTATATGAGGCAAGCACTCTTGCCACTAGGCCATATCCCCAGCCTGGATTCATTTTTTTTTTTTTTTTTTTTTGGCCAGTCCTGGGCCTTGGACTCAGGGCCTGAGCACTGTCCCTGGCTTCTTCCCGCTCAAGGCTAGCACTCTGCCACTTGAGCCACAGCGCCGCTTCTGGCCGTTTTCTGTATATGTGGTGCTGGGGAATCGAACCTAGGGCCTCGTGTATCCGAGGCAGGCACTCTTGCCACTAGGCTATATCCCCAGCCCCTGGATTCATTTTTTAAAAGACAGTTTACTACACAAGACAATCAGGGAAACAGATTTGCTACCAAAAGCACAAAATAAAGCATGAAAATTTAGATATTTACTGCATATATATACATATATATTCATGGTGGTTTTAAAATTTTGTTCTATTTCTTATTTTACCTTTTAATGAACATCCTGTCTTTGGTATTCGGATATTCTGAATGAAGTAGTTCCCATATTTGCATCTCTTTACTACTGAGAAAATAGAAAATATATAAAAATAGATACTGCTATGAAGTTTCAGTGACACAACGCATTGCTTTTCGAAAGATCATTTTAATGTAACTTTTCAAGAGCCTAACATATAATAAAAAAAAATATAGCCTTTAGTCTTGCAATTGCCAACTTTTTGATAGTTAACTTAGGTTCATTCCATTTTTTTTTTTACCCTACATTGATTCAGGCTCATTGACTCCCACAGTATTTTTTTTTTTTTTTTTTTTTTTTTTTGCCAGTCCTGGGGCTTAAACTCAGGGCCTGAGCACTGTCCCTGGCTTCTTTTTGCTCAAGGCTAGCACTCTGCCACTTGAGCCACAGCGCCACTGCTGGCTGCTTTCTATATATGTGGTGCTGGGGAATTGAACCCAGGGCTTCATGTATACAAGGCGAGCACTTTACCACTAGGCCACATTCCCAGCTCCGAGTCCCACAGTAATAGAGAAAATAACCTAAGGCAAGAGTTTTATTTATATCCCAAACAACACTGTGAGAATAATAATGTCTTAAAAGCTTACTATATGGTAGGTGTTAATACAAGCCTGTTATGGCTTGGGTTTTCTATTACTGTGGTTTGAACTCAGGGCCTTCTACTAACTCATCGGTCACTCTACCACCTGAGCCACATCTCCAACCCCTGGTTTGTACTTTAAATATCCCTCAAAAGTTCATGGATTGGCAGCTTGGTTGCATGCTCATGTCATTGTTGCAAGGTGGTGGACACTTTAGGAGGGAGGACTCAGTGGAAGGAAGTGAGGTCATTGGGGATGTGGCTTTGAGGTGGATATTGTGATCATAACCTGTCTCTGTCTCTGTCTCTCTGTCTCTCTGTCTCTCTCTCTGTCTCTCTGTCTCTCTGTCTCTCTGTCTCTCTGTCTCTCTCTCTCTCTCTCTCCTTGTTTAGCCACAAACATTTTAAGCCAACGTAGACTTTTTCTGTCCCTCTTCTCATCTTTCATCAAAACCTGTTGAGGCTGAACAGATTAAAGACATACAAGTGATATACTTCTTTTTTCTTTTTGATCCCAGACAGGGATTTGAACTTGGTAACGGACACTTTCACTCACTGGCTGGCAGTCTACCAACTGAGCCTCTCCTCCAACCCCAAGTCTGCTTCATCTTCTCTGAGCTCTCCTTATGGGGGGATTTAGATATTAAGGTCCACTAAACATATACGGCCCCTTTAGCTTTCTCTTACACGAGCACAGGGATGATACCAGAAGAAACGAGACTGTTCTTGGATTTCCTGTCCAGGTGCCATCAATGCTCATTGTATTCTTGCCATAGAAGTTGAGCAAAGCGCTACCTTCTCCAGGCAAGAGAGATGGCTTCACCTTCAAAATAACTGATCTTCATCTAATCACTTGCATGGGTGAGGTGACCCAGCAGGAGTGTGGGCCTCTCAGAAGCTGGGAGAAGAGGGGTGACGTAATCAGTAGCCAGTTCAAGTTCCTGTATGAGGAAAACTTCTACTCAAGGATTCTAAGAGGATGTCTCTGAGGAACTCACTAATGAATGTGGCCCATTCATTTACCATGTTGGAGAAACACCAAGCACCTATCACGAGAGAGTCATTCCGACTCCTTATTCCTTCCTTCCCAGACCCATTTTAGCTGAAGGCTATAGGAACTGAGTAGGGTTAGAAAGAAAATGTGGGCATTGGTGGCTATACCTGTAACCTTAGCTACTCAGGATGCTGAGATCAAAGTAGCTAAGCCTGGGCAGAAAAGTCTGTAAGAATCTTATCTCCAATTAGTCAGCACAAAGCCCAGCATGGAGCTGTGGTTCAAGTGGTAGAGTTCTAGTTTTGAGGGAAAAAACCAAAATAAAAGTGACAGACCCTGAGTCAAAGACATAGTGCCATCACACACACACACACACACACACACACACACACACACACACACACACACACAGAAAAACCAAAGGAAATAAAAGAAGAAAGAGAAAGAAACAGGTACTTGAGAGAATCAGGTGTGCAAACGAAGAGAAGAAACAATGTGGTTTCTGCTTCGATTGACTAATACCAACTATTTTAACAAAGCAGGCAATGATGAAAAGTCTCCATAGAAACCAGTAAGCCTCAAAGATTATGTTTTCAGCCTAGAATTTGGGATCTCCTTGTTACAACAACTGAGCTGGCACTCTAAATAATCCACAAGATAGAAAGCTGTGGGGGCTCACAGATTTAAAGGGTGCAGGCAGCAATGGCGGGATCAGAAGGGAAACAGGACAGCAGTAAGCTCAAAGCAGTGAATTCTCAAGCTTCTTACCTCTCTGGGCAGGTTTTACTTGGTGTATTTGTTTTCTCACTTTCTCTTCAAACAGAAAAAAAAAAAAGAAAATATGTTTAGAACTGTAACGCAAGATTTACAAACTTTATGTCAGTAGCCTTCTAGTGTTTGTTTTTAATGTTTCCACCCCACTCTGGGGGGACTAAATCTCTAGCTAGAAACATCCTATTTGGTGATGATCGCATAGAAAACCCGCCCCACAAACATTGGCATTTATACAAAACCATTATGTAGGCTACGTAGTTACATATTTACATGAGTTTTTTTTTCTCTTCACAATAAAAGAAAATGTAAAAGTCCCTAAACTAAGGCAGAAGCTAACAGTAGAAGAAGGGGACAGTCAAGGAGACTGAGAGAAGCCATCGGTGTACTTCCTGGAATTACAGGTGGGCCTTGGAAAGCTAACATTCATGCTTGCAGCAGCCAGATGTTAAGCAGCAGCAGAAGAAGAAATCCATTAGAGAAGTAAAGTCAAATGTAGGAGGAAAATAGAGATGAAATACTTTTTCAGAAATTGAAGTGAAGGACATAGATTACAGAAATAAAGCATAAAAGTCTGAGAACACATCAGCACAAGTCACAGTCATGACTACACAATCCTATATAAAGTTTAGTCATTAAAAAGAGATATTGAACTAGGCATGGTTGTTCACACTTCTAATTCCAGTGCTCGAGTGGCTGAGGCAGCAGGATTGTAAGGTTGAGACCCTGGTGTGTGTGTGTGTGTGTGTGTGTGTGTGTGACAGAGACAGAAATAGAGACTAAGAGCATCTCCATCTGAGTATTTAAATGATTGTTCACATTTTTGTAGTTTGCTGAAATTGAGAAAGAAACTTGGAAAATAAGGAGATAAGGAACCTCATACTAGTACGTACTTGAGCAACTGGGATGGGAGGTTGTAGTAGGAAAGTTTATGCAAGCTGTATTTCATTGTTTCGGAGTGAAATCTTTTGGGGATTTTTCTGTATTTCTGTCAGTAAAATTGGGCTCTATAAATAAGGGTAACTAATGAAATTAGAGACTAGATTATAAGAAGTAACTCTTTATAACAAGAAAAAATTACAGAAGGAGATGAAAGGAAAAGTCCCTTCAATGCACCCATGTGGAAAGGGAGGGAGCATTCTAAATATTCTTCCCATAAAACTAGTATAGAGAATCCAATTTATCAAGATACTATTTTGGGGGGGGGGGTCCGTTGTGGGACTTGAACTCTGGTCCTGGGTGCTGTCCCTGAACTCTTCAGCTCAAGGCTAGTGCTCTACCACTTTGAACCACAGCGCCACTTCTGGTTTTTGGGTGGCTAATTGGAGAAAAAGAGTCTCACAGACTTTCTTAACTGGGCTGGCTTTGAACCTCAATCCTCTAATCTCAGCCTCCTGAGTAGCTAGGATTACAGGTGTGAGCCATCAGCACCCAGCTAAATAGAGATATTTTGTAACAAGGTTAAGTTTTATTCTCTAGTAAAATACAGTCATGTGTCTATTCATAACCATCACCAGTTTATTGTTCTCCAATAATATCAATTTGCTATTGGAAGAGTCATTTGAAGGGGTCTTATAATACCTTTACCTTTCATGAAACTAATCTCCAAAGAAAACTATAATTCTGACTGATTGTCTTGATAATTTTCAGCCATATTTTACATCTGAATAACAACTGGATCCATAAACTGCATAAATACTTGTAAGATTTTTGTGTATTCTGACTATTTCTCATCAAGTGGGTAATAAAATGTCTATAGACTTCCTACTTAAGTACAGATTTAGAACATTCTCTCATTTAAATTCACTGCAGTTATTAATCTGCAAAATCAATGTGATTCTAATTAGAGAATCTGGTGGATGTAGGAAGCAGTGGACTGGGAGACTTCATTGAGTTTATTCTAAAATTTGCCCTTCTAAGTTATATAGATGGGTCTACTTTGAGCCTTCTATTCTCTTTGGTAGTTCTTTTGGCTGCAAAAGAAGTTACTCTGTAAATAGTAAAGACACTGTGTGGGCCAACAAGCAATTTGAATCCATGAATAGCCTAAGTAGGAATATATGTTTTTACATTCTCATCTTGCACATCCATAAAGAGGAAAATATCATAAGGATGGTAGGTATGGAACATTAGGAATGATCAGAGACTCCATCAGCATTCTACAATAAAATATAGAAATACATTTCTTGTTGTTGTTGCTGGTTGTGGGGCTTGAACTCTGGGCCTGGGCGCTGTCCCTGATCTCTTCAGCTCAAGGCTAGCACTCTACCACATGAGTCACAGCGCCACTTCCGGTTTTCTGGTGGTTAATTAGAGATAAGAGTCTCACGGATTTTCTTGCCCTGGCTGGCTTTGAACCGTGATCCTCAGATTTCAGCCTCCTGAGTAGCTAGGATTACAGGTGTGAGCCACTATTGCCTGGCTAGAAATACACTTTTAAAATCTAGAGGAAAAAATGGCTATTATAAATATGATATGAAAACCCATAAGCCAGTGAGAAAAAAAGCTGATAGATTCAACTACCAAAAACACTTGAAACTTCTCTAGGACAAATATTCCATTAGCAAACCTACAAGAAAAGTAAGAAAATGGGACAAAATATAAGCAATTTGCAAGACTAAGATTTACTATACATAACATAGAGTGATCTCTGTTCAGCATCCCAAGAAAAAGACAAGTGGCATCAGGAAACACTGATAGTATGCTACAACGAAGAGTCCTGGGAAGAAGATACATAAATGACCACTTAATGCGATATTGCCCCGAGCCAGTGGCTCACGCCTGTAATCCTAGCTACTCAGGAGGCTAACGTCCGAGGAATGCAGTTTGAAGACAGCACAGGTGCTGTGGCTCAAGTGGTAGAGTGCTAGCCTTGAGCATAAAGAGGCTTAAGGACAGTACCCAGGCTCTGAGTTCAAGCCCCAGAATCAGCTAAAAACCAAACCAAC